>NC_086114.1:7397500-8017500 GCF_963921235.1 Mobula hypostoma | reverse complement strand
TCATCAGATGCTTGGAGAGGGGGAGCTTGTTACATAGAGAGTATCGTACTGCCTGGGCTTGTGAATCTAGACAGCCAGGACTCAACATCCATGGCTGGCCCTGACCAAAGGAGGCCTCTGAGCAATAATAAACCAATAACTGGGCTCACCAATCAAAAAAAGTACTTTATTTCTTTCCATTCCAACAGTTCCTCTTAAACCTGGTATTGGTATTGGTTTATTATTGTCACTTGTACTGGGATGGAGTGAAAACCTCCAGGCGGTTCAGAGAGACAATAAGGCCTAAACAATAAGGAGTGCCGGAAAAGTGTAGCGGTTTGCTCAATGCCTTGCAGCACTGGCAATTGGGATACAATAACCGCCGATGTACGTTCTCACCATGACCGTGCGGGTTTCCTCTAGGTGCAGGAGTTTCCTCCAAAATTCCAAAGATTTGGACTCCACAGAAGTCCAGCTGTTAGCGCGACACTATCACGGCTTGGAAGTTGAAGATTGGAGATCAGATCCAAAGTCATCTGTAAGGAGTTTGTACGTCCTCCCCGTGGAAGGCATGGGCTTTCTCTGAGTGCTCCGGTTTCCTCCCACAGTTCAGAGATGTACTGGTTAGTAGCTGAATTGATCATTGTAAATTGTCCCGTGTTTAAGCTAGAGTTAATTCAGGGTTGGGGTTGCTGGGCGGGATGGTGTGGCTCGAAGGGCAGGAAGGGCTTATTCTGTGCTGTATCTCTACAAATGAAAACATACATTCATTCATACATACATACATAAACGTAGAGGTTAGTAAGTTCTGGACATGCTATGTTGGTACCGGAAACACGGTTTTCTCTTGTGGGCTACCTCCAGCGCATGCGCAGACTGTGTTGGTCATTGACGTAAGCTGTGTATTTCAATATTTCGATGTACTGTACATGTGACAAATGAAGTTCATCTTCCTTGTCCTTAAGATCATAACAAGGTGAACTGTGAGGTCAAAAGCCCATTTTAATTATCTGGTATTTTAAAAAACAAATTAGTTATTATAAATAAAGACACAAAAGTTAATGAAATGATATAAAAGCCCATCTGCCTAATGAATCTCTTTACAATGGGTAGTCAGACCCGACCAATGCATTACTGGCACCAGATGACCCACCAGCAAGGACATATATACAGAAAGGTACCAGAAAAGGCCACGGTATCATGACAGATCCCACCCACTGTACTCATGGACTGTTTGTCCCACTCCCATCAGGGAGGAGGCTACATAGCATTCACGCCAGGACCACCAGACTCCAAAACAGTTACTTTCTCCAACCTGTAAGACTGATCAACACCCCACCCACAAACCTCACCACGACTACTTTATTATTTCAGGTTAGAGTCATCTTATGTACAAACACTCCTGGCGTCCTAGCGTGATAGCGTCCCTTTATGGACATACAATCAATCTATGTTTATCAGCTATTTTATGAATTTCTATTCTTTTAACATTATGTTCTTTATCTTATTCTGTTTTTTGTGCTGCATCGGATCTGGAGTAACAATTATTTTGTTCTGCTTTACATTTGTGTACTGGAAATGACATTAAACAAACTTGGATGTTGAATCTTGAGAGAAAAAAGCATGACTTCTCTAGGTGGACGTGTCTATACAATTCTAGAGAAAGCTCTCACCCTCTGCATGCCACCTCGGCTGAAGAGAGGAGCACTTTTAGTAATAGACTAAGACAACTGTGCTGCTCCAAAGAGTGTGATATGCGGTCATTCTTACCCTCAGCCATTAGGCTCTATAATGAGTCAACCTATAGCTGAGGGAGTGAAGACCCCCTCCTGTTAGACTGATTGAAGTAGCTTATTGTTTATTCTTTCTTACTTTTTTCCTAATATTTGTATATCTGTGCACTTATAATACTGCTGTGACACTGTAATTTCCTTCAGGATCAATAACGAATCTGTCTGTCTAACTTGCGCACTCAGTAATGGTCTTCCGCACACCACTGTTGAAACTTGTGATTATTTTGAGTTACTGTCGTCTCATAGTCAGCTTGAACCTGTCTGGCAATTCTCCTCTGACCTCCCTCCCTCATTAACAACGTCTTTTTGCCCACAGAACTGCCGCTCACTGGATGCCTTTTTGTTTCTCACACCATTTTCTGCAAACTCTAGAGACTGTTGTGCATGAAATTCCCAGGAGATCTGTAGATTCTGAGATACTCAAAGCACTCCATCTGGCGCCAACACTCATTGCAAGGTCAAAGTCACTTAGATCACATTTTTTCCCCATTGTGATGTCTGGCTTGAACAACAACCAAACCTCTTGACTGCCTGAGATGACTTATTTTTTATTCTTTCTTACCTTTCTCCTAACATTCGTATATTTGTATATCTGTGCATGACAGCATGCTTTAATGCATTGAGCTGCTGCCACGTGATTGGCTGGTTAGATATTTGCATTAACGAGCAGGTGTACAGGTGCACCTAAGAAAGTGAGAGTTGAACTAAAATGTTGAAAAATGTCAAGTTGTAAAGTGCAGATTGCCACCTCTGGAGCAACAGATAATTTTGAGATTGATAATGGGCGTGCAGTCGGTTCACTGTGTTAATAAGGAAATAAGGAACAACAATCACGCTGGAATTTCTGCAGATGTCACGGGAAGGATTCATTAACAATTTGTTATGTTTGTACTTCTGCCAATGTAATTATTTATAGAACTGGATGGAATGTTTTTTTTGAAAAGAGGACATCCTTCACGTCTGGTATTTGGTTGATTGCCGGTGTCTCATCATAACAGAAGATGTGGAAATACTCCACTTCATCACTCTCAAAGAGCAGGACCAGGCAGGAGAAATGAAGACCAGCACAAGAAGCACGAAAGAATGAAAATATCTGAAAACTTGAACAGATGTTTACAAAGGGATAAGTTTTCCTGAACACTTTATTGTAATGCATAAATATAAATTGGTAAATTGGTTTATTATTGATACATACGCTAAGGCACAATGAAACACTTTAAACCACCTTTTATATGCTAGCAGTTATTCAAATTTTATACAATAATCGTACTTTAACTTCTTAACTTTTTAATATAATTTTTTAGTCTTTATAATTTTTATATGTTGTTGTTCTTTGTTGCACGCACCCTGACCAACACACTACAGAAATTCCTGAGTAACACACACAAAATGCTGAAGGAACTCAGCAGGTCAGGCGGTATCTATGGAAAAGAGATAGAGTAAATTCCTAATACATATAAATGTATATGATGTATAAAGTTGATCCTTGATCCTTAAAAAACTGTGTTTTGCATATCATCTGTATAAATCATTTCATCACATCAATTTATTGAGGTAGTCCTCAAGACTAAGGAGCTGATTATTGACTTCAGGAGAAGGAAACCAGAGGTCCATGAGCCAGTCCTCACTGGAGGATCAGAGGTGCAGAGGGTCAGCAACTTTAAGTTCCTTGGTGTTATTATTTCGGAGGACCTGTGCTGGGTTCGGCTTGTAAGTGCAATTATGAAAAAAGTACCTCTACTTCCTTAGGAGTTTGCGAAGATTCAGTATGACATCTAAAACTTTGACAAACTTCTATAGATATTTAGTAGAGGGTATATTGACTGGCTGCATCACAGCTTGGTATGGAAATACCAATGCCCTTGAACAGAAAATCTTAACAGAAAGTAGTGGATACGGCCCAGTCCATCATAGGTAAAGCCCACCACAGACCACATTCACATGAAACGTTGTCACAGGAAAACAGCATCCATCATCGGACAACCACCCAGGACACACTCTCTTCTCACTGCTGGCATCAGGAAGAAGGTACAGGAGCCTCAGGACTCACACCACCAGGTTAAAACGATTATTACCCCTCAACCATCAGGCTCTTGAATGAGAGCGGATAACTTCACTCAACTTCACCTGCCATCACTGAACTGTTCCCACAACTTGTGAACTCACTTTCAAGGACCCTTCACCTCATATTCTTGATATTTAATGCTGATTTATTTATTATTATTGTTTCTGTTTTTATGTATTTGCATAGTTTGTTGTCTTATGGACACTGGTTGAATGCCCAAGTTCGTGAGGTCTTTCACAGATTCTGTTATGGTTACTGTTCTATTAGGAAATGCATGGATATGTCAGGATGACTTGTGTTCCTTGGATAAAAAAGTGGATGAGAAATAAAAATCAGAATCAGGTTTATTATCACTGATATACGTCATGAAGTTTGTTGTTTTGTGGCAGTGTTACAGTGCAATATAAAAACTATAAATTACAATAAGAAATACTAAAAAAAAATTAGATAAGCAGTGCAAAAAGAGAGCAAAAATAGTGAGGTCGTGTTCATGGGTTGGTTCATTTTTCATTCAGAAATCTGATGGCAGAGGGAAGAAACTGTTTCTAAAATGTTCAGTTTGTGTCTTCAGGCTCCCGTACTTCTTCCCTGACGGTAGTAATAAAAAGAGGCCATGTCCTGGGAGATGGGGATCCTTAATGATGGGTGTTACCTTTCTGAGGCATCGCCTTTTGGAGATGTCCTTGATCTGGGGAGACTAGTGGAGCATTCTGCAGGTTTTTCTGATCCTTTGCAGATCCCCTTCTGTATCAGACAGTAAAGCAACCAGTTAGGATGCTCTCCACAGTACATCTGTAGATATTTGCCACAGTCTTTGGTGACATACCAGTTAATTTTGGTGAACTGGATTAGGTGCAGTAATCCTGCGTGTGTCTAGGATCAAATCTCCTTGTTTGGGAATATCTGGGTTGAGAACATGTAACTGTGAGATTTTATGAAGGAAGTATCTTCTCAAAATAATCTTGTGTAAAAACTGCTTTACATTTCATCATAAACGTGGCAATGATTTAGCCAGCACTGAGTCGAATTATCTCACTGTTTGTATGCAGTGCTACAGTGAATAAGATAATGTTCACTTTACTTTCCTGGAACTTCTCCAATCCGAGTTCACCAATATTATTATGGAGATGCTTCATCCAGTGTGGTGGGTTGTTAGATAGCATTAGTTTATGATAATAGCATCATTATTGCTCAGCTACATTTGCCCACCTGAGTGTGCAATTTTACACAGTTTTCTTGCCTCATAATATCTGTTCGATGCTGAAAGCATATGTAAAGCAGGTGTCATGGTAGTGTAACACTATTACAGCACCGGTGATCAGAGTTTAGGTCCCACCGCTGTCTGTAAGGAGTCTGTTTGTCCTCCTCATGCGTTTCATCTACATAATAATAAGCACTATAAATTGCCACTTAAAGTACATACAGTAAGGCATTTGACAAGGTTCCACACAGAAGGCTTATTCAGAAAGTCAGAAGGCATGGGATCCAGGGAAGTTTGGCCAGGTGTTTCAGAATTGGCTTGCCTGCAGAAGGCAGAGGGAGTACATTCGGATTGGAGGGTTGTGACTAGTGGTGTCCCACAAGGATCCATTCTGGGACCTCTACTTTTCGTGATTTTTATTAACGACCTGGATGTGGGTGTAGAAGGGTGGGTTGGCAAGTTTGCAGACGACACAAAGGTTGGTGGTGTTGTAGATAGTGTAGAGGATTGTCGAAGATTGCAGAGAGACATTGATAGGATGTAGAAGTGGGCTGAAAAGTGGCAAATGGAGTTCAACCCGGAGAAGTGTGAGGTGGTACACTTTGGAAGGACAAACTCCAAGGCAGAGTACAAAGTAAATGGCAGGATACTTGGTAGTGTGGAGGAGCAGAGAGATCTGGGGGTACATGTCTACAGATCCCTGAAAGTTGCCTCACAGGTGGATAGGGTAGTTAAGAAAGCTTATGGGGTGTTAGCTTTCATAAGTCGAGGGATAGAGTTTAAGAGTTGCGATGTAATGATGCAGCTCTATAAAACTCTGGTTAGGCCACACTTGGAGTACTGTGTCCAGTTCTGGTCACCTCACTATAGGAAGGATGTGGAAGCATTGGAAAGGGTACAGAGGAGATTTACCAGGATGCTGCCTGGTTTAGAGAGTATGCATTATGATCAGAGATTAAGGGAGCTAGGGCTTTACTCTTTGGAGAGAAGGAGGATGCGAGGAGACATTATAGAGGTGTACAAGATAATAAGAGAAATAGATAGAGTGGATAGCCAGCGCCTCTTCCCCGGGACACCACTGCTCAATAGAAGAGGACATGGCTTTAAGGTAAGGGGTGGGAAGTTCAAGGGGGATATTAGAGGAAGGTTTTTTACTCAGAGAGTGGTTGGTGCGTGGAATGCACTGCCTGGGTCAGTGGTGGAGGCAGATACATTCGTGAAGTTTAAGAGACTACTAGACAGATATATGGAGGAATTTAAGGTGGGGGTTTATATGGGAGGCAGGGTTTGAGGGTCGGCACAACATTGTGGGCCGAAGGGTCTGTACTGTGCTGTACTATTCTATGTAGTATACATAAAATTAAATTACATTAGTAGTGCAAAAAAGAGAGAAAAAGATACTGAGGTAGTGTTCATGGGTTCAATCTCCATTCTTAAGCCTTAAAGCAAATTCTGTTGACAGTTTTCCCTTTATCACACTATGATCTATTTTCTTTGCTTGTTGATATCCCAAATACTTACAGTATATGTTTCATATTCATCCATCAGTTGTATTGTATCATGGTGCTCTGTTTTATATTTTACTAGCTCCATTGCACTTTTCTTTATGTTTAATGTTCTGCACTTATCTAGTCCAAAGTTCGTATTTATATTGTTTGAAAATAGTTATATTTGAATTAATTGTTTTAGCTTTACTGATAAAGGAGTGTATAATTTCAAATCATCCCTGTATAGAAGTTGTGTCCAAGCATAATTCGTTTGGTTGTTTCTGAATCGATACCCAATTTTTGTCTGATTCAGTAAATTAGAGAGTGGGTTTAAAGCTACTCAAAGCCACATTGGGCCTAGAGATTTGCCCTAAAAATACCTCAATTTATTTTCATAACAGCAGTTGTTCTTCTTTGGTTGTTAATTGATAACAGTGTTTTTGGTACATCAATCCTTCATCAGATGTTGTCGAAATTTCTTTGGTATTCAATGGTAGTTTATATATATTAAGAGCTTTTATTAACTATGGCTGTGGGACAGTATCAAATGCTGTTTTGTAGTCAGTATAATGACATGAAAAATTTCTACTTTTCCTCTGGGCTTGATTACTCTGGATATTATTGTTGTTGTTGTTATTATTATTATTAGAACCTAGAGCATAGAAATTTACAGCACATTACAGGCCCTTCGGCCCACAATGTTGTGCCGACCATGTAACCTACTCTAGAGACTGCCTAGAATTTCCCTAGCGCACAGCCATCTAATTTTCTAAGCTCCATGTACCTGTCTAAGAGGCTCTTAAAAGACCCTATTGTATCCGCCTCCACCACCACCACCGACAGTGCATTCCACACACCCACCACTCTGTGTGAAAAACTTACCCCTGACATCCCCTCTGTATCTGCTTCCAACCACCTTAAAACTAAGCCCCCTCGTGTTAACCATTTCAGCCCTGGCAAAAAGCCTCTGGCTATCCACACGATCAATGCCTCTCATCATATAATATATTATTATATTATTTTTAATTTTCTTTCTCAGCCTGAGCTGGTAAAACCTGAGCTACAGACATAGCCAAGCATACTCATTTCTCAATTGCTAGGAAATTTTGGACTATTCTAGTGGTGGTATTGTGGCTTTCTGAAGATTTACGTACTGATGATATTGTTGTGGTCCCCTAATTGTTTAATGCTATTGTGTAGTAACTTAGGGATGACACCGCTTGCAGATATTACTATTGGGAAAATGGTCATGGTCCAAAGTCATTCAACTTCCTCTTTTAATTCAGTATATTTCTGGTGTTTTTCACATATTGATTTCTGCATGTTATGTGTGTTTGGAATGGCTATATCTACTAAGTAAGTTGTTCCTAGTTGTTTATCCTGTAATATTATTATTGTCATCATTATGTAAAGCCCTGGAACTTCCTCTGTAATAGCATTACAGAAGATGGCGGTGCGACGCAGCGTGCGCGGCCTCTCCGGTGATGAATATCTGTTATCTGTCAAGTAGGATGCCGTGCACAATTCTGATTTGATGGAGGCAGACGTGAGAGCACGGAGGAACATCTGGTGAAACTTCTGGAATGCCTGTTTCGCTGCCGCCGCTACTCTGTGATCTGAAATCTCCGGAGGGGAAGGCCCCGAATCCTCGGCTTTGCCTGTTGCTTGGCGGCCGGGGCTGGGGTCGAAGTGCTCGGCAGAGATAGCGCTCGGTGCCGGAGGGCTGGTCGGAGGCTCGAAGTTTTCAGACGGACTCAAGAGTCAGCTGTGGTCGGGTGCTTCCAGGATGCTGCATCGGCAAGTTTGCTGCGCTGGAAGCTCAAAACAGGGAGAATTTCTCCCTTCTACCGTCTGCATGAGATGTTGGGGCTACTGGGACTTAGAGACTTTTTTTTACTGTGCCCATGGTCTGTTCTTTATCAAATTAAGGTATTGCTTTGCACTGTTGTAACTATATGTTATAATTATGTGGTTTTTGTCAGTTTTAGTCTTGGTCTGTGTTGTGTTTCTGTGATATCATACTGGAGGGACATTGTATCATTTTTTAATGCATGCATTTCTAAATGACAATAAACGAGGACTGAGTGTCCTCATAATCTAATCTAGTCTAATTATGTTGGTACCCATTATTGAAAGACTGCAGTGGTCCAAGAAGGCAACTCCCCACCACCTTCTGGAAAGCAACTAGGGATGGGAGTTTAAATGCTCGTTTAGTCAGTGAAGCTCACATTCCTGGATAAAAAAAAACTCACATTTCATCCTGAGTAAAATAGATCAGTGACCCTCTATTATCTCTGGGTCTAAATGCTAAAAGTCTCTACGCAAAGGTGTATGGGATTATTTTCACCAGAAGGACTGTGGTGGTTCAAGAATACTGTTCATCAACGACAATTAGCTTTGGGTAACACAGCAAACGTTGGGTGTGTCATCCAAGCCCACATCCTAATGAATGAATGAATGGATAGGGAGTCAAGCAGGTAGACAATGTACACAGAATGCTGGAGGAACTCAGTAGGTCAGGCAGCATCAGTGAAGAGGAATAAACAGTCAATGTTTCAGACTGAGTCCTTTCATCAGAGCTCTTCATCATATAGATAGATATAGTAGATAATTGGTCAATAGGGAGGAGGGAGAGGGAGAGAGATAGATACAGTAGATAGATTGATAGAGAGAGGAGGGACAGTAGGAGATAGGTGCAGTAGATAGATAAAAATGGAGTGAGAGAGTGAGAGAAATATATAGATAGATTGAGAGAGTGAGGGAGAAAGAGGGAAAGAAATAGATAGGTAGATAGATACAGTGCCTAGAGAGATAGCTGGTTAAATAAATAAGCAAAAGGACCACCAAAACGTATTTGATCCGATATTCTTCGAATGTTTTGATCTTTTCAGTGTCTAACTTAAGTAATATCTTGCTGAGCCATTTATCGAAGGAAGATAATCTGCCATTTCGCACAGAGGTGAAGTGTAATAGCCATCAGAAATGTTCATTTGTTTCAGAAGTGTTTATCATGAAAGATACCATCATTCCTCAAACTCAATCAGCAAATAAATACTTGTTTAGGTACAGAGTATCATTGTCTACTCAAGGCAGAGGTATTAATATGTATCCTTGTACATGTGTTATTTATTTATAGCAATGCCTTTGGCACTTAGTGTTCTTGTCAAAGTGAACAGTATAATTACAAAGATTGCAATCTATTTATTGCTCTATTCAATGTAATTTCATGTCTTGAAGCCACCTGTCTATTCATGGTGGTTAACATTTGTATGTTTTAGGTATGAAAATGTGCTTGCCTTTTCTGTACACCTGCCTCTTCTCTCAAACAAGATAAAGGGGAAGACAGAGATCTGATTGCAACTAACACTGCAAAGGTAGATACGATTTATGGCGCTACTTTCTATTTTAACAGTTTCAGTTCAATGCTCCTCGGATGTGATGCCAAACCTTATCGAGCTTCTGTCCTTCAGAGCTGGATGACCCGAAGGATTACCTGCTAACCCCCTGCAGTTACATGTTCACCTTCCTACTGGATTGTAATTTCACTCTTACTGACTGTCAGCAGACACCAGGATGCAGGAAGCCTACTCTGTAATACTCATGCCAACAACTGGACTAGTGTTGGGCACTAAACAGGGGAATTATGTAAGTTGAGGTAGTGCACTAAAGAGGACTTGCTCCAAAAGAATTTCCACATAATAATCACAAGAGATTCTGCAGGTGCTGGAAATCCAGAACAACTCACAAATTGCTAGTCGAACTCAAAACTTCAGGCAGCATGTCATCAATTCTATTATACTTCTTTGTTCTATTATGAATCTCAATGTAGTATATAATGACATTTACCATATATAATTTAATAATAAATTTACTTTTGACTTTGAACTTTGAATAAACAGTAGATATTTTGGGGCAGGAACCTTCATCAAGGACTCAGCCTGAAACGTCAACTGTTTATTCCTCTCCATTGATGCTGCCGGACCTGCTGAATTTCTCCAGCATTTTGTGTATGAAGAGCGTTTGATGGTCCTGGGTCTATACGTGCTGGAGCTTAGATGAATGAGGGGGGATCTTATTGAAACCTTTCAAAGAGTGTATGTGGAGTGGGTGTTTCCTATTGTGAGGGAGTCCAGGACCAGCAGGCACAACCATAGTCTGAAGGCTGTCCTTTAAAACAAAGTACAAAGTAACTTCTATTATCAAAGTACATATATAGGAAGGATGTGGAAGCCTCACTATAGGAAGGATGTGGAAGCATTGGAAAGCGTACAGAGGAGATTTACCAGGATACTGCCTGGTTTAGAGAGTATGCATTATGATCAGAGATTAAGGGAGATAGGGCTTTACTTTTTGTTGAGAAGGAGGATGAGAGGAGACGTGACAGAGGTGTACAAGATAAAAAGAGGAATAGATAGAGTAGATAGCCAGCGCCTCTTCCCCAGGGCACCACTGCTCAATACAAGAGGAAATGGCTTTAAGGTAAGGGGTGAGAAGTTCAAGGGGGATATTAGAGGAAGGTTTTTTACTCAGAGAGTGGTTGGTGCGTGGAATGCACTGCCTGAGTCAGTGGTGGAGGCAGATACACTAGTGAAGTTTAAGAGACTACTAGACAGGTATATGGAGGAATTTAAGGTGGGGGTTTATATGGGAGGCAGGGTTTGAGGGTCGGCACAACATTGTGGGCCGAAGGGCCTGTACTGTGCTGTACTACTCTATGTTCTATGTTCTATATGCCAACATAGACAACCTCGAAATTAATTTTTGGTGGGCATACTCAGCAAATCTACAGAATAGAAACTATAACAGAATGAATGAAAGATCAACCGGAAGACAACAAGCTGCAAATACAAATATAAATAAATAAGTAACGGGAACATGAGATAATGAGATAAAGAGTCCTCAAAATGAGATCATTAGTTGTGGGAACATTTCAATGATGAGCAGGTAAGTGCAGTTGTTCCATTTTATCCAAGAGCCTGATGGTTGAAGGGCAGAAACTATTCTTGAACCTGCTGGTGTGAGTCCTGAGGCTTCTGTACCTTCTACCTGATGACAGCAGTAGGAAGAGAGTGTGACTTGTGTGGTGGGGATCAATATTCCCTCTAAGGGTACACATGTGCACATGAACACACCTTTTGTTATTAGTGCACAAAGAAATTTAAACTGCACATAAAAAGTTGTCACCCTCTACCTCGTTGGCATGTTAAGTATATTTCATGATCATACACAATCACACTTCCTTTGCCGGTTTCTGATACAGATGGTGTTGACAATGTGGAGTTTGTGATGATTTGTCTGCAGATTTTAGAACTGGCTTGTTTATACTGTTTTTTATTGAAGAAATTATTCAGTGCACACATGTTGTTCTTACGGGGAAAAAGTTACACAGCACAAGAATTTTGTGCACACTGGTCATTCAAAATTAGAGGGAACATTGTTGGGGATCTCTGATGACGGATGCTGCTATCTTGTAGACGTGCCGAGTGGTTGGGAAGGCTTTACCTGTGATGTACTGGGCTGAATCCGCTACTTTTTGTATGTAGATAAAGGGAGGAGAAGATGGCGGCGCGACGCAGCGCACACGGCCTCTCCGGTGAAATGACATCGTATTTGTAAGTAGGATGCCGTGTACAATTCTGATTTGATGGAGGCAGATGTGAGAAGCATAGAGGAACATCTGGAGAAACTTCTGAAATGCCCGCTTCGCTGCCGCTGCTACTGTGCGATCGAGAATCTCCGGAGGGGAAGGCCCCAAATCCTCGGCTTTGCCTGTTGCTGGCGTCCGGGGCTGGGGTCGAAGCGCTTGGCAGAGATGGTGCTCGGTGCTCGGAGTTGGAGGGCTGGTCGGAGGCTCGAAGTTTTCGGACGGACTGAGAGTCAGGCTGTGGTCGGGTGCTTCCAGGATGCTGCATCGGCAAGTTTGCGGCGCTGGAAGCTCATGGCAGGGAGAGTTTTCTTCCTTCTACCGTCCACGTGAGATGTTGGGACTTTCGAGAGACTTTGAGATTTTTTTTTTACCGTGCCCATGGTCTGTTCTTCTATTAAATTACGGTATTGTTTGCACTGTTGTAACTATATGTTATAATTATGAGGTTCTTGTCAGTTTTTCAGTCTTGGTCTGTCTTGTGTTTCAGCACAGAGTCTGGCCCTGTAGCTCAGAAGGGTAGGGCAAGGAAGAGGAGGGCAGTTGTGATAGGGGACTCGATAGTAAGGGGGTCAGATAGGCGATTCTGTGGACGCAGTCCAGAGACCCGGAGGGTAGTTTGCCTCCCTGGTGCCAGGGTCCGGGATATTTCCGATCGTGTCCAAGATATCCTGAAGTGGGAGGGTGAGGAGCCAGAGGTTGTGGTACATATAGGTACCAATGACATAGGTAGGAAAAGGGATGAGGTCCTGAAAGGAGAATATAGGGAGCTAGGAAGGGAGTTGAGAAAAAGGACTGCAAAGGTAGTAATCTCGGGATTACTGCCTGTGCCACGCGACAGTGAGAGTAGGAATGCGATGAGGTGGAGGATAAATGCGTGGCTGAGGGATTGGAGCAGGAGGCAGGGATTCAAGTTTTTGGATCATTGGGACCTCTTTTGGCGCAGGCGTGACCTGTACAAAAATGACGAGTTACATTTGAATCCTAGGGGGACCAATATCCTGGCAGGGAGATTAGTGAGGGCTACTGAGGTGACTTTAAACTAGAATGGTTGGGGGGTGGGAGTCAAATTAAAGAGGCTAGGCGTGAGAAGGTTAGTTCAAAACAGGGGGATGGGAACCAGTGCAGAGAGACAGAGTGGTGTAAAGTGAGGGTAGAAGCAAAAAGTACAAAGGAGAAAAGTAAAAGTGGCAGGCCGACAAATCCAGGGCAAGCATTAAAAAGGGCCACTTTTCAACATAATTGTATAAGGGCTAAGAGAGTTGTAAAAGAGCGCCTGAAGGCTTTATGTGTCAATGCAAGGAGCATTCGTAATAAGGTGGATGAATTGAAAGTGCAGATTGTTATTAATGATTATGATATAGTTGGGATCACAGAGACATGGCTCCAGGGTGACCAGGGATGGGAGCTCAACGTTCAGGGATATCCAATATTCAGGAGGGATAGACATGAAGGAAGGGGAGGTGGGGTGGCGTTGCTGGTTAAAGAAGAGATTAACGCAATAGAAAGGAAGGACATAAGCCGGGAAGATGTGGAATCGATATGGGTAGAGCTGCGTAACACCAAGGGGCAGAAGACGCTGGTGGGAGTTGTGTACAGGCCACCTAACAGTAGTAGTGAGGTCGGAGATGGTATTAAACAGGAAATTAGAAATGTGTGCAATAAAGGAACAGCAGTTATAATGCAAACAACAGGAATTCTGCAGATGCTGGAAATTCAAGCAACATACATCAAAGTTGCTGGTATAATGTTATAATAGGTGACTTCAATCTACATGTAGATTGGGTGAACCAAATTGGTAACGGTGCTGAGGAAGAGGATTTCTTGGAATGTATGCGGGATGGTTTTTTGAACCAACATGTCGAGGAACCAACTAGAGAGCAGGCTATTCTGGACTGGGTTTTGAGCAATGAGGAAGGGTTAATTAGCAATCTTGTCGTGAGAGGCCCCTTGGGTAAGAGTGACCATAATATGGTGAAATTCTTCATTAAGATGGAGCGTGACATAGTTAATTCAGAAACAAAGGTTCTGAACTTAAAGAGGGGTAACTTTGAAGGTATGACACATGAATTAGCTAAGATAGACTGGCAAATGACACTTAAAGGATTGACGGTGGATATGCAATGGCAAGCATTTAAAGTTTGCATGGATGAACTACAACAATTGTTCATCCCAGTTTGGCAAAAGAATAAATCAAGGAAGGTAGTGCACCCGTGGCTGACAAGAGAAATTAGGGATAGTATCAATTCCAAAGAAGAAGCATACAAATTAGCCAGAGCAAGTGGCTCACCTGAGGACTGGGAGAAATTCAGAGTTTAGCAGAGGAGGACAAAGGGCTTAATTAGGAAGGGGAAAAAAGATTATGAGAGAAAACTGGCAGGGAACATAAAAACTGACTGTAAAGCTTTTATAGATATGTAAAAAGGAAAAGACTGGTAAAGACAAATGTAGGTCCCCTACAGACAGAAACAGGTGAATTGATTATGGGGAGCAAGGACATGGCAGACGAATTGAATAATTACTTTGGTTCTGTCTTCACTAAGGAGGACATAAATAATCTTCCAGAAATAGTAGGGGACAGAGGGTCCTGTGAGATGGAGGAACTGAGCGAAATACTTGTTAGTAAGGAAGTGGTGTTAGGTAAATTGAAGGGATTGAAGGCAGATAAATCCCCAGGGCCAGATGGTCTGCATCCTAGAGTGCTTAAGGAAGTAGCCCAAGAAATAGTGGATGCATTAGTGATAATTTTTCAAAACTCGTTAGATTCTGGACTAGTTCCTGAGGATTGGAGGGTGGCTAATGTAACTCCACTTTTTAAAAAAGGAGGGAGAGAGAAACCGGGGAATTATAGACCGGTTAGCCTAACGTCGGTGGTGGGGAAACTGCTGGAGTCAGTTATCAAAGATGTGATAACAGCACATTTGGAAAGCGGTGAAATCATCGGACAAAGTCAGCATGGATTTGTGAAAGGAAAATCATGTCTGACGAATCTCATAGAATTTTTTGAGGATGTGACTAGTAGAGTGGATAGGGGAGAACCAGTGGATGTGGTATATTTGGATTTTCAAAAGGCTTTTGACAAGGTCCCACACAGGAGATTAGTGTGCAAACTTAAAGCACACGGTATTGGGGGTAAGGTATTGATGTGGATGGAGAATTGGTTAGCAGACAGGAAGCAAAGAGTGGGAATAAACGGGACCTTTTCAGAATGGCAGGCGGTGACTAGTGGGGTACCGCAAGGCTCAGTGCTGGGATCCCAATTGTTTACAATATATATTAATGACTTGGATGAGGGAATTAAATGCAGCATCTCCAAGTTTGCGGATGACACGAAGCTGGGTGGCAGTGTTAGCTGTGAGGAGGATGCTAAGAGGATGCAGAGTGACTTGGATAGGTTGGGTGAGTGGGCAAATTCATGGTAGATGCAATTTAATGTGGATAAATGTGAAGTTATCCACTTTGGTGGCAAAACTAGGAAAACAGATTATTATCTGAATGGTGGCCGATTAGGAAAAGGGGAGGTGCAACGAGACCTTATACACCAGTCATTGAAAGTGGGCATGCAGGTACAGCCGACGGTGAAAAAGGCGAATGGTATGCTGGCATTTATAGCGAGAGGATTCGAGTACAGGAGCAGGGAGGTACTACTGCAGTTGTACAAGGCCTTGGTGAGACCACACCTGGAGTATTGTGTGCAGTTTTGGTCCCCTAATCTGAGGAAAGACATCCTTGCCATAGAGGGAGTACAAAGAAGGTTCACCAGATTGATTCCTGCGATGGCAGGACTTTCATATGAAGAAAGACTGGATGAACTGGGCTTGTACTCATTGGAATTTAGAAGATTGAGGGGGGATCTGATTGAAACGTATAAAATCCTAAAGGGATTGGACAGGCTAGATGCAGGAAGATTGTTCCCGATGTTGGGGAAGTCCAGAACAAGGGGTCACAGTTTGAGGATAAAGGGGAAGCCTTTTAGGACCGAGATTAGGAAAAACTTCTTCACACAGAGAGTGGTGAATCTGTGGAATTCTCTGCCACAGGAAACAGCTGAGGCCAGTTCATTGACTATATTTAAGAGGAAGTTAGATATGGCCCTTGTGGCTAAAGGGATCAGGGGGTATGGAGGGAAGGCTGGGGCGGGGTTCTGAGTTGGATGATCAGCCATGATCATAATAAATGGCGGTGCAGGCTCGAAGGGCCGAATGGCCTACTCCTGCACCTATTTTCTATGTTTCTATGTTTCTATGTTTCTATGATATCACACTGGAGGAACATTGTATCATTTCTTAATGCATGCATTACTAAATGACAATAAAAGTGGACTGCGTGTCCTCATAATTTAACCTAGGTTTTCTGTTCAAAGGCATTGATGTCAACATACTCACACTATACATCTATAGAACAAAAAAGATAAGGATAAGTTTCTTAGCCCACAGATTGTGAATCTGTAGAATTCATTGCCACGAACAGTTGTGGCGGCCAACTCATTGGAAATATTTAAAGCAGAAGTTGATGACTCTTCATTAGCAAGGGTGTCAAAGGTTACGGTGAGAAGGAAGGAGAATGGGGTTAAGAGGAATAATAAATCAACCATGATAGACTGACAGAGCAGACTTGATGGGCCAAGTGGCCTAATTCTGCACCTTGGTCTTATGGTCTGACCTGGTAAGTTCCTCCACCACTTTCTCCAAGTAAATTGCACAACTCATTTACCCATTTGAACTTTAAGGGATATCCAAGTTAGTGTTACAAGCCACATTCACTCTATTTACTTGCTTAGGTTGTCAGTTTGGGAAGCAACTTAATCAGGGTGATTTTAATTAGTGCTTTAGGTTCCATGCATCTGATGTGTTGATAATGAGAGTGAGAAATGAGTAGGAATTTTCTTCCCAACCATCCCATTTTATTCAGCAATATCGCTAGTGTAGTGGTTAGTGCAACTGTACCTCCCTTAATCGCGGAGAGTGGTGCAGACAGCCCAGCGCATCTGTAGTTGTGAACTTCCCATGATCCAGGATATTTACAAGGACAGGTGTATAAAAAGGGCCCAGAGGATCATTGGGGACCCGAGTTACCACAATCACAATCTATTCCAGCTGCTAACATCCAGGAAACGGTACCGCAGCATAAAAACCAGGACCAACAGGCTCCGGGACAGCTTCTTCCACATCAGACTGATTAATTCATGCTGATTTGAGCGTATTTCTATGTCACATTGACTGTTCTATTTATTCTCATAAGGTTGAGAATAGGTTGAGAGAATTCGACCTTTTCTCCTTGGAGTGACAGAGGATGAGAGGTGACCTGATAGAGGTGTATAAGATGATGAGAGGCATTGATTGTGTGGATAGTCAGAGGCTTTTCCCCAGGGCTGAAATGGCTAGCACAAGAGGGCACCATTTTAAGGTGCTTGGAAGTAGGTACAGAGGAGATGTAGGGCGTAAGTTTTTTACGCAGAGAGTGGTGAGTGTGTGGAATGGGCTGCCGGCGACGGTGGTGGAAGCAGATACAATAGGGTCTTTTAAGAGACTCCTGGACAGGTACATGGAGCCTAGAAAAATAGAGGGCTATGGGTAACCCTAGGTAATTTCTAAGGTAAGGTCATGTTCAGCACAGCTTTGTGGGCTGAAGGGCCTGTATTGTGCTGTAGATTTTCCATGTTTCTATTTATTATACATTACTATGATTGCACATTGCACATTTAGATGGACACATAACATAAAGATTTTTACTCCTCATGTATGTAAGAAATAAAGTCAATTCAATACAATTATGGTTCGGGGAGTTCTGGAATTGGAGTTCAATTCCGGCGCCATCTGTAAGGAGTTTGCACATTCTCCCCATGAATCACATGGGATTTCTCTGGCTGCTCCTGTTTCCTCCCACAGTCTAGAGATGTAACAGTTAGTGAGTTAATCGCTCAATGATCATTGTCCTGTCATTGGGTTAGTGTTATATCAGTGTGTTGCTCTGCAGTGCAGTTCGCCCGGCCAGAAGGGCCTGTTCCATGCTGCACCTCTACATAAATAAACATTGAAAACTTTCAGCTGTGAGGTTGCTGCAAATATAATCTTGCATTAATCCGGGGGAACAGAACACCTATATAGTTACTCAAATTGCAAGCATCTGAAGATGGTCTGTCCATTTCCCTTGCAGAATGGATTCTGTGGATAACTGCCAATGATGATACCATCATCTACACAGAGGCCTGAGTGTAATTTAAACTCACTGTTGTGAAAGCAACTTTCCACTCACACCAAGTTTGAACTAATATTTGCATTGTTAATGAAAAGCTGTTTCAAAAGACTGAACATCAGTTTGTTTGGGATGACAGCTTCTTCTGGGCTGTTATGTCTATTGAATGGTTCCCCAGTAAAATAACATGGATTTTTGATCTCACAGTCTACCTCGTTACGGTCTTGCACCTTATTGTCTGCTGGTCATGAGGAGAATATGCAAGTTCCTTACAAACAGCAGTGGGAATTGAACCCTGATCACTGGTGTTATAAAACATTCCACTAACCCCTACACTATTCTGCCACCCCTTATAGTTTACACCTTATTGTCAGTCTGTACTTTATTGTCAAAATGGCTGTTGTGATGCCGCTAGTGTGGTAATGTAGTGGGGAGTGATTATCACTCTCACTTTCAGCTTCCACCTCTGGCTTACAAAAAGGACAGCTGAGTGGGTAAGCCTGTCCCTGACAGTACATAGCCTCTCCAACAGAAAGCCTCATATAGTGCCTCCTCGTTGGCGACACGCAGAAACTGAACTCCTTTCGGACTCAGGCTGAACTACAGAGGAAGGGGGAGGAGGTCTGGCCCCTGCACTCGTAGCACACAGACCCGCCGGTGTGTGGACATGCCCTGGTGCTCGTGAACCAGATCCCCATCTAGGGGTAAATAGTCCTACTGCCTCCGGAGAAACGAAGGCTACAGGAGTAAACCCAGACAGCAAATCTGGAGTGGGGCTCCTAAGGCATCTGGATGTCACTGCATATTCTTCCAGCAGCTCCTGCAGTCAAGCTGATGCCAAGCATACTGCTTCATAAGCTTTCCTTTGGACTATACTGGTGAGGCCAAGAGGGGAATCTTGATGACTCGGCATCTCAGGATCTCCATACCTTCTGCCCATGCTTGTGATGATGATCATCACCCATTGTCCTTTGAGACAGGCGGATGCCAACCAACCAGCCAACCAACGTTATTATTTACCTGCACTGCACTTTCTCTGTAGCTGTTACACTTCATTCTGCATTCCGTTATTGTTCTATCTCAGTGCACTGAGTAATGATCAGATCAGTATGAACAATATGCAGGAAACCCAGGAGATCAGCAGTTTCTGAGACACTCAAACCACCTTGCGCCAACAATCATTCCATGGTCAAAGTCACTTAGATCACACTTGCTCCCCACTCTGATGTTTGGTCTGACAACAACCGAACCTCTCGACCGTGTCTGCATGCTTTTATGCACTGAGTTGCTGCCACATGATTGTCTGATTATGTATTTGCATTAATGAGCAGTGGATAGGTGTAGCTAATAAAGAAGCCAGTGAGAATAGAATTACAGGGTCAAACAGCACACAAACAGGCCCTTCGGCCCTTCTGGTCCATGTAACCCAGATCCGCATCTAATCTAATTTTATTTGTCTGCATTTGGCCCATATCTCTCTAACCCTTTCCTATTGACATCCCTGTCCAAGTTTCCTTTATAGTTTGGAATTCACTGCACCCCTAGCTCTGTGGATATTCGGTCATTTCATAACGTTGTTGGACTTTTGGACACTAAGGGACTTAAGGTGTATGGGGATTGTGCGGAAAAGTGTCATGCCAACCCCCCCTTCTTGCAGCTGGCATCGATCAGGGAGTACAGAAACCTGATGTCCCACATCACCAGGTTCAAGAACCAGGTGGGCCACAGTAGCATATCAGTGTGCACGACACCATTGCAGCTCAGGGTGTCGGAGTGCTGAGTTCAATTCCTGTAAGGAGTTGGTACGTTATCCCTGTCACCGTATGGGCTTCCTCCGGGTGCTCTGGTTTCCTCCCACAATCCAAAGATGTACCAATTAGTAGGTTAATTGGTTATTGTAAATTGTCCTGTGACTAGCCTAGTGTTAGATCGATATGTTGCTGGGCAGGTTATTGGGCCGGAAAAGCCTGTCCCACCTTATCTCTAAACAAACAAACAAACAACAAATAAATAAATAGATAGATAGATAAATAAATAAATAATCAATCAATCAATCAATAAAATTAAAGCTACTTCCCTTCAAACATCCAATTCCTGAACCAAATAGCAAAATGCCAATCACTACAGTTTATCCACACTGTGGCCTAAAATGGACATTTCCATTGTTCTAGTTGGCTCAATGATGGTTTCCAGGAACAGGCCCCTGTCACTGTCTGCACCTCACAGATGAAATTCTGTGTGCTGTACTGCTGAGGGTTGTACAAAAAGTTACAGGTTTCCTTCTGGTAACAGTTGTATGAAAAATAACATTATTTGATTTCATAAACCCCCTGCTGTAATTGGCTCAGTTTCTCAGCCTTTGGTAATCTGAATGAGAAACAGTTTTAAAAAATTAATCAGAGTTTCCCAGGTCTGAGAGTAATCCATAAATTCTACATAGAATAATTCAAGGGTTGATACGGCAATTCAAAATTCAAAGTTTATAGTTCAAAATAAATTTATTTTCAAAGTACATATACACCACTGAAATTCATTTTCTTGTGGGCATACTCAATAAATCGATAATAGAATAACAAACAGACTAGAATCAATGAAAGACCGCACCAGCAGGAGCATTAAACCAGTGTGCAAATAACAACAAGCTGTGCAAATACAAAAAGCAGGAATTAATAATAATAAATAAATAAATAAATAAATAGTAAGTACCGAGAACATGAGATGAAGAGTCCTTCATAGTGAGTCCACAAGTTGTGGGAACAGTTCAGTGAATGGGGTGAGTGAAGTCGAGTGAAGTTATCCCCTTTCAACCAGTGCTACTTAAATCTTAAGTTTACTTGAGAATCAACAAAGTCAAGCTTATTGTAAAGTGCACAATTACATGTGTGCAATGAAAAACTTACAGTAAGTTGCAGCAGAACACGGGCATGTATCATCATATAAGCAGCATTTACAAGAAAAAATGAAATTAAACATACGTTATACACAATATTTTACGAGAAAATAAACAACTCGAACAAAAGAAAAGGTGTTCATTTCAGTGCAAAGTGGTCTTAGTGTTGTAAGACGGTAGTGATTAGGGTTTTGCGAGATGGTTCGAGAACTGAATGGCTGAGGGGAAGTAGCTGTTGTTGAACCTGGGGATGTGGGAGTTCAAGCTTCTGTACCTCCTGCCGATTGTAACCGTGAGAAAATGACGGGGCCCAACAAGTTGGGGATCTATAAAGATGGATGTTGTCTTCTTGACATGGCACCTCCCGATGGCAGGGAAGGATATGGCCATGATGTACTGGGCTGAGTCCACTACTCTCAGCAGCTTCTTATGTGCTTGCACATTTGAACTTCTATAGCTGTGTAGAAGAGAGTATGGCTAAGGCACAGGAGCCTCAAGGCTCACACCGCCAGGTTCAGGAACAGTTATTATCCCTCAACAATCAAGCTCTTAGGAGAACCAGAAGGGGCCATGAGAAAGCCGTGGCAGGCAGCGTTAAGGAAAACCCCAAGGCATTCTACAAATACGTTAAGAGCAAGAGGATAAGATGTGAGAGAATAGGACCAATCAAGTGTGACAGTGGAAAAGAGTGTATGGAACCAGAGGAGATAGCAGAGGTACCTAATGAATACTTTGCTTCAGTATTCACTACGGGAAAGGATCTTGGCGATTGTAGGGATGACTTACAGTGGACTGAAAAGATTGAGCATGTAGATATTAAGAAAGAGGATGTGCAGGAAATTTGGAAAGCATCAAGTCGAATAAGTCACCAGGACCAGATGAAATGTACCCCAGGCTACTGTGGGAGGTGAGGGAGGAGATTGCTGAGCCTCTGGCGATGATCTTTGCATCATCAATATGGACGGCAGAGGTTCCGGAGGATTGGAGGGTTGTGGATGTTGTTCCCTTATTCAAGAAAGGGAGTAGAGATAGCCCAGGAAATTATAGACCGGTGAGTCTTACTTCAGTGGTTGGTAAGTTGATGGAGAAGATCCTGAAAGGCAGGATTTATGAACATTTGGAGAGGCATAATATGATTAGGAATAGTCAGCATGGCTTTGTGAAAGGCAAGTCATGCCTTACAAACCAGACTGAATTTTTTGAGGATGTGACTGAACAAATTGATGATGGTAGAGCAGTAGATGTAGTGTATATGGATTTCAGCAAGGCATTTGACAAGGTACCCCATGCAAGGCTTATTGAGAAAGTAAGGAGGCATAGGATCCAAGGGGAAATTGCTTTGTGGATCCAGAACTGGCTTGCCCACAGAAGGTAGATGGGTCATATTCTGCATAGAGGTCGGTACCAGTGGTGTGCTTCAGGGATCTGTTCTGGGACGCCTACTCTTTGTGATTTTTATAAATGACCTGGATGAAGAAATGGATGGATGGGTTAGTAAATTTACTGAGGTGTTGTGGATAGTGTGGAGGGCTGTCAGAGGTTACAGTGCGACATTGAATGGATGCAGAACTGGGCTGAGAAGTGGCAGATGGAGTTCAACCCAGATAAGTGTGAGGTGGTTCATTTTGGTAGGTCAAATATGATGACAGAACATATTATTAATGGTAAAACTCTTGGCAGAGTGGAGGATCAGAGGGATCTTGGAGTCCAAGTCCATAACACATTCAAAGCTGCGCAGGTTGACTCTGTGGTTAAGAAAGCATACGGTGTATTGGCCTTCATCAATCGTGGGATTGAGTTTAGGAGCCGAGAGGTAATGTTGCAGCTATATAGGACCCTGGTCAGATCCCACTTGGAGTACTGTGCTCAGTTCTGGTCGCCTCACTACAGGAAGGATGTGGAAACCATAGAAAGGGTGCAGAGGAGATTTACAAGGATGTTGCCTGGATTGGGGAGCATGCCTTATGAGAATAGGTTAAGTGAACTTGGCCTTTTTTCCTTGGAGCGATGGAGGATGAGAGGTGACCGGATAGAGGTGTATAAGATGATGAGAGGCATTGATCGTGTGGGTAGTCAGAGGTTTTTTCCCCAGGACTGAAATGGCTAACACAAGAGGGCACAATTTTAAGGTGCTTGGAAGTAGGGGTAAGTTTTTTATGGAGATTGGTGAGTGTGTGGAATGGGCTGCCAGCGATAGTGGTGGAGGTGGATACGATAGGGTCTTTTAAGAGACTCCTGGACAGTTATATGGAGGTCAGAAAAATAGAGGGCTATGGGTAACCCTGGGTAATTTCTCAGGTAAGGACATGTTCGGCACAGCGTTGTGGGCCAAAGGGCCTGTATTATGCTGTAGGTTTTCTATGTTTCTAACAAACTCCTTACAGACAGCAGCAGAAATTGAACCTGTTTCACCGGTGCTGTAATAGCATTATGCTAACTGCTACACTACTTTTCCACCCAAATGTTCTGCCATGTGTTTTCTATGTCTGTAAAGGGTATTGGGGCAGAGTGAGAGATGCACATTGTTCTAAATGTCCCAGTAATGGCACCAAAGAAATTAAAATTAGCTTTTGGAGTTAATTTTTGTTCACAATTAACATTATAAATCTTACGCAGTGACATCAAAGTGACTTACTTACTCGGCAACGTTTTCATATCCAATTGCATACACTGAATAGACTTGTGTCTATGTGCTCTGTCTCTAACCAGGTGGCATTAACCTTCACTTTAAATGAGCATTCTAATGTTACTGGTGCATTAAAGATAATCCAATCGAATCACAAGTTATCTTTTTTTAATCTAGTTACGTACATGGACTTCAC
The DNA here is from genome assembly GCF_963921235.1 of Mobula hypostoma. Lineage (NCBI taxonomy): Eukaryota > Metazoa > Chordata > Chondrichthyes > Myliobatiformes > Myliobatidae > Mobula > Mobula hypostoma. Next base: position 7,993,424 of record NC_086114.1, on the reverse strand, counting down.
AATAATCTCTGTTGAGGTATATCATGGGAGATTGACAGAAAAGATTATGGGGTATGAATTAGAGGGAGGGTTTTGTACAACTGTTGAAAGGAAGGTAGGCAGAACATAGTTTTTCAAAGTGTTGGGTGTAGAAAAATGAGTCCCATAACATTCAATTTTGAGGCTACTTATTTTTAATGTACATATCAATCACTTATATGTAACTAATAAAAGCAATGATAATTCTCTGTTTGGAGTTGGCTTGGTGCTGAGGAATGGTGTTCAATAGTTTTGGCAATGCAGGTTTACAGGGTATCAAATCAATCAAATTTGGCTCATGAGGATGTGAAACCGGCAAAACTCCAGGAGATGTGGAATGTAAAATCCAAGAGTTGATAATGCCTATACAGAGACTTAAGTCTTAAGAGACTGCTCCTCAGTGTTGTCATCTGCCCTTTCAAGCTCCTATACCTTCTCTCAGAAGATAGAAGAGAGAAAAAGTAATGGCCAAGGTGTCAGGCATCCTTGCCAATACCACACACAACAAAGATTGACAAACAACCAATGTGCAAAAGAAGATGAACTGTCCAAAAACAAAAAAAAAACTAATAAATAATACTGAGAACATGAGTTGTAGTGTCCTTGAAAGTGAGTGCACAAGTTGTGGAATAAGTTCAGAGTTGTGGTGAGTGAAGTTATCCTCTTTGGTTCAGGAGTCTGATGGTTTTAGGTAATAACTATTCCTGAACAGTTATGTGTTCAGTTATGAGCAATGTTATGTGTTTTACTGAAACATGGCTGCACGAGGACATACCCAACCAAAACTTTTCCATGGAGGGCTTCCAGACCGTTCGGGCTGACCGGATGTGCACTGAGAGCGGTAAGTGTAAAGGAGTTGGGGGCTTGCTGTTCTGGTTAACAACGGATGGTGCAATCCTGGTCATATTACGATCGAGGAACGTGTTTGTAGCCCTGACATTGAACTTTTTGCTGTTGGACTCTGGCCATATTCCACCAAGATACAACACTGGGCATCATGGGAGGTTGTTCCTGCCTGTGGCCATCGAACTTTGCAGCTCCCTGAGCCAATAAGCTGGTCCTGGACTTATTTCCATCTGGCATAGTTTGCATATTGTTGTTTGATTGTTTGTGGTTTTTGTATTGCTATATTTATGCTCTATTCTTGGTTGGTGCAGCTGTGACGAAACCCAGTTGCCCTTGGGATCAATAACGTATGTCTGTCTATCTATCTATCTATCTATCTAACTTGGTGGTGTGGGACCTAAGGCTCCTGTAGCTCCTTGATGACAGTAGCAAGAAGAGAGCATGACCTCGATGGTGGAAGTCTTTTTGTGTAACCCCTTTTTGGATTTCTGCAGAAGCATTCTCCACATCCATTTTGGGAAAAAAAATCAAGAGTACAATGAAAGACTTAGCCTTACATAATTTACCATGTATAAATAAGTATATGCACATTACATACACAGTACATATTTATACATTATAAATTATGAGGAGACATAACTGAAATACTTCAAATTAACAGGTGGATAGACCAAAAGAGTAGGGATGAGGTTTACAAAGATAATATGTTTTTGGAAGAGAATATAAACCGGGGTGTTGTCTAGGACAAGATGATGGCCATTCAGACTGCTGGCCTCAGAATGTGTGGTGAAATTCACGGGCTGCCCCCAGCACATCCCTGGGTGTGTTGATTGTTCATGCAAACTATGCATTTCACTGTATGCTTCGATGCGTGTGTGATAAATAAATCTGAATCTGGATTTGGGATAGGAAAATGTTCCTCAGCACAGAGCATTGTGAATCTCAGAGTCAGAATCAGGTTTAATAGCACCAACATACGTCATGAAATTTGATGGCTTTGTGGCAGCAGTACAATGCAATACATGACAAATAGAGAAAAAACTGAATTACAGTGAGTATATGTATGCGTATTAAATAACTGAATTAGGATAGGCTGTGCAACGCAGAATTTTTAAAAAATGTAGTGAAGTAGTTTTCATGGGCTCAATGTCCATTTAGAGATCGGATGGTAGAGGGGAAGAAGTTGTTCCCTAATTGCTGAATGTATACCTTCAGGCTTCTGTACTTCCTTCCTGATGGTAACAATGAGAAGGGGGCACGTCCTGGGTGGTAGGGGTCTTTGATGATGGAAGCTGCTTTTCTGAGGCATTGCTCCTTGAAAATGTCTCAGGTACGACAGAGGCCAGTACCCATGATGGAAATGACTAATTTTACAAACTCTTTGCAGCTTACTTTGATCCTGTGCAGTAGTCCCCTCACCCCTAACCCAGATGGTGATGCAGCCAGTCAGAATGTACCTTTGAAATCCTCATCTTAGTGAGCTATGGATGCTCAGTGATTCTCTCGAGCTTTTACAGATGTGTTGGAGAAAGCACCTGGTGGGATGCATTTCAGAATGCTGGGGCATCTGCTCTGCTCTGGACCGATGGAATCTGCAAGGAGTGGTAAACACCGCCTAACCCATCACAGGCTCATCACTTCCTTCCAGCCAGTCAATCCGCTTGGAACATTGCATTAGGAAGGCAAGTAGTATTGGCAAGGATGCCTGACACCCTGGCGGTACAGTTTTATCTCTTCTGTCTTCTGGGAGAAGATACAGGAGCTCGAAAGAGCCGATAACAAAACTCAGGAACATCTTCATCCTCATTACTACCAGATGTCTGAACCAGCAAGTCCTTCACATCCCCTTCCCGATGGTTCTGCCAAGGTTTTAGACTCTTCTTTCATAATAATAATATTATAATAACTTATTTATCGAGCACTTTTCGTACAGACAATGTAGTTCTAAGTGCTGTACAACAGGAGAAAGTACAAAAATGAAAATAAAAGACAAAAAGATGATAGGTTAGTTAAAAGCAAGGTTAAATAAATAGGTTTTGAGCTGCTGTTTAAAGATGTCAACTGAATCTGCATCCTTTATAGTTTTAGGTATTGAATTCCACAGTTTAGGAGCGTAGTTCAAAAGAGCTGACTTGCCAATTATATCTTGAGGGAGATTATTTAAATTTAAGTGACTGGCAGAAGAAGACCCCGGGAGCTCAAGCAGGATTACAAAACTACCACCATTATTAATTCATTTATTGTAACTTAAGCATTTTGTTTCCTTTTCTCAAATACAGATTGAACAACTTCATTTGCATCCTCCTGTTATGATCATTTATTGCAGTATTTTTGTTACCATTTCTACTGTTTACTCCATCAGCTACATGTGAGCACAGAATTCCATTGCATCCTGGTGTACAGACAGTGGCCACAGTGGTCTGCCTGATAAAGTGGCTTCAGGAGTGGATCTCAGAGTAATCTTCTGCTCCTTTAGCCCATCCACATCAATGTTTGTCATGCTGTGCATTCAGAGGTGCCTCTGCACACCACCGTTGTAATATTTGAGTTACTGTCACCATCCTGTCAGCTTGAACCAGTCTGACCATTCTCCTTTGACCTCCCCCTAGACGCTTTCATCCACAGAACTGCCACTCCCTGGATTTTTTTCACACTATCCTCTAGACTGTCTGCTTGAAATCCCAAGTGATCAGCAATTTCTGAGATACTCAAAACCATCTGTCTGGCACCAACTTTGACATTCCATGGTCAAAGTCACTTAGATCACAGTTCTTCCCCATTCTAATGTTTGGTCTGAAAAACAAATGAACCTCTTGACCATGTTTTAATGTATTGAGTTGCTGCTACATAATTGGCTGATTAGATATTTGCATTATTGAGCAGATGTATAGGTATACCTAATAAAGTGGCCACTGTCTGTATATGTCAATAAACTAATCTGAATCTGATCTGCACTGTCTGTTCCAGGCTGAGATTGATAGATGTTTTGACATTGATGTGAGGCATATGGTGGGAACATGGAAAACAAAAGCAGCCATGATCTTATCAAATGGTGGCACAAGTCCAGGGTGTGAATGACGTTCCCTGACCTGGGTTCTTCTTATTACTATTATTAATGCATCTCAGATTAAATTCCAGTCAATTAAAAAGGAGGGCCAAAGACATTATTTTTCAGGGAGGGTTTGAGCTCTGAGTTCACTTCCAGTCTTGGTGACTGAGGCAAGATTCATGTCAACATTCCAAATGAGGTTGGTCGAGTGAGAGGAGGAGATCAGACTGAAAGGATTTGGGATCAATGTGGATGAGTGTTATTTGAAGGATTTGTACGCCAGGAGAATTAACGCTGAACATGTTAAGTGATTTGTTTCCTTGCTGGATACCAATGTATCTCAAAATGTAATAATTGCTTTCTTCCACAATTCTTCCTCCATCTCCCGATGGAAATAATTTACATCAGTATGTGGTCAGACAGACTTCTGGCTGACTCCAGTTGGCCTTGTGTCATGTCATGTTTTGCCAGATAGGAGCAGGAAGATGTTTTAACTTAGAAGGAGTTATACCCCAACTGCTGTCAACAGCAGAGATTTCTTCACTGTTCTGGTTGATAACTTCCCCAGTTCCAACACAAATTCCGTGCAGTACTTTCCCCAATTTCCTGGTTGTGATACGCTCATTTTGTCAGGACATTTATCAAATGTGTGCTATTTAGTTACTAACTAAGTTATGGAAAGCTGTTTTTGAATGTTATTCATAAGATCTTCCCCAATTTAAACTCAGTGGCAACTTTATTAGGTATCACTTATAAAGTGGCCACTGAGTGTATGTTTGTGGTCTTCTGCTGCTGTAGCCCATCCACTTCAAGGTTTGACCTGTGCATTCAGAGATGTTTTTCTGCACACCACTGTTGTAATGTGTGGTTATTTGAGTTACTGTTGCCCTCTTGTCAGCTTGAACCAGTTTGTCCATTCTCCTCGGACCTCTCTCATTAACAAAGTGTTTTTGCCAGCAGAACTGCCACTCACTGGACGTTCTTCACGTGATTCTCTGTAAACTCTGGAGACTGGTGTGTGTGTGGAAATCCCAGGAGATCGGTAGTTTTGAGATACTCAAACCACCCTATCTGGCATCAACAAACATTCCATGGTCAAAGTCAGATCACATTTCTTCCTCATTTTGATGTTTGATCTGAACAACAACTGAGTCGCTTGACCCAGTCTGCATGTTTTTATGCATTGAGTTGCTGCCAAATGATTGGCTAATTAGATATTTGCATTAACAAGCAGGTATACAGGTGTACCTAATAAAGAAGCCACTGATTGTATGTCTAAAGAGGGATAAAATAATAATTCTACTGAATGAACTTTCAGAGAGGAAACTTTTCACTTAATAAATTATTAGGCATCCTGAGAGAACTCGACAGGATTGATGTGGAGAGGATTTTATCTCTTCTAGGAGATTCTTTACCGGTAGGTTCAGGAACAGTAATTACCCCTCAACCATCAGCCTCCGAACCAGCATCGATAACTTCACTCAGCTCAACTCTGAACTGATTCCACAACCTATAGACTCACTTTGAAGGATTCTACAACTCATGTTCTCAGTATTATTTATTCAGTCATACATTTGTTTGTTTGTTTGTTTATTTATTACCTGCTTCTTTGTGTGTATTTGCACAGTTGGTCCTCGTTTACATATTGGTTGTTTGTCATTCTTCATTTGTGTGTAGATTTTCACTAATTCCATTCTCTTCCTTGGTTCTTCTGTGAATGCCCACAAGCAATTGAATCTCAGAATAGTATACGGTGACATATACATACAGTACTTGGATAACAAATTTATCTAAGGTCACTATTTCAAAATAAGGGATCATTGATTTAAGTCAGAGATAGGATAAGATTTTCTCTGTCAGAAGGACGTGAGTCCATGGAATTCCCCTTCTGCAAAACAAGGATTTTTTTTTAAAGAGTAGATAAATTCCAAAAAGCAAAGGGATAACTGGAAAGGGGCAGAAATATGCAGTCAGATTATCCATGATTTTATTTTGTGACTGTACTGTGCTTTATCATAACTATATGTGCTTTATTGTGGTTCCTTAAGTTTGTTATAGCTGGGGGTTGTAATGGGGACAAACTCCCACTATCTATTAAATTCTCCCAATGGCTTGCACCTCAAATAGACTCTGACAACCAAGTCCAGCTCCTGGCCTTCACATGTGGCTTAGTGACTAAGCCGGACAGAACCATTTCTGCCGATGGGAGAAGAGGCAAAGGCGGGTTACTGGCACCTCTCTTCGGGAAGTCTGATCACCTGGCTGTACTTCTACTCCCTGAGTATAGGCCGACTGAAGACTGCAGCACCAGTAGTGCGAACCAAGAAGGTATGGACACAGGAAGCACAGGAGCATCTACAGGGCTGCTTTAAATTGGTGGACTGAACTGTATTCAGGAATTCATCTTCGAAACTGGATGAGTATGCTGCAGTTGTTACCGACTTCATTAAAACCTGTGTGGATGAGTCTGTGCCTACAAAGACTTACTGCACATTCCCAAACCAAAAGCTGTGGATGAACCAGGAGGTACATCATTTGCTGAAGGCCAGATCTATAGCATTCAAGTCTGACGACCCCCAGCCTGTACCAGAAAACCAGGTATGATTTGTGGAGGGCTGTTTCAAGGGTGAAGAGGCAATTTCGAATGAGGTTGGAGTCGATATTGGATATACGGCAACTCTGACAGGGTTTGCAAGACATTATTTCCTCCAAAGCGAAACCCAAAAGCATGAATGGCTTCACTACCAGATGAACTCGATGCCTTCTATGCCCACTTTGAAAGGGAGCACACAACTACAGCTGTGAAGATCCCTGCTGCACATGATGACCTTGTGATCTCCGTCTCAGAGGCTGATGTTAGACTGTCTTTAAAGAGAGTGAACCCTTGCAAGGCAGAACGTCCAGATGGAGTACCTGGTAAGGCTCTGAAAACCTGTGCCAACTAACTAGCGGGAGTATTCAAAGACATTTTCAACCTTTCACTGCTACAGGTGGAAGTTCCCACTTGCTTCAAAAAGGCAACAATTATACCAGTGCCTAAGAAGAATAATATGAGCTACCTTAATGACTATCACCCATTAGCACTCACATCTACAGTGATGAAATGCTTTGGGAGGTTGGTCATGACTAGACTGAACTCCTGCCTCAGCAAAGACCTGGACCCGTTGCAATTTGCCTATCGCCACAATAGGTCAACAGCAGACACAATCTCAATGGCTCTTCACACGGCTTTAGACCCCCTGGACAACACAAACACCTACGTCAGGATGCTGTTCAGAGACTATAGCTCAGCATTTAATACCAACATTCCCACAATCCTGATTGAGAAGTTGAAGAACCTGGACCGCTGTACCTCCCTCTGCAATTGGATCTGCAACTTCCTAACCAGAAGACCACAATCTGTGTGGATTGGTGATAACATATCCTCCTCGCTGACGATCAACACTGGTGCACCTCAGGAGTGTGTGCTTAGCCCACTGCTCTACTCTCTCTATACTCATGACTGTGTGGATAGGCATAGCTCAAATACCATCTATAAATTTGCTGAAGATGATTGTTGGTAGAATCTCAGGGGTGACGAGAGGGCGTACAGGAGTGAGATATGCCAACTAGTGGAGTGGTGCCACAGCAACAACCTGGCACTCAATGTCAGTAAGACGAAAGAGCTGATTGTGGACTTCAGGAAGGGCAAGACGAAGGAACACATACCAATCCTCATAGAGGGATCAGAAGTGGAGAGAGTGAGCAATTTCAAATTCCTGGCTCTCAAGATCTCTGAGAATCTAACCTGGTCCCAATATATTGCTGTAGTTACAAAGAAGGCAAGACAGTGGCTATACTTCATTAGGAGATTGAAGAGATTTGGCACGTCAACAAATACATTCAAAAACTTCTATAAGTATACCATGGATAACATTCTGACAGGCTGCAAAACTGTCTGTTGTGGGGGGAGAGCTACTGCACAGGACTGAAAGACACTGCAGAGGGTTATAAATTTAGTCAGCTCCATCTTGGGTACTAGCCTACAAAGTACCCAGGACATCTTCAGGGAGCGGTGTCTCAGAAAAGCAATGTCCATTATTAAGGACCTCCAGCACCCAGGACATGCCCTTTTCTCACTGTTACCATCAGGTAGGAGATACAGAAGCCTGAAGGCACACACTCAGGAACAGGAACAGCTTCCTTCCCTCTGCCATCCGATTCCAAAATGGACATTGATCCCTTGGACACTACCTCACTTTTTAAAATATACAGTATTTCTGTTTTTTGCACGTTTTTTAATCTATTCAATCTCTGACAATGATCTCTGCATCATCAATGGGGATGGGAGAGGTTCCAGAGGATTGGAGAGTTGCAGATTTTGCTGTCTTGTTCTAGAAAGCGAGTAGAAATAGCCCAGGAAATTACAGTCCAGTGAGTCTTACTTCAGTGGTTGGTAAATTGATGGTAAAGATCGTGAGAGGCAGGATATAGGAACAGTTGGAGAGGCATAATATGATTAGGAATAGTCAGCATGGCTTTGTCAAAGACATGTCGTGCCTTACGAACCTGATTGAATTTTTCGAAGATGTGACTAAACACATTGATGAAGGTAGAGCAGTAGATGTAGTGTATATGGATTTCAGCAAGGCATTTGATAAGGTACCCCATGCAAGGCTTATTGAGAAAATAAAGAAGCATGGGATTCAAGGGGACTTTGTTTTGTGGATCCAGAATTGGTTGCCCACAGAAGGAAAAGAGTGGTTGCAGATGAGTCGTATTCTGCATGGAGGTCAGTGACCAGTGGTGTGCCCCAGGGATCTGTTCTGGGACCCCTTCTCTTCGTGATTTTTATAAATGATCTGGATGAGGAACTGAAGGGATGAGTTAGTAAATTTGCTGATGACGCAAAGGTTGGGGGTGTTGTGGATAGTATGGAGAGCTGTCAGAGGTTACAGCAGGACATTGATAGGATGCAAAACTGGGCTGAGAGGTGGCAGATGGAATTCAACACAGATAAGTTTGAGGTGGTTCATTTTGGTAGGTCAAATATGATGGCAGAATATAGTATTAATGATAAGACTCTTGGCAGCGTGGAAGATCAGAGGGATCTTGGGGTCCAAGTCCATAGGACACTCAAAGCTGCTGCGCAGGTTGACTCTGTTTGTAAGAAGGCATATGGTACATTGGAGCAGCGGAGGATGAGAGGTGACTTGATAGAGGTGTATAAGATGATGAGAGGCAATGATCGTGTGGATAGTCAGCGGCTTTTTCCCAGGGCTGAAATGGGTAACACGAGAGGGCACAGTTTTAAGGTGCTTGGAAATTAGATACAGAGGAGATGTCAGGGGTAAGTTTTTTACGCAGAGAGTGGTGAGTGCATGGAATGGGCTGCTGGTGACGGTGATGGAGGCGGATACGATAGGTCTTTTAAGAGGCTCCTGGACAGGTACATGGAGCTTAGAAAAATAGAGGGCTATGGGTAACCCTAGGTAATTTCTAAAGAAAGTAATGCTGGGCTGAAGGGCCTGTATTGTGCTGTAGGTTTTCTGTGTTTCTAAATTCCTATACGTATACTGTGATTGACTTATTTATTTTTTCTCTTCTATATTATATATTGTCTTGAACAGCTGCTGCTAAGTTAACAAATTTCACTTCACATGTCAGTGATAATAAACCGGATTCTGATTCTGATTCTTAAAACCAGTCACTCCGGGCAGATGGGGCTCGACAGCCGTGGTTGGCAGCTCACCTGGGAGAAGGAAAACTCTGATCTCAAGCCTCCGCTGCCTTGCAGCTATGCCCACTCATGGGGAAGGCTTCAGGAGTAAACGCCAAAGGAAAAATCTGGAGCTGGAGTCCTTAAGGCAGTCTTACATTGAGTTCAATGCTGACGGTCAACTTCAGCGACACTGCTGGTACTAACCTGTATTGGTCTCTGCCGTTCCTTTGGGTTCATCAGGTGTGTGGAGAGGGGGAGCCTGCTACATGGGCAACAGCTTGCTCTCCATATTGCGCTGCCCTGGCTTGTGTATTGAGACAGCTAGAACACAATATCCATGGTCAACTCTGACCGATGGAGGTCCTCACCTCACCATGTGCTTTATTGTAACAAAATGTATTGTATAATAACTGTTATTGTGTGAATGAAGGCACCAGAGAAAATTCCTGGTAGATACAAACCAGCTTCTTTGACAAAACAAGGTACAGCAGGCATCATATGGAGGCGCTTTTGGTTGAAGGGTCTACTGGCTCAACGTGGGGCTCGCTGTTTTATGTGCCAAACATCAAAGGGCAACACCATATTTACAATGTGTGGACAATGCTTTCTTTGAAACTACATACAACCTTCACACCTCCTGATTCACATCCACACCACAGACATCCAAATGAATTTTAATCAGCATTGTCTGGACTGGGATTCACAGATTTTAGGAACCCATTGTTCAGAGCTGCACCCCAAATTAAACGCGCTATACATTTTCAGATGTGAAGACTGGTGGCTAAACTCAATTGTTAAATGTATATGTCCTAAACCCAAAAATCACTCTAACAATAATTATATTTGTTGTGTTTAGCATATTGGCCCCAGGGGAACGATGATTTGTTTAGCTGTATACATGTGTATAGGGTTGAATGCCAATAAACTTAAACTTGATGTTACCGAGTGGTGAAGCAATCTGAGAGGCTGAGTTAACTCTTCCTGTCATTAATTTGTATGTCTATTTCTTCTTCTTCTTCTTCTTAAGCCCATCATCACCCCCGCTGGAGCGTAAGCACCAACAGAAGCTCAACAGATTCTTCAGCTATGGGCTGGTTGATTGATCTTGTGGCTTCCGCTTTCACCACAGAACTTCATTCATCTTCTAGGCAAAGATACTTCCTCTCCCGGAGATGAGGACTTTGGAGCTTCTGTTAGTATTGCTGTGGCTCTGAGATTTAATGGATGGGGTTGAAACTCCCATTCCCAACTCTCTTCCTTTCACAGCTGGGCTTGGGACCATCATTTGCAGGGTTATGTTCACCTATTACTTTTCAAAAATTAAAATATTTCTGTTAATTCAATTGACTTGAGGATTCACTTCAATAAAACTTATTGAAGTACTACATTTGACAATGTGGAGCACAGAGCAAGTTTGTAAATTGTGCAGGCACAAAGAGTATTCAGAATGGGGAGGGTGGAGTGCTGCAGGAGAGGTGTGGGACAGATGGAAGAGAAGAGTGCTAGGGACGGGATGTGGCACAGCTGCAGACACACCCAGCCCTGAGACACCAGGCAAGGCTATTTGATTCCAAACAATTAGTTTATTGATCATTATAGAATGTCTGTCTGGTGCTTCCATCTCCCGGCACTCTTCCACTCTCAGTCCACAATAGAGACCCATATCAGAACTCACATACTTTATGTTATGAAATGTGTTTCTTCTGTGCAGTAGCAGTACAGTGAAATACATAATATTACTACAGTACTGTGCAAAAGTCTTACGCAGCCTAGCTATATGTACGTGCCTAAGACTTTTGCACGGTATTGTATGTTGTTTTATCGATGACTCTGAGACTGAACTTGCTGGAGTTTAGAAGAATAAGGGGAGATCTCATTGAAACTGATCAAATATTGAAAGGCCTAGATAAATGTTGGACATGAGAAGATGATTCCTATATAAGGGGAGTCTAGGACCAGAAGACACAAACTCAGAATACAAGGATGTCCCTTTAGAACAGAAATGAGGTGGAATTGCTTGAGCCAGATGATGGTAAGTCAGTTGAATTCATTGCCACATATAGCAGTGGAAGCCATGCCATCAGGTATATTTAAAGTGGAAGTTAATAGGATAATCTGTTGATCTATTAACTAATTAATTAGTAAGCCATTAGAGATTAGGGGGAGAAGGCAGGAGAATGGTCTTGAGGGGGATAATAAATCAGCCATGATGGAATTGCGAAGCCAACTTGATGGGCTGAATTGCCTAACTCTGCTCGTATGACTTACGGTCTTATGGTTTTGTAGCCATCAAGTAAGCAGTTGAATCTAGCCTTCTTGTACCTTGCCTGTACAAATATAGGGCCGAATCTTGCAGGGAAGTTCCAGCACGTCTGCATTCATGCCACTATGACTGGGCTTCCTACATGGGAAGGTATCCTTCTAGCTGATCTTTACAAGTGAGTTGTCTAAAGCTGGAGTCTTCATGAACCAGCAGGAGGCCAACGAAGCTACAACATTATGTTGGGGATCTGAGCCCCGACCCTGCACTAGGTATAAACCTGTGCAGAAACAATTCCCCCATTGACAGCAATAAAAAAGGAAGATCTGGTGGAATTATTTGTTAGTGTGAAATACTACTTCTTCTACATGTGCCTTGCGTGTTTCACGCTTGGGCGATCATGACTCTCCACATCAAACAATCCTTCACGGCGTCAATGATATCTCGCACACTTAGATCTGTTAGTTCTTTCACAGTGTCCATATATTTTCTTCTTTGCCTTCCTCTTCCGCGTTTCCCGGGCATACGGCCTTGTAATGTAGGGCATTCTATTTCTCCCTCTCTGATGACATGGCCCAGGAATTTAAGTTTCCTCTCATTTAATGTTCTCATTAAAGATCTTTTTGTCTGGGCACGTTGGAGTATTGTCTCATTAGTTACCCTATCTCTATATGATATTTTTAACATTCTTCTAAGTAACCACATTTCTGTTGCTTCTAAGTCTCTTTGGAGTTCTGGTGTTATAGTCCATGTTCCGGAAGCATACAGCAAGATTGACCAGATGTAACATTTTAGTAGCCTCAGCCTTGTTGTCATAGAAATGTGTGTGTTGGTAAAAATGGGTTTCATTTTTTGGAAGTTGGTTTTGGCAATGGCAATTCCTCTTTTCATTTCTACTTTGCTTCTAGCATGAAATGCTTCATATGTTTTAAATTAGCTGATGCTTCTGGAATGTTTTTATTTGTTTTAGTGTCTTGAAGTGTTTTAGATATCTTCACCTCTGAAAATTAATATTGTTGATTTTAACAAATGTCATATTTGTCATATTTGACAGATGTTTTAGCCAGGGAATATGATTTTTTTTTTGCTGTTTCTTTAAAAAGCCTCATTCTCATTCCCCTCCTCCTCCTCTTTCTTCCATGGTCCACTCTGCTCTCCTATCAGATTCCTTCCTCTTCAGTCTTTTACCTCTTCCACCTATCACCTCCCAGCTTGTACTCGGTTCCCCTGCCCCCCACTCACCTTCCTCCTCATCTGGTCTCACTCATCACCCGTTTCTTAAGCAAGTCTTATTCTCAGTCCACTCCAAGCAGGTTCATCATTGGACTGTATTGTGCCATGCTCAAGCACACAACAAACTCGACATGACCAGATCTGAGAGATGTGATGGTGTTGTAGCACAGGACCACACCGCTGAGTGTTTGGCCAGATTGGAAATGCAAAGAAAATGGTGGGGCCTCAACATGTTGAACTCTAACACAAAATGTTGAAGGAACTCAGCAGGTCAGGTAGCGTCTATGGAGCTACAACTCATATTCTGTCTGGGTCTCCTCCAACCTGACAGCACGAATGTTGAGTTCTCCAACTTACTGTAATTCCTCCCCCTCCCCCTCCCCCTTCACATGTTCCCCATTCCCCATTCTGGCTCCCCTCTTACCCATTTTCTTCTCCTCGCTTGCCCATCTCCTCCTTCTGATGCTCCTTCTCCTTTCCTTTCTTCCATGGTCCACTCACCTCTCCTATCAGGTTCTTTCACCTATCACCTCCCAGCTTGTTAATTTATTCTGCTCCCCCACCCACCCACCTTCTTCCTCACCAAGTGTCACCAGCCAGCTTATATTCTTTCCCTCTCCTCTCACCTGTGTATTCTGGTTTCTTCCCTCTTCCTTTCCAGCCCTGATGCAGGATATCAACCTGAAACTTTGACTGTCTATTCCTCTCTGTAGCTGCTGCCTGACCTGTTGAGTTCCTCCAACACTTTGCGTGTGTTGCTCTGGATTTCCAACATCTGCAGAATCTCTTGTGTTTATGCCACTTTTGAAGGTCAGTTAGCCAATGGCAAAGGAAATCTGAACTGAATCCAAAAATGTCAGTGAAAAAAATTCTGTGAACTCCAAATTGGGGCAAAGCAATGACTTAGCTAGTGCAGCCAATGGATCACAACACCAGAGATCCAAGTTCAATACTAACCTCTGGTGCTGACGATGAGGAGTTTGCCTGTGATCTCATGGGTTACTCGCAGGTACTCCACTTTCCTCCCATATCCCCAAAGTGTACAGGTTGCTTGGTTATTTAGCCATTGTAAATTTCTCTCAGTGTGGAGGTGAGTGGTAAGATTGGAGGGAGTTGATAAGACCACAGAGCAGATAAACAAGGGGTTATTGTAAATGGTAGACAAAAAAGATTCTGCAGATGTTTCCCAACCTTTTTTAGCCCAACAACCCCCCCCCCCCAAAGCACCTTCATCCATGCCAATGCCCCTCTTAGGCACAATATTACTATTAAAACATTTCTACCATACGCTAACATGAGAAAAATGATACTACTTTTATGTTTTATTTGTCATTAAATCTAGCTTACACAGTACCTGTGTGCTGTACAGCAGCTTCAATATTAATGTGATCCTTGATTTTAGTAAGAGTTGAAATATTTAGTTCAAGTTGTGACAACAAAAGCCTTAAGTCCCCACACATTACAAAGTTCAAGTGGTTTCTGTTTTTTGTGAGTATGTAGTTCACTGCACTGAAGCCTCTTTCAACAAGGTAGACGGATGCAAATATAATGAAGAGCAGTTTGGCTCTTCTCCCAAGACCAGGAAACTTTATATGACAGTGTACCCACTTACCACAGATGCTGATATTTTTTAAAGCATTGTTGCTTCTTCATCATTCTGAATTTTGATAATTTCTTCTTGCAAGCTCTCTTCCTGTACTTCCATATTACAAAGAAATGGGATAGTTACCAAGTCCGGAATTTTCAGATCGTTCAACTCCTTGAATCGATTCTGAAAATCCTTCTTCAGTGACTGCAGGTGTAAGCAGTACTCTTGCAAATCACCATCTGCGAAAGAGAGTGCCATACTTTGATTTCAGGGAAACTGTGAGAACATTGTTCTCCCAATATTTTCCTTATATATTTCCAATTTTCCAATAAAAGTGAACACTGCTCCTTTTACCTGTATTAAATTGAAATTCTCACTCTGCAGTTTCATATTTAGAATGTTCATTTTGTCATACAGATTGGCTGGGTATGCCACATCTCTACACAAAAGTTCAATTTTGTTTCCCAAGCTTTTGCTGACTTTGAGCAAAATTTCAACCACAGTGTTAGAAAGAAAGCAGCAGCCTTTTGATAGCCAATGCACTTCAGTGTGAAGAAACACACATTCAAACTCTTCATCATTATCTTGGCAAAACTGGCGAAACATTCTGCTATTTAATGGATGAGCTTTAATTCTGTTGATAGCAGATACTACAAGAGTCATGCTTGAAAAAAGTCACTGGCTGAGTTTTTGGCTGCAAGATGTTGACAATGAATTACACAATGGATTGCAAACAGACTTGGAATTTATTTTTTCATAAATGCCACTAAACCAGCATGGTGACCTGTCATATATGGTGCTCCATCTATTGCACACAAAATCATGTTGCTAATTGGAATGCTTTTATCCTCAATATACATTTTGAGCTCATCATAGATTGATTCTCTGCTGATATTTTTAACTTTTTACAAAAGAGAATCTCTTCGTAAACTTCTTCATTTTTGATAAGCCGTACATGTGTCATTAGCAATGCCTCATTGTCTCGCACAGTTAACTGATCCATTTATAACCCAAATTCTGTTTTTTTTTTGTCACTCTGCACAGTTGATACTCAATGTCTTCACTCCTTTCGTCAATACGACAAGCTACAGAGATATTAATGGGGGAAATTGATTTTAAAATAGTGGTATCCATTTTCAAAATAGTGGTGAGCACTTCTGATACAGCAGGCACTGTTAATCTTACACCAATTGTATGAGATTTTCCACACTTTGCTATCATTTTGGAAATGTTATAAGAAGCAATGAGATCACTATCAAGGTAATTTTTAGCTTTCTTGGCAAATGACTCGAGTGTGCAACACTTTTCAAATGCTTTTTTCATCTCCTGGAACTGAGTAATACCATAAGTAGCCTTTTCAGTTGTCTTTTATGGAAGTGTTCCTGCAATCTTGTTGGTTTCATGGCTTCATTAGACAGTATAGTATTACAAATAAGACACCTGGGGCGTTGCTGATCTGATGGGAAAAGAATAAAACCATACTCCAGGTATGTAACATTGCATTGATACACTTTCCATAGTTTCTGTTTCTTAGTAGGATCAGAATTCCAGGCTTCTCCGCCTTCAGACTTAGAGATTGCACTGTAGGTGTCATGGTCCGGTCCGCGAAGTCCGCACTCCAGTTCACAGTCCGGTCCATGGACTCAGGACTCTGGGTCTTCCAGCTGTCCCTTGTTTGAATTAATCATTGGCACCTGATTCCCATCTTTAGGCTTGCAATATAGGTAGCCTTGGGATTGAGTGTGGGCTGCTGGTTGTCTTGTCAGTCCTCCTTGGAGCAACCTGCTGATGGAAGGCTAGTGAAACCATTTGTGAACTCTAGGCCTGGTTGTAGGACCACTGCTTCATGGAGCCCTGTTGCCACTCGTTGGAGTGGTCTTTGCGGTATGGACTCGGCTGTTTCCTGGGCCAGCTGAGTGGCTGCCAGCCACTCCAATCTTGGTAGGGATCTGGCTGTTTCCTTAGCCAGCTGAGTTTGCTGGCCAAACTGAGACTCAGAGCTTCCCTGGAGCAGAGATGGAACTGTCTGTCGTTCTTTGGTGTTTGTCTCTTCTTGTCCTTGCCTCTGTGGGGTAAGCCAGGCTGTTTTTCCATTGCCCTGCAGGGGGATCTGTCTTGTCTTGTCTTGTCCTCTCCTCTGTGGGGTAAGCCAGGCCGTTTTGCTGTTGCCCTGCGGGGGGACCTGTCTTGTCTTGTCTTGTCCTCTCCTCCGTGGGGTAAGCCAGGCCGTTTTGCTGTTGCCCTGCGGGGGGACCTGTCTTGTCTTGTCCTCTCCTCTGTGGGGTAAGCCAGGCCGTTTTGCTGTTGCCCTGCGGGGGGACCTGTCTTGTCTTGTCTTGTCCTCTGTTGAGTAAGTCTGGCCGTTCTGCTGTTACCTGATGGAGAGACCTGTCCCACCTTGGTGTGGAGATGAAGTTGAGTCCTGGCTTGTTGCAGGATAAGTCTCGGATCTATGTCTATGTTCTGCTCTGTCTCATGTTTGTGTTGTGTTAAAGATGAGTCCTGGCTTGTCAAAGGATAAGTCCCGGCTCTATGTTGATGTTCAGTTCCCAGTCTGTCTCTCAGCTCCAGTCTCCGAGTTATCAGCCTCCACATTTCAAGACGAAGATCCCGCAGCCAAGCTCCAAGAACCCGAGCCTCGGCGGTCCCGCAGCCAAGCTCCAAGACTCAGGACCCCGAGCCTCGAGGATCCCAAGCCAAGCTCCAAGACTCAGGACCCCGAGCCTCGAGGATCCCAAGCCAAGCTCCAAGACTCAGGACCCCGAGCCTCGAGGATCCCAAGCCAAGCTCAAGACCCCAGACCCCAAGCCTCGAGGATCCCAAGCCAAGCTCAAGACCCAAGACCCCAGCCTCAAGCCATGTCATGTCCTTGCCTGGTTCTGGGGTCTGAGCCCAAGACAAGACCCAGGTTCTGGATCCTTGTCCTGTCTTGGGCTCAGAGTCTGAGCCTTGTCTTGTCTCCAAGCTCAGGCCTCTAGACCCCAACCACGTCCTGTCCTGAAGCCATGTCATGTTCTTGCCTGGTTCCGGCATCCAAGCCCAAGGCAAGACCCAGGTTCTGGGTCCTTGTCCAGTCTCGGGCTCAAAGTCCAAGCCTTGTCTCCTATTCCATGGTTCCTAGTCCTGGTCCCGCTTTCCCTAGCCCAACTCTGTGTTCTTGTCCCTGCTCCTTGCCTGAATCCTGTCACGTCCCTACTCTAGTCAAGTCCTGTTCCTTGTACTTCAGTGTCTGTGTCTTGCACTTGAGTCTGTTTCCAGCACCCCATTGTGACAGTAGGTATTTATCCATTATTAATGGTGATAAATTAAAGTAAAACATTAACAAACACTGGGAATGCCTATTGGATGTTGATGATGGCAATGAGTTGACATGGTTGGTCAGGTCTTGTGCCTCAAGTTAGGATGCCGTTTACCACTCCCCCCAACCCCAGGGATCTCGAATGCCCCCCTCCAATGACGTCTATTTCCCCTAACACTCCCTAAGGACATGTAACCACCCCAGTTGGTAATAAATGCCTTATACAATGTTTCCTCTAATTTGTTACGACCAGTGTGCGGAAAAATCTTGTGTTGAGCAACCTTTAGCTCTGAGAACAGCATGTGCGCATTTTCAAATTTTGCGTCACAACAATACATGCAGTTGACACCAGTTTCTATATAGTACATAAATATTTATCATCGCTATATGTTCCTGACCTCATGAGCTTTCAGTGTAGCAGTTTCTACTGTTTCATTAAGCCATTCTGCATTAAATGAACTAGCAGTTCTTCACGCCCTTTGCTTCTTTGGAATTTGACATAGTGAATCAATAATTTCTTCAATAAAAGCGGTATAAATGAGCCAGTTCTAAAATCTGCAAACAAATCATCACAAACTCCATGTTGTCAACATTGTCCACATCAGAAACCAGAAAAGGAAATGTGATTGTTTATGACTGTGAAATATACTTAATATACCAATGAGGTAGAGGGTGACAACCAAGTTTAAATTCCTTTGTGCGCTGGTAGCAAAAGCTGTGTGCGTGTGCACACATTGGAGGGAACAATGATTCAGTAGCTATGTTATTTGGTACACCTGTACACCTGCTCGATAATGCAAATATCTAATCAGTCAATCATGTGGCAGCAACTCAATGCATAAAAGCATGCAGATATGATCAAGAGGTTCAATTGTTGTTCAGACCAAACATCAGAATGGGGAAGAAATGTGAGCTAAGTGACTCCAACCATGGAATGATTGCCGGTGCCAGAATGGGTGACTTGAGTATCTCAGAAATTACTGATCTCTTGGGATTTTCGTGCACAACAATCTCTAGAGTTCACAGAGAATGGTGCAAAAGACAAAATAAAACACCTAGTTAGTGGCAATCCTGTGGGCAAAAATGCCTTGCTAATGAGGAAGGTCGTAGGAGAATGGTTAGTCTGGTTCAAACGGACAAAGGCAAAAGCAACAGTGGCGTGCAGAAGAGCATCTCTGAGCAGGCAACATATTGAACTTTGAAGTGGATGGTTGACAGCAGCAGAAGACCATGAACATACACTCATGGCCACCTTATTAGGTACAGGAGGTTGCTAGTAGGGTGGCCAGTGAGTGTACAATCATTGTTTATTTCGATTGCTGATCACTCTTTCAGCAAATCAAAGGCTTTTCTCATTTTTCACCAGTTTTCTGTTTTACAAACCTAGCGGCAGGCATGCTCTCCAGCTGAACAGCGGGGAGAGTGTTTTATACTAATCAGGATTTCCCCACTACCAGAGCCAAATGTTAACTTGGCTCGAGTAGTGGCTCCAGACTGCGGAATCAAACCCCATCCCAGAACCTGAGTAAATAAATCAGGCTCAAGTGGATTAAAATGTAATAATTATGTCAGTTACTGACAGTGCTGAAGGTGCTGACATTGGCCTGTACACCTCGAATTGGTCTCTGGAGTGAACTGATCTAATTAATGTAATAACTCAGACCCACTTTTGGCTGTGTTTTCACTTATTTAAAAGCAATTGGAATGTTTCCACCAAATTTCTAAGGCATGCTTTTCTGTAGATATTGCCTGTAATGTAATGAAATATTGTGGGGCATTTACCAAGAGAGCTGACAAAAAAATGCATGCGATACCAAGCCACGGTGATACCAGAACTGATCCCAAATGCTTGACCTAAGATATCAGTGTCAGAATCTTAAGTGGAAGCCAAGTGTTTCAAGGAGAAGTCTAGAGATATTTGTCATTCATTATGAGAAACAGATATCGCTATTGAGCTTGTGTTTGTTGCCTGCTCCAACTACGAGGTAACAGACGCAGAGGGGTAAACCAGTAATCCCTGGTCAATGGTAGACCCTGTATATGAGGGCTGATGAACCCCCCCCCCCATACCCCTCCCCAGTTTGGTAAGCCCCCAAAATCAGTGAGTCCTGGGATTAGAGATCTGTTCTGGCAGAAGGCATGAGGCTTCCAAGAGGATGACAGCTTTGTTACGGTTTTGAGGCTTGCGTGCCTCAGTGACCCACGAGCTATGTCAGCTGGGATCAGGGCTTTACTCATTGGCTCCTGGTAGAGTGAACCACGCCAAAAAGGTCAAAAGATAGAGGCCAGACTAGGAGTGGTCCACCAGTCCTCCCGGTTCAGAGGTTCATCTCAGGGTTAACAAAATTGACTGGTCAAACAAACCTATTGTGGAAAGACCAATGAAGAATCCTTCTACATCGGAGTGTGATGGTATTCCTGAGTCTCCACCTGGGACTTGCATGACTGACAGTAGTGAAAACCAAGCTGTTGACACGATGAAGGAAGCCCTGAACACTGCTAGAGATGGAGGACTAGATAGAGATTGCTGCCCTGAATACTAGAAGACAGTAAGTAAGAAGGTATGAGGACTGGGAGCTCCCTCCACCCTAGGCGGGAGTCTGGAGTTTGAGGACCAGAGTTCAAATTCCTGTGAACAGCGAAGGAAGGGGGAGGGTAAAAAATTACTGGAAGGAGAAATTGATGCTCAGATCACCCGGTTGGAGGCTACCTAGACAGAATATGAAGTGTTGCTTCCCTACACTGAGTGTGGCCTCATTGTGGCAAAAGAGGAGGCCATGGACAGACACGTCAGAATGGGAAATGGGATAGGAATTAAAATGGTTGGCCACTGGGAAATTCTGTTTTTGGAGGATGGAGCAGAGGTGCTCGACAAAGCGGTCCTCCAATTTATGTAGGTTCTCTCCAATGTAGAGAAGGCCGTATCAGGAGATTTGTTTTCTTTATTTTGGAGTTCTGTTGTGGTTTTTTCGCGTGTTGTTCTGCTGAGCATTGTAGGCATGCTATGTTGATGCCTAAATGTGTGGCGACACTTGCAGGCTGCCCCCAGCACATCCTGAGGGCATGTCGCTTGCTAATGCTAACTCGGCATTGCACTATATATTTCCATGTGTACGTGACAAATAAATCTGAATCTTAGATTATGAGAACACTCAGTCCTCTTTTATTGTCAATTAGAAGTGCATACATGCATTAAGAAATGATACAATGTTTCTCTGAGTGATATCACAGAAGACGGGACAAACCAAAGACTAACACTGACAGAACCACATAATTATAACATATAGTTACAGCAGTGCAAAGCAATACCATAATTTGATAAAGAACAGACCATGGGCACGGTAAAAAAAGTCTCAAGTCCCGATCGACTCCCGAGTCCCCGATAGCAGGCGGCAAAAGGGAGAAACTCCCTGACATAAACCTCCAGGCACCGACAACTGCCAATCCATTGGAAGCAGCCGACCACAGCCGACACTGAGTCCGTCCATTCGAAAACTTTGAGCCTCCAACCAGCCCCTCCGATACAACCTCCCGAGTGCCATCCTCTGCCGAGCACCTTCGACCTCGCCCCAGCCGCCGAAACAAGCTAAGCCGAGGATTCGGGGCCTTCTGCTCCGGAGATTCCGGTTACCACACAGTAGCAGCAGCAGTGAAGCAGACATTTCAGAAGTTTCTCCAGATGTTCCTCCATACTCTTACGTCTGTCTCCTTCGAATCAAGATTGTGCACGGTCCCCTACTTGACAGATTACAGATATCATTCACCAGAGAGGCCGGTGTGCTGCATCGCTGAATCTTGCAGTTCAGAACCAGAATCAGGTTTATCATCATTGCTATTAGTAATTAAATTTGTTGTTTAATGTTAAATGTCTGCTTCACTGCTGCTGCTACTGTGTGGTAACCGGAATCTCCGGAGCAGAAGGCCCCGAATCCTCAGCTTAGCTTGTTTCGGCGGCCGGGGCGAGGTCGAAGGCGCTCGGCAGAGGATGGCACTTGGGAGGTTGTATCGGAGGGGCTGGTTGGAGGCTCAAAGTTTTCGAATGGACGGACTCAGTGTCGGCTGTGGTCGGCTGCTTCCAATGGATTGGCAGTTGTCGGTGCCTGGAGGTTTATGTCAGGGAGTTTCTCCATTTTGCCGCCTGCTATCGGGGACTCGGGAGTCGATCGAGACTTGAGACTTTTTTTACCGTGCCCATGGTCTGTTCTTTATCAAATTATGGTATTGCTTTGCACTGCTGTAACTATATGATATAATTATGTGGTTCTGTCAGTGTTAGTCATAACAAATTACTTTAAGTTACAATAAAAATGAATATATAAACGGTGCTAAAGAGGAATAGTGAGGTAGTGTTCATGGTTTCATGGGCCGTTCGGATATCTGATGGCGGAGGTTAAGAAGCTGTTCGTTAAACATTGAGTGTGGATGTACCTGCTCCCTGATGGTAGTGATCTGAAGAGGGGAAGTTTTGGAAGATGAGGGGCATTAATAATGATTGCCAACCTTGAGGCACCACCTTTGAAAGTTGTCCTCAGCTTTGCACCTTGGTGGATCGAGGAGGGAGCTGAGAAGCTGCCTCGGCACCCTGACATGAGGCTGTGCGTGCGCAGAACGGGAGGCGGGGGAGGGGACAGTGACCAAGGCAGAGTTTGAAACCAGACTATCCAGCAGCAAGCTGCCAACTTATTTGCATGCACCACAGACACTTCAGAGTTCTGCTGTACCGAAAGTCATTACAAGAATCATTATGTAATGACCTTTTAGCTCAACAATTTAATGGCATAATTTAAATGAAATGAAATGTATTTTCAACGTGATGGCTCCATATTGATAGTCAAGTCATCGAGTGAATAACTCTGTGGAGCATTTACGCAGTTAATTACAGTATGCTTTGTGTAACCCCCACACGTGACTCAAGGTGTCTCACCTTTACTGCCAAGAATTTTTTTTGTTCTTTTAATAAAATGAGAATGGACCCTGTTCCTGCTTTCCAAAGCACTGCGCTTGTCAGCAAATGAGAATTCGGCCATCCAGAAACCTCTTTCCACTGAGGCTAAGGTTGAAGTGTGGGTCCGTGTCAGAAAATCAATCCAGGCTTGGGCTTCGGCGCTGAGACACTGACGAGAGGGTCCACTTGGTGCTTCAGTTTTAAAGGAATATTACTAATCTGGTTAAAATCAGTTGAGCATCAATGTTAGGAAAGAGCTGTAATTAAATTGAGGATGCTGCAATACAGAAACCTTCTTGAAAAGCAGCCAATATAATCAAGGACCCCTCCCGCCCTGGTCATTTGCTCTTCTCCCTCCCCCCTGCCCTTTCTGTAGAATATACCAAAGCTTCAGGACACATTCTGCCAGGCTCGAGGACAGCTTCTATCCTGCTGTTATAAGATTCTTGAACAGACCTTTTATATGATAAAGATGTACTCTTGACCTCTCTGTCTTCCTCTTCATGGTCCTTGCATATTTTAACACAAAACAGTACAGCACACAAACAGGCCCTTCAGCCCATTATGTTGTGCCAAAATAAGTAAAAGCCTACTAAACTGGTTCCTTCTGTCTACATGTGCATGTCCTTCCATTCTGTACGTATTCACGCGTCTATCTAAGAACCTCAATGTCTCTATCATATCTACCCCCTCTGCTAGTCCTGCATTCTAGGCACCACCAACTTCTGTGTAAAAAGCTTGCCCTTCAGATCTTCTTTAAATTTACCAGGCCCCCTAGTATTAAATATTTTGACCCGGGGAGAATATACTGTCTGTCTGCCAGAAAATAGGAATTATCCCTCCCCTTCTGGCCTTTCACCTCTTCTTACCCACCTATAATTTCCCCCGGGTCCCCTCCTCTTTAGATTTAGATTTAGATTAGATTATGAGAACACTCAGTCCTCTTTTTATTGTCATTTAGAAATGCATACATGCATTAAGAAATGATACAATGTTTCTCTGGAGTGATATCACAGAAAACAGGACAAACCAAAGACTAACACTGACAGAACCACATAACTATAACATATAGTTACAGCAAATTTGATGAAGAACAGACCATGGGCACAGCAAAAAAAAGTCTCAAAGTCCCAAGTCGATCATCTCCCGAGTCCCCGATAGCGGGCAGCAAAAGGGAGAATCTCCCTGCCATAAACCTCCAGGCACCGTCAACTTGCCGATGCCTTGGAAACAGCCGACCACAGCTGACACTGAGTCCATCCATCCGAAAACTTCGAGCTTTCGACCAGCCTCTCTGATACAGCCTCCCGAGCGCCATCCTCTGTCGAGCGCCTTCGACCTCGCCCCGGCCGCTGAAACACGCAAAGCTGAGGATTTTGGGGCCTTCAGCTCCAGAGATTCTGGTTACCACACAGTAGCAGTGGCAGCAAAGTGGGCATTTATAGTCATAGTCATAGTCATAGTCATACTTTATTGATCCCGGGGGAAATTGGTTTTCGTTACAGTTTCAGAAGTTTTCCAGATGTTTCTCTGTGCTCTCACGTCTGTCTCCATCAAATCAGAATTGTGCACGGTCCCCTACTTGACAGATAACAGACATCATCACCGAAGTGGCCGCGCGCGCTGCCGTCGCGCCACCATCTTCTCCCCGCTCTTCACTTTTTCCCATGGTCCTCTCTCTTCTCCTATCAGATTCCTTCTTCTCCTGCCCTGTATCTTTTCCACCAACCTGGCTTCACCTATCACCTTCTAGCTAGCCTCCTTCCCTTCCTCTTCCGCCTTTTTATTCTGCCATGTTCCCCCTTCCTTTTCAATCCAGAAGAAGAGCCTTGGCCTGAAATGTCGACTGTTTATTCATTTCCATTGATACTGCCTGACCTGCTGAGTTCTTCCAGCATTTTGTACGTGTTGCTTTGGACTTCCAGCATCTGCAGACTTTTTCGTGTTTCAATAAAGTGTTATCTATCTTTTCTATCTATGCTGCTCATAACCTTTTGAACCTCAAGGTTATCAAAATATGATCGAATTCATACTGCAGTTTGGGAGGAAGTAGCATAAGTCACATGCATCACTATCTGTAAAGGAAACTACAGAGGCATGAGAGAGGAGCTTGCCCGGTGGATTAGAGGAGGATACTGGTGGGAGTGACGGCAGAGCAGAGATAACTTAAGTTTCTGGGAATAGTTCACAAGGCACAAGATAGATATGTCCCACAGAGGAAGAAGTTCTTAAATGGCAGGGATAGGCAACCATGGCTCCCAAAGGAAGTTAAGAACTGTGTAAAAGCCAAGGAAATGGTATATAAGGTAGTAAGAGTGAGAGGGAAGTTGGATGATTGGAAAGTTTTTGAAATCCAGCAAAAGGCAACTTAAAAAGCTATAAGAAGGGAAAAGATGAAATATGAGGTCAGACTAGTAAATAATATAGAGCAGGATACCAAAGGTTTTTTCAATTATATAAAGAGTAAAAGGAAGGTGAGAGTTGATATTGGACCACTGGAAAATGATGCTGGTGAGGTAGTAATGGTGGGGGAGTGACAAAGAAATGGCAGATGAACTTTGCATCTGTCTTCACTGGGGAAGACACGAGCAGTATGCCAGAGGTCTGTGAGTGTCAGGGAGCAGGACTGAGTGCCATCGCGATTTCAAAGGAAAGAGTGCTAGGCAAACTCAAAGGTCTTAAGGTGAATAAGTCACCTGCACCAGATGGACTACATCCTGGAGTCCTGAGAGAGGTCGCTGAAGGGATAACAGATGCACTGGTCATGATCTTTCAAGAATCACTTGATTCTGGCATGGTCCTGAAGGATTGGAAGTTTGAAAATGGCACTCCATTCTTTAAGAAGGGAGGTAGGCAAAAGAAAGGAAATTATAGGCCAGTTAGCCTAACCTCAGTGGTTGGGAAAGTGTTGGAGTCTATTATCAAGGATGAGGTTTTGAGGTACTTGGAGACTAATGAAAAAATAAGTCAAAGTCAGCATGGTTTCTTTAAAGGGAAATCTTGCCTGACAAATCTGTTAGAGTTCCTTGAGGAAATAACAAGCAGGGTGGACAAAAGTGAGGCAGTGGATGTCACTTAACTGGATTTTCAGAAGGCATTTGATAAGGTGCCACACATGAGGCTGCTTACCAAGATAAAATCCCATGGCATTACAGGAGAGATACCAGCATGTATAGCAGAATGGCTAACAGCAAGAGGTAGCAAATGGGAGTAAAAGGGGCCTTTTCTGGTTGGCTTCCAGTGACTAGTGGTGTTCCTCAGGGGTCAGTATTGGGACCGTTACTTTTCACATTGTTTGTCTCTGATTTAGATAACGGAATTGATGGCTTTGTGGCAAAGTTTGTGGACAATATGAAGATAAGTGGCGGGGTAGGTAGTGCTAAGGAAACAATGTGATTGCAGCAAGACTTAGACAAATTGGAAGAATGGGCAAATAAGTGGCAGATGGAATATAGTGTTGGGAAATGTACAATAATGCATTTGGTAAGAGGAATAATAGTGCAGACTATTACCTAAATGGGGAGAAGGTTCAAACATCAGAGGTGCAGAGGGACTTAGGAATCCTCGTGCAAGACTCCCAGAAGGTTAATTTACAGGATTAGTCTGTGTTAAGGAAGGCAAATGCAATGTTGCCATTTATTTCAAGGGGAATAGAATATAAAAGCAAGGAGATAATGCTGAGGTTTTATATGACACCAGTCAGGTTGCATTTGGAGTATTGTCAACAGTTTTGGGCCCCATATCTCAGAAAGAATGTGTTGTCATTGGAGAGAGTCCAGAGGAGGTTCATGAGGATGATTCCAGGAATGAAATGGTTAACATATGAGGAGCATTTGGAAGATTTGGGCCTATACTCACTGGAATTTAGAAGAACACATGCGGATCTCACTGAAACCTACCGAATGTTGAAAGGACTAGGTAAGGTGGAGAGGATGTTTCCTATGGTTGGAGTATCCAGAATTAGAGGGCACAGCTTCAAAACTGAGGGATGACCTTTTAGAACAGAGTTAAGGAGGAATTGTTTTAGCCAGAGAGTAGTGAATCTGTGGAATGCTCTACCGCAGACTGCGGTGGAGGCCAAGCCCGTGGGTATATTTAAGGTGGAAGTT
This sequence comes from Mobula hypostoma, assembly GCF_963921235.1. Taxonomy (NCBI): domain Eukaryota; kingdom Metazoa; phylum Chordata; class Chondrichthyes; order Myliobatiformes; family Myliobatidae; genus Mobula; species Mobula hypostoma. The sequence goes on along the minus strand of NC_086114.1, from coordinate 7,966,377 downwards.
GATTGTTTCTTGATCAGTCAGGGCATCAAAGGATATGGCGAAAAGGCAGGTGTATGGGGTTGAGTGGGATCCGGGATCAGCCGTGGTGAATGGCAGAGCAGACTTGATGGGTTGAATGGCCTAATTCTGCTCCTACGTCTTATGGTTTTATGGTCTCTATCAGGTCTCCCCTCAACCTCTGCCACTCAGAGAAAACAGCCCACATTAGTCCAGACTGTCTTCACTTTATTTGTCTAGCTCCACTGGATGTTCTCTAATTGTAACACTATGTGCGAGACTCATTCATTTATTTTCTTTTCTTTTTGCACTACCTCACTGTAGTTTGTATGGAATGATCTGTCTGGATGACACGCAAGCAAAAGCTTTTCATCGTATCTTGGTACATGTGACAGTCGTAAACCAATTACTAATTAGTATTTAAGAGGCATGTTTTGGAGCTTGGAGAGCAGATTGTTGCTTTCACACAAATACTGCCTGCCAGAGAACTCTCCAAAACATCTACAAAGCCATTTTATTCCTTGCTGAGTGCAGTATTCAATGCTCCCAGTAAATATGAGTGCAAAATTCTTGGCCAGCTCTAGTGGAGCGGTGAACGTTGTCTGAGCTGCTGTCTTTCCTGTGATGAAGAGAAAGCAAGGACTTGCTTACTGTAATTGGTAATGAATTTACCATTTTCACATGTATACTAATAGACAAAGAAACCGGCAGGAAAAACCGTTGCAGACTCTACCCACTCTGCAAACTGCCTTTTCTATAAACTCCCTTCTGGGAAAGACAGATAGACAGATACACACACACATACACATGCATGTGGACCCACTCACATACCTCAGAGAGACAAATTCAGACACATACACACAGCATAATGACAGGCTCTTCAACCCATCTAGTCCATGCTGAACTGTTATTCTGCAGCAACACATAGGGCAGCAAAGCACCATTGTTGGCATGACGCTATTACAGCTCGAGGTGCACCGGAGTTCAGAGTTCAGTTTTGGCATCGTTCTGTAAAATGTTTGTACATCTTCCCTGTGAAATGCATGGTTTTCTCTGGGTACTGTGGTTTCCTCCTACAGTCCAAAGATGTACTGGGTAGATTAGCTGGTCATCGTACATTGTCCTGTGATTAGGTTAAGGTTAATCGGGTTTGTTGGGAGTTATTGGGTTGGTGCATGTCAAAGAGCTGGAAAAACCTACACCGTGCTGTATCACTAAATAAATAAATAAATAATAGATCAAATGCTGGAGGAACTCAGCAGATCAGACAGAATTCATGGGAATGAATAAACAGCCAAGATCCTTCAACAGGACTGGAGAGGAAAGGAGGAGGAAGCCAGAAGCAGGTGGAGGAACAAGTACAACCCAGGTAGTGATGCGTGGAGCCGGGTGAGTGGGGGAGGAGCATGAAGCAAGAAGCTGGGAGGTGGTAAGTGGAAAAGGCCAAGGGCTGGTGAAGGTGATAGGAGGGATGAGTGGATGAGGGGAGAAAAGGATTGAGGAGGGTGGGCCAGAGGGAGGTGATAGGCAGGTGAAGAGAAGAGAGGAGGTAAGAGGCCAGTGTGTGGAATCAAAGAGGGAAGAGAGAGGGAGAAATTTACTGGAATTTGGAGAAATCAATGTTCATACCATCAGGTTGGAGGCTACCTAGATGGAATATGAAGTGTTGCTCCTCTACCCTGAGCGTGGCCTCATCATGGCAAGAAAAGAGACCATGGACTGACATGTCAGAATGTGAATGGGGATTGGAATTAAAATAGTTGGCCAAAGGGAAATATTGTTTTTTGTGGATGCAGTGAAGGTGCTCAAAAAAGCAACCCCAACAGAACTATTATTCCAGACAGAACTATTATTCTGTCTTGTCCCATAGACCCTAACCTTCACCATAGTCCTCCATACCCCTTCTACACATGTACTTATTCAAACTCCTCTCCTATTGCAATTGAATCCACATCTACTCCTTCCAATCTTCAATCTTATTGATATCTTTCCTGTAGGTAGATGGCCAGATCTGGACACAATACTCTGAATTAGGTCTCACCAACATCTTAAGCAAATTCAAGATAACATCCCAACTCCTGTACTCAATGCTCTGATTTATGATGGCCAATGTGCCAAAAGCTCCCTTTATGACCCTATCTACCTGTGATGCTTCTTTCAAGGAATTGTGGATCTGTATTCCCAGATCCCTCTGTTTTACTGCTCTCCTCAGTGTTCACTGTGTAAGTCTGACCCTGATTTGTCTTCCCTAAGTGCAACACCTCACACTTGTCCACATTAAATATTGGTTACCTTGTTAAAAGTACACAGATACCAGCATGCAATCTTAAGCATACATGATCTGTGGTTAGAGAGCTTGTGTATCTTTATGCTGACTGTAAAGCTGTGATTCCTACCCTCCTGTATGTTTCAGATATGTCATCTGCTCTCAGCAGTGTCTCAGGTCATGGGGAAGGTAACATCAAAGGTGTCTGCACAAAAATCATTAGCATACCAATGTCAGCAGGGTCTCTCTGACAAACATCCCCAACACTGAAGCTTTGATCACACTCAGCTGGCTCTGACGGGCAGCATCATTATCCACATGCCTGATCACACTCTACTTTGATCTCTATTAAACTACATATTTAATATTTATTTATTTAGAGATACAATGTGGAACAGGCCCTTCCAGCTCAGTGAGCCTCACCGCCCAGCAACCCACCTATTTAATCCTAGCCTAATGACAGGACAATTTACAATGATCACTAAAACCTGCTAACCGGTACACCTTTCTACTGTGGGAGAAAACCAGAGCAACAGGGGGAAACTCACGCACTTCACAGGAAGACGTACAAACCTCTTACAGACAGTGTTGGAATAGAACTGTGAGCTCTAATGTTGCCAGGCTAACCACTATGCAACTGTGGTGCACAAAATGCTTCAAAGACTTCCCCAAAGTCTTCAATAAAGAGAAAGCAAACCATCCTCATTGACTCATGGGAACCTCAGGCCTGTGACTAATCAACATGGATTATCCATTACTACTCGCCCAATAAAACCTTTAGAATCCATCCTGAGTCTTTTTTGTTCCACCTCCAAAGAAAGATTTTTTGTTCAAACAAGGAGAGCAAAACTCCAGGCAAAAGTCACAATTCCTTTAAGTTGCCCGAATGGTCAGCAAAGCTCCTACACAGCTCAGAGTCTTGCTGAGAACAATTCTCAAAGTCTGCTTGATCTCACCAATGGAAAACGAGAAGATCCAAGGCAACATTCCTTGGAACGTAGAAGATTGAGGGGAGATTTGATAAAGGTATAGAAACTTATGAAGGGTATAGATAGGGTAACTGTAAGCAAGCATTTTCCACTGAGGTTGGGTAAGACTACAAATAGAGATCATAGATTAAGGGTGAAAGGAGAAAAATTAAAGGGGAACATGAGGGGAAACCTCTTCACTTAGAGGATTGTAAGAGTGTGGAATAAGCTGCCAGCACAAGTGATGCATGCAACCGTGATTTCAACATTTAAGAGAAGTTTAGATAGGCCTATGATTCTGGTGCAGGTCAATGGGAATAGGCAGTTTAAATGGTTCAGAGAGGTCTGTTTCTATGCTGTACTTTTCTATGACTCTATGACACTATAACATGTATAGAACATAGAACAGTACAGCACAGGAATGCGCCCTTCAAACCAAGATGGGTGCCGAACATGATACCAAATTAAAGTAAACATCTTCTACCTGCATATGGTTTATATTCTTCCAGTTCCTGCATATTCATGTGTTCATGTAAAGGCCTTTTAAAACACCTATTGCATCTGCTTCCACCATTACCAGCCCATCCTTCCACTCTCTGTGTAAAACCTTAGCCTGAATATCTGCCTTAAACATTCCCCCATCACCTTAGTACTTCTAGTACTTGACATTTTGATGCAGGGGGAGAGATCCTGTTTATCCACCTCTCATAATTGTAGCAAGTCTCCCCTCCGTCTCCGTCCAGTCCTGTTCTGTCCTGTCCTCTCTCTACCATGACCATCCAAACAGGACTGAGAACTTGAAATACTTAAACCAACCACTTGTCTCTGGATGATTCCTAGAGTTAAAAGAATATGAGTTTCAATTAGACAGGCTCACCCAAGCGAAACGGCTTTCATAATATATTATTGTAATCCATAAGGCAATTGTCAGCAGAACAGCATATTGAGTTTGCACACATGCACACAGTTGCACGCACAGAACATACAATCCTGTTTTCACATTCATACATACACAAGCATGCATCTCAGACACACAGCCTCGCAGTCACACAGAATACAACAAAGGCACCGCGATATCTCACTCAGATGCTTATGTCTCCTCTTCTACCTACACACTCAGCTCACATGGTACAATAACTCAGAACCCCAAGAACTGCATCTTCCTAATTTTAAACATAAAAGAAACAAACACAAGTGAATGATTGTGCAATCTTAAATATGCAGTTTTACACTCACAGGCATAATAATGTACACATGCAACATTTTATGCACAATCCACTAATCACTCTTTCCCCTCTGTCTCTGCTTCTTTCTCTCTTTCACAAACACACACACTCACACACTCACACACACTCACACACTCACACACTCACACACACTCACACTCACACACACACACTCACACACTCTCACACACTCACACACACTCTCACACTCTCACACACTCACACGCTCACCAGAGAAACAGAAAGAAGCACACTCACTTTGCCCTTAAATCTGACCTTGCAAAGCGCAATATATTTAGTTCGTAATGTGCTATATCATATGACATGGGTGATTGTGATCTTTCAGTGACCATGATTCTTCTTGGCAAATTTTCTGCAGAAATAGTTTGACATTGCCTTCTTCTGGGCAGTGTCTTTACAGGACAGGTGACCCCAGCCATTATCAATACCCTTCAGAGATTGTCTGTCTGGCGTCAGTGGTCGCATAACCAGGACTTGTGATGTGCACTGGCTGCTCGTACGACCATCCACAACCTGCTCCCATGGCTTCACATGACCCTGATCGGGGGGCTAAGCAGGTGCTACACCTTGCCCAAGCATGACTTGCAGGCTAGTGGAGGGAAGGAGTGTCTTACACCTCCTTTGATAGAGATGTACCTTCACTCTGCCACCTACACACCCAATGTATTTGTCTGGATTAAACTCCACTTGCCATTCCTCTACCCAGGTCCATATTCTGTTGTATCCTTTGACAACATGCTTTTCTGTCCACAAATCCTGCAAGCTTTGTGCCCTCTAAAAACTTACTAATTCACCTATCTACTGCATGTAGCATTTATACGTAATCACAAACACTTTGAGTTTGAGATCCCAAGTTATTCATATTCACTGACAACCTAACATTTCCTTGTGAAGACTATAGAACTACCACATGAAAAATGTATCTCCTGTTAAGTGGCCACTGAGTGTATGTTCTTGGTCTGACAGGAAAGAGCCCATAGTATTACAGGAAAGATACTAACATGGATAGATCATTGGCTGATTGCCAGGAGGCAAAGAGTAGGAATAAAGGGGGCCTGTTCTGGCTGGCTGCCAATGACTAGTGGTGTTCCGCAGGGGTCGGTGTTGGGACTGCTTTTTTTCCCACATTATATGACCCGGATCTGGGCCGTACCCTCCAAATATCCAGACCTGCCTCTTGATTTTTTTGCACTACCTCACTTTCCATTTTTCTATTTTCTATTTATGATTTATAATTTAAATTTTTAATATTTACTATCGATTTGTAATCCAGGGAGCAGGAAGCGCAGAATCAAATATCGCTGTGATGATTGTACGTTCTAGAATCAATTGTTTGGCGACAATGAAGTACAAAGTATAAAGTATATGTCAATGCTTTGGATGACAGAAGTGGTGGCTTTGTGGCCAAGTTTGCAGACGATACAAAGATAGGTGGAGAAGCAGGGGGTCTGCAGGAGGACAAAGTTAGGAGAATGGGCAAAGAAATGGCAAATGGAATACAGTGTCGGGAAGTGCATGGTCATGCACTTTGGTAGAAGGAATAAAAGCATAAGTTATTTTATAAATGCGGAGAAAATTCAAAATTCCAAAGAGCAAAGGGACTTGGGAGTCCTCATGCAGGACTCCCCGAAGGTTAACTGGCAAGTTGAGTCAGTGATGAGGAAGACAAGTGCAATATTAGCACTGATTTCGAGAGGATTAGAATATAAAAGCAAGAAAGTAGTACTGAGGTTTTATAAGGCTCTGATGAGGCCTCACTTGAAGTATTGTGAGCACTTTTGGGCTCCTTATTTAAGTAAGGATGCACTGAAACTGGAAAACGTTCAGAGGATGTTCATGAAAATGATTCTGGGTATGGATGACTGATCACATGAGGAATGACTGATGACTGGGCCATTACTCACTGGAATTTAGAAGAATGAGGGAGGATCTAATTGAAACCAGTTGAATGTTGAAAGGCCTGGATAAAATGGATGTGTAGAGATGTTTCCTGTGGTAGGGAGTCTAGGACTCGAGGACACAGCCTCAGAATAGAGGTATGTCCATTTAGAATGGAGATTATGAGAAATTTCTTTAGCCAGTGGATGGTGAATCTGTGAAATTCATTGCCACAGGTGGCTGTGGTGGTCAAGTCATTGGATATATTTAAAGTGGACGTTGATAGGTTCTCGATTAGTCAGGACTTGAAAGGAAACAGAGAGGAGGCAGGAGAATAGGGTTGAAAGAGAAAAGGATCAGCCGTGGTGAAATGGCAGAGCAGAGTTGATGGGCTGAATGGCCTAATTCTGCCTCTTTATCTTATAGTCTTCTGCTGCTGTATCCTATCCAAAAGTCTGACTACTTTGTTTGAAAATCTCAGGGGATGGGCAGTTTCAGGGATACACAAACCACCCTGTCTGGCACCAACTATCATTCCACAATGAAGGTTACTTAAATCAGACTTGCTCCCCATTCTGATGCTCGGTCTGAGCAACAAATGAACCTCTTGACCATGTCTATATACTTTGATGTATTGAGTTGCTGCCACGTGATTGGCTGATTACTTTCATTAATGAGCAGGTGTACTGGTGTACCTAATAAAATGGCCACTGAGTACAAGTACCTCTCTCTCTCAACAGAGGAAGCCTGAATGAATCTGATTCTTTTTGCTGACAGAGCGCTTATTTACTGTCACGTTTTATACAAGGTGACGAGGAACCGTAGCACAACAGGAAATTGTATCATTTATGTAACAGAAGCAACTAATTGTGAAATTATTCTTCACATGTCAAAACAGTGGGTACAACAACACATTAGATTCTCATTGCAGTTTGACAGCTTGGCTGCATCACTGACGGTATTTGTTTTCATGGAATTAAGATGTAGAACCCTGGAAATTCAATACTCAATGTGAATTTACACCAAACAGTTTATTATATAAAAAAAGAGCCTGACTAAATCAGTCATGTGATCTTGTCCCTACACATCGATGAAATTTGACAAGATTATTGCAAGCTTTGTTAGGGATTGGGTAACTTAACAGGTGATTTTTTTTTTAAAGTCCTTCTAATTTTCCTTGTATAGGTGTTGTCAAGTTGAGCTTATTGTCAGATATAGTGTTATACAGGTACAATGAAAAACTTGTTTTCAGCAGTGTTACACGCGTGTAGGTTTAGATAGCAAACTAAGCATATATTTTCCACAACTTATACAAGACAGTGAAGAGGTAAATAAGACTTTGCAAAAGAAAACATTTGTGACAAGAAACACAATCAGACATTAGTCCACAGTAGGGCAAGAGTTGCTCCACAGCTCTCCGTTGCTGAGGTAGGGTTGAGGATGTGTAGGCCAATTCAGAAACCTAACGGTTGCAAAGAAGGAGCTGTTCCTGGACCTGGTGGTGCAGGACATCATACCCCCTGTGCCTCCTACCGGACAGTTCCAACAACAAGAGGGCGCAACCTGTATGGAGGAAATCCTTGATGAAATATAAAGGGAAAGTGCTGGAAATACTCAGCCGGTCCGGGAGCATCCGTGGACAGAGAAACAGTTAACATTACAGGTTGAAGAACTACTGTCAGAACTGAGGAAGAGAGGATGCTGTCCACGTAGGTAGCAGAGGAGGTGAGGGAGCGAAGCCAGGCAATTTGTGGAACAAAGGAAATAGGTCATAGAACTTAGAACAGTCGACCCATAATGTTGTGTTGAACCAGATAAAAAGCAAATTAAAAACACTCAGAAACTAATCCCTCCTACTATACCATATCCATATCCCTTCATCTTCCTTATATCCATGTGCCTATTCCAAAAGTCTCTTAAAAGCCTCTAATGTATTTGCCTGTAACACCGTATCAGGCAGTGCATACCAGGCATCCACCTGAGTAAAAAAACTTACCCCATACATCCCACTTGAACCTAACACCTCTCACCTTCAATGCATGCCCTCTGGCATTAGACATTCCAACGTAATCTTTTAACCCTCTATCAGATCTCCCCTCAGCCTCCGGTACTCCAGAGAAAATAACCCAAATTTATCCAGCCTCTTGTGATATCACATTCCCTCCAAACCAGGCAGCATCCTGGTAAACCTCTTCTACACCTTCTCCAAAGCCTCATCATCCTTCCTATAGTGGAGCGACCAGATCTTTACTCAAGGTGTGGCTAAACCAGAGTTTTATAAAGTTGCAACATAAACTCCTGATTTTTGAACTCAATGTCTCGACTAATAAAAGCAAGTATTCCATAAGTCCGTGATAAGGGGAATTTCTGAGTTGACCTTATCTGGAATTGCATAATAATCTATGGGTTTTATTTGGATTATTTTGTCTTTCGCCTGCTACATCCTCAGCAAAGCACACACAAAATTCTTGGAGGAACTTAGAAGTTCGGGCAATATCTATGGAGAGAAATAAAGGGTAGACATTTTGGGTTAAGACAAACAACAGCCCATTCCAGTTTAGTACTGATCTGTAGAATATAATTGACTGATGAAAAACTGAAACTGTAGATGTCAATAAGTGGTCCGCAGCCCAGACTTTCCCTCCCGCTACAGCCCTGTTCAATGTCTTTGACATTGCATCCATTTGTAAGCATCTCTACCACTTGGAGATTAAATAGGAGTCCGTTGATTGAAACTCAATCAAATGATCTTCTAAAGGCCTAGACACTGATGGCAAAAACTTTTTTCCTTGATTAGTGTCTTCTTCAAAGATCTTCACCTTGTCATGGTGGAGAGGCTGGTGGGTTCCTGAGGTCCTGAGGGCAATTGTGGGATTGTAGTTTGAGGAATATCAGTGGTTTGGAAGATAATGTGATGAAGTGGATCAGCATATTTGCAGATGACGCCAAGCCTGGGGATGTAGAGGCCAGTGAGTAAGCCTATCAAAGATTGCAAAGGGATCTAGACACTGGGAAAATGGGCTGAAAAATGGCAGATGGAACTTATACAGACAAATGTGAGTGGTTGCACTTTTACAGTGAATGGCAGGGCACTGAGGACTGCAATAGAGAAATAGGATCTGAGAACACAGATCCATAATTCCTTGAAAGTGGTGTCACTGGTACTGTAGATTGGATCATAAAGAGAGCTTTTGACACATTGGCTTTCTTAAATTAAAGTATTGAGTACTGGAAATAGGATGTTATTTTAAAGTTGTATAAACACTGGTGTGGCCTAATTTGGAGTATTATCTACCTACATGTTTCTTTATTTTGGTCATTAATCCCCCATTTCTGTGGAGATGTCATCTGTGGTGATTTTGTAACCATGTAGCTTTTGGTAAATTCCTTCTGTACCCTTTCCAATATTCCATATCTTTCCTATAATGCAGAGGCCAAAAATGCACTCAATACTCTGTATCTGGCTTAACTAATGTTTTAAACATATGCAATGTACACTCAGTGACCACTTTATTATGTACACCTATTCACCTGTTCGTTAATGTAAATATCTAATCAGCCAATCATGTGGCAGCAACTCAGTGCATAAAAGCATGCAGACATAGTCAAGAGCTTCACTTGTTCAGACTAAACATTAGAATGGGGAAGAACTGAGATCTAAGTGACTTTGACCGTGGAATGATTGTTGGTGCCAGATGGGGTGGTTTGAGTATCTCAGAAACTGTTGATCTCCTGGGATTCCATGCACACCAGTCTCTAGAATTTACAGAGAATGGTGCGAAAAACAAAAATCATCCAGTGGGTGGCAGTTCTATTCATGCCTTGTTAATGAGAGAGGGCAGAGGAGAATGGCCAGACTGTTTTAAGCTGACAGGAAGGCGACAGTAACTCAAGTAACCACACATTACAGCAATGGTGTGGAGAAGAGCATCTCAGAACACACAACACATCAAAGCTTGAAGTGGATGGGCTGCAGCAGCAGAAGTCTGTGAACATACACTCAATGGCCAATTTATTAGGAACAGGAGTAGATAATAAAGTAGTCACAGTGTATGTACTGTGTTTTGTACCTTTGCCCTAGAGGAACAATGTTTCATTCAGTTCACGGCAACAGAACATCGCCCAGCCATCTTGGACCCCACCATGCCGCTGGATCCGGGAGGGGATGTCGAAAGGGTGGGTCTGGACCTGTGCAACCCTAAACCCTTACTCACCTAAAATCCACATGCACACACTGTTCCTTTCTGAGGAGTGGGGTACCACCCCACTAACTGACTGAAAGGAACCATCATCATCCTATGGGATGGATAGCCAGAGAGAGAGAGACTTGTGTATGGTTGAATGACAATAAACTTAAACTTGAATGTTTTGCAATATCAGTGTAGACTGATATCGCAATACACTCATAAAAACAACCGACTAACTCAAGAGCAAGAATGTAGTCTAACAGCATCTGAAAAATAAATCATGTGTCCATTCACAATTTTGATTGAAGAATCTGATCAAAATTAGTTTTGTGGCGGAATCAGTCTTTAGTCCCAATAATTTGATTGAGGTTACCAAGGAGTTAAATAGAATCATAGTTGTAACTCCCTGAGGAATGTTATGACTGAAAGTATTGGAATTCTGACATAGTACACAGCACTGGTTTGCTGCAAGTTGGATGCCAGGCGGTTCTTTGATGTGGTATGCAGCCTCCTGCCCTCTGCTTTCAAAAATAAATACTGTTTTGGTTTTGTTTCCAAGGCAATAAAATGTAGTGACTAAACAAGAGAAAGTTATTCTTCCATTACCTGGAGATGTACTCACGTCAGTCTAGAGACGGGAATCTTAGGTATATATGTTTGCATGTTTCAAAGCCTCTGGATATCTGGAACTCTCCAATTCTCCTTTCAGGGCCTTGGAGACACAGTGATTGAGATTGTTCAAGGTGTTTGACTTTTGGATGTTAAGGAAGGTAGAGGAGATAAAATTGGTGGAAGAATGCAGCCACAATCTCGCTCAGTTTAGCAGGTATCAGGTTTATAGTGCTCGTTGGATGAGACTAGAACTAAATGTGATAAGTTAAGGGTGAAAAGCGAAATATTTAAGGGGACCCTGTGAGGGAATTTCCTCACTCACGGGGTGGTGAGAGTGTGGTACGAGCTGCCTGTGGAATTGGTGGATGCAGGCTGAATTGCAATATTTAAGAAATGTTTAGGTAAGGACATGGATGGGTGTGGTACTGAGGACCATGGTCCAGGTGCGCATCGATGGAACTAGTCAGAATTCAAAAATCCAGCACAGCATGGACTAGATAGGCTGAAGGGCCTGTTTCTATGGTTGTAGTGTTCTATGCATGGACTAGATAGGCTGAAAATCCTGTTTCTGTGTTGTAGTGTTATGTGCATGCACTAGATGGGCCAAAGGGCCTGTTTCTGTGTTGCAGTGTTCTACGACTCTATGAATCTATGCCTTACTCCAGCACCTATTCCTTATGTTCTTACCTAGAAGCAATCTATTGCCAGTAAAATATTTCCGAACTTGAGTCATCATTTCAGTCAGCAACAGAAAACAATCTGCTAGAGGAACTCAGGGGGTCAGGCAGCATCTGTGGTGATTAAAGGATGATCGACATTTTGTGTCGATACCCTGCATCAGGACTGAGAGTGCAAAGAGGAGGTGGTCAGTACGATGAGGCGAGGAGGTGAGATGAGATAGGATTTGGAGGTGATAGGTAGATCCGGGTGAGGATTGAATTTAGAATTTGAAGACAGGATATAATATTAATGGTAAGACTCTTGGCAGTGTGGAGGATCAGTGAGATCTTGGGGTCTGTGTTCATAGGACACTCAAAGCTGCCGCACAAGTTGACAGTGTTGTTAAGAAGGTGTATGGTGTGTTGGCCTTCATCAAACATGGGCTTGAGTTCAAGAGTCATGAGGTTATGTTACAGATACGTAAGACCTTAGTTAGACCCCACTTGGAGTACTGAGTTCAGTTCTGGTCACCTCACTACAGGAAGGATGTGGATCCTATAGAGAGAGTGCGGAGGAGATTTACAAGGATGTTGCCTGGATTGGGGAGCATACCTTATGAGAATATGTTGAGTGAACTCGGCCTTTGCTCGGAGTGACGGAGGATGAGAGGTGACCTGACAGAGGTGTATAAAATGATGAGAGGCATTGATCATGTGGATAACCAGAGGCTTTTTCCCAGGGCTGAAATGGCTCACACGAGGGGGGCATAGTTTTAAGGTGCTTGGAAGTAGGTATATAAATGGGCAGAAATTTCAAAGATCAGAAGGGCAGAGGGACCTAGAGTTCTCATGCAAGACTGCCAGAAGGTTTATTTACTTGTTGAGTCTGTGGTAAAGAAGACAAATGCAATGCTGGCATTTATTTCAAGGAGAGTAGAATATAAAAGCAAGGAGTTAAGCCGAGGCTTTATAAGACACCAGTCAGGCCGCACTTGGAGTATTGTCGATAGTTTTGGGCCCCATATCTCAGAAAGGATATGTTGTCATGGGAGACACTCCAGAGGAGGTTAAGGACTAGATAAGGTGGATGTGGGGAGGATGCTTCCAATGGTGGGGGTATCCAGAACTAGAGGGCATAACAGCAATACCTTTAAGAACAGAGATAAGGGGGGATTTTTTTAGCTTGAGAATGGCGAATCTGTAGAATGCTCTGCCACAGACTGTAGTGGAGGTTAAGTCCATGGGCGTATTTAAGGCAGAAGTTGATTGTTTCCTGATTGGTCAAGGCATCAAATGCTATGGCAAGCAGGTAGGTGAATGGGATTGCATGGGATTCGGGATCAGCCCTGATGGAATAGCAGAGCAGACTCGATGGGCTGAATGGCCTAATTTTGCTCCTATGTCTTATGGTCACACACATCACACACACGCACACACGCACACATACACTCATACACTCATACATACATACACACATCACACACACAGACACATGTAAATATGCATAAACACGCACACACAAAGACCCAAACACACAAACACACACACAATCACACGAACGCATACACACCCACACAAGCACACTCGCGTGCGCGTGCACACACAACACTCACACACACAAAGACCACATACATACAAACACACACAGACATTCACACACACATACAATCACACTTACATAAACACACACAGAAACATACACACAGTCACACACACATATACACTCACACACACACACACACACACACACACACACACACACATACACACACACACACAAAGACCCACACACACACAATCACACACACACACACACACACACACACACACACACACACACACACAGACTGTACTCATGAGCAAGCATAGTGTCGCATACGCTCATACTGACGCATACACTCATACTGACTTTGCTAATTCAATATTTCGCAACTGCTTTGTTCATTATCATAATGAAAATCTGCATCCATTTTGAAACTCACACTGATTAGCAGCTTTTACTGAAGTAAATTCAACTGAAGTGCTAATTTCCATCCAGTGAATGAAATTGTTGCGAGTTCACATTCCCTCGAATTGCCCAGGGCACTCTAAAGGCTGCATTGCATTGCTGTTAATAGCATCTTATCTGACATCACTCTCCATTCAGAAATGGCCACACAGCAAGGTGGAAATGGATCCCGATCAGGACTCGGCTGTGTTAGGAAGGGACCATGGCCAGAATATCAGCTTTTATTAGATATTTTATAGACTCTCTTTACTCCCTTAATGTATATCCCCATATGAAAATATATCATTGAATCACCTAAAATATACTAGGCATTCTGATGAAGGGGAATTAGAATTAGATTTGTACGTACGAAATGCTGCAGCAATTCAGCAGGTCAGGCAGCATCAATGGAGAGGAATAAACAGTTGACATTTGGGGCTGAGACTCCTCTCTTATGTTTTAGATTTTGGTTTGCTATGTTGGGATGTATGTTGCTAGAAGTCAGCTGGGCACAACTGATGCCTTAGTGACAGCACAGGCCCTTTGTCCCACAACATTGCGTTGAACATTTCAAAACTCAAATTCAAGTAAAATTTATTGTCAAAGTACATGAATGCCACTATGTACTCAATAAATCCAATAACTATGATAGAATCATTGAAAGACCATACCTAACAGGGTTTACAAACAGCCAGTGTGCAAAAGACAACAAACTGTGCCAACAAAAAGAAAAATGAGATATTAATAATAAAAAATAAGAATGCAGAAAATATGAGAACATGCAATGAAGTGCCCTTGAAAGTGAGTTTGTAGGCTGTGGATACAGTTCAATGATGGGGCAAGTGAAGTTATCCCCTCTGGTTCAAGAGCCTGATGGTTGAGGGGTAATAACTGTTCCTGAACCTGGTGGTGTGACCTTTTAATCTACACGATAATACTTCCCTCCGTTACGACCCAAAATCATCCAGTTTTCATTCATCCATTTGCCGATTAAATATCCTAATGCATCAGCCTCTGCACTACAGCTGGCTGTGTGTTCCAGGCACCAGTCACTCTCGTTGTAAAATACCCTCCTCTGGCTTCTCCTCTAATATTTCAGCCATTCACTTGAAATGGACGTTGCCTGGTATTGGCCATTGCTGCCCTGGAAGAAAGATGCTGACTGTCCACTCCATCTCTGCTTCTCATCATCTTATATTCCTTATACTAGTTGCCTCTAACCCTCCTTCGCTCCAAAGAGAAAAGACTTCTCTCACTCAACCTTTCCTCATCATACATGCTCTCTAAACCTCTGTGTCCTTTCTAAAGTTTCCATATCCATTCTATAATGAGAAAGTGCAGTGGGGTTAGACAAATGAAATGCAAGGGCCATGTTGAGATAGACTGGGACGTCAAGAGTTTATCTTCTAGCATATCAGTGCAGGAATCTGATAATAGTGGAATAGAAGCTGTCTTAAGTCTGGTGGTACATGGGTTTTTGTATCTTTTATAGAGAGCCTGCTATGAGGAGGCCAGAACTGAACACAATACAATACTATCATGACGTCATGACAACAATTTTTCCCTCAATGTCAGGAAAGCAAAAGAGCTGGTCATTGACTTTAGGAAGGGGCTGTGCAAACACTCCTGCTTACCTCAATGGTGCTGCGGTCAAGAGGGTCGAGAACTTCAAGTTTCCAGGAGTAAACATCACCAATAACCTAGTCTGGTTCAGCCATGCAGATACCATGATTAAAAACTGCATCTGAGTCTCTATTTCCTCAGGCAACTGAGGAAATTCAGGGTGCACCCTTTGACCCCCCCTCCCACCCAATTCTATTGATTCACCATCAAAAGCATCCCATCCAGATGTGTCTCGACTTAGTATGGCAACTGCTCTCTGCCTATGACCACAAGGAACTGCAGAGAGTCGTTGACACACAGCTTAGCACATCATGGAAACCAGCCTCCTTTCCACAGACTCTGTCTCACTGTCACTCTCTCAGCTATGTACTCAACATAGTCTAACACCCACCCATCTAGACAGTCTCCGTTCTCCCCCATCCCATCAGACAGAAGATTTAAAAGCCCAAAGGCATGTACCCTCAAGCTCAAAGGCAGCCTCCACCCTGCTATAAGACTATTGAAACATTCCCTAATATGATCAAATGGATTCTTGACCTCCCAACCTACCTTTTTATGGCCTTACACTTCATTATCTGCTCTTTCTCTGTAACGATAGCTGTTTATTCTGGCTCTGTTATCGTTTTACCTTGTACTACCTCACCACTGTAATGAATTGATCTAAATGAACAGTATTCAGGACAACTTTTTCATTGCCTCTAAAAGGTGGCATCCATCATGGGGCAGCAACTCAATGCATAAAAACATGCAGACATGGTCAAGAGGTTCAGCTGTTCAGACCAAGCATCAGATTGGGGATGATGACAGAGGAATGATTGTTGATGGGGTGGTTTGAGTATCTCAGAAACTGGTAATCTCCTGGGATTTTCACACACACACACACACACACACAAAACAGTTTTTAGGGTTTACAAAGAATGGTGCAAGAAACGAAAAAAAGCATATCTAATGAGCGGCAGCTCAGAGGGTGAAAATGCCTTGTTCATGAGAGAGGTCAGAGGAGAATGGCCAGACTGGTTCAAGCTGACAAGAAGGCGACATTAACTCAAATAACCCCACGTTACAACAGTAGTCCTCAGAGAGGAGCGTTTGTGAATGCACAACACGTCGAACTCTAAGGTGGCTACAGCAGCAGAAGGCCAAGAACGTACACTTAGTGACCACTTTATTGTACAGGAGATGCCAAATAAAGCAGACACTGCGTGTTTTTCTTATTGTAATTTATAGTTTCTTTTTAAGTAATGCACTGCACTGCTGCCACAAAACAATATATTTTCCAACATAAGTCAGTGATATTAAACCTGATTCTGATTCTGAGCTTGGCATGTGTGACGATAATAAGCCAATTTGCCAATTTAAAATATGATGTAGATTCCTGATTTTGTTTCTGTGTGCAGCTGCAATGGTCATGGGCTGCTGTTGTGTGATCAGGGCATGTAGGTTTGATTGTCCATGGTGTTATGTTCAAACAGCACAGCTTCTTTACACAATACTAAGTTCAATTTAAGCTCTTCAGTCTCCATAAAACACATCTGTCTATAGCTTTAGGGGTCTGAGTTCTATCTTCTGTACTTTACTGTCTGTTTGCTGTGCGTCACGCACATTAACAAAGGTCAAGTGGTTCATTAAGGTTGTTAAGGTGATAAATTAGCATAATTCAATTTTATCTGTCTTTGAATGATTTAACGTACACTCTTCCTTTATGAAGTGTTTAACAAATCTCTTTTTTTATCTCAAGGAGATAAAAGTGAAGGGTTTTTGACGCTGGATTATCAGCGAGGTTCTGCAGTAACCTGTGCTCGGCAGGTGCCTCTTGGTGGAAATAAGAGTCTCATTGGAAGGTCAGGTCAGCAGATATCGGTCTTGATTTTTTTCATTAAAGATTAGCTTTATTTGTCTTATGCACATCAAAACATCGAAACATACAGAGAAATGTGTCGTTTGCATCGAATCAAATCTGCAGCATTTCCGCAGAACCTTCAGTACTAATCCTGTGGAATGTAAGACCAAAAGGCCATAAGATAACGGAGCAGAATTAGACCATTTGGCCCGTTCGAGTCTGTCCCACCATTTCATCATGGCTGATCGATTTTATCTCAAGTTCCCCATCTCACGCCTTCTCCCCATATCCCTTCATGCCCTGGCCAATCAAGAATCTATCAACCTCTGCCTTCAATATATAAATACAGAATGTAATTGTTTGAAGGCACATTTACAGCTTTGTTTCTTGTACTTATTTAAATATTAGGCACTCTGGCATGTTTCAATGTACAGTACTGTGCAAAAGTTTCATGCACATATATATATAGCTCGGGAGCCTCAGAGTTTTGCACACAGTACGTTGGCAAGTTTATGTACTGCACTGTACTGCTGCCACAAAGAAAACTAATTTCATGACATATGTGAGAGATGATAAACCTGATTCCGTCTCTATTGTGGACTGTTGGAGAGGGGAGGAAGTGGGAAGCACCAGAGAGGCATTCTGTAACGATCAATAAACCAACTACTTGGATTCAAATGATCTTGCCTGATGTCTCAGGGCTGGATGTGTCTGCACCTGCACCACCCACCCCTAGCACTCTTCCTCTGCCACCTCTCCCACACTCCTCCCGTGACCCTCCATACTTGCCATTCCCAACTTCCTTTGTTCGGCCAGATTTACAACCTCGCTTTTCACTACACATTGACGAATACAGTACAGTGCAAAAGTCTTAGGCACCCTAGCTATATACAAATGGTAGATGTGCCTAAGACTTTTATACAGTACTGTTGTTCATAATTATTCTGCATAATTTCACACATCAGTAATCTGCTTCCTTCTTCAGCAGACTTGGCTCTGTAGGTTCTAATGCAGAGACTGTTGGACGCTGATGCTTTTGCGATTCAGAGATTCTTTGGATGAGGCATAAAATTGATTGCATACGATCATCTTATTAAGTATTAAGTATTTTTACAAGTTAAGAGCAAATGGTACTACTGGAAAGTTACTAACATAGTTAGAGTATGGACTGGTAGGAGGCAGCGCATGGGAGTAAAAGGATTATTGTCTGGTTGCCTGCCAGTGACTAGTGGTGTTCCACGGAGGTCGGTGTCTTTTTATGCTGTCTATCAATGATGTAGATGATGGAATAGATGGTTTTGTTGCCAAGTTTGCAGATGATACAAAGATTGGTGGAGGGTCAGGTAGTGTTGAGGAAACAGGTAGGCTGCAGAAGGACTTTGACAGATTAGGAGAAAGGACAAGAAAGTAGCAAATGAAATATAATTTTGGAAAATGCACGGTCATGCACTTTGGTAGAAGAAATAAATGTGCAGACTATTTTCTAAATGGGGAGAAAATACAAAAATCTGAGGTACAAAGGGACTTGGGAGTCCTTGTGCAGAACACCCTGAAGGTTAACTTGCAGGTTGAGTCGGTGGTGAGAAAGGCAAACTTAATGTTAACATTCATTTCAAAAAGTCTTGAATACAAGAGCAGGGATGTGATGCTGAGGCTTTATAAGGCACTGGTGAGGCCTCACCTTGAGTATTGTGTACAGTTTTGGGCACCTCATCTTAGAAAAGATGTGCTGGCATTAGAGAGGGGCAAGAGATGGTTCACAGGGATGATTCTGCGAATGAAAGGGTTATCATATTTGGAATGTTTGATGGCTCTGGGTCTGTACTCACTGGAATTTACAAGGGTGAGGGCAGATCTCATTGAAACCTCTCAAATGTTAAAAGACCTAGACAGAGTAGATGTGGAAAGGATGTTTCCCATGGTGGGGGAGTCCAGGACAAGAAGGCACAGCCTCAGGATAGAGGGGAATCCATTTAAAACAGGGATGCAGAGAAATTTCTTTAACCACAGGGTGGTGAATTTGTGGAATTAGTTACCACAGGCAGCTGTGGAGGCCAGTTCATTGGGTCTATTTAAGGCAGAGCTTGATAGGTTCTTGATTGGACAAGGTTATGGGGAGAAGGCTGGGGAGTGGGGCTGAGGAGGGGAAAGAAAGATCAGCTGTATTTGAATGGCTGAGCAGACTCAATGGGCCAAGTGGCCTAATTCGGCTTCTATATCGTATGGTCTTATAGTCTTACTACAAGAGCAGAAACTGAGCAAGGAAGAGCAGCTGAGAGACAAATGATAGACAAAGGAAAAAGCAGTTGTGATTGTCTCATACTCAGATTAGATATAGAAAAAAAATCCAGTGATAACGAGTAATCTATAAAATAGCAAGATTCAAGTGGTGTGACATCTGCTCTTGGAAGCTTCTAGAAAAGTACAGAAACAACTGTATCGTAATTACCGGAGTATTCAATGTATAATGATTATATGCACTCAGTGGCCACTTTATTAGGTACACCTTTACGCCTCTGCTTGTTAATCAGCCAATTATATAGCAACTCAAAGCATAAAAGTACACAGACATGGTCAAGAGGTCCAGTTGTTGTTCAGACCAAATATCAGAAAGGAGAAGAAATGATTTTGACTGTGGAATAATTGTTGGTGTTTCATGGGGTGGTTTTAGTATCTCGTAAACCGCTGATCTACTGAGATTTTCACTCACAACAGTCTCTAGTACGGGCGTTCACAATCTTTTTATGCCATGGACCAATACCATTAAGCAAGGGGTCTTTTTCTTGAAAATGATAATGAGAGATGTTAATGAGAGATGTCAGAGGAGAATGGCCAGAAATACCTAATAAAGTGACCACTGAATTTAAAACTCAGAACAGCGAACATAGAACACAGAACAATCCAGCTCTGTACAGTCCCTGTGGCCCTCAATGTTGTGCCGAATGTCAATCTAATGTTTCCCACCTACGTAGCCCTCCATTGTTCTTTCACACTTATGCCTATCTAAGAGGATTGGTATTGATGTACCAGTTGACCTGTAATGGCTTGAGAGTACATAGTAGAATATGCGGTAGTTGTATCTAGGAACAGTCTTAATGAGTTGACTCTGAGACTCTTCAGACGAGGAGTTCTGACAGCATCTACGGAAATGAATAGATAGTCAATATTTTGGGCTGAGACCCTTCTTCAGAACTGAGAAGAAAGGGGGAATACGCCAGAATAAAAAGGTGGTGGGAGGAGTAAAAGGCCAGCTGAAAGGTGATCGGTGAAGCCAGGTGGGTGGGAAAGGTCAGGGGCTGGAGAAGAAAAAGTCTGATAGGAGAGGAGAGTGGACCACGGGAGAAAGGGAAGGAAGAGGGGTACCGGGGGAAGTAATGGCAGGTGAGAAGAAGTAAAAGGTCAGAGTGAGGACTAGAGGAAGGGGTGGGAGGTGGAGAATTGAAGGAGAAATATATATTCTTGCCATCAAATTAGAGGGTACCAAATCTGACAATCTCACTCCATCCTCCCTCCCCCACCCATGCACCCACCTTCCACATCGCCTGTCTTCACCGATCACCTGGCAGCCTATACTCCTTCCCCTCCCCCCACCTTCTTATACTAGCTTCTTCCCCATTCCTTTTTCGGTCCTGATTCAAGGTCTCGGCATGAAACCTCTCCATAGATGCTCCTCCAGCATTTTGTGAGCATTGCTCTTGATTTTCAGCATCTGACAATCTCTTGTGTTTATACTGGAGGTTTACAAGGAGGTATCCATGGCTGATAAAGTGGCTTCCTTTAGAGCTGGGCTTGTCAAAGGAAAGATTTAATTGAGGTGAGTGAAATCAGGACAAGGTTCAAAGAAGAATCTGTTTCCTTTGGCAGAGACATCATTAACAGGAGGGCAACGGTTGAATGTAGTTGGCAGAAAGAGTGGAGATTACTTTCACCAAATAGATTCCAGGGTCTGGAACTCATGAGAGAAATCATATGGTGTAGGAAGGCAGGTTGTTTCTGAATTGTTGAGTGTGGGTATTCATGATCCTGAGCCTTCTCCATGATGGTAGTAATGAGAAGAGGGTCATTAGTGACAGACGCCAGCTTCTTGTGGCATCATCTCTTGAGAATGTTCTTGATGGTGGGGAGGGTTGTGCCCGTGATGGTGCTGGCTAGATTGCAAATCCCTGCAGCTTCTTGCAATCCTGTGCATCGGATCTTCCATGCAGTGGTGTAGCCAGTCAGAATGCTCTCCTCTGTACATCTATAGAAATCTGTAAGAGTCTTTGGTGACATGCCAAATCTTCTCAAGCACTGAATGCAGCAGAGGCGCTGGTATGCCTTCTTTGGGCTTAGTGTTGGGCCCAGGACAGATTCTCATCACCTTTAGAAGAGCTGTGCTTTGAGACTCCAGGCAGAGAGTTGGGAGGCTAGTTCACACCTACCACACTTTCCTGGCCAATGTGATAACTTATGAGCATTGTCCATGATTCTATGATTTATTAACTGTCTCTGATACTAAACATTCCCAGCTTTAGAACTTGGCTGCTCCTGAACTGCAACTTGGAATAGCCAAAAACATTCATAAAATGTGTTGACATATTTGGCTTTTTTTTTAAATTCTGGGAATTCCTAACTAAGATGTGAGGAATTGACTGCAGGTCCAAAGAAGACAATGAAATAATTCTCAGCCAGATATCATTCCACTGTACCAGAGAGCAATGCATTTTAATATCATTCAGCTCCTAACATTAATTATCTCCTGGATTTAGCTTCTGAGTTTAGCAGCTTAAAAATGATTAGAAGTTCACTTGTGAGGAAAGCAACCAACTTAATTAAAGAACGTGAAGTTATTTAACTGCTCACTGTTGGTAAACTTCCCAAAGTTAAGCCTAAAGTTATACTGCGGGAAATTGTCATCTGTGTCACTCATCTGCAACTTCACTTGATATTTTAGCAGAGTATCAATTCATTCAAACGAACACTTGCACAGAAATGGGAATAAGTCATTTGAAACCTGGGTATTTATTTTGCAGGAGCAACAGTTAATGGAATGAAGTTAGTCCCTTATCCAAGCCATAAACACAAGAGATTCTGCAGATGCTGGACTTTCAGAGCAACACAGTCAATATGCTGGAGGAACTCAGCAGGTTAGGCAGCATCTATTGAGACGAATCAACAATCAATGTTTTGGGCGAGACCCTCCATCAGGGCTTGAAAGGAAGGGGGGAACAAGATAGAACAGGAAGGTAGTGGGGAGGGAATGGAGTACAGGATGGCTATTGATAGATGAAACCAGGTGTGTGGGAAGGTGGGTGGGTGGGGCAAGTGAGAATTTGGGAGGTGATGGACAAAATAGTAAAGGACTGACGAAGGAGAGGAGAGTGGACCACAGGAGAAAGGGAAGGAGGAGGGCACCAGAGGGTGAGGACAAGAGAATAGGTATGAAGGGAGCCAGAACGGGGAATGGGTAAGGAGAGAAGGGGAGGAGAAAGAAATTGCTGGATGTTAAAGATATTGATGTTCATGCCATCAGGTCAGAGGCTACCCAGATGGAATATCCTAGACATCCCTCTTTGCCTATCAGAATGAGCCGGATTTACTGCAAAAGCACATTAACATGTAAATCTACTGATGGATATCACAGACAAGTACCTACTCACCGAGCACAACAAGATTGTTAACTCATCATAATGAATCTGCTTTCAATGTGACTGCTTGTGAGGGACCAGACTACGTAGTGTAACACTGATATATCATTTCTGCACAGAATAACCCTGTACCCATGTCCGCGATGTAAGTGATAGCTGTGACCATTGCTGGGTAGCTTATTATCAAAAACATTTGAGCAGGTATGCTAATACACACACTGCCTGAAATGCTGTGGGAAGCTAACTTAAAATCATCCGAAGAGAAGTATTCACATACCTGGAATATGTGAAGGGTAACACACATGAAAGTTGCTGGTGAATGCAGCAGGCCAGGCAGCATCTCTAGGAAGAGGTACAGTCGACGTTTCGGGCTGAGACCCTTCGTCAGGACTAACTGAAGGAAGAGCTAGTAAGAAATTTGAAAGTGGGAGGGGGCAGGGGAGATCCGAAATGATAGGAGAAGACAGGAGGGGGAGGGATGGAGCCAAGAGCTGGACAGCTGATTGGCAAAAGGGATATGAGAGGGACAGGCCTAGGGAGAAAGAAAGGTGGAGGGGGGAAGCCCAGAGAATGGGCAAGGGGTATAGTGAGAGGGACAGAGGGAGAAAAAGGAGAGAGAGAAAAATAATGTGTGTATATAAATAAGTAAATAACGGATGGGGTGTGAGGGGGAGGTGGGGCACTAGCGGAAGTTTGAGAAGTCAATGTTCATGCCATCAGGTTGGAGGCTACCCAAACGGAATATAAGGTGTTGTTCCTCCAACCTGAGTGTGGCTTCATCTTGACAGTAGAGGAGGCCGTGGATAGACATATCAGAATGGGAATGAGACATGGAATTAAAATGTGTGGCCACTGGGAGATCCCGCTTTCTCTGGTGGACAGAGCGTAGGTGTTCAGTGAATCAAGCTCCCAGTCTGCGAAGGGTAAAAGGTTTGCAGGAGGGTGGGAAGACGCAAAGATTGGAACTGAGTGATTGGCATGGCCATGATTGGTCACATGTCTCCTTGTGTACTGTGTGATTGTTTACAGGGTCTCCAGGTAAAAATTGGGCAAATAAACTCCACTGGGAATCTTCCCAGAAAAATTGGCATATTTTGTTGTGTTGTGTTGAAGGATCTCAGGAGAGAAAAAAATATTGTAATGTTGTCTCTCTCCATCTCCACACCATCTCTCCCTCCACCCTCTCACTCTCCCCCCCCATTCTCTCTCCTCCCAAACTCTCTCTCCCCCACACCGTCTCTCTCCACACCTTCTCTCCCCACACTCTCTCTTCCCACTCTCTCTCGCTTCCCACACTCTCTCCCCACACTCTACCTCCCCACACACTTTCTTTATCCACACTTTCTCTCCCCCACTCTCTATCTTCTCACGCACTCTCTTTCTTCACACTCTCTCTTTCCCCACACTCTCTCTCTCCCCACACACTCTCTTCCCCCGCACTCTCTTTCTCCCTCACCACTCTCTCCCTCCACTCCCTCTCTCACCTCATGCGCTCTCTCTCCACACTACCTTTGTCTCCATATTCCCTCTCTTTCTCTTCCCACACACTCTATTCCCTCTCACGCTCTCTCTCCACACTCTCGCCCACACACTGTCTCCCACACACTCTGTCTCCACAATACATGGAGTATAAGAAATAAGGTGGATGAACTTGTTGTAATTTTACAGATTGTTGAGTATGATGTTGTGGCCATCACAGAATCATGGCTGAAAGATGGTTGTAGTTGGGAGCTGAATGTCCAAGGTTACACATTGTATCGGAGGGATACGAAGGTAGGCAGAGGGGCTGGCGCTGGTCCTGCTTGTAAAGAATGACATCAAATCAGTATAAAGGTATGACATAGGATCAGAAGATGTTGAATCCTCGTGATTCGAGTAAAGAAACTACAAGGGTAAAAGGACCCTGATGGTAGTTATATACAGGCCTCCCAACAGTAGCTGGGATGTGAATCACAGATTCCAATGGGAAATAGAAAGTTGTGTCAAAAGGGCAATGTTATGATAGTCATGGGAGATTTCAACATGCAGGTCAATTGGGAAAATCAGGTTGGAAATGGATCTCAGGAGAGTGAGTTTGTTGAATGCCTAAGAGATGGCTTTTTAGAGCAGTTTGTCACTGAGCCTACTGGGGTATTAGTTATACTGGACTGGGTGTTGTGTAATGAACTGGAGGTGATTAGGAAGCTTAAGGTAAAAGAACATTTAGGAGGCAGTGATCACAATATGACTGATTTCAATTTGAAATTTGATAGGGAGAAAGTAAAGTCTGACGTAGCGGTATTTCAGTGGAGTAAATGAAATTATAGCGGTATGAAAGAGGAGATGGCCAAAGTAATTTGCAAGGAGATGCTGGGAGGGATGACAGCAGAGCAGCAATGGCGTGAGTTTCTAGGAAATATGAGGGAGACGCAGGAAGATGCATTCCAAAAACAAAGAAATACTCAAGTGGCAAACTGTTTTCTCATAGCACTCAAATTTCAAGTTAAACTCAATCATATTGTAGGCTCAACAACAAACTGCTCTAAAAAGCCATCTCTTAGGCATTCAACAAATTCACTCTCTTGAGGTCCTTTTCCAACCTGATTTTCCCAATCAACCTGCATGTTGAAATCTCCCATGACTATTATAACATTGCCCTTTTGACATGCCTTTTCTATCTCCTGTTGTAATCTGTAGCCCACATCCCTGCTACTGTTGGGAGGCCTGTATATAACTGCCGTCAGGGTCCTTTTATCCTTGCAGTTTCTTAACTCAGCCCACAAGGACTGAACATCTTCTAATCCTGTGACACATCCTTCTACTGATTTAATGCCATTCTTCACCAGCAGAGCCACGCCACCCCTTCTGCCCAGCTTCCTATCCCTCTGATACAATGTGTGAACTTGGACATTCAGCTCCCAACTACAACCATCGTTCAGCCACAATTCAGTGATGGCCACAACATCATACCTGACAATTTGTAATAGTGCAACAAGATCATCCACCATTACAGAGACATGGCTGGCACCAGGGCAGGAATGGATTCTCAATATTCCTGGATTTCAGTGCTTTAAAGGGGATAGAGAGGGCGGAAAAAGGGGAGGAGGGGTGGCATTACTGGTCAGGGATACTATTACAGCTACAGAAAGGGTGGGTAATGTAGCAGGATCCTCTTTTGAGTCAATATGGGTGGAAGTCAGGAACAGGAAGGGAGCAGTTACTCTATTGGGAGTATTCTATAGGCCCCCTGGTAGCAGCAGAGATACAGAGGAGCAGATTGGGAGGCAGATTTTGGAAAGGTGCAAAAATAACAGGGTTGTTATCATGGGTGACTTTAACTTCCCTAATATTGATTGGCACCTGATTAGTTCCAAGGGTTTAGATGGGGCATAATTTGTTAAGTGTGTCCAGGATGGATTCCTGTCACAGTATGTGGACAGGTCGACCGGGGGAATGCCATACTAGATCTAGTACTAGGTAATGAACCGGGTCAGGTCACAGATCTCTCAGTGGGTGAGCATCTGGGGGCCAGTGACCACCGCTCCCTGGCCTTTATAATTATCATGGAAAAGGATAGAATCAAAGAGGACAGGAAAATTTTTAATTGGGGAAAGGCAAATTCTGAGGCTATAAGGCTAGAACTTGCGGGTGTGAATTGGGATAATGTTTTTGCAGGGAAATGTACTATGGACATGTGGTCGATGTTTAGAGATCTCTTGTAAGGGATAAATTTGTCCCGGTGAGGAAGATAAAGAATGGTAGAGTGAAGGAACCATGGGTGACAAGTGAGGTGGAAAATCTAGTCAGGAGGAAGAAGGCAGCATACATGAGGTTTAGGAAGCAAGGATCAGATGGGTCTATTGAGGAATATAGGGAAGCAAGAAAGGAGCTTAAGAAGGGACTGAGAAGAGCAAGAAGGGGGCATGAGAAGGCCTTGGCGAGTAGGGTAAAGGAAAACCCCAAGGCATTCTTCAATTATGTGAAGAAAAAAAGGATGACAGGAGTGAAGGTAGGACCGATTAGAGATAAAGGTGAGAAGATGTGCCTGGAGACTGTGGAAGTGAGCGAGGTCCTCAATGAATACTCCTCTTCGGTATTCACCAATGAGAGGAAACTTGATGATGGTAAGGACAATATGAGTGAGGTTGATGTTCTGGAGCATGCTGATGTTAAGGGAGAGGAGGTGTTGGAGTTGTTAAAATACATTAGGACAGATAAGTCCCCGGGGCCTGACAGAATATTCCCCAGGCTGCTCCACGAGGCGAGAGAAGAGATTGCTGAGCCTCTGGCTAGGATCTTTATGTCCTCGTTGTCCACGGGAATGGTACCGGAGGATTGGAGGGATTGTTCCCTTGTTCAAAAAAGGTAGTAGGGATAGGCCGGGTAATTATAGACCAGTGAGTCTTACGTCTGTGGTGGGAAAAATGTTGGAAAAGATTCTTAGAGATAGTATCTATAGGCATTTAGAGAATCATGGTCTGATCAGGGACAGTCAGCATGGCTTTGGGAAGGGCAGATCGTGTCTAACAAGCCTGAGTTCTTTGAGGAGGTGACCAGGCATATAGATGAGGGTAGTGCAGTGGATGTGATCTATATGGATTTTAGTAAGGCATTTGACAAGGTTCCACACGGTAGGCTTATTCAGAAAGTTAGAATGCATGGGATCCAGGAAAGTTTGGCCAGGTGGATTCAGAATTGGCTTGCCTGCAGAAGGCAGAGGGTGGTGGTGGAGGGAGTACATTCAGATTGGAGGATTGTGACTAGTGGTATCCCACAAGGTTCTGTTCTGGGACCTATACTTTTTGTGATTTTTATTAACGACCTGGATGTGGGGGTAGAAGGGTGGGTTGACAAGTTTGCAGACGACACAAAGGTTGGTGGTGTTGTAGATAGTGTAGAGGATTGTCAAAGATTGCAGAGAGACATTGATAGGATGCAGAAGTGGGCTGAGAAGTGGCAGATGGAGTTCAACCCGGAGAAGTGTGAGGTGGTACATTTTGGAAGGACAAACTCCAAGGCAGAGTACAAAGTAAATGGCAGGATACTTGGTAGTGTGGAGGAGCAGAGGGATCTGGGAGTACATGTACACAGATTCCTGAAAGTTGCCTCACAGGTGGATAGGGTAGTTAAGAAAGCTTATGGGGTGTTAGCTTTCATAAGTCGAGGGATAGAGTTTAAGAGTCGCGATGTAATGATGCAGCTCTATAAAACTCTGGTTAGGCCACACTTGGAGTATTGTGTCCAGTTCTGGTCACCTCACTATAGGAAGGATGTGGAAGCATTGGAAAGGGTACAGAGGAGATTTACCAGGATGCTGCCTGGTTTAGAGAGTATGCATTATGATCAGAGATTAAGGGAGCTAGGGCTTTACTCTTTGGAGAGAAGGAGGATGAGAGGAGACATGATAGAGATGTACAAGATAATAAGAGGAATAGATGGAGTGGATAGCCAGCGCCTCTTCCCCAGGGCACCACTGCTCAATACAAGAGGACATGGCTTTAAGGTAAGGGGTGGGAAGTTCAAGGGGGATATTGGAGGAAGGTTTTTTACTCAGAGAGTGGTTGGTGCATGGAATGCACTGCCTGAGTCAGTGATGGAGGCAGATACACTAGTGAAGTTTAAGAGACTACTAGACAGGTATATGGAGGAATCGAAGTTGGGGGCTTATATGGGAGGCAGGGTTTGAGGGTCAGCACAACATTGTGGGCCAAAGGGCCTGTACTGTGCTGTACTATTCTATGTTCTATGTTCTATGTTTATTTCCCCATGCATTGAGATATAACACTTTGAGTACGGAATTTGCTACTCTTTTTGATACTGCATTGTAACGCACTGACATTCACCCAGGTGGCTGTACTTTAGTCCTATCATCTGCCTGCCTTTCCTGACAGTCTGACTGCATGCTATCTTTGCTTTTTTACCATCCATCCTATCCTGATTCCCTTCACTCCGGTTTCCACACACCTGCCCACTGCCAAATTAGTTTAAACCCTCCCCAACATCTCTAACAAACCTGCCCATGAGAATATTGATTCCCCTTGGGTTCAGATGCAATCCGTCCCTTATGTACAGGTCTCACCTCCCCCAGAAGAGATCCCAATGATCCAAGAACCTGAAGCCCTGCCCCTGCACCAGCTTCACAGCCACATATTAGTTTTCCAAATCATCCTGTTTCTACCCTCATTGGCGTGTGGCACAGGCAGCAATCCTAAAATTACCACACGGGAGGTCCTGCTTCTCAGCTTTCTACCTAGCTCTCTAAATTCTCTTTTCAGGACCTCTTTACTTTTCCTTCCTATGTCCTTTTGGCAGAGTAAAGGAAATCACAGTGGTGTGAGTGAGGAGTTGGCCAAAGTAAATTGGAAGGAGATGCTGGCAGGAGTGACAGCAGAGCAGCAATGACGTGGATTTCTGGGAAAATGAGGAAGGTACAGGATAGATGTATTCCAAAAACAAAGAAACACTCAAAAGGCAAAATTGTACAATTGTGGCAGACAAGGAAAGTCAAAGCTAACATAAAATATAGAAATTTACAGCACATTACAGGCCCTTCGGCCCACAATGTTATGTCCACCATGTAACCTACTCTAGAGACTGCCTAGAATTTCCCTAGCACATGGCCCTCTATTTTTCTAAGCTTCACGTGCCTATCTAAGAAGCTCTTAAAAGATCCTATTGTGTCCACTTCTACCACCGCCGCTGGCAGTATATTCCACGCACTCACCACTCCCTGTGTGAAAACTTACCCCTGACATCTCCTCGGTACCTATTTCCAAGCACTTTAAAACTATGCCCCATGTCAGCCATTTCAGCCCTGGGAAAAAGCCTCTGGCTATCCACACGATCAATGTCATCATCATCCTATACACCTCCATTAGGTCACCTCTTCCACAGTGTAAAAGCAAAAGAGAGGGCATACAACAAAGTAAAAATTAGCCGGAAGATAAAGGATTGGGAAGCTTTTAAAAACCTGCAGAGAATAACTAAAAGAATCATTAGGGGAGAAAAGATTAAATATGAAAGCAAACTAGCAAACCATATTAAAGTGGATAATAAAAGGTTTTTCAAGTACGTAAAAAAAAAGAGAGATGAGAGTAGATATAGAACCAGCTAGCAAATGAGGCCAGAGAAATAATAATGGGGGACTAGGAGATGGCAGATGAACTAAATGAGTATTTTAGATCAGTCTTCACTGTGGAAGACACTAGCAATATGTCAGATGTTGAAGGGTGTGAGGGAAGAGAAGCTGTTACTACTAAAAAGGGAGAAGATGCTCAAAAATCTGAAAGATCTAAGGGTGCTTAAGTCAACTGGACAGGATGAACTGCACCCTTGGGTTCCAAAAGAGCTAGCAGTAGAGACTGTGGATTATTATTAGTAATAATTATTATTAGTAATAATCTTTCAAAAGTCATTGGAGTTTGGCTTGGTGCCAGAGGACTGGAACATTGCAAATGTCGCTCCATGTTTTAGGAAAGGAGGAAGTCAACAGAAAGGAAATTATAGACCAGTTAGCCTGACCTCAGTGAAGATTTTTGAGTCAATTAGTAAGAATGAGGTTATGGAGTACTTGGTGACACAGAACAAGATAGCACAAAGTCAGCATGGTTTCCTTAAGGGAAAATCTTACCTGACAAACCTATTGGAATTTTTTGAGGAAATTACAAGTAGGATAGATAAAGGGGATGCAGTGGATGTTGTTTATTTAGCCTTTCAGAAGGCCTTTGACAAGGTGCCACACATGAGGCTGCTTACCAAGTTAAGAGTCCATGGTATTACAGGGAAGTTACTAACATGGGTAAAACATTGGCTGATTGGTAGGAGGCAGCAAGTGGGAATAGAAGGATCTTTTTCTGGTCGGCTGCCAGTGAGTAGTGGTGTTCCGCAAGGGTCAGTGTTGGGACCGCTTCCTTTTACATGTATATTAATGATTTAGATCAGGGGTGGCCAACCTTTTAAATTCCATGCGTCAGTTCTTTCACACACGAGTTCAGGTGCGATTTTTTCACGCACAAGTTCTATATTAGCATATTTTTACAAGAATTGTGGGAGTACAAGAGTTTTATGACGTATCTGAACTCGTGCGTGAAAAAATTGAAGCATGGAATGTAAAAGGTTGGCCACCCCGATTTAGATGATGTAATAGATGGCTTTGTTGCCAAGTTTGCAGATGATATGAAGATTGGTGGAGGAAACAGGTAGGCTGCAGAAGGACTTAGACAGATGAGGAGAACGGGCAAGAAAGTGGCAAATGAAATATAATGTTGGAAGATACGTGGTCATGCACTTTGGTAGAAGAAATAAATTTGCAAACGATTTTCTGAATGGGGAGAAAGTCCAAAAATCTGAGATGCAAAGGGACTTGGGAGTCCTTGTGCAGAACTTGTAGTCAATGGTGAGGAAGGCAAATGTCATGTTAGCATTCATTTCAAGCTGTCTAAAATACCACAGCAGGGATGTGATGCTGAGACTTTATAAGGTACTGGTGAGGCCTCATCTTGAGAATTGTGAATAGTTTTGGGCTCCTCATCTAAGAAAAGATGTGCTGGCATTGGAAAGGGTTCAGAGGAGGTTCACAAGGATAATTCTGGGAATGAAAGGGTTATCATACAAGGAACATTTGATGGCTCTGGGTCTGTACTTGCTGGAATTTAGAAGAATGAAGAGCGATCTCATTGAAATGTTTTGAATGTTGAAAGGCCTAGACAGAGTAGATGTGGAAAGGATGTTCCCCATTGGGGGGGGGGGCAGGTGGAGGGTAGTCTAGGACAAGAGAGAACAGCCTCAGGATAGAGGGGTGTCCATTGAAAACAGAGTTGCAGAGAAATTTCTTTGGCCAGAGGGTGGTTAATTTAGAATTTGTTACCATGGGCAACTGTGGAGGCCAGGTCATGGGGTGTATTTAATGCAGAACTTGATAGGTTCTTGATTGGACAGGGATCAAAGGTTATCTCAAAGGGGAGACCTCATAGAAACATTTCGAATGTTGAAAGGCATGGACAGAGTGGATGTGGCAAAGTTGTTTCCCATGATGGGGGAGTCTAGTACGAGAGGGCATGACTTAAGGATTGAAGGGCGTGCACTCAGAACAGAGATGCGAAGAATTTTTTTTAGTCAGAGGGTGGTGAATCTATGGAATTTGTTGCCACGGGCGGCAGTAGAGGCCAAGTCATTGGGTGTATTTAAGGCAGAGATTGATAGGTATCTGAGTAGCCAGGGCATCAAAGGTTATGGTGAGAAGGCAGGGGAGTGGGACTAAATGGGAGAATGGATCAGCTCATGATAAAATAGCGGAGCAGACTCGATGGGCTGAATGGCCGACTTCTGCTCCTTTGTCTTATGGTTACGGGGAGAAAGCCGGGGGGGTGAGACTGATGAGGGGAAAACAGAATCCGCCATAATTGAATGGTGGAGCATACTTGCCTAATTCTGCTCCTACACCTTATGGTCTTATGCTCTCTCTCTTCCAGACATGCTCTCTCTCTCTCTCCCACACACTCTCTCTCTCCCTCACACACTCTCTCTTCCCCACACTCTCTCTCCCCCACACTCTCTCTCCCCACACTCTCTCTCACCACACTCTCTCTCACCAAACACTCTCTCCCCGAACACTCTCTCCCCCACACTCTCTCTCCCCCACACTCTCTCCCCCACACATTCACTCTCACCACACTCTCTCTCCCCCACACACTCTCTCTCCCCACACTCTCTCTCCCCCATACTCTCTCTTCCCCACACTCTCTCTCCCCCACACTCTCTCTTCCCCACTCTCTCTCCCCACACTCTCTCTTCCCCACTCTCTCTCCCCCACACTCTCTCTCCCCCACACTCTCTCTCACCACACTCTCTCTCACCAAACACTCTCTCCCCCAAACACTCTCTCCCCCACATTCTCTCACCACACTCTCTCACCACACTCTCTCACCACACTCTCTCTCCACACTCTCTCCCCCACACTCTCTCTCACCACACTCTCTCTCCACACTCTCTCCCCCACACTCTCTCCCCCACACACTCTCTCCCCTCGCTCTCTCCCCCACACACTCTCTCTCACCACACTCTCTCTCCTCGCTCTCTCACTCTCCACACATTGTCTCTCCCCCACACTTTTTCTGTCCACGCACAACCTTTCTCTCTGCCCACTCTCTCTTCCCCAACTCTTTCTTCCCACTCTCACTCCCCTACACTTACTCACTCCCCCACAATCTCTCTCCCTCCCCCACACTCACCCTCTCCTCAGATCTCTATCTCCCTCACTCTCTATTTCCCCTCTCTCTCATCCCACACTCTCTCTCCCACTCTCTCTCTTTCCCACTCTCTCTGTCTCTCCCACATTCTCTCTTTCCCCACACTCTCCCTAATTTACATGATTTGACATACCAGGGGCCAGAGAAACACATGCAAAATATTGGAGGAACTCAGCAGGTCAGGCAACATCTATAAAAATGAATAAAGTCACCATATTGAGCTGAGACCCTTTATCAGAACCACGGGCAGAAGTCCTGTTCCTATGCACAATGTTTTTTTGATCTAAGGCTACATTGCACCTACTGAGATGAACTCTTTTGCTCCTGGAAACTCTATATTATACTTGCCTAGGCTGATCAAGTCTGCATGAGTTCTGAAGAAGGATGTCAGCCCAGAATATCAACAATTTATTCCTTTCCATAGATGCTGCCTGACCAGCATTTTGTGTGTGTTACACTGGATTTCCAGCAGCTGCAGAACCTCTTGTGTTATTGATTGCCTGCAAAATGTGTTCATACTTTGACTGGAGTAACAAAGATGAATGCTGTATCTAATTATCTCTTTCAATTTTGTGTTTATTCTGTGTCAACTATAACCCAAGGGTTTAACACTGTTGTTCAGCTCTGCATTGTACAACCCATTGTCCTGTTGAATTTGATAGTCAGTTCCTGACATACAATTTGCAATCATTTGCAATTTCAAAGTAGACCTCAGATAAGAAACTAGTTGACTTCACATTCCTGTTAAACACAGCCAGTGTTCCTATTTGAGAAATTGGTTGGTGTTTCCAGTCTGGCATTTGGCACTTTAACAAGCATTTCCAGGTAAAAATAAACAGCTGTAATTAAAATGATAAGCCAAAACACAATTTGAACTGTGAAGAAGTTCAGGCTTGGCTTCATCTTTATTGTTTGCATCTTGATTTAAAATGAAAACAAGATTGTGTGTTCTATCTAACAGGGTGGGTTTTTTAATGTTTCTGGTTCAAATGCTCGCTCATAGTGTTTCATTCAGTAAGTCTCACTTCCAAATCCGGCCCAGAAGGAATGAATTGTATTACACTGATTTTCCTGCATTTTTGTAGTGCCTGCCACATCCTCTCCAGTACAGTGCTTGAGTTATAGGGAACGATTGGATAGGTTGAGGCTGTTTTCCTAGAGCAAAGGAGGAGAAGGGGTGACTTTATACAAGTTTACAAAATCCTGAGGGATATAAATAAGGCAGATGGCAACAGATTTTTCCTAGGATAGGGAAGTCTAAAGCTAGATGGCATTGGTTTGAGGCGAGAGCTGAGAGATTTAAAGGGGAGCAGAGCAGGCGATTTTTCACACAGAGGTTGGTGGGTATTTGGAAAGAGCTTAAGGAGAAGTGGTAGGCGTGACACTTGAACAGGTTATAGGGGCCATAAAGTCATGGAGTCATACAACTTGGAAACATGCCCTTCGATCCATCTGGTTCATGCCATCCAAGTTTCCCATCTAAGCTAGTTCCATTTAGTCCACAAATTGGGGCGGCACGATATCGCAAAGAATAGCACAACAGTTTACAGTACAGGCGCTGCCTGTAAGGAGTTTGTACGTTCTCCCGTGACTGTGTAGGTTTCCTCCGGATGCTCCGGTTTCCTCCCACAGTCCAAAGACGTACGGGTTTTAGGTTAATTGGTCACCGTAAATTGTCCCATGTTTAGGCTAGGATTAAATCAGGGGATTGTTGGGCAGTGTGGCAGGGTGGAAGGGCCTGTTCTGTGTTGTATCTCAATAAATAAATAAACGAATACATTTACCCATGTTTAGCCCATATCCTACAAACCTTTCCTGTCTACACACCTGTCCAAGTTCTTTTTCTAGGTTGTCAATGTACCTCCAAATCAATCACTTCTTAAGGATCATGGGGTCAATGGTTTGTGAATAGAAAATGTTTAGAGTAGGAATTCCGCACCTGGGGTCCACGGACACTTCGGTTAATTTTGGGGGTCCATGGCATAAAAAAAAGTTGTGAACCCCTGGTTTGAAAGGATATGGGCTAATCACAGGCGATGTTACTTGCTCAGAAAAGCATCTTAGCATGGTTGTTGGCTTTTTACATACTGTGAATTCATGCAAAGCAAGATCCCACAGACACCAATATGCTGTGATCATATGATCTGTTTTAGTAGCCCTGTTACACTTTCTTCAAAACTTTCTCAGATTTATCTGCTCCTTTTGCACATTGGTTGTTTGTCAGTCTTTGTTTATGTATAGTTTTCGTAAATTTCTATTGTATTTCTTTTTACTTGCAAAATGCTTGCAAGAAAATGAATCTTTAGGCAGTAAATGATAACATATGTACTTTGATGATGAACTTACTCTGAACTTTGAACCTTGTAAATTTCTACAACAAAATGAATCTCAGTGTTGTATGTGGTGACATATATGTACTTTGAAAATAAATTTACTTTGAAATTTAGAAAGAAAGAAGGATTAGCTTTATTTGGAAGGTGTGCATCTCAACATACAGTGAAATGCATCATTTGCATCAAATCAAATCAACAAGGATTATGCTGGGGGCAGCCAGCAAGTGTTGCCATGCTTCCAGTGCCAACATAGCATGCCCACGCTAACTAACCCTAACCCTAAACATACATCTTTGGAATGTGGGAGGAAACCAGAGCACCTGGAGGAAACACACAGGGAAAATGTGCAAACTCCTTAAAGACAGCAGTGGCTTGTTTCAATATAACAATTGGCGGATCACTACGTTGAGCACTTTAATTCTGTCTACCACAAAAGGCAGGACCTTCCAGTAGCTACTCATTTCAATTTGATTTCCCCTTCCCTTTCCGTCATGCCTCCTCCAATGCCATAATGAGACAAAACTCAGGTTTGAGAAGCAACACCTTATTTTCGGTCTTGGTAGTGTCTAACCTGCTGGCGTAAATATCAGTTTCTCTAACTAATTCCTCTCCCTGTTCCCCTTCTCTCTTCTTCCAAACCCCATTCTGGTTCCCCTCTCAACCCTTCTCTTCTCCTCACCAGCCCAACACCTCCCTCTGCTGTCCGTCCTCCTTCCCATTCTCCCATGGTCTACTCTCCTCTCCTATCAGCTTTCTTCTCCTTCAGCATTTATCTCTCCCACCTATCTCCAGCTTCTTACTTCATTTCCCCCTCCAGTACCGACCCACCTTCCTCCTCACCTGGTTTCACCTATCAGCTGCCATTTTGTACTCCTTCCTCTCCCCTACCCTCTTGCAACACACACCTCTTGTACTGGTTTCTGTTCACTTCCTTTCCAATCCTGATGAAATGCCTGGACCCGAAACATGAACTGTCTATTCTCCTCAAGAGATGCTGCCTGACCTGTTGAAATCCTCCAGCACTTTGTGTGTGTTGCTGTATGGGAAATCGGTTATTTGTACAGACCGGGGGTGTCTGACTGTCTGCTGTAGAGTTGGAAGGTCATCAGTTCAAAGGTCATTGCATGGAACTTCACCAGCCATGTGTCCTAATAAAGTACTACAGCACAGAAACAGTCCTTTCTGCCCATCTAGTCCATGATTTTATGTGCGCCCATCTACCTGCACCTGGATCATGTCCTTCCAAATCCCTCCCATCCATGCACCTATCCACACTTCTCCTTAACTACTACAATTGAACCCACATCTACCAGTAGCACCCTTTTAAAGGATTATGGATCTGTATTCCCAGTTCCCTTTGTTCTATCGTACACCTCAGACCCCTGCCATACACATTCAAATTCAGATTTATTTATTACATGTACATTGAAACATGTAATGTGTCGTTTGTGTTAACACGCCAGCATGCCCAGGGATGTGCTGGGGGCAGTCCACATGTGTCGCTACACATTCCAATGGCAACAAAGCATGCCCGCAGTGTTCCACAAGCAGCAAAAATTAAACACGACACCAACCAGTAAAACAAGCCCCTTTCACATCCTTCCCACTCACTTACACATTCAGGCTGGCCTCCAACCCCAGGAAAGGCCTCCTCTGGGCCTCCAATCGTTGTCTTCAGATTCTCAGACTCACAAATATCGAGCCCCCAACTTCACCCCGGGACGCTGATGACATGTTTGACCTTCGGGACTTGTCTTCCGGATTCACACAGACATCCGACCCTGGTGACCCGGGCCTTCGTGACTCCTTCGGCCGTTCTCTGTGGCTGTGCAGTAGGAATTTGCTCATTCCCACTGCTAATGAAAGAGGCTCAGATAAGCAATGTCTGCCTTCCTTTCTTTCCTTTCAGAACAGTCTGGGCTTCAGTTCTCAGCATCACACAAGGTTTCAATGTTGTATCTTTCTGGATTACATGATACCAGAGTAACGCAGAACACCATACAGATGCAGTCACCTCCTCACTGAAAACAAGGTCACATAAAGACATTTTACTGATGATAGGAGTCAGCTGGCATTCCATTTTATTCTGTTTGCAGATACTGACACTGTAAGTCTGAGCCAGAAGGAAAATGCAGCATAATTCTCTGCCAAACACATTTGTAGACACTACCCAGCCTGCAAACTACCTTTTCCAAAAGCTCCCTTCTGGTAAGCCCTCTAAGGTTATTAAAACAAAAACTTTACACTATCTTAAAAGTTTCTTCTCCCAGGCAGTTAATATGATCTACCGTTCTAGTTATCCCCACCTACCACCCCCTGTATCTATTGCCCCCATCACTGCAACGCTTTTTATAATGCTGTTTACAATGTAAATATATGCTGGTATTTATGCATATATGCATTTTATTTCATATTTGTATTTTAACCTCAAACTTTATTTTTATATATCTTTATCTTTATAATTGTTAAATAATGTTGTTGTATATCAGAATCAGGTTTATTATCATTGGCACCTGTCATGAAATTTGTTGTTTTGCTGCAGCGGTACACTGCAATACATAAAATATACCAGAAATTATAATAAGAGATAATAAAAGATAACTAAGTAGTGCAAAGGGAAGCCAAAAGCTCATTGTCCATTCAGAATTCTGATGCAGAGAAGAAGAGGCTGCTCCTAAAAGGTAGAGCATGTGTCTATACCTCGCCTTGATGGTAATAATGAGAAGACAACCTCCACAGAGGTTGTATGGGACTGCAATCTGAGGTCATGGGTTAAGGGTGAAAGGTGAACAGTTCCAGGGGAACATGAGGGGAAACTTCTTCACTCAGAGGGTTGTGAGAGTGTGGAACGAGCTGCCAGCGCAAGTAGCGCATGCAAGTTCGATTTCAATGTTTAAGAGGTTTGGATAGGTACATGGATGGTAGGGGTATGGTAGGCTATGGTCCTAGTGTAGGTTGATGTGAGTAGGCAGTTTAAATGGCTCAGCATGGACTAGATGGGCCAAAAGGCTTGTTTCTGTGCTGTCCTTCTCTTTGATTCTGTGTCATGAGTGGTGGGGGTCCTTAATGAACATCTTGAAAAGGGGATGCCTCAAATGTTCTCAATGCTGGGGAGGCTAGTGCCCAAGAAGGAGTTGGCTGCATTTACAAGTTTCTTTCTGCAGCTTCTTCTGATCCTGTGCACTGGCCCCTCCTGTCATCACAGCAGAGCAAATTCCTAATACATGTAAATGCATATAGTGTATTAAGTTGATTCTTGAAGCTGTTGGTTCTGCAACAAATAACAAAGGTTTCAGTATCAAGATCTGAGTACAAAGCTGAGGAGTGCAATACAAATCATCTTTTAAGATGAGACATTCCTGCTCTTTGCAAAGCCCCCACCTTTGCTTCTCATCGGACTTTTATCTTGCAGCAGACTGTGTGAAGCTGGAAGATGTGCCCAATCTAATTGTGGAGAGTAAAATTAAAGCAAAGGCCATCTGGAGCTTGTTTTGTCTTTGCTGTTGCGTTCAGTACTAACCACGACATCTAGTCCTTTAGGGGAAAGCAAGGCTGTGTGGCAAAAAATAGCAGCAACCAATTCATCTCTGTCAGTTCCAATTATGACATTTGGTTAAAGCTCTCACAACACCAAAGGCAAATGTGCAGAATTCGGAGATCTTGTGCTTTGATCTGTGTTCTATCCAAATGTTTATTGACATAACAAAACTGACAAAAATCTCTAGCAGCTTCTGATGCTGTGCTAGTATTCTCCGTATTCCCTCTGTTTATACTGAGCTGTGGCTGGGATCTGGGATTCAGTCATTATACACCTGGGGTACATTTAACAGTGCAGGTGAAAGGTCGGCAGTAGAAGCTGGCAAACTAATACAGAACAGAATGGAATACCTTCTCCTTCTTCCCACTTTTGTCATTTCCAATCCCTGTTCCAGGCCCCCACTTACCCCTCATCTGCCCATCGCCTCCCTCTGGTGCCCTTCCTCCTTCCCTATCTTCCATGGTCCACTCTCCTCTCCTATAACATTTCTTCTTCAGCCCTTTTTCTATGCCTCTTACCATCTTCCTGCTTCCAGTAACTCTGAATCCCCAGTGACAAGATCAAAATCAGAATCAGATTTATCGGCACTGACATATTTCATGAGATTTGTTGTTTTGTGACAGCAGTACATTGCAATGCATAAAAATATTTACTATAAATTTACAAAAAGAAGTACAATAAACAAGAGGGACAATCTACTCACCTGCCTATCACCTCCCCCTGGGTCCCCTCCTCCTTTCCTTTCTCCCATGGTCCACTCTCTTCTCCTACCAAATTACGCCTCCTTCTTCAGTCCTTTACCTCTTCCACTTATCATCTCCCAGCTTCTCACTTCATTTACCCCTCCTCCATCTTCCCACCTTCATCCTCGCCTGGTTCAACCATCACCTGTCAACTTGTACTTCTATCCCTTCCCCTTCCCCACCTACTTATTCTGGCTTCTTCCCCCTTCCTCTGCCCAATGAAGCAGTGAAGACTACCTCAGTAAATATATTTAAGACAGGGTTGGATAGATCTTTAAGGGTTATGGAGAAAAGGCAGGTGAGTGGAGATGAGTCCATGGTCAGATCAACCATGATTTTATTGAATGGCAGAGCAGACTCGACGGGCCAGATGGCCTACTCCTGCTCTGATTTCTTACGTTCTGATGTTTCTTTTCAGTTCTGACGAAGGGCCTCAGCCCAAAGTTGACTGTTTATTACAGTCCATAGATGCTACCTGATGTGTTGAGCTCCCCCAGCACATTATGTGTTGCACAGAATGGAAAGTGCTACCTTCATTAGGGAAGAATCTACAAGCAGAATCAAAAGACTTTTGTCTGCGTCCTTTGCATCTCGCAAAACTACTTTACAACTAGTGAGTGAATACCTCAATGCTCTCCTTGTCCTGCATCATAAAATCTACAATGTTAAAAGAAACCATTCAATCCATTTATCTGTACTGGTGTTGCACAGTCTAATCCCATTTCCATGACTATTGCCTAGCAGACCGCGCCCTGGTATTTTCTGAATGTCAGGTGGGCTCCTACTGTGGTCACTTTTCAGTTGGTGACTCCTAAGCATCTCTGGGAAGGAACCATCTCCCCTCTACGAATTCAAAGTATCAAGGTAAATTTATTATCAAGGTTAGAGTGTTTCACCACACCCTGCCTTGAGATTCATTTTCCTGATGGCATATACAGAAAAATAAAGAAGTACAATAGAACTTGTGAAAAACTCTACATAAATAAAGACTGACAAACAACCAATGTACAAAACAAGAAAAATTGTGCAAATGAAAAAAATATAGAGTGTACATTGTATTATTTATTTATTTATTGTGATACAGGGTGGATTAGGCCCTTTGGACGCTTTCAGATGCACTGCTCAATCATCCCCTGTTTCAATTATGGAACAAATTAAAATGATCAATTAACCTACCAACTGGTACACGTTTGGACTGTGGGAGGAAACCCGAGGACTCAGAGAAAACCCACATGGTCACGAAGAGAACGTATAAACTCCTTACGGGCAGTGGCAGGAACTGAACCCGGGTCGTCTGGTCTGTAAACTGTTGTGCTAACCACTATGCTACCATGATAAAAAACTAAAGGGCGGAATGGTAACGTATCGGTCACCATGATGCCTTACAGAGCGGGCGATACAAGTTCAATTCCTGTCACTGTTATTAAGGAGTTTGTTCATTCTCCCCACTGCCCCGTAGGTTTCTCCAAGTGCTCCAGTTTCTTCACGCATTCCAAAAACGTACGGGTTAGGAGGTTAATTGGACACATGGGTAGCGAGAGCTCATTGCTGGAAGGGTCTGTTATTGTGCTGCATCAGTAAATAAATAAATGAGTTGTAGGGTCATTGAAAGTGAGTCTGTGGGTTGTGGAATCAGCTTTTGATGTGGCTCAAAGTTTAAAGTGCATTTTTTATGTAAGTATGTATACTTTATACAACCTTGAGATTCATCTCCTTACAGGCAGCCATAAAACACAGAACCCATTAAAAACAAAAGAACACTATCAATCACCCAACTTGAAGAGAGAGAGAGAGACAATAAAGCAAGCAAACAACATTCTGAACTGAAGATCACAACGCCAGGCATCACCTCAGCCGATCCGGAAGTGCACTCGTTGCAGGCTGCAGCCTCCGTCCAGCACAGAGATGAGCAAATCCCGCAGAGTAGTGAGCTGAAGCAGCCCATCTCTCTCCTCTGATCCTAACACCTTGACCGTTTCAATATGGCCTGATGCGTAAGTGGTCCAATCTTCCAGTCGTTCCTCGCTCTCTGCCTCTTCGAAACGCCCTCGGGCTCGGGCTCTGCTGTTTCAATTCGATCAGTATGCGACTTTTCCAATTCAGTTTGGCTCTTACAACATTCAGACCACTAATTGGTCTAACCGGTGTTGTATACAATTCTGGTATAGCCTCCCTGCTATAGGATCTTATGCCTTCTCTGATGTCCTTTTACCTTTTTACCCATCCTATCGACCTGTCCTGCTGATGTTGTGGCTGTGCACGCCAATGTCCCCGTTCTTCAATTCACCACAGTTTCCATTTTACCTCTTTATCATATTCAGTCACCAAGCTTCCATTGATCTGAAATGGATCAAGTTACTTGTCTGTGTTAACAAGGTCACCAGGCTCCTTAATGCAACCTAGTAAAAATAATCTTTATTTACAGCACAAGATTCCGAAGTAAATCACAGGAGAACTCATTATCATCATCATTATGTGAGGTGTCGTATGTCATCATCATTATAGCAGCTATACTTCATTAGGAGTTTGAAGAGATTTGGTATGCCAACAAATACACTCAAAAACTTCTGAAGTTCTACCATGGAGAGCATTCTGACAGACTGCATCACTGTCTGGTATTGGGGGGGGGGCTACTGCACAGGACTGAAAGAAGCTGCAGAGGGTTGTAAATTTGTTCGCTCCATCTTGGGTACTAGCCTACAAAGCACCCAGGACATCTTCAAAGAGCGGTGTCTCAGAAAGGCAGTGTCCATTATTAAGGACCTCCAGCACCCAGGGCATGTCCTTTTCTCACTGTTACCATCAGGTAGGAGATACAGAAGCCTGAAGACACACACTCAGCGATTCAAGAACAGCTTCTTCCCCTCTGCCATCCGATCCTAAATGGACATTGAACCCTTGAACACTCCCTCACTTTTTTAGTATATTATTTCCGTTTTTTGCATGATTTTTAATATATTCAATATACATATACTGTAATTGATAAATTTATTTTTTATTATTATTATTTTGTCTTCTTCTATATTATGTATTGCATTGAACTGCTGGACACATGCCGGTGACAATAAACCTGATTTTGATTCTGATCCTGATTCATTATGTGCCGTGTTGTATGACATGAGCGATCATGGTCCCATGACCATGATGGTCCTTGGCAAATTTTTCTACAGAAGTGGTTTACCATTGCCTTCTTCTGGGCAGTGTCTTTACAAGATGGGTGACCCCAACCTTTACCAACACTCTTCAGGGTGAATTAGAAGGATAGTGTTATTTACTTCTTTAGAGATACCAGTCCCATCCAGTCCAATGAGCCTATGTCGCCCAGTTACACCCATGTGACCAATAACCCTACTAACCGGTACGTCTTTGGGATGTGGGAGGAAACCGGAGCACCCGGAGGAAACCCACTCAGTCATAGAGAGAACATACAAACACCTTACAGACAGGAACTGAACCAGCTGCTGTAATAGTGTTACACTAACTGCCATGCTCCAGGGTGCGGTTCACACAGAGGGTCTTGATATCTGAAGGTAAGGCGGCCAGTGTTCAAAGCACGAGGTACACTTATTATCAAAGTATGTTTCCATTATACAACCTTGAGATTCCTCTCCTCACAGGCAGCCACAAAACAAACTCAAAAGAACCCATTTAAAAAAGAATGTCAAGCACCCAATGAGCAGAAAGAAATGAAGACAAATCGTGCAAACAATAAATAGTGTTCAGAACTGAAGTGTGTGAAGGAAAGTCTGTCCACAGACACGAAGTCTCAGAGGGTCTTGCTATTCGGAGGTAAGACAGCCTGTGTTGGAGACGAAATGACATCCAAAATTAGAGAAATGCAGAAACCAAAGGATTAGAGTCACAGCACAGAAACAGGACCTTCGGTCCATCTAGTCTGTGCCGCACTGTTATTCCGCCTCATCCCATTGACCAGTATCTGGACCATATCCCTCCATACCCCTCCCATCCATGCACTTATCCAAACTTCTCTTAGATGTTGCAATCCTCTAATCCTCTAATTATATCCTCTAATATTGTATCATTTCTTAATGCATGCATTACTAAATGACAATAAAAGAGGACTGCATGTCCTCATAATCTAATCTAATTCCTCTGGCAGCTCGTTCCACACTCACACCACCCTCTGAGTGAAGGTGTTTCCCCCTAAACATTTCACCTCTCATCCTTGACTTGAGTGGTGAGGAGAGGGGCTGGAGGAGAGTTTAGAGAAACGAGAGCACCTGAACTCAAAGGGGGGGGGGATTAGAGACAAGGACAAGAGTCAGTCAGTGGCAACCCTGAGTATAGAGTTAGGATGAGGCCCAGCTGACAGAGCTGACTATCTGCACTCACAGGGGAAGGAGGAATACTTGGACTGAGGTGTCAGGGACTTCTTTGAGAGCATCTTTTGGAACAATGAAACGAACGGACATTCCTGGAGAATAAGGATAAGCTGAATTGGAAACTCTTGGGTAACTCTTCAGTTCCACTTGGCAGGTTGCAACGTGTGTGTGAAGAACTTGTGAAGGAAATCACTGACTGCCCGTGAAGTATTCATTAACACCTCTGATCACAGTGTATAGATGATGTGTAATCCTCCTGGAAGGTGCAAGTAGTTTTTATGACTGAAGTAAATGTGGAAGCGTTAAATTCTGGAGATGAGTAAAACTATGTTCTGACTAAGTCTGAGTTTGGAGAAAATTAGAAGTCGAACCTTTGAACCTCTGTTTGATTTTGAGAAAAGATGGGGTTCATTTGCTCGTTATTATCATTTGAGTTAATTGATAGATTTCCTCCACGATCTAATTGTAAGTTTTTGGTACTTTTTTTTCTTGCTGGCGGTTTGATGTTTATCTTTAGAAGCTTTTTATGTGACGTACGGCTCCGGGGTTGAACACTGAATGGGGTTTTTTTTTCCACTTTTTCTTGCTTAGTAGGGGTTTCTTTTTTATCACCAAAATTTTTTCAGTCTTTAAAATAATGGCTTTTTTTTCTTGAGACATTGTAAGTGTTGCTTACTTCGATGTATTCGTGTTAATTTTGGATAATAATAATAAAAAGATTTGAAAAAAAACT
The DNA here is from genome assembly GCF_963921235.1 of Mobula hypostoma. Classification (NCBI taxonomy): domain Eukaryota; kingdom Metazoa; phylum Chordata; class Chondrichthyes; order Myliobatiformes; family Myliobatidae; genus Mobula; species Mobula hypostoma. The sequence continues at coordinate 7,921,570 of NC_086114.1, read as the reverse complement.
GTGTTCTGAGCTCACACTCTGGTTTTAAATGGAGGAAAATGATCAATTTTTCATTTTAATACACAAGTTACGTTCTGAACCATATATTCAGTGTCATCTGCAAGAACACACTTTATAAATTACAAGAAACATACAATCTGCTGGAGGAATTCAATGGGTCGAGCAGCATCTGTGGGAGGTGGGGAGGTGGCGAAGGAATTGCCAATATTTTGGTCAAAACCTCACATCAGGGCTATTCAGGTTCAGGAATAGTTATCACCCCTCAACCACCCAGCATTGATAAGCTCACTCAACCCAGCACTGAGGTGAATCCACAACCTATGGACTCTGCAACTCATGTTCCCAATATTATTTATTACTCATACTGTATATCTACTATTACTATTTTGTTTTTCTTTTTGTGTTTGCACAGCTTGTTGCTTTTTGTTGGTGGTGGGGTGGAGATGCACCTCTACCAAAGGAGATGTGAGTCGCTCCTTCCCTCTGCTAGCCTGCAGGTCCCCCTTGGGCAAAGTGTAGCACCGGCTTAGCCCCCCGATCAGATCACGTGAAGCCATGGGAGCAGGGGGTGGATGGTCGTACGAGCAGCTGGTGCACATCACAAGTCACTGACGCCAGGCAGACAGTCTCTGAAGAGTATCAATAATGACTGGAGTCACCTGTCTTGTAAAGACACGGTCTAGAAGAAGGCAATGGCAAACCGCTTCTGTAGAAAAATTTGCTAAGAACAACATTGCTCATGCACCATGATCACCATGACACATAATGATGATGATGATGATGAAATCAGCAAAGAAAATAATTCCAAGCCCAGATAATACAAGCAGCACAGATGTTGCAGTCGCCAACAAAGCAATAGTGTCCATTTACCTTAGCAATACACTCTGTGGCCTCCTATGCACCATGCTATTTATGCAAATATCTAATCAACCAAACATGTGGCAGCAACTCAAGGCATTAAAGCATGCAGACATGGTCAAGAGGTTCAGTCGTTAGTCAGATGAAACATCAGAATGTAGTCTCATGACTTTGACCGTGGACTGATTGTTGATGTCAGATAGGAAGGTTTGAGTATCTCAGAAACTGCTGACCTTCTGGGATTTTCATGCATAACAGTCTCTAGAGTTTATAGAGAATGGTGTGAAAGACAAAAAACATCCCATGAGCGAAAGCTCTGTGGGTGAAAAAATCCTTGTTAATGAGAGAGGTCAGAGGAGAATACAGTGGTGAGCAGAACAGCATCTCTGAATGCACTGCACGCCAAACCTTGAAGTGGATGGGCTACAGCCACAGAAGACCACTCAGTGGCCACTTTATGAGGTACAGGAGGTACCTCAAAAAGTGACCACTGAGTTTACAGTCGACTGAGTTTCAATCAGTTTTATTTAATGCAGAATTATCTGACACCTCAATTAATTTTTACATGAAATTGCTGCTTTGAGATTTTACTTGCATCTTTATCTCAACTTTTAGAGCATAAGATCAGCTATTGTTTATGAATGAAAGGTGATTTACATGGAAACACTGATTGTGGTAATAATAGAATAACAAAATTTACCTTCCTGGTTATAAATGTTGAGTAAAACATCTCTAACATCTTCCAGAACACTGAGCAGAAACATTGCGTCTGTTTCTCTCTCCACACTATTTGCCTGATTCATTGCACATTTCAAACATTTTGTAAAGTTGAGTTTCAGATTTCGAGTATCTGAGTTATTTCGGTAGTAGTATTGCAATCACATGGGTCGTGTCTGATGTTCTCCTAAGAGGTTGTCTATTGGTGCGAGCAGTTTCAATTTCCTGGGAGAGCACATCTTGCACAACCTGCCATGGTCCCAGAACACATCCTACACAATCTAGAAAGCTCACCAATACGTCTACTTTCTGAGGAGGCTGTAGAGAGCTGGACTATGCACATCAATACTCACACCATTCTACAGGTGCACAGTGCAGAGCATGCTAACAAGCTGCATGGTACAGAAAGTGTACTGTGGTGGACAGTAAGGCTTTACAATGGGAGGTCAAAACTGCCCAATGCATCAGTGGCAGCCGCTTACCCACCATCAAGGACATATATACAGACAGGTGTTGGAGAAAGACCAGCAGTATCATGAAGGAACCCACCCACCCAGCTCATGGACTGTTTGTCCCACTCTCTTCAGGGAACAGGCTACACAGCATCCACACTGGGACCATCAGAGTCAAAAACAGTTATCTTCTCCAAGAAGTGAGGCTGATCAACACCTTCACCCATTAACCCACCCCTCTACACCCCAAATCACCCCTACTTATCATTTCCTGTCAGTCACCTTATGTCCTGATACTCCTGTTGCTAGCATCAGTCTATGTACATACAATCAATCTATGTACATAAGCTATCGTATGTACTTACATATATTTATTGTGATTTTTATTATTGTATTCTTTACCTTAATGTGTTTCTTTGTGTTGCACCGGATCCAGAGTAATGATTATTTTGTTCCCCTTTACACTCATGTACTCAAAATGATATTAAACAATCTTGAATCTTGGTGGGTCTGCAGGTGACCTTAGAGGCTGATCAGGGATCCACATATTCTGGTGCAGTGTGGACACGAGTAAGTGGTGGTTGTGGTAAGCGGATGGGTCTTTGGGTTGTTCAATCTCTCCTTTCGTAGCTGCCATTTGTTCTCTGTGGCAAAGCAGAGGCTGTTCTCATGTAGAACATCTTGCTCTTATTTGAGTATGGAGCAACAGTTTGCTATTCTAGAAAACAAAGATCCAACTCATATAATGAATATTGCTCCAGATTCCACCATCTTGTTTTAGGAGAATGAACAAAAGGTGCCAATCACATTGGCTTTTTCACTCCTGAGAAAGAATATGGATTTTTTTAGAGCTTAGTTTTATTTGTCACATAAGCATCAAAACATACAGTAAAGTGTATTGTTTGTGTCAAATCAAATCAGCTATAGCATGCCCACAAATTTCTAACCATAACCCTAACCATACGGTCTTTGGAACATTGGAGGAAACCGGGAGAACCTACAACCTCCTATCGACAGCAGCGTGTATCAAACTCCGACTGGTGATCACTGGCACTGGAAAGCTAACTGCTTTGCTACCGAGCCACCCATAAGGATTGATTTTGTTTCCATTATTAGGAGTTATGTTGAAGATATGAAACTAGACCGAGAATTTCAACAAAGATGCAGATTAATTTAAAACCAAGTAAAGGAAGTCTATTGAGATTTCCCCACAGTGGATGTGAGAATCCCAATACCTTTGGGTTTGGAGTCTACGATGAGCAGTCACTGGTGTGAAGTAACACACACAAACTGCTGGTCAGATTATGCAGCATCTAGGAAGAGGAATAAACAGTTGACTTTTCAGGCCAGGATCCTTCATCAGGACATGTGGTATGAAGTAGATGTTAAAATAGCATCAAGAACTGGCACCGCTACTGAAATTTTCTTGCTTGTCCTACACCAAATGAAAGCAGAATGGCATTGGTAGAGAGCAAAGATTAACTCTGGTCGAGACTGAAACAATTAATGACATCTTTGTTAAAAGACCTTATATAAAATAGGGAACAAAGGGGATAACTTTACACAACTTCACTTGCCCCATCATTGAAATGTTCCCACAACCAATGGATTCACTTTCAAGGACTTTTCATCTTATGTTCTCAATATTATTGATTGCTCTTTTTGCATTTGCACAGTTTGTTGTCTTCTGAACTCTGGGTGAATGTCCTAGTTTGGCGGTCCTTTATTGATCCTGTTATAGTTACTATTCTATAGATTTACTGAGGATGCCCACAAGAAAATAAATCTCAGAGTTGTATATGGTCACATGTATGTACTTTGATAACAAAATTTACTTTGCACATTGTACGAAGACATAAAAGTGAATGTTAGAAATGTAATGATTTATGAAAAGCCATAGTTAAATTTATTTTTATTCCCAGACCTGCAGAGTATTCCTATCCATGGATGATATTGCAATACCATGGAACAGTGATGCAGTAAGTAGAACAGGGCAGCACTGTAACATAGTGGTTAGCACATCGCTTTGCAGCGCCAATAACCCAGGTTCAATTCCCGCAACTGTCTGTAAGGAGTTTGTACTTTCTCCTCTTGACCACATGGTGTTCCGGTTTCCTCACACAGTCCAAAATCGTACAGGTTATTACATTAATTGGTCACGTGGGTGTAACTGTGCAGCGTGGGTTCATTGGGCCAGAAGGGCCTGTTATTGTACTCTTATCTCTTAAAAAAATACTGCAGTCTCACAGTCCTAGTGCCCTGGGCTCATGTGCAGTTTGTACTTCCTTCCTGTGACTGCATGGATTTATTTCTTGTGTTCCAATCTCAAAGAGATTAGATTTATTTACCACATGTACATCAAAATATACAGTGAAATGTGTTGTCTGGGTCAAATTGAGGATTGTGCTGGGCTGCCGCCAAGCGTATGCCCGCAACTCACTCATCCTAACTCATACTCCTTTGGAATGTGGGCGAAAACCGGAGGGCTTGGAGGAAGCCCACACAGTCACGGGGAGAACGTACCAAGTTATTACATACAGCAGCAGAAACTGAACACCGATTGATGATCACTGGTATTGTAAAGTGTTCAGTTAACCACCACGCTTCTGTGCTGCCTCACGTCCCACAGTTGTGGAGGTTGGTGGGATAATTGCCACTCTAAGTTGTCCACAGTGTGTACAATGAGTGCACTTGATGATGGGACATAATAAAATGGGTTAAGGTAGGATTAGTATGGGGGCAGGGTTAATGGTCAGCATTACTCCGTGGGATGAAGGACCTATTTCCCTGCTGTATTTCTCTATGACTTAAGAAAATAAATCAGTCATAATCAAATGGTGGAGAAGACCTGAAGGGCTGAATGGCCTAATTCTTCTATGGCCTATTAAACTTCAGAGAGTTAGAGGAGACAGAGCATTCAACCAGCTTTCTTATTAATCACATTTTAAGAAATGGTCACAATCTGTTAATATATTGCTCTGAATTATAGTGGGAAACTTTTCTATTGAGATTGGAAAGTGAAGCAATTATGATGGAATGCAAAATAAAGCATGAGACTAAATGGGAAGTGATGGGAACTGGGTTTCAGAATTGAATTGCTGGCACTGATCAAGCCTGCAAATCACTTGAAGTAATTTGACAAAGTTCCAGCTGAGAGACTTCTAATTAAACCAAAAACAACATGAATTCTGGGCAGGCGAGCTGGTTGGTGAATACAGAATACCTGTGCACTCATCTGATGCATTGCTTTGAGTGAAACTGTTGAGGAGTCAGTAGCTGGATACCTGGAGATCAAACTGCCCCATGTGGGCTGGCACAGTAACCAGAATCGGATTTAGCATCACTGGCATATGTGGTTAAGTTTGTTGTCTTTACAGTAGCAGTACAATGCAATACATAATTACAGGGAAAAAGGCATGAATTACAGCAAGTAAATAGTTAAATTAAATTAGTAGGGCAAAAATGGAAATTAAAAAGTCATGAGGTTCAATGTCCATTCAGATAATGGATTGCAGAGGGCAAGAAGCTGTTCCTGACTCATTCAGTGTGTACCTTCAGGCTTCTGTACCTCCTTCCTGATGGTAGCAATGAGAACATGGCATGTCCTGGATGATGTGGGTCCTTAATGATGGATCCCGCCTTTTTGAGGCATTGCTCCTTGATGATGTCCTGAGAACTATGGAGACTGGTGCCCATGATAAGGGGTCCTTAATGATGGATCCTGCCTTTTTGAGGCATTGCTCCAGTGCCTAAGAGCGTGCAGACATGGTCAAGAGGTTCAGTTGTTGTTCAGACCAAACAGAATGGGGAAGAAATTTGATATAAGTGACTTTGACCATGGAATGATTGTTGGTGCCAGACGAGGTGGTTTGAGTATCTCAGAAACTGCTGATCTCCTGGGATTTTCATGCTCACCAGTCTCTAGAGTTTAAAGAGGATGGTGCGAAAGGCAAAAATATACATCCAGTGAGCAGCAGTTCTGTGGGTGAAAATGTCTTGTTAATGAGAGAGATCAGAGGAGAATGGCCAGACTGGTTCAAGCTGTCGGAATCTGACAGTAACTCAAATAAACTCACATTACAACATTAGTAGAAGAGCATCTCTGAATGCACAACATGTTGAACCCTGAAGGGGATGGGCTACAGCAGCAGAAAACCATGAACATAAGCTCAGTGGCCACTTTATTAGGTACAGGATGTTGTGTCTATACAATCAGAATCAGAATCAGGTTTATTATCACCGAGATATGACGCGAAATTTGTTAACTTAGCAGCAGCAGTTCAGTGCAATACATAATATAGAAGAGAAAAAAAAATAAAATAGAAATAATAATAAATAAATAAATAAATAAATAAATAAATAAATAAATAAATAAAATTGTAGTGTATGCTTAGAAACATAGAAAACCTACAGCACAATACAGACCCTTCGGCCCACAATGCTGTGCTGAACACGTATTTATTTTAGAAATTACCTACGGTTAAAAATAATAATAATAAATATAATAAAATAATAATAAATAAGTAAATAAATTACAGTATACATATATTAAATAGATTTTAAAATATGCAAAAAACAGTAATATTGTGTATTAAAAAAAGTGAGGTAGTGTCCAAAGGTTCAATGTCCATTTAGGAATCGGATGGCAGAGGGGAAGAAGCTGTTCCTGAATCGCTGAGTGTGTGCCTTCAGGCTTCTGTATCTCCTACCTGATGGTAACAGTGAGAAAAGGGCATGCCCTGGGTGCTGGAGGTCCTTAATAATAGATGCTGCCTTTCTGAGACACCGCTCCCTAAAGATGCCCTGGGTACTTTGTAGGCTAGTACCCAAGATGGAGCTGACTAGATTTACAACCTTCTGCAGCTTCTTTCGGTCCTGTGCAGTAGCCCCTCCATGCCAGACAGTGATGCAGCCTGTCAGAATGCCCTCCACAGTACGTCTATAGACGTTTTTGAGTGTATTTGTTGATATACCAAATCTCTTCAAACTCCTAATGAAGTATAGCTGCTGTCTTGCCTTCTTTATAACTACATCGATATGTTGGGACCAGGTTAGATCCTCAGGGATCTTGACACCCAGGAACTTGAAGCTGCTCATTCCCTCCACTTCTGATCCCTCTATGAGAATTGGTATGTGTTCCTTCATCTTACCCTTCCTGAAGTCCACAATCACTTCGTCTTACTGACGTTGAGTGCCAGGTTGTTGCTGCAGCACCACTCCAATAGTTGGCATATCTCACTCCTGTACGCCCTCTCGTCTCCACCTGGGATTCTACCAACGATGGTTGTATAGTCAGTAAATTTATAGATGGTATTTGAGCTATGCCTAGTCACACAGTTATGTGTATATAGAGAGCAGAGCAGTGGGCTAAGCACACACCCTTGAGGTGCGCCAGTGTTGATTGTCAGTGAGGAGGAGATATTATTACCAAACCACACAGATTGTGTGTGGTCTTCCAGTTAGGAAGTTGAGGATCCAGTTGCAGAGGGTGGTACAGAGGCCCAGGCTCTGCAACTTCTCCATCAGGATTGTGGGAATGATGGTATTAAATGCTGAGCTATAGTCAATGAACAGCATCCTGACATGGGTGTTTGTCTTGTTCAGGTGGTCTAAAGCCGTGTGGACAGCCATTGAGATAGCGTCTGCTGTTGACCTATTGTGGCGACTATATATCAATTAAATAAAAACACGGTCGTGGAGCTTAACTTGCATATTCACTTTGCAGTGAGAGAACGCAAGGCACATACACAGAACTACAAGTCAATGGGCATGGGTAAGCTATCAGTGTATAAGCAGTGCTAAGGGGACTCGATGCTCTACAAGAAATAGATCAGGATATGACACTTCATCCCCCTTTACATTAATGTAACATAAAACTGTACATAACATTCTGGTTGAACTGTATGAAGAGCTAAAAGATCTTGGTGTAGAGAAATTAACAGACTTATTGAATAGAATATACAACAGTGGCAAAGTACCAGAAGATCTTCTAAAGACAGTATTCATTGCACTGCCAAAGAAACCAGGTGCAACAGTGTGTGGACAACACAGGACAATTAGTTTAATGAGCCACCTCACAAAAATTCTACTTAGAGTCATCGTGCTCAGAATAAGAAACAAAACTAAACCAGAGGTTAGTGAAGGGCAGTGAGGCTTTGTTGAAGACAAGGGAACATCAAACACTGCCTATATTCTCAGGAATATTACCGAAAGGTCAATAGAAGTACAACAAGACCCATACTTCTGTTTCATTGACTACACAAAAGCCTTTGACACAGTGAAGCACCAAGTCATCATGAAAATGCTTGAAGCTATTAATATTGACAGAAAATATCTAAGAATAATCAGGAATCTTTACTGGCAACAAAGTGCAGCCATACGGATAGACAACGAGATTGGTGAATATCAGCCAATGAAGCGAGGAGTCAGACAGGGTTGTGTTCTATCACCAGACCTGTTCTCCCTGTACAGTGAAAACATCATGAGAACCATACAAGACCTACCTGGAATAAGTATAGGAGGATACAATATCAACAACCTCCGCTATGCAGATGATACAGTACTGATAGCAAACAGTGAAGTAAATTTACAGAAACTAGTATCTACCATCAACACAGAGAGTGAAAGACTTGGCCTAACCTTAAACAAAAAGAAAACTGAAGTAATGGCAATATCAAAGAAACCTGATATCCCAAACTGTAGGATCGTATTGGGAAATGAAATCCTGAAATAAGTTTACAACTTCAAGTACCTTGGATCATGGGTAACATCTGATGGCAAATGCGAAACAGACATAAAAGCAAGAATAGCAATGGCAAGAACAGCATTTACAGAAATGAGAAACATCCTAATGAACAAGAAATAGCAATTGACATCTGCCTTAGAACTCTCAGCTGCTACATTCTTCCTATATTGATGTATGGCTGCGAGTCACGGACCATCACAAATGCAATGGGAAAAAGAATCAACGCAGCAGAGATGTGGTTGCTCAGAAGAATGCTATGCATATCATATACAGACAGGATAACCAACGAAGAAGTTCTACAGAGAACGAAAACAAAACGTACATTACTTAAAAAAATCAAAAACACCAATCAAAATTCTTTGGACACATCACACGAAGAGAGACATTAGAACATTTAGTTACAGCTGGAAAGCTGGAAGGAAAAAGAAGCAGAGGCAGACAGGGAATGAAGATGATAGATGGAATAACATCATGGTTAGAAACAGGAGAGGCAACAACTACAATTCGGAGGGTCAGGGACCGTGATGGATGGAGAGACATGATCACCCACGCCGAACGGCAAGGCACCTGAATAATAATAAAAACTGTACATGTACAAAGCATTCAACTTCCCTTTAGCACACCGTATTCAAATAAACATGCTTTCACAATTACAGTCCATAACTAACTTCAGTCTTTTGGGTGGCTCTCTGTTTCTTTCAGTAGAGTGCCTCTGGGCCCGTGGAGTTGGCATTAGGTTCGGCAGGTGTCTTGACAAAGACAACTTTCTCTGTTGCAGGTGGCACGTTGATCTTAGTGACATGATCACCACAGAGAGTTAAGTTTGATGACTGCAATGTGTCCGTCTTGTTGGATGTAATCAACTCAGGTCTGTCCTTCAGCTGAGCATCCAGTATCTGGTCCACATGATGCCTCCATGTCTGATCTCCAACATCCACTGTGTACGTCAGTGATCCAGTTCTTGTAGCTATCCTACCTGGTGTCCACTTGTCTTCTCGGTAATCACGTGCTAGTACTTCCTGTCCAATCTCGAAGCTCCTTGCTGCTTCACTTGGCAACTGGTTGAACTGTTTATTTTACACTTCCCTCCACAGGACTGGTTTCAGGAGATCCATGCAAGATCTCAGATTCCTGTACATGAACAGTTTTGCAGGTGTTTGATTTGTCATCACATGAACAGAGTTCCGATACACAAAAAGGAAATAGTTCACTTTCTGCTGTAGAGAAATGTCCTCCTTGTACATTGCATTAATAGACTTCCTGAAGGTTTGGACAAACCTTTCAGCTAACCCATTCGGTGCTGGGTGGTGAGGAGCAGACTTGAAATGTTTGAGCAACACACACAAAATGCTGAAGGAGCTCAGAAGATCAGGCAGCATCTATGGAAAAGAGTTCAGTCGACATTTCGGGCTGAGACCCTTCATCAGGACTGGAGGAAAAAAAATGAGGAGTGAGAGTTAGAAGGTGGTGGGAGGGGAGGAAGAAACACAAGGTGATGGATGAAACTGGAATGGGGGAAGGGGTGACACATAAAGAGCTGGGAAGTTGATTGATGAAACAGATACAGGGCTCAAGAAGGGGGATTCTGATAGGAGAGGACAGAAGGCCAAGAAAGAAAGAAAAGGGGGAGGTGATGGGCAGGTGAGGAGATAAGATGAGAGAAGGAAAAGGGAATGGGGAATGGTGAAGGTGGTTAGGGGCATTACTGGAAGTTCAAGAAATCAATGTTCATGCCATCAAGCTGGAGGCTACCCAGATGGAATATAAGGCGTTGCTCCTCCAACCTGAGTGTGGCCTCATCATGACAGCTGAAGAGGCCATGGACTGACATGTCAAAATGTGAATGGGAAGTGAAATTAAAATGGCTGGTCTCTGTGAGAACCCGTTTTTTCTGTTGGATGGAGCTTTGGTGCTCTGCAAAGCTCTCTCCCAATCTACATTGGGTCTCACCGATATACAGGAGACCACACCAGGAGTACCGGATACAGTAGACGACCCCAGCAGACTCACAGATCAGGTGTCGCCTTCCCTGAAAGGACTGTTTGGGGCCTTGAATAGTAGAGAGGGAAGAGGTGTAGGGGCAGGTGTAGCACTTGTTACATTTGCAAGGATAAGTCCCAGGAGGGACGAATGTACAAGAGACAAGGGACAAGGGGAGTTGAACAGGAAGCGATTCCTGTGGAAAGCAGAAAGTGGGGGGGAGGGAAAGATGCGCTTGGTGGTGAGATCCCATTGGAGATGACAGAAGTTACAGAGAATTATGTGCTGGACCCAGAGGCTGGTGGGGTGGAAGGTGAGGACAAGAGGGACCCTATCCCTGGTGGGGTGGCGAGAGGATGGGCTGAGGGCAGATGTGCGCGAAGTGGAAGAGATGCATTTGAGTACAGTGTTAATGGTGGAGAAAGGGAAGTCCCTTTCTTCGAAGAAGGAGGACATCGTCTTTGTTCTGGGTGTTGCTTTTTGTGTATGTTGCTTGGATTTCCAGCATCTGCAGATTTTCTGTTGTTTGTGATTGAAATGTTTGATGCCATTTTTCTTCATGAATAGTTTGAACTCTTGTGATCCATTGTCACTCACAATTTGTTCTATTAAGCCATTTCTGGCAAAGATCATCCTCACAGTGGAAATATTTTTTTCTGAAGTGGTTGACTTCATTGGTATGACCTCAGGCCACTTTGAGAGAGCATCCACAGCAATCAGAAACATGGAGTTCATGAATGGGCCAGCAAATGCAATATGTACTTTTGCCATGGTGAAGACGGCCACTCCCACGGGTGTAATGGTGCCTGTGGGGGTTGTATTTTGAACTTAGTGGCAACCCGATCAGCTTTTGCTCAAGTCTTCAATCCTATTCCCGGCCACCACACGTAGCTCTGAGTGAGACTCTTCATCGTGACTGTATCCAGGTGTCCTTCATGCAGATTTTCTAACACTCTGGTGTGCAGTTTGGAGGGAACCACAACACGAGATCCACACATCAGCGTTCTTTGACATACAGACAGTTGGTTTTGTCACACTGAGAATACTGAAACCAGAGGGTTACCATGAGCTGGCCATCTTTGCCTGGTGATTTCATAGACTTTTGACAATGTCGGGTCATTCTTTGTTCCCCTTTGTATTTTGGAGTTTGTTACCAGCAACTGATCCACCAATGTGTGTGGAACATTTCTATGGGTCACAGTATGAAGACGTTTCTTCTTCAGTTGCCAACAGTGGAAGACGTGAAAAGCCATCAGTGTTGCTGTTTTGTTTGGTAACATTGAACATTGATGTCAGAAGAATAAGCTCCCAGTGTTGTAGCCAGGTAGCAGACATCACTGGAATTCCCTTTCTGGGATTGAAAATGGACATGAGGGACAGATGGTCTGTCACTAGAGTAAACTTTTGTCTGTAGAGATAGTGGTGGAACTTTTTTATTCCCCATATTAGACTAAGAGCCTCTCGGTTAATCTGTGCCTAATTGCGTTCTGCGCTCATCAGTGATCTTGAAGAAAATGCAACCAGTCATTCAGATCTATCTTTCATAATTTGTGGCAAAATGGCACTAATGCCATAAGGGGACACATTGCATGCCAGTCTGATGGGCAGGGATGGATCATAATGGGTGAGCAGTTCAGCTGATATTATTAGTATCTTTGTTTGCTTGATATTACACGGGAAGTACTTTATTTATTTATTGAGATACAATGCGGAACAGGCCTTTCTGGCCCTTCGAGCTGTACCGGCTAGCAACCCCGAATGTACCCTCACCTAATCACAGGACAATTACAATTACCAACTGGTACGTCTTTGGACTCCGGGTGGAAACAGGAGCACCCGGAGAAAGCTCCCGCAATCACAGGGAGAGCGTACAAACTCCTTACAGGCAGCAGCAGGAACTGAATCCGGGTCATCCGTACTGTAAAGCGTTGTGCTAACCACTACGCTGCCGTGTCACCGCAATAAAGTATCCACTGAGTATATGTACTTTGATGATATATTTGCTTTGTGTTTAAGCTTTGAAATCACCATAAAGAGATGACATTGTGGTTTGAGGTCCAGATGAAAAATGAAAGTGCATACACACACTAATTTATGCATAGGACATTAACAGAATGAATGTAAGTCTGCTTCCTGTGGTGTGTCTATTGTCTAAAGGTCAAAGCATCATTTGTAATGATCTGTCGCACAACAGTTTAAGGCTGGCATCCTTAATTGGAAAATGCAAATGTACGCATCTTTGTAACCTTAAAATCTCGACCCACCAGGCTCGGCTTCCGACAAGGAATGTAAATAACAGCACAGTGAGGAATGTGATCCAGACCTTTCAACAACATTGCTACTTGTATCCTCAAACAAAATAAGCTGTATATTACAATTTGCAAAGAAGTGGATAATGGATGATAATGTCTAATTCAATGTTGTGCTATTTTCACTGACATCTCGGGCTGTGTTTGAGTGAGGAGTAGTTACCCTGCTTATTCTGTGTATCATCCAGCCTTCATTTTAAAGGTTAGCTGCAAGCAGCTCGGACTGCAACACTGCAATTTCCATTGCCACCGGGTAAGTGTGGTCTTGAGGGATCGTGACAGATGCCTTTAGTATTCCAGGCATAACACCCATGATCCGCACTTACAGCCTCTACTCGAGCACCAAATTCTGAAAGATTCTATTGACATGAGATAATAAGAAACGTAAGGGGCAAATTCACTTGACCTTTTGAAGTTCACTTCAGTCTTTCCCATTCCCAGTGATGTTACAGCAACACTTTGACCTCAAGCAACACGCAAACAAAATGTTGTTCAACATTTCCTGTATCTGGAGAACATTTCGTGCCTCCATTTTGACCTCAACCATCTTATTTGTTAACTCATTCTAAAGAATTAACATTTCTTGAGAAAGTTTTTTCTGATATTTCTTGTAAGATTACTTGCAGTCTAATTTCCCTTGCTTTCTTCGGAGCTTGGAACTGGACTTACAAACACAAAATGCTGGAGGAACGCGAAAGCTCAGGCAGCATCTGCATTGGAGAATAAACAGTCGACGTTTCCATAAGACCATTAGATATAGGAGCAGAATTAGGCCATTTGGTCCACTGAGTCTGCGCCACCATTAAATAAACCAATAAAAATCATGGCTGATCCATTTTGCCTCTTAGCCCCGGTCTTCTGCCTTCTCCTCATATCCTTGATGAAGGGTCTCAACCTGAAACATCACCTACTTATTCCTCTCCATAGATGCCACCTAAACTGAGTCTTCCAACATCCTTAAGATTCAAGATTCAAGATTGTTTAACATCATTTCCAGTACACAAGTGTAAAGGAAAGTGAAATAATTGTTAGTCCAGATCCGATGCAGGGATGCACAATAAGATAAAGAACACAATTAATTAAACAAACACAAATATAAATATATAAAATAGCTTGTACAGTACATAGATGGATTGTATGCCCATGAAGTAATGCTAGGCACAGGAATGTTGGTACGTAAGGTGACTCAGACAGGAAATATTAAGGTAGTGGTGGTGAGGTAAAGTATCTGTGTGTGTAGTACTGGATTTGAGCATCTGCAGAATCTCCCATGTTTATGGAATTGGAATTGTTCTCTTACCAAACTGCAAAGCTCATTGAATTGTTCAAAGTTCAACGTAAATTTATTATCAAAGTACATAAATATCACCATATACAACCCTGAGATTCATTTTCTTGCAGGCATTTACAGCAGAACAAAGAAATACAATAGAATCAAGGACTGACAAACAACCAATGTGCAAAAGAAGGCACACTGTGTAAATACACAAAAAAAATGATAATAATAAATAAATCAATCAATCAGTAAGTAGTTAATATTGAGAACATGTTTTGCAGAGCCCTTGAAAGTGAGTCCATAGCTTGTGGAATTAGCTCATCACTGAGGTGAGTGAAGTTGTCCATGCTGGTTCAGGAGCCTGATGGTTGAAGGGTAATTACTGTTCCTGATCCTGTTGCTGTGGAACTTGAGGGTTCTGTACAGCGAGGTGAGTGCGTGGCCTGGATGATAGGGGTCCTTGATGATGAACACTGCTTTCTTGTGGTAGTGCTCCTCAAATGTTTCTCAAAGATTACCCCCTGACATCTGTGATGGTTGAACTGCACCTGTAACCTGTGAGTTCTGTTGATGATCAATGCTCCAAGATCATGGACTCAGTTCAGTAAGCAGCTGGTAAAACCCGCGTTACATTGTGTAATGTGAATTGTTCTATCTGCCTCTGCAGGAACTGATGCACACACTAAACCGCTTCTTCATTGCCCCATGTAAGTTTCATACATACAGTGAGCAGGCAACTTTATTCTGCCCTTCACTGTACCAAATGTCCGTGGGTTTATGAAGTCCTCAGCAGCATCTGGTACAATAACAGAACCAATTTAATGTGACCATGGTCTCATTCCATGTGACAAAAGAAAATGAGTAGAAGAGAATTGCAGTGAAGTTGCTAAAAGTTTAAAGTTCAAAGTAAATTTATTATCAATGTACATATATGACAACACATACCAGTTTGAGATTCATTTTCTTGTAGGCACTCACAGGAAAATAAAGAAATACAATAGAATTTGATGAAAAACCATGCATAAAGACTGATAAACAACCAATATGCAAAAGACAGCTTGTGAAAACAAAAGAAAATAAATAATCTGATAAATAAAAATCAAATAGATAGATGGATGAATAGATTAATAAATAATACTGAGACGTACTAATAATATCATGACATATGCCAGTGATATCAAACCCGACTCTGATTCTAAGTCACAGAAGGATCAAAAACCAGTGCTCTGGCCCATTAACAGAGAGAAACAAGTTTGATTCTCAACATGGCAGCTAGAGAATTTAACATTAAGTAGTTAAGTGATGAGTTTATTCAGGAGAGAGATTGATAGAAGCAAAAGATACAGAATTGTTGCCGGGAAGAGGCTATAATAGTGATCCTATTGAATGGTGGAGCAGGAACGAGGGGCCAAATGGTCTGCTCCTGTTTCGACTTAAGTATCAAATGTGGAATTAAAAGCTGTCTTAGTAATGGTTAGTTTTATTGGCTGTCTCAACTTTGAAACCAGCAGATGGTTGTAAACCATTTACCGTTGTCCTTTAGGAAGGGAAGTTGCTGCCCTCACTCATTCAGGACTGTATGTAATTGTAGACACACCGTTGTACTGGATGGTTTCATCATTTCAGATGGACGGCAAAAATTGGCAATGATATCATAACACCATAAAACATAGGAGAGAATCAGGCTGTTTGGCCCATCAAGTCCTCTCTGCTGTTCCAATATGGCTGATTTTCTCTCTCTCCAATCCATTCTTCTGCCTTTTCCGCATAACCTTTGACACCCTGACTAATCAAGAACTTATCGACCTCTGCTTTGAATATAGCCAATGACATGGCCTCCAAAATCCATCTGCGGCAATGAATTCTACAGATTCACCACTCTCTGGCTAAAGAAATTTCTTCCCATCTCTGTTCTAGAGGGGAAATCCTTCTATTCTGAAGTTGTGCTCTCTGGTCCTAGACTCTCCCACCATTGGAAGCATCCTCTCCACATGAACTCTACATATATCCACATCCAAAACCAATGAATGGATAATCGGTGACGATATCCTGAGGCAAGTATGCACCATCTAATTTGAAGAAGCTGATCTCAATATAAAGATACCTCTTTAGCAACAAAAATGTGTTGATGCAAGCTAGCCACGTGCACACTGATGTGTCTTGATGTGTGCATTGCAAAGACTTAGCAATAATTGTTGTACTGTGTGGATATTTAGTGCTCCATTCACTGTAGAAATGATTCCCTGTGGTATCAATGATGCACAAAAGCAAGTCTACAGTTTTTATCCTGTCAGGAATGTTTTACATTTATCAACGTCTATCAGTTATGTAATTGACTTCAGTTCTTTTAAGACCCCCACCAACCAGGTCATGCTCTCTTCTTGCTGCTTCCATGAAGAAGGAAGTACAGGAGCCTCAGGTCTCATACCATCAGGTTCAGGAACAGTAAATACCCCTCAACCATCAGGCCCCTGAACCAGAAGCGATAACTACACTCAACTTCACTTGCCCCATCACTGAACTGTTCTCACAACCTATAGACTGACTTTCAAGGATTCTTCAAAGGTTCATTTAATATCAGAGAAGGTATACAATACACAATGTGAAATTCGTACTCTTCACCAACATCCACAAAACAAAAAAACCCATAGTATGAATGATAGATGCATTGAAGCCCTGAAACCCCTTCTCCCCCCATGCTTTGCACAAGCCGCAGCAAAAGCATCAACCCCCCCGCACTTGCACCAGCAGAAACACCGACACCCCCCTCACCCCTCTCCCCTCCCACCATGCTAGCAATAGCAAAAGCCCCCAACGAGCCCCTGATCCAGAGTCCATCAAAACTACAGTCCATAACCCAGCGCTTTGGTATCTCAGGCGGGCTGTCCGGGAGATTGCTCCTGCAACAACGAGTGGAGACCAGCAACTCACAGTTCCAATGTTACAATCTTCCACTTTGTATCTCATGTTCTTGATATTTATTGTTTATTTATTCATCATTATTATTTCTTTTTTTCTCTGTTATACTTGCACAGTTTGTTGTCTTTTGCACAATGGCTGCCCACCCTGTTGGGTGTGGTCTTCCATAGATTCTATTGTGCTTATTGGATTTGTTGAATATGCCCACAAGAAAACGAATCTCTGGGTTATATGAGATGACACGTATGTCCTTTGTGTATATAAAGTATATATGTACATTTATGTACTCCTCTGATCTCTCTCATTAACGAAGTGTTCTCACCCACAGAACTGCCACTCGCTGGATGCTTTTTGTTTTTCACACCATTCTCCATAAACTCCAGAGATTGTTGTGTGTGAAAATCCCAGGAGATCAGCAGTTTCTGAGATAAAGTAAATTTATTATCCAAGTACAGATATATCACCATATACTACCCAGAGACTCATTTTCTTGTGGGCAACCACAGTATAAAAACATAAAATATAGGAGCAGAAGCAGGCCATTTGGCCCATCGAATCTGCTCCACTATTTCATCAAAGTTGATCCACTTTCCTTCTCAGCCCCAATCAACCGCTGCCTTAAATGCAATGTATAACAAAATACAATAGAATCAATGAAAAACCACACTCAAGGACTGACGACCAATGTACAAAAGAAGACAAAATGCAAATATAAAACGAGTTGTAGAGTCCTTGAAAGTGAGGCCATAGGTTTTGGAATCAGTTCAGAGTTGAAGTGAGTTAAGTTAGTCACTCTGGTCCAGGAGTCTGATGGTTGCAAGGCAATTCTGTTCCTGATCCAAGTGGTGTAAGACCTAAAGCTCATGTACCTCCTTTCCGATGATAGTAGTGAGAAGATAGCATGGAGTACTGCGCAGGCCCAACGGGCATATTCCCGCGCAGGTCCGGCAAAGAGCTTGAAATAGCAGCATGCTTTTCCACCGGAGTCGTTGATTGGAGTACTGCGCTGAAGCAACAGGAGTGTTCCTGCGCAGGTCCGACAAAGAGATTTTAAAAACCCAGTCTCTATAAAAGAGAGGTACCACCTCGAGGAGCGGTCATGGTGGGAGCGGTTGTCGTTGGAGTAGTCTTGAGTCAGAGTATTAAAGCTTTGGCTCAACAAGGCTTTGGTGGGAACAGGCAGAGGCTTGGTAAGTTCATTCCTTATTTCTTATTCAACTCTGGAGAGCATAGGGGGTATGTATACAGAGCCAGTGTCCTGTTCAGGGTGTCAGATGTGGGATTTCCAGGAGACTCCCAGCTTCCTCAACAACCACATCTGTGCCATGTCCATCAGGATGCAGCTCCTTAAAGGCCGTGTTAAAGAACGGGAGCTGCAGCTCGATGACCTTCGGCTTGTTAGGGAAAGAGAAGCAGTGATAGACAGGAGATACAGGGACGTAGTCACCCCAATGCTACAGGGGATAGATTAATGTGTGACTGTCAGGAGAGGGAAGGGAGAACATCAGATAGCGGAGAGCACCCCTGTGGCCGTCCTCCTCAACAATAGGTAATCCATTTTTAGAACTGTTGGAGGGTGACCAACTGGGGGAAGCACAGTGGCCGTGGCTCTGGCACCGAGTCTGGCCCTGTGACTCAGACGGTAGGGAACTGAGGAGGATGGCAGCAGTAATAGGGGGCTCTTTAGTCAGGGGGATAGATAGGCAATTCTGTGGATGCAGAAAGGAAACACAGCTGGTAGTTTAACTCCTAGCTGCCAGGGTCCAAGATGTTTCTGGACGCGTCCACAATATCCCGACAAGGGAGTGTAAGCAGCCAGAAGCCATGGTACGTATTAGTACCAATGACATAGGAAGCAAAAGAGAGGAGGACCTGAAGAAAGAATACAGGGAGTTAGGAAGGAAGCTGAGAAGCAGGACCTCAAGGGTGGTAATCTCAGGATTGCTACCTGTGCCATGTGACAGTAAGGATGGGAATAGAATAAGAATAAGGTGGGAGACAAATGCATGGCTGAAAAATTGGAGCAGGAGGCAGAGATTCAGATTTCTGGATAATTGGGACCCCTTCTGGGGCAAGTGGGACCTGTACAACAGGGATGGGTTGCACTTGAATGCGAGGGGGACCAATATTCTTGCAGGGAGATTTACTAGAGATGTTGAGAGTGGTTTAAACTAATATGGCAGGGGGAAGGGATATCAGGATGATAGAGATGAGGATGAGCCTGCAGGTTTACAAGTAGATGATGGGTGTAATATGAATGTAAAGAAAGACAAGCCAATGATTGGGTACAAATGCAGACAGAGCAAATAGTTAAATTGTACTGCAGAGGCAAAATTCAAAAGGGCGAAGAATGCAGGACTGAAGGTGCTGTATTTAAATGCACGTAGCATTCGTAATAAGGTGGACAAACTCATGGCACAATTAGAGACTGGTGGATATGACGTTGTGGGCATCACTGAGTCATGGCTGAAAGAAGGCCATGGTTGGGAGCTTAACATCAAAGGATATACTTTGTATCGAATGGACAGGCAGGAAGGCATAGGCAGTGGTGTGGCTCTGTTGGTAAGAGATGGAATTACATCTTTAGAAAGAGGTGACATAGGGCCAGAGAATGTTGAATCTTAGTGGGTGGAGTTAAAAAATTGCAAGGGTGAAAAAAAAACATTATGGGAATCATATATAGGTCTCCAAATAGTAGCCAAGATGTGAGGTTGAGATTGCAAAGGGAGCTGTAAAAAGGCGTGTAATAAGAGTATGTAACACAGTTGTAATGGGGGACTTCAATATGCAAGGTGATTGGGAAAATCAGTTTGGTGTTGGATCACAAGAGGAAATTTGTTGAATGCCTATGAGATGGCTTTTTAGAGCAGTTTGTGTTTGAGCCTACTCAGGGAAAGGCTATCTTAGATTGGGTGATGTGTAATACCCCAGATCTTATTAGGGAACTTAACGTAAAGGCACCCTTAGGAGGCAGTGATCATAATATGATTGAATTCATACTGCAGTTTGAGAGGGAGAAGAATAACTCACATGTATCAGTATCGCAATGGAATAAAGGGAATTATAGAGGCATGAGAGAAGCTTGCCCAGGTGGATTGGAGGAGGATATTGGTGGGGATGATGGCAGAGCAGAGATGGCTGAAGTTTCTGGGAATAATTCACAAGGCGCAGGGTAGATATGTCCCACAGAGGAAGAAGTTCTTAAATGGCAGGTATAGGCAACTGTGGCTCCAAAAGGAAGTTAAGGACTGCATAAAAGCCAAGAAAAGGGCATGTAATGTAACAAAAGTGAGTGGGAACGTGGATGATTGGGAAGCTTTTAAAATCCAACGAAAGGCAACTAAAAACTATAAGAAGGGAAATGATGAAATATCAGGGCAGACTAGCCAATAATATAAAGCAGGATACCAAAAGCCTTTTCAGTTATATAAAGACTAAAAGAGAGGTTCCATAGGTATATTTAATGTCAGAGAAATGTATACAACATACATCCTGAAAATGTTTTTCTTTGCAAACATCCACGAAAACAGAGGAGTGCCCCAAAGAACGAATGACTGTTATATGTTCGAACTGCAAACACCCCCCCAGCTCCCTCCTCCCATGCACAAACAGCAACAAGGCAACAACGACCCCCCCCACCAGTAAAAAAGCATTGGCGCCCTCCACCGAGCACTCAAGTGTGCAGCAAAGCGTCAGTAAAGACACAGATTTGCAGTACCCCTAAAACTATTTGTTCATCTGGTAATTCAACATACCACAGGCTCTCTTTTTCCCGAATAAGGGAAAAAGAGGTGTCCCCATTTCACACCGAGAGGGGAGACATAACAAACAATTCACTGATTTGTGATGTTAAAAGTCTGTTGCATCACTTTTTCTGAGCTCTGCGCCCCGAGAATGGGCCCTGGAAAGGCTCAGGTCTCAGGACATACAGCCAGCAACTAACCCGCTGCTCCCGATGTTCTATGTTCTCCTGCGATGCCTCAGTCGGGGGCATCGGGCTAGAATCAGCCTGATTCCAGAGCCTCAAAAATCCGGCACCTTGAAGGTGCGCTAATCTTCCAGGCCGCGTCCTTGGGATATCAAAAAGTGGCTGTTCGCGAGGTCCTGAGAGTGAGTTCCATTCCCGGTGACAGTTGATATTGGACCACTGGAACATGATGCTGATGAGGTAGTAATGGGGGAAAAGGAATGGCAGATGAACTTAATGAGTAGCTTGCATCTGCCTTCACCATGGAAGACACTAGCAGTGTTCCAGAGGTCCATGAGTGACAGGGAGTATGAATGAGCGCTATTGCTATTACAAAGGAAAAAGTGCTAGGCACCCTCAAAGGTCTTAAAGTGGATAAGTCACCTGGACCAGGTGGACTACATCCCAGAGTCCTGAGTGAGGTTGCTGAAGAGATAACGGATGGATTGGTCATGATCTTTCAAGAATCACTTGATTTTGGCATGGTCCCAAAGGACTGGAAGATTGCAAATGTCATTCCACTCTTTAGGAAGGGGAAAACTAAAGAAAGGAAATTATAAGCCAGTTAGCCTAACTTCAGAGGTTGGGAAAATGTTGGAGTCTATTAGTAAAGATGAAGCTTCAGAGTACTTGGAGACTAATGATAAAATAAGTTAAAGTCAGCATGGTTTCTGTTAAGGGAAATTTTGCCTGACAAATCTGTTAGAGTTCTTTGAGGAAGTAACAAGCAGGGTGGACAAAGGAGAGGCAGTGAATGTCATTTGCTTGGATTTTCAGACAGCGTTTGATATGGTGCCACACAGGAGGCTGCTTAACAAGATAAAATCCTATGGTGTTACAGGAAAGATACTGGTATGGATAGTGGAATGGCTGACAGCAGGAGGCAGCGAGTAGGAATAAAGGGGGCCTTTTCTAGTGGCATTCCTCAGGGGTCAGTATTGGGACCATTACTTTTAACAGTGTTTGTCAATGTTTCGGATAATGGAATTGATGGCTTTGTGGCAAAGTTTGTAGATGATACAAAGATAGGTGGAGGGGTAGGTAGTGCTGAGGAAGCAAAGTGATTACAGCAGGACTTAGACAAATTGGAAGAAAGGGGCAAGAAAGTGGCAGATGGAATACAGTGTTGGGAAATGTATGATAATGCATTTTGGTAAAAAGAACAACAGTGTGGACTATTATATAAATGGGGAGAAGGTTCAAACATCAGATGGAGAGAGACTTAGGAGTCCTTGTGCAAGACTCCCAGAAGGTTAATTTGCAGGTTGAGTCTGTGGTAAAGAAGGCAAATGCAATGTTGGCATTTATTTCAAGGGGAATAGAATATAAAAGCAAAGAGATAATGCTGAGCCTTTATAAAACACTAGTCAGACCCCACTTGGAGTATTGTCAACAGTTTTGGGGCCCATGTCTCAGAAAGGATGTGTTGTCATTGGAGAGAGTCCAGAGGAGGTTCATGAAGATGATTTCAGGAATAAAGCAGTTAACATATAAAGAGCGTTCGGCAGCTTTGGCCTGTATTTACTGGAATTTAGAAGAATGTGATGGGGATCTCATTGAAGGCTACTGAATGTTGAAAGGACTAGATAGGGTGGATGTGGAGAGGATGTTTCCTATGGTGGGGGTATCCAGAACTAGAGGGCGCAGCCTCAAAATTGAGGGGCAACCCTTTAGAAAAGAGATAAGGAGGATTGTTTTTAGCCAGAGAGTAGAAAACCTGTGGAGTGCTCTGCCGCAGACTGCAGTGGAGGCCAAGCCCGTGGGTATATTTAAGGCAGAAGTTGATCATTTCTTGATTTATCAGGGCATCAAAGGATATGGTGAAAAGGCAGGTGCATGGTGTTGAGTGGGATCTGGGATTTGCCATGGTGGAATGGTGGAACAGACTCGACTGGCTGAATAGTCCAACTCTACTCTTGTGTCTTATGGTCTTTAGGCCTGGATGGCAGGGGCCCTTGAGGATAGATGCCTCTTTCTTGTGGCAGCGCTCCTTGTAGATGTGTTCAACGGAGGGAAGGGTTTTCCTGTGATGAACTAGGCTGTATCCATTACTTCTTGTAAGCTTTTCCATTCTTGGGCAATGATGTTTCCAGACCAGGCCATGATACAACCAGTCAAGGTACACTCCACTGTGCATCTGTAGGAGTTTGTCTGCAGTAGCTGAGGTCTTGCCCTGGGCATGAGAAGCAGGGCAGAGGCAGCGCCTCAGCGCCGTTGACAGTTCCTGATTTTCCCTTTGGAGAGAAGTGCAGGTGTGCACGGCATTCCCTCTGATGGGAGAACCTGAGAAACCGGTGCCTGGAACTCCAACTTTAAATGAACACAAAGAAATGCCCTTGGGCCTACTCTGCACCCAGTGGATACCGCGAATCAATAAGCTTTCTCCTTGACTGCTTTTGAACTCCTTTCATCTTCTTCAGTATCCTGAGTTTTCAAAAGCACATCAAAACATCCAAATACAACACACACACAAAACAAAACTAAACTTCAAATCTATTGCCCGCCTCCTGTACGGCTGCTGCAAAGGTTCAGAGGAGCACTTACGGTGAATGTATTTTCCTGTGGCTGAAGTTGTAGGCAGTTAATGCTTGCAGTTTTTTGTTCTCTGAGCAGGGAGTTGTAGCTAGTTCTCACAGGTCATTTTTGTTGCTTGTGCAGCCGACAACTCTGCCTATAACCTTTGATCCTTTAGAGGGGAAGTAAGAGCTGCAAAATGATGACAGAATTATCCTAATAGAGACACAGTCCTAATAGAGTAGTAGTAGTAGTTGTCATACTTCATTGATCCCGGGGGAAATTGGTTTTCGTTACAGTTGCTCCATAAATAATAAATAGTAATAGAACCATAATAGTTAAATAGTAATATGTAAATTATGCCAGGAAATAAATCCAGGACCAGCCTATTGGCTCAGGGTGTCTGATCCTCCAAGGGAAGAGTTGTAAAGTTTGGTGGCCACAGGCAGGAATGACTTCCTATGACGCTCTGTGTTGCATCTCGGTGGAATGAGTCTCTGGCTGAATGTACTCCTGTGCCCACCCAGTACATTATGTAGTGGATGGGAGACATTGACCAAGATGGCATGCAACTTAGACAGCATCCTCTTTTCAGACAGCACCGTGAAAGAGTCCAGTTCCATCCCCACAACATTACTGGCCTTACGAATGAGTTTGTTGATTCTGTTGGTGTCTGCTACCCTCAACCTGCTGCCCCAACACACAACAGCAAACATGATCGCACTGGCCACCACAGACTCATAGAACATCCTCGGCATCGTCCAGCAGATATTAAAGGACCTCAGTCTCCTCAGGAAATAGAGACGGCTCTGACCCTTCTTGTAGACAGCCTCAGTGTTCTTTGACCAGTCCAGTTTATTGTCAATTCGTATCCCCAGGGATATGTAATCCTCCATCATGTCGACCTTGGCCCGAAACGTCAACTGTACATTCCCTCCATAGATATACATTCCATTCCTGACTCTAGCTTCCCTCTTCCCCCTTCTTTTCTCCTCACATCACTCTGCTTCCTCTCCTCCTTCCCTTTCTCCCATGATCCACTCTCCTCTCCCTTAGATTCCTTCTTCTTCAGCCCTTTACCTCTTTCATCTATCATCTCCCAGCTTCTCACTTCATTTCTGCTCCCAACCCCACCTATTTTCCCTCTCACCCATCGTCTAGATTGTATTCCTTCCCCCCCAAACCCCACCTTCTTATTCTGGCTTCCTCCCCCTTCCTTTTCAGGGCCTGATGTTTCTTGGCTTGAGACATCAACTCTTTACTCCTCTGCTGCTTGACCTGCTGAGTTCCTCCAGCATTTTGTGTGTGTCTCTCCATAGATGCTGAGTTCCTGACCTTCTGAGTTCCTCTTTATTCCACTTTTGCTCTTTTGAACTCTTTTGCACTCTTTTGTATCTATCTAGCTAGCCAGCTTTCTACCTATTTATCTACATTTTTTTATTTGTTTGCTTGATGTAACTCGCAGTATTTTGTCTTGCACTGAACTGCTGCCACAGAACAACAAATTTCATGACATTGTCAGTGAGAATAAACCAGATTCTGATTCAGATTCCAGTGTCTTTGAGTGTTGCTGCAGGTATCTTATGTTGACCTACAGAGTTATACAACATGGAAACAAATCCTTCATCCCACATAGCACCACTCACAACACACTGGAGGAACTCAGCAGGTCGGGCAGCATCCGTGGAAATGTCGACTCATCGTTTCCACGGATGCTGCCTGTCCTGCTGAGTTCCTCCAGTGTGTTGAGAGTGTTGCTTTGACCCCAGCATCTGTAGAGTATTTTGTATTTACTTCATCCCACTTAGTCCATGCACTCATTTATATTCATTCCATTTTATCCTCCACATGTTCCCACCAATTCTCCCAAGATTTACCACGTTTGATTTTATAGTGGCCCTCCTTACACATCATTGGGTTTGTGGGGGTGTGGCCAGGGTTAATCGGGGTGAGAATCAGGTTAGTGGGGGTTACTCGGGTCAGTTAATATGTCTAAATTGAGAGACATAACTTTAAGGTGTTTGGAGGAAAGTATAGGGGGTTGTTAGGTGGAGGGTTTCTTTTTCACACATAATGGTGGGTGAGTGGAACGTGTCCCCAAAAGTACTGGTAGAGGCAGATACATTAGGGACATACTGTAGGTACGTAGGTAGGAATCTTATGTAGACACATACTGTAAATGAAAGAAAAATAGAGGGATACGTGGGAGATATGTGGAAGATAAGTGGAGGGATATCAGCAAAACATTGAGGGCCTAAGGGCCTGTAACATGCAGTAATGTTCTAAGTTCTGATCTAATTGACAGAATTGAATATGGTGAGAGTAGTCCAATGGCGCCCAAATTCCCAGATTGGGCTGTCTTATCCGTTTCATTCCAATACAGGCTACTATCATTCCACGGTGAGCTCAGTTTTCTTCAGGGGAAGTGGAAGTGGATTGGTTGGTTGGTTTGTCAACTAAAACACTCAAACTTCTACAAATGTGCCATGAAGATCATTCCCTCAGGAGGCATTACTGTCTGGTATGGGGGTGGGGGCGGGTGCTATAGCACAAGATCAAAATAAGTTGCAGAAACTTGTAAAATTAATCAGGTCTATCATGGGTACCAGCCTCCATAGTATCCAAGACATCTTCAAAGAGCAGTGGGCTTCGGAATGCGACGTCCATCATGAAGGATACCCAGCACCCAGGACCTGCCCTCTTCACACAGTTATTGTCAAGTAGGAGGTACAGAAGCCTGAAGGCACACATTCAGTGATTCAGGAACAGCTTCTTCCCCTCTGCCACCTGATTCCTAAATGAACATTGAACCCATGAATACTACCCCACTACTTTTTTATTTCTGTTATTTTGAACTACTTATTTTAACCTAACCATTTAATAGACATAGACTTACTGTAATTCAGTTTTTCTCTGTATTTATTAATCACGTATGTCATTGTACTGCTGCCATAAAGTTAACATATTTCAGTGATATTAAACCTGATTCTGATTCTGAAGAATATTACAGGGAATCTCAGCAGTCATGGGTGAGCTCTCAAGAGGGAGTTATAGAGCAACAAAGCACAGACACTGTACAGGCCCTGTGGCCTAACCACTTCATGCTGTCCATGGTGCCAATCAAACCTATCCCAATTTCCTGTGTTCAGATCCCATCCCTCTAAGCCCTTGCCCTCCATGTATATCCAAGTGCTTCTTAACTCATTCGATTGTAACTGCCCAAACCACCTCATCTGGCAGTTCGTTCCATATATTCACCATTCTGTGCATGAAAAAGATGCCCCTCAGCTACCTTTTAAATCTTTCCCCTTTCACCCTAAACCTGTGCCCCTTAGTTTTGGACTCCCCTACCCTGGAAAAAAGACTGTTACCATCCACCTTATCTATGCCTCTCATAACTTAAAACACTTCTGTAAGGCCACTCCTCTTTTGCCTGCATTCCAAGAAAATAAAGACCAATCTTGGCCAGCTTCTCCCTGTAATTCAAGCCTTCAAGTCCAGGCAATGTCCCCACAAAAGGTGATTAGCAAATCTTTCCTTCCACTGTTTAATTGGTTAAGTGCAGAGCATTCATTCCTTCAAAGGTTCAAAAGTACATTTAATACCAAAGTACATATAGAGAATACAACCTGAAATTCCTCCTCTACTCAGACATCCATGAAACAAAGAAATCTCATAGAACGATAGAAACATCAAAGCCCCAAAGCCCCTCTCCCTTTACACAAAAGCATCAACCTCCTCTCCATTCAGGGTCCTGAATGCCCACTATTCAGGACATTTACAAAGATAGGTGTGTAAAAATCACCGGAAGGATCATTGGAGACCCGAGTCACCCCAACCACAATTTATTCCAGCTGCTACCATCCGGGAAGCGGTACCACAGCATAAAGGCCAGGACCAACAGGCTCCGGGACAGCTTCTTCCACCAGGCTATCAGACTGATTAATTCATGCTGACACAATTGTATTTCTATGTCATATTGACTATCCTTTTGTACATAATATTTATTATAAATTACTATTTTGCACATTTGGATGGAGATGTAATGTAAAGATTTTTACTCCTCATGTATACGAAGGATGTAAGTAATAAAGTCAATTCATTTCAATTCAACCCCCACCCCACCAGCAGAACCACCGACATCCCCCACTCCCCACCGTGTGAGCAACAGTAGAAGCACCAACAAGTCCATTGATCCAGAGACAATCAACCTACAGTTCACAAACCAGTACTTAGATATCTCAAGCAGGCTCTCTCTGACCATTCCTTCAACAACGAGAGGAAGGACATTCTAGCTATTGAGGGAGTGCAGCGTAGGTTCACGAGATTAATTCTCGGGATGGTGGGACTGTCATATGTTGAAAGATTGGAGCAACTGGGGTTGTACACACTGGAATTTAGAAGGATGAGAGGGAATCTGATTGAATCATATAAGATTATTAAGGGATTGGACGCACTAGAGGCAGGAAACATGTTCCTGATGTTGGGGGAGTCCAGAACCAGAGGCCACAGTTTAAGAATAAGGGGTAGACAATTTAGAACGGAGTTGAGGAAAAACTTTTCCACCCAGAGGGTTGTGGTTCGGTGGAATGCTCTGCCTCAGAAGGCAGTGGAGGCCAATTCTCTGGATTCTTTCGAGAAAGAGTTAGATAGAGCTCTTAAAGATAGCGGAGTGAAGGGATATGGGGAGAAGGCAGGAAAAGGGTACTGATTGTGGATGATCAGTCATGATCACAGTGAATGGTGGTGCTGGCTCGAAGGGCTGAATGGCCTACTCCTGCACCATTGTCTATTGAGAGCAGAGACCATCAAATCACTGTTCCGATGCTACAAACTTCTGTGTCACTTCTCTAAGTCCCTCATCTCAAGGATCAACAGGCTCTCTCTCCCCATTGAAAGTGAGAGAGAGACAGACAGAGGGATTGATCAAGTACAGGGGTCTACCTCTGTCAGCAGACAGGAATTAGAAAACACTCTGCCTGCTCTCTTGATATTTCAGACACCCCACGACACTTCAGTCAGTGAATTTGATGGGAAACTGGGTCACCCGCGGGGCCACTTCCCGATTTCCAACCTCCCAGCCCTGACGGTGCACGCCTTCCAGGCCATTTCTGGAGACAGCGAAGCACTAGGTCATACGGTTGGTTCGAAAACCCACGGCTTGCGAAGAACCATAGATTGAACTGTAGAGCATGGACTCCAAAGGAACCACAACCACCGTGAAAAGGAAAGAAAGTCACAAAGGAAGAGAAATAAGCTGTTTTGAGGACATTTCATTTGATGTGTACATTTTATCTATCCTAACTGCCTGTGAACTATTTAATTTAAATTTTTTCTTGAATGCTGTTATATGACACTATGTACCTATGATGCTGCTACAGGTATGTTTATCATAAATATGTATTCGTGCATATAACAATAACCTCAAATCTCACTTGAATCAGAGTCTGGATAGAACAGAACAGGTACTGTACTTGATTTAGGTTGAAATTGTCATACATTCTGAGATCCTTAATACGTGTTGTTGGTGATTTGGCGGTCAGAATAAGGCCATGGACTATTTTCTAAATGGAGAGAAAATTCAAAAATTCTGAGGTGCAAAGGGACTTGGGAGGATTCCCTGAATGTTAACTTGCAGTTTGAGTAGGTGGTAAGGAAAGAAAATGCATTGGTTTCGAGAGGACGAGAATATAAGAGCAAGGCTGCGACGCTGAGGCTTTGTGAGCCATTGGACAGACTGTACCTGGAGTATTGTGAGCAACTTTGGTCCCATTCTGAAATGCCTGCTTCGCTGCTGCTGCTACTGTGTGGTCCAGAATCTCCGGAGGGGAAGACCCCGAGTCCTTGGCTTTGCTTGTTGCTCAGCAGCCGGGGAGGGGTCAAAGCACTCGGCAGAGGATGGTGCTCGGAGAGGATGTATTGGAGGGGCTGGTCAGAGGCTTGAAGTTTTCTGACGGACTCAGAGTCCGCTGCGGTTGGGTGCTTCCAATGGTGCTGCATCGGCAAGTTTGTGGCGCTTGGAGGTTCATGGCAGGGAGAGTTTCTCCCTTCTGCCGCCTACGTGAGATGATGAGTCTATCAGGTCTTTGAGACTTTTTTTACCGTGCCCATGGTCTGCTCTTTATCAAATTATGGTATTGCTTTGCACTGTTGTAACTATATGTTATAACTATTTGGTTTTGTAAGTTTTAGTCTTGGTTTGTCCTGTGTTTTCTTGTGATATCATTCTGGAGGAACATTGTATCATTTTTTAATACATGTATTTCTAAATGACAATAAACGAGGACTGAGTGTCCTCATAATCTAATCTAATCTAATTATCAAAGAAAAATTGAGATAGCATGGGAGAGGGTCCAGAGGAGGTTTCACAAGAATGATCCTGGGAATGAAAGGCTTAACATATGAGGTGTGCTTCATGGCTCTGGGCCTGTACTCACTGGAGTTTAGAATAATGAGGGAAGGGGGAAATCTCATTGAAACTATCAAATATTGAAAAGACTAGACAAAGTGGACATGGAGAGGATGTTTCCTGTAGTGGGGGAGTCTAGTACCAGAGGGCACAGCCTCAGAATAGAGGGATGTCAATTTAGAACAGAGATTAGAAGGAACTTCTTCAGCCAGAGGGTGGTGAACTGTGGAATTCATTGCCACAGACAGCTGTGGAGACCAAGTCATTGAGTATATTTAAAATGGAGGTGGATAGATTCTTGGTTAGTCAGAGTATCAAAAGTGACAGAGAGAAGGCAAAAGAATGTGGTTGAGAGGGATAAGAATGGCAAGCAGACTCAACGGGCCAAGTGGCCTAATTCTCTTCCTATGTATGTTGGTCTTATGTGCCTTGAAGTATGTTGGAACACCACCAAGGCAAAACTCCTTAGTATAAGCTTGCATTGTATATCTCAATAGTACATCCAGTAGCATTCTCTGATCTTTTTGCCATGGTTACAGAGGAGAAGAGTTTACGCTCAGTGGCCATTTTATTGCCTACAGTACCCCTGTGCACCTACTTGTTATTGCAAATATCTAATTAGCCAATCATGTGGTAGCAACTCAATGCATAAAACCATGTAGACGTGGTCAAGAGGTTCAAACCAAACATTCGAATGGAGAAGAAATGTGATCTGAGTGACTTTGACCGTGGAATGATTGTTGGTGCCAGACAGGGTGGTTTGAGTATCTCAGAAACTGCTGATCACCTGTGATTTTCACACACAACAGTTTGTAGAATTT
Source organism: Mobula hypostoma (assembly GCF_963921235.1). Classification (NCBI taxonomy): domain Eukaryota; kingdom Metazoa; phylum Chordata; class Chondrichthyes; order Myliobatiformes; family Myliobatidae; genus Mobula; species Mobula hypostoma. The sequence continues at coordinate 7,890,603 of NC_086114.1, read as the reverse complement.
AGAGAGAATGCCATGAAAAACAAAAACAAAATCCAGTGAGTGGCAGGTCCGTGGTGAAAATGCTTTGTTAATGAGAGAGGTCAGAAGAGAATGGTTCAAGAATTGGTTCAAGCTGACAGGAAGGGGACAGTAACTCAAATAACCAAATGTTACAACAGTGGTGTGCAGAAGAGCAGCTCTGAACACACAACACATTGGAACAGACGGGCAACAACAGCAGAAGACCACAAGTATACAGAAATACAGTATGTGGCCACTTTATCTGGTATCTCCTTCCCCTTATAAAGTGGCTACTGAGAGTATATCCCCTGCAGGTGGAAATCTTTTCTTTGATGAAGATGTGGGAAGGAGAGAATAATTTACTGTCCAGGTTCCAAACAGGACATTTATGAGTCTCGGTCCTGAGCGATTTATGTCTCTCTGTCAACAGGAAGCAGAGTCCTGTTTACATGAAGCTTATTGAGAACATCAAAGTAGGTGTAGGATAGTAATAACGGGATTAAGTTGCTTCTGAGATGCCGGTCACATTGTCTTTCCTCGGGCACATGGGACAAAGTCCGGGTGACTGATGTTAGTGGTCTAAAGGGGCAGAATCTCATATGGGGATATGGAAATCCTGAGAAGATTGACTGTGATTGAATCTCTTGATCATTTTCAGAGTCAGCATCATGTTTATTATCAGTGACTTACTGTATATGGTGTGAAATGTGTAGTTTTCCAGCAACAGTACAGTGTAAAGGGATAGAACTAGTATATTTTTAAAAAAACTAAACAAGTAGTGCATAATAAGGAATAATGAAGTTGTGTTCAATAGTTCATCAACCTCTTGCAGAGGGGAAGAAGCTGTTCCTGAATCACTGAATGTGGTTCCTCTTACTCCTCCCTGATGGCAGTAATGAGTAAAGGACATGTCTGTCACAGTGTGTGCTCACAGGACTGAACACAAGTGTGGAAGAACAGCAGACTCTCTCTGTCACAGAGGTTGTTGGAACCAACTCAACCCAGGTGAAGCTCAGGCGACAACCTGAGTCACGGTACGTGCAGACAATGAACCGGCCCAGGAGCTGAAGAAAGGCCGACTCCTCATGAAGAGACAGAAACAAGAGGTTAGACGTAAAAATACCAACAGAGCATTGGAGGCATGACTGAGGAACACCATGACAGGAATCACTCTCCCAGACACACAGTAGGACTCCACTTACAAAGGGTAATGAGCGTCCCCTTGAAATAGTCGTAGAACGTGGGAAACGCACGCCGGTCACATTCCACCCAACAAGACCAAAGAGAAAGCACCTGGACTTAACTGCTCGAACAATTAGTAAACACAAATGCTCAAGAAATGCAGAAGCAAAAAGCTCTTCAGAAAGTCACAGGAGCCTGAAGAGCTCATGACAATGTCCCTCCTAGTGATTCATTCCATGCTGGATGTTTTCATCAAGAAATAAAGAGATGAATCAGACACTTCTCTCTTGTGTCATTTAGCTACAGACAGACTTCGATTGTCTTTTAAAAATTAGTGAACATATTTTCCACCCAGTGAGGAACAACGAGCAATCAGGGTTCACTTAAACATAAGAGATTCTGCAGATGCTGGAAATCTAAAGCAGCACACACAAAATGCTGGAGGAGCTCAGCAGGTCAGGCAGCATCTATGGAGAGGAAATGTTTTGGGCCGATACCATTCTGCAGGACAGAGGAGGAAGTGGGAAGATGCTAGAATAAACAGGTGGGGGTGGAGGGGAGGGAGGCTAGCTGGAAGATCATAGGTGAAACCAGGTGTGTGGGAAAGGTCAAGGGCGGGAGAAGAAGGATTCTGATAAGAAAGGAGAGTGGACCATAGAAGAAAGGGAAGGAGGTAGGGACCCAGGGGGAGGTGATAGGCAGATGAGGAGAGGTAAAAGGTCAGAGTGGGGAATAGAGGAATGGGGAGTGGAATTTGTTTACTGGAAGGAGAAATCAATATTCATGCCATCAGGTTGGAGGCTACCCAAACTAAATATAAGGTTTTGCTCCTCCACCCTGACGGTGGACTCATCTTGGCACAAGAGGAGGCCCTGGATCAACATATCAGAATGGGAATGGAAATAGGAATTAAAATGTTTGGCCGTGGAAAGTCCTACTTGTGGCAGGTGGAGCGGAGGTGCTCGATGAAGCTGTCCCCCAATTTATGATGGGTTTCACCAATGCAGGGGAGGCTGTATTGGGGGAACTGGGTTCACGTGTCCAGTCTGCAAAGCCTACATATCGAAATAGCTAATGCAAGGCACTGCTTCTGATATGAAAGATGTAATTCAGACTCATGTGCTGTCCATAGCTTACAAGCTGTTGCAAGATACTAACATCGAGAAACACCACAGACACCAAAGTAAGATGATGGGAGATTAAGCCAAAATGTAGGATTTTGTGAATTATTATATTAAAGCACAACTAGAATATATTTTATTTCAAAAATAAACTATTCATAATAAAATATACTTGCACAGTGCAAACATTTTTACATTCCTTGTGTCACTTTGTGAACACATTAAGTAGTGTTAACACATCACACAGCAGCACCATTGCCATTCATGTGGCCCCTGGGTGATACACCCTTTCATTGTCCGAGGGCTTCCCCACCCCACTCAGTCCCTCCATGTCCAGCACTGTGATGGAGCTAGCAATTGTTCAACGCTGGCGCATCTTTGCATCTGGTGTCTGAATCTTGTGACTGTATGACCTCTTCTTTTTTTCCATTCCCTATTCTGGTTCCCATCTCACTGTTTCTCTTCTCTTCACCTGCCCATCACCTCTCTCTGGTTCCCCTCTTCCATGGTCCACTGTTCTCTCTATCAGATTCGTTCTTCACCCTTTCACCTCTTCTACCTATCCCCTCTCAGCCTCTTATTTCAACCCTGCTCCCCCACCCATCCATCTTCCCCCTCACTTGGTGTCACTGTCACCTGCCTTCACCTCCCCACACCACCCCCACCCTCATCTCTTTATTTGTGTGTTTAATGCATGTGTTGCCCTGGATTTCCAGCATCTGCAGAAACTTCTGTGTTTTTTGTTCTAGCTTCTGCTCCCTTCCATTCCAGACTGGATGGAGAGTCTCAGTCTGAAATGTCGACTGTTTATTCCCCTCCATAGATGCTGCCTGACCTGTTGAGTTCCCCTAGCACTTCCAGAATGTCTTGTATTTCCAGCATTTGCGGAATGTCTTGTATTTCACAAGAAGAATAGTGTCTTTCAGGTCTGCATACTTGGAATGAGCTACCAGAAATAATGGTTGAGGTGGGCGTGTTAGCAACATTTTAAAGTCACTTGGATAAGTACATGGATAGGAAAAGTTTAACAGGACAAACTCAGCCATAAGCACAAACATCAAGTCCTCCTGCAATTGACATTAGAGAGATAAACCCTGTATTCACCTTCCCTCCCACAGCGTACATGTAAAATAAACTCAGAGGGGTCAGCAACACCTGCCCCTTGGGCTGAAACTTCTCCAGAAGACAGTACCTCGAGTGAAATTGCAGAAGCTAACTGAGGCAGTACCGCAGAGATGTTTTTGTAAAGGAATGCTAAAAAAGTGGATTTTTAAATCCATGTCAGCTTTACATGATGCTCCAAGAGTCAGGAAGTGGCAACTCGCGCTGTTAATGAAGTCCAGAACCTAAAAGATTAAGGCATTTCTTTCATCCTGACCCAGTCGTTAAACAACGGAGGAGGCATCTTCCTAGTTTGTTTGCAAGTAATATATGCCTGTCCAAGGTTCAAAGTAAGTTCAAGGATTCCTTTGTAGGAGGCTGGAGCAGATCGACCCTCTCAGCTCTGCACCTCTGACAAGTTTGTCTGTATCACTGGAGGTCAAACAGGGACGTTACCCAATCAGCTTGATACGCCTGTAGTCCTGACTGGTGGTAAGAATGACAAATGTGATTGGCAGGCAGAATCCCATTGTTACACAATGCCTGCTGTATACTGACACCCTTCATTTGTAACACGTCGTTTTCGCGTGACATTCCAAGTAAGCACCGCAGCACAATGTTCTTTTTGTTCTGAGAAAGGGCACTCCTTTCTCTATCATTAGCCAACATTCCACTCCTATTACCTATGTGTCTCTGTCAATGCAATAAATAAGAGCACCATTAAATACACAGCAGTGAGGAAGTTACAATAATCCAGATCTGGAACATAAAATTTAAGATGCAAGTTTATTTGTCACATGTACTTCAAAGTTCAAAGTAAATTTTATTATCAAATTATGGTAGTTGGCCATCATGTCTGGCAATGACTGGAAACACGTGCCAGAAAGTTTGTAGTTCATAGACATGAGAAAGCCTGCAGATGCTGGAAATCCAGAGCAACACACACAAAATGCAGGTCAGGGGTATCAATGGAGATGAATAAACAGTTGGCATTTTGGGACCTGATCCATCTTCAGGACGAAGAAGGAAGGGGGAAAATGTCAAAATAAAAAGGTGGGGGGAGGGGAAAGAGGCTAACAGGAAGGTGAGAGGTGAAGCCAAGTGGGTGGAAAAGGTCAAGGGTTAGTGAAGAAAGAATCTGATAGGAGAAATGAGTGGACTGTAGGAGAAAGGGAAGGAGGAGGGGGTCCAGGGGAAAGTAACAGGCAGGTGGAAGAAGTAAAAGTTCAGAATGAGGAATAGAGGAAGGGTGGAGGGGAATTTGGTTGCCGGCAGCTGAAATTGATATTCATGCCATCAAGTGGAATATAAGATGTTGCTCATCAAATCTGAAGAGACCATGGACCGACAAGTCAGAATGGGAATGGGAATCGGAATTAAAATATTTGGCCACCGAAAAGCCTCGCTTGTGGAGGATGGTGCAGAGGTCATTTCCAGTCTCTCGACCGCAGAGATCCAAGACCAGTGGTACGAACAAACGTACAACTGGAGTCTTCCTTGACAACTCCTGTGCCTTGTCATGCCCTTCACTCTCCACGAAACGTTGCAGACCGCCTTCCTGGCTGCTGGATCTCACTGTGGATCTCATCCGCCCGGTCTACCGTTGCTGACTTCACATGCTAGGCCGGGCATGTCTCTTTATCACTGGGGTATGAGGCCGTCAGCTACTGTCACCTAGTTTAGCCCGCCTGTTGAAGCGGCGTGCTGGAGTGTAGCCGCTCTCACGTGCAGACGGTTACTTGGATCCGCTGCTGAGAGCTGACTGTCCAGTGGGGACCGGTGAGCTGCCCTGGAATGAACAAGATAATCCCCTTCACCAGAGGTGACACCCCTCCCTGGACACCACACACACTCCATTATTAAAGTGTGCAAGGTCACTATATGCTACCCTGAGATTCATTTTCTTGGAGACATTCATACTAAGTACAGAGAAACACAATAGAATCAATGAAAAACTACACCCCAATAAACACAGGCAAACAGCCAATATGCAAAAGACATCAAATTGTGCAAATACAAGAAAGAAAAACAGGAAATAATAATAAATAATAAATAGTGAGAACATGAGTTGTAGAGTCCTTAAAGGTGAATCCATAGGTTGTGGAATTAGTTCAGCATTGGGATGTCCAATCTGGTTCAGGAGCCTGATGGCTGAGGGATAGTAACAGTTCCTGAACCTGGTAGTGGAACCTAAGGCTCCTGTACTTCCTTTCTGATGGCAACAGAGAGAAGAGAGCATGGCTCAGACGGTGGGTGTCATTGAGAAAGGAATCGTTGAAATATACAGTGAAATGGCTCATTTGCATTAACAACCATTGAGAGTGTGCTGGGGGCAGTCCACAAGTGTTGTCACATATTCCGGTGCCAACATGGCGCACCCACGATGTCTGGTGATCAACACAGAACACAACAATCAACAAAACAACAACAAAACAAGCCCTGTTCTTCCCTAACACCACACCGCCCACACACATACCCCAGGACAGGCTTGTTTCTTCAGCCTCCAGCCTCTAGCAGACTGGGATTGGGATTTGGACTCACTGACAATGGGCCTTCACTGGCCCAGTGGGCTCGGAGTGCCGACTAATGAGCTTCAACTTGCGGGCTTCCAGACTTCATGGTACAACGTAATTTCTTCCCCTTCTCCTTTCAATCCGTTTTCCATTCCCCATTTTGGCTCCCCTCACACCCCTTCTCTTTCTTCACCTGCCCATATCCTCCCTCTGGTTCCCCTCCTCCTCCTCTTTCTTCCATGGTCCATTATCCCCTCCTATCAGACTAATTCTTCATCAGCCCTTGTACATTTTTCACCTATCATCTCCCAGATTCTCCTTCCATTCCTTGTCCCAACCCATCCCTTTTCTGACTCACCTGGCCTCACATATCACCAGCCAGCTTATACTCGTGCCCCCCCCCACTCCAACGCACCTTCTTCCCCCTTCCTTTCCAGTCTCGATTAGTGATCCCCGCACAAAATGTTGACAGTATTCCCCTCCATAGATATTGTCTGATCTGCTGAGTTCTTCCAGCATTCTGTGTGTATTAATGCAGTATAACATAAACACAAGAGATTCTGCAGATGCTGGAAATCCAGAGCAACACACACAAAATGCTGGAGGAGATCAGCAGGTCAGGTAGTATCTATAAAGGCTTCTTATTCTTCTCCATAGATGCTACCTGACCTGCTGTGGTATAACATGCTGACTTCAGCAATGCGACCCACTGAACGCATGTTAACAATGAAACTGTGTGTGGTCTGCGGCCACCACGACAGCCCAGCTCATTGAGTTAACCGTCCCACGGGAGGGAGGAGGGGAGGCTGCCCATGAGTGGAAGAGGCTGAAGCACTCTGGCCTGGCTGCAGGACCATCATCGACCCCGTGAAGGTAGGATGCTGGGGCTTTGTCGATGCGTCGATGGCAAGATTACTCCGTGATATGGTAGTGACTTGAGCAAGGCTCTAGAGAGTTGGCTAAAGAGGCAGTAAGGACAGTCTTTGGCCGTGGCTGAGGAGGAGGGTCAGAAATTGGGGGGACTGACTAACCCCACTGGAAATTGCAGGGGTAGGCGGGGAGACATGCCTGTCACTTCTCCGCCACCAGGAGACGTGAAGGGTGTGAAACATCAGTGAGCGGTGGCCCCCGGCTGATGACCCTGCATCTGACCTAAGGGCACTGTTGGAGGTGTGGGAGGCAGCAATGCCACGCAGGAAAAATCCTTCCGTAAATCTCATTGAAATGATCTTGCCCTTTCTTTTCAGTCAAGACATAGCCTAACTCTACAGCTGTAATGGAGTCGGTTTCTCAGCAACACTGAACGTAACTGCACTTAGAACTGAAATCATAAATCAGAATGAAAAGGCAAAGTGTCTCTCAGAAACTTCCTTATGCACTGGGCGTGGCAGCATTATAAAGCAGTTCATTAGAAGCAAGTTTATCATGGTATTTCACTTGACACACTAATGTTCGGTAGATGTTCGGCTGTGATCTCAGATGGTGATGAAGGGGCGTACAGGAGCAAGATATACCAGTTAGTTATGTGGTGTCTTAGCAACTGAATTGCGCTCAACGATAGCGAGACCAAAGAGCTGATTGTGGACTTCAGAAAGGGTAAGATGAGGGAACACAAGTCAGTCATAGAGGGATCAGAAGTAGAGAGAGTGGCACCAAGTTCCTGGGTTGTCAATATCTCTGAGGACCTAACCCGGATGCAATATATTGAGGCAGCTATAAAGAAGGCAAGACCGCTGCTATATTTCATTAGGTGGTGCTGCACAAGATCGAAGTAAGTTGCACAAACTTGTAAAATTACCCAGATCCATCATGGGCACTAGCCTTCGTTTTATCCAAGACATCTTCAAGGAACGGTGCCTTCAGAGGACAGTGTCCATCATTAAGAATCCCCACCACCCGGGACATGAACTTTTCTCACTGTTACCATCAGCTATGAGGTACAGAAGCCTGAAGGCACACACTCAGTGATTCAGGAACAGCTTCTTCCCCTCTGCCATCCGATTCCTAAATGGGAATTGAACCATGAACACTATCTCATGCCTTTTTTATTTCTGATTTTTTTGCACTACCTATTTTAACCTAACGATTTAATAGACATATATATACTTACGGTAATTACATTTTTTCTCTATACTTATTTATCATTTATTGCATTTACTGCTGCCGTAAAGTTAACAAATTTCAGGACATATGCTGGTGATATTAAACCTGATTCTGATTCCTAGGCCACGGTTGGAGATAGTGTTGGAGACGGGGGAAGGAGGTATGACAGTCTCTCAATAAGACAGGTAGAGAGCATGACAGATTTCAAACGTGCCCAAGGAGTTGGAGTTGAAAGATGGTTGATGGTTATTCATGTTTCTTTCTGGTAGTTGGGGTCAACTTCGATATGATACCTCAGGTTATCTGAAGATTGATAATATTTAAACATCCCAATGAAATTGATGGCAAAAAATACTGCAGTAATTGAAAACTGTTGGCCCAATATCATGTCCAATCTGACTGTGCACCAGATTATAGAACTTGTCAATATAGCATCCAAGTCAGACAAAGAGCTTTCAGAAGCCCCCATTGCCAGTACTGGTCACCCACGGATGTACACAAGAGCTTCAAAAGGGGGCCAGCAAAATGATATACTAGTGGTCACAGGAGCTTCAGTATCCAAAACTGACCTACCGTTGCCCACAACCAGGGAGGCTATTTATCTTACAGGTATAGGGAGGGAAAGCAATGAGGGGAGAAAGAAGTGAGCCTCAAATACTTGAGAGAGGGGGAATATGTTTTTCAGAGGAGGAGCACAATGTCTTGGGGTGAGATGCGCTTTGAAAGGCAGCTGCAGGTCTCAGTCTGAGGACAAAGAATGACCCGAGGTATGGATGATTTAAGCACCAGGCCAGATTGGAACGGTCAGGGTGTTGGGGCTGGAGGCAAGGGATGGGCTGGTTCAACTGGCTGCTCTGCACTGATCTGAGGCTGTGTCCTGCAACTAACAGGCTTCTGAATTGACTGCAGTGATTGCTGATTCACTTTTGTGAACTTCAGTTCTGAATGCTTTTTGCTTACTTTTATTGTTTGCATGATTTGTTTTTCTCTCTCTGCAAACTGGGTGTTTGACAGTCTTCATTCGTTTAATGAGTTCTATTGGGTTTCTTTGTTTTGTGGCTGCCTGTAAGGAGACAAATCTCAAGGTTGTTCAAAGAATACATACTTTGATAATAAATGTACTTTGAACTTTGAACTTTGAGGTGCCATCATAGATTCAGGAAAGAAAGAAATAACGCAGACAAGTCAGGGTAAGTAAACACATACAACTTCTAGAGTTCCCAACATGGCCCATGTGGCCAAAGCAGCTCTGACAAACAGGGATTAGTGAGATGGAGTTATGTATGGTCTACTCTGTCAGCATTTCCCAAGGGGATGGACCAGACACAAATAAGACTGTGAGCAGGTTAGAATAGATCCAAGTAAAATAGAAGTGGAACTGCACAAACCCCACAAACAATACCCCATAAAGGCGGGCACACAGTATAGTAAAGGAATTGAAATAACAGGGTATACTGAAGGGGTTTTCTCCGAACACCAGCTCATCCATGTGGCCAGTAAGGAAGCTGGATAGATCCTAGTAGTTGACAATAGATTACAATGCACTCAATAAAATTATACCATGATAGCTTCCTAGAGTGGCCAGCTTAGCCACAATCCTTAATGGCCTTTCCCAGCACATAGAATATTCACAGTCCTGAAAATTGCCAGTGAATTCTGGGGGTTACAATTAGCTTCAAAGTCTCAGGACTGACTTGCCTTCACCTCAGAGAGACCACGGTATACATGAACTTGACTACCTCAGGGTTTTCACTATAGCCCTGCCATCTTCCATAAAGTCAAAGTACAGACCCTGGGAAAACTTGGTTTGATGCCACACCGTGGTGCAATTCTAGTTATACTTTATTGTCACCAAACAACTGATACTAGAACGTACAATCATCATAGCGATATTTGATTCTGTGCTTCCCGCTCCCTGGATTACAAATCAATAGTAAATATTAAAAATTTAAATTATAAATCATAAATAGAAAATAGAAAAATGGAAAGTAAGGTAGTGCAAAAAAACCGAGATGCAGGTCCGGATATTTGGAGGGTACGGCCCACATCCGGGTCAGGATCCGTTCAGCAGTCTTATCACAGTTGGAAAGAAGCTGTTCCCAGATGAGTCTTCAAGCTCCTGAGCCTTCACCAGGAGGGAAGAGGGATGAAAAGTGTGTTGGCTGGGTGGGTCGTGTCCTTGTTTATCCTGGCAGCACTGCTCCGACAGCGTGCGGTGTAAAGTGAGTCCAAGGACGGAAGATTGGTTTGTGTGATGTGCTGCGCCGTGTTCACGATCTTCTGCAGCTTCTTCCGGTCTTGGACAAGACAACTTCCATGCCAGGCTGTGATGCACCCTAGAAGAATGCTTTCTACGGTGCATCTATAAAAATTAGTGAGGGTTTTAGGGGACAGGCCAAATTTCTTCAGTTTTCTCAGGAAGTAAAGGCGCTGGTGGGCCTTCTTGGCAGTGGACTCTGCTTGGTTGGACCAAGTCAGGTCATTTGTGATATTGACCCCAAGGAACTTAAAGCTTTTGACCTGTGCCTCTTGCGCACCACCGATGTAAATTGGGTCGTGTGGTCCGCTACTCCTTCTGAAGTCAACAACCAATTCCTTCATCTTGCTGACGTTGAGGGATAGGTTATTGTCTTCACACCATGCCAATTCTTCAATACGTAGATGATTTGTTCATTGCCTCAGAGGATGAAGTAGGGCACTGTGGGCAGAGATGAGCATTTTGGAAGCATAATAAGACCAGGGATTTACGATCAGGCCACGTAAAGCCCAAATAGGAAAGCAGACATTGCAGTACCTGGGACATATGATCTCACAGGGTAGAAAGGACATGTCAGATGAGACAAGAACAGCAATTAGTTCCGTGTCTCGTCCGGTCAGGAACTGCAGATGCAGCAGTGATTCAATAAAGACTCACCAGAGACGGGAAAGTAAAGTGCAGAATGGAAATGAGTGGGCAGACCGCAGAGCAGCAGAAGAACACATGCCAACAGATCCTACCTGAATTGAATGAAAATCTACCACAGTCAATCCAGTAAAACTATTTGGGAATGTGGAGGCAGAGGAGAAGGAGAAGAGGAGGAGCAAAGGAGGGACCAGATGATTGCTGGATGTATGGGCAAGGAGTAGATGTTACCCCAGCATGTATGAGACAGATATGGCTAAAGTTATATCACGGGGCGATGCATCAGGTAAGGCACAGTATGATTACAACCCTCCAGCGGTCTCGGTGGTGGCCACGAATGGACAGAGACATTGAGAAACGCTGTTGGATACATATCATCCGTGCCCAATGTAATCACGGTGGGGAAATAAAGGTGCGACTAGTAAACCAGCCGCGGTGCTTGGGATACTGGGAAAACATCCAGGTGGATTTCTGGGGCCCCTGATAAAAAGCAGGGGGAAACGCTACTATCTGACAATTGCGGATCACTTCAGCAAGTGGGTAGAGGATTCCACAAAGAGAGATTGTACCGCCAGACACAGATTTTAGTCAAAGGAGGAAGCAAAGTGGGGGTCAGTAGAAGAGAAGGCCTCGTATACTAAGGAAACCCTAGTTTCTCCATGTGCTTTAGGTTTACCAGATGTGACTAGCCCTTTTCACCTTTGCTGTAGTACTAACACAATGCAGTAGTAGCACAGGACACAGGGACACAAAAAGACCAATAGCATACTATTTGGCAAAACAGACTCCTGGTGTAGCCAGACTTCCATGATGCTACCTGGCCTGCTGCGTTCCACCAGCATTTTCTGTGCATTGTTTCTATGATGTGTTGCAGCTTTGGACTGGCAACTTGGGCTGTGTGGGTTTTGTGAGCCTGTGGTAATAGTGCGGCAGCTTATATTACTCACTGCACACACCATTGTAGAACTCGTGAATACAAGGAGGCTGAGAGCAATCACAGACAGGCAGAAAGCAGCTTGGGAGGCGGTTCTCATCCCCAAAGACAGATCAGTGACAATAGCGAGAGACTATGGTGGTGGGGTGGAGATACGTTTCTATCTAAGGTGTAAGGTGCTCCTTCCCTCTGCTAGCCTGCAAGTCACCCTTGGGCAAGGTGTAGCACCTGCTTAGCCTTCCACCCCCGGTGAGGGTCATGTGAAGCCATGGGAGCCGGTGCTGGATGGTCATATGAGCAGCTGGTACATCACAAGTCCTGGTTATGCAACCTCTGACGCCAGACAATCTCTGAGGAATATTAATAATGGCTGGGGTCACCCATCTTGAAAAGACACTGCCCAGAAGAAGGCAATGGCAAATAACTTCTGTAGAAAAATTTGCCCAGAATAATCATGGTCATGGACAGATGGAAGACCATGAATGCCTATATCATCTGGCACGGCACATGATGATGATGATGGTGAAGATGATGAGTGGGAGATACTGGATTGAACCCCACATGTGCCATCGCAACAGAGGGGGAGACACCTGGAAATAAAGCACAGTGTGAAGGAAACACAGCTGAAAGGGGAAGTCGAGGAGGTTTTTATAGATGGGTCCCGGAAGTACATAGATGGGAAACAATGGGCTAGCTGAGTGGTAAGAGAGGAATTAGCTGCAAGAGCGCTGCCAGAAGGATTCTCACCATAGATGGCAGAACCATAGCGGCTTTTATAGAAGCATTACACTAAATCAGGGGAAGGAGAGTGAACTTACCCACAGACAGTAGGTACGCTTGTGGGGTGGTGTATGACTATCTGATGGCATGGGCATAGAGGGGTTCCGCTATCGCGACAGGTACAGGTATTCAGCATGGGTGATTAATACAAGAACTGCTAGAAGCCGCGAAGTTGCCTTCAGATGCAGCAGTGATTGAAGTAAAGGCTCAGCAGCGTGTGGAAGGTAAAGAGCAGAAAGGGAATGAGTGGGCAGACCACAGGTCGAGAAGAGCAGCAGACGAACGCAAGGCAACAGAACCTGCCTGAGTAGAACGAAAATCTACCCAAGTCAATCCAGTAAAACTATTTGGGGATGCAGAGGCAGAGAAGGAAGAGAAGTGGAACAGAGGGGGAGCAAAGGTAGAACCAGATGGTAGATAGACACATGGGGAAGGAGAAGCTGTAGCCCCAGCATGTATTAGGTACATGCTGCAGAAGTTATATCACAGGGTGACGCACCAGGGAAGGCACAATATGATCATGACACCCCAGCCGTCTTGGTGGTGGCCAGGGATGGGCAGTGATGTTCAGAAATGTTGCTGGACAAGTATCATTTGTGCCCAATATAACCCCAGTGGGAAATAAAGGGTTCCTGATTAGTAAAGGCATCAAAGGTTATGGGGAGAAGGCAGGAGAATGGAGATGAGAGGGGAAATACATCAGCCAAGATGGAGTGGCAGAGCAGAGTCTCTGGGCTGAATGGCCTAATTCTGCTCCTCTGTCTTGTGGTCTTATATCGGGTCTTAGTGGGGCAAATATATTGCAGAGTAGAACAGAGAGGGGGTTATATGGATATTAACTGAGAGCTTGGATACAGAACCTAAAGAGAAAAATATTACATCAAACAAATAGAAATAGGGTGAAGGGAATAATTTATCAAGCATAAAGATATTTTTTTACCTAGAATTGCATGTAGTGTACAATACAAAACCGGCTATTTGGCCCAGTTGATCTACGCTGGTATTTTGTGCCTCACCATCTGTCCTGCCCCATTCCTTGTCTAATCTACTAATTCTCTCTGCTTAAAATCTTCCGAAGAGCATTTACAAAACTTGGCTGATCACTACTATGACCACACTCTGTCATCTAACCATGTTCAGGTTAGGAGCTTCTCCTGAATTCCTTCTTAGGGTTATTAGCGATTATCTGATGTTAAAAAGCCTCTGAGGTTTGACTCCCCTACACCTTCCCACCCCAACAACTTGATCTACATCTCTGTTAAACTGGTAAGTGGGTTTATTATTGTCGCAGGTACTGAAAAGCTTTGTTTTGTATACCATCCATACAGATCATTTCGTCATCTCAAGGTAGTACAAGGGAAAACAATAAAAGAAATCAGAATAATGACCATAAGACCATAAGATAATGGAACAGAATTAGGCCATTTGGCCCATCGAGTCTGCTCTGCTATTTCATTGTGACTGATCCATTCTTCTTCTCAGCCCCAGACTCCTTCCTTCTCCCTGTATCCCTTCATTCCCTGACTAGTCAAGAATCGATCAACCTCTGCTTTAAATACACCCAATGACTTGGCCTTCATAGCCACCTGTGGCAATGAATTCTACTGATTCACCATTCTGCCTGAAGAAATTCTTTCTCATCTCCCTTTTAAAAGGACAGCTCTGTATTCTGAGGCTGTGCCCTCTGGTCCTAGACTCCGTCACCATTCTCTCCACATTCACTCTTTTGAGGCCTTTCAACATTCAATAGGTTTCAAAGAGATTACCCTTCATTCTTCTGAATAAAGTGTTCTGATTAAGGTAAACATTAGCTTTATCTGTCACAAGTGCATCGAACATACAGGGAAATGTGTCACTTTCCTCAGTGACTACGACAGTCTGAACATGTGCTGGGGCAGCCCGCCATGCTTACAGTCATGTGGAGTTGAATGGACGGGATGTACGGAATAGGAAACTTGGTGAGCACGTCTGGAAGAAAGCTAAGGAAGGGCCCGAAGATGAGGCAAAATGAAGGGAGTTACGAGAGTCTTATGTAGACCTTAAGTGGTGGCTTAGACTGCGTGAGATCAATACCAGTTGGTGTGTTGCAGACTATGTGGCATTATACTTTCACTGGCCACTTTATTAGATACCTCCTATATCTAATAAAGTGGCCACATGATCTTCTACTGCTATAGCCCATCCACTTTAAAGTTCGATGTGTTTGTCAATGTGATGCTCTACTGCTCACCACTGCGGCAACACGTGGTTATTCGAGTTACTGTCTCCTCCTGTCAGCTTGAACCAGTCTGGCCATTTTCCTCTGGCCTCTCTCATTAACCAGGCATTTTCACCTGCATAACTGGCACTCACTGGTTGTTTTGTTTTTGTTTTTTGCTTTTCACACCATCCTCTGTAAATTATAACAACTGTGTGTGTGTGAAAGTCCCAGGAGATCAGCAGTTTCTGAAATACTTACCACCCCATCTGACACCAACAATCATTCCTCAGTCAAAGACACCTTGATGACATTTTTTCCCCATGTTTGGTCTGAACAGCTGAACCTCTTGATCATGCCTTCATACCTTATGCATTGAGTTTCTGCCACATTATTGGCTGATTAGATATTTGCAGTAATGAGCAGGTGTAAAGATACACCTAATAGAGTGGCCAGTGAGTGTATATACACAGGAAAGTATTGCATCTATTGTAATAAACCATCAGGTGTCATTAAACATCTTTGAAATTAATAATGTTTAGAGTGAAGAGGATCAATCTCGATTACTTCCCTAAAGACAGTTTCGCAGTGATAGGTCTGTGCACTCCTCTTCAGAAATCTTCCTCAACTGAGGTTGATTAGACTGAATTTGAGGATTAGAGTACAATACTAGAGACACAAGAAATTCTCCAGATGCTGGAAATCCAGAACAACCCACACAAAATGCTGGAGGAACTCAACAGATCAGGCAGCATCTATGGATAGAAATGAACAGTTGACGTTATGGGCCAAGACCTTTCAATGGGACTGAGAAGGAAGGACACAACACCAGAGACACAAGAGATTCTGCAGATGCTGGAAAATCTTGAGCAATAAACACAAAATGCTGGAGGAACTCAACAGATCAGGCAGCATCTACAGAGGAAAATAACTGTTGATGTTCCAGGCCAAGACACTTCATCTGGACTGATGAAGGGAACTTGGCCCAAAAAGCTATCTGTTCATTTCCCTCTAATGATGCTGTCTGGCATGCTGGGTTCCTCCAGCATTTTGTGTGTGTTGCACAATACAGGATTTGTTTTATATGAACCCATTTAACATGAACTTCAACTCCCAACCCTTCTGTCTGTGATTATCTCACAGATACAGACAATCACAGTTTACAGAGTTCAACAGAGTTTGTTAAGTCATGGAGTCACACACCTAGACAATCCTCTGTCATGTGAGTATGTTTATGAGATGTTAAATTTCATAACGGTGAGACAGATTCTATGCAATGCTGCAAATCATTTTTAACACAGATGCCACATCACATTCTTCCAGATTATGTAATGTTTCCTGAGCTCTACGTGAATTAGAGATCCATCTGGAGCAAAGCGCAAACTGCTGGAGGAACTCAGTGGATCAAGTAACATCTAAAGAGTTGGTCAAAGCTTTGGGCTGAGATCCTGCATCAGGACTGGAAGTACAGAACTAAGATGGCCAGTATAAAGAGCTGAGCAGGAAGGGTGCGACAGAAGCTGGAATGTGATAGGTGGAACCAGGTGAGCTGGGGAATGATGGGAAGATGGAGTCAGGTGCAGTGGGGTAGATTGAAGTACTGAGTCAGAGGCTGGTGGATAACAGGTAGGGCAGGCAATGTTACCAGAGAACGCCCAAGGTGAGCCTGCAGCATTTATGCTCTGCATTCTTTAGATGCCATGCAAATACAGAAGGGCCTAACACAATAGCTGTACTTTCCCAACTGTACTCTGCCATTGAAGTCAGAATGGACTACTGTCCAAAAGGAGAGTGTTAACTTGTCTGACATACACACTGAAAAGCATCAACTGAGTGGTCACGGCAGAAAGGTTGGAATAAATTCTGGCCTCTTCCCACTTCCTTTGTAGTCCTGATGTTGACTGCTTATTCCCTTCCATAGATGTTGCCTGACCTGCTGAGTTCCTCTGGCATTTTGTGTGCGTTGCTCTGGATTTCCAGTATCTGCAGAATCTCTTGTGTTTGAATTAAATTGTTGCATTCTCTGATCTTTTTTGTGTTTGCACTCATACCTTAAAATTGTTAAGTATTCTAGGGTGTTTGGATTTTTAAATTAAATACATTATTATTTGTTAACTTGATCATTCACAGCTTTTGAATGCTTTAGAGGGTTGCAGACTCATAGAGTCATAGAACACTAAAACACAGAAACAGGCTCTTTGGCCCATCTAATCTATGCCACACCATTAATCTGCCTAGTCCCATCAACCTACACCCGGACCATAGCCGTCCACACCCCTGCCATCCATATACCTATCCAAATTTCTCTTAAATGTTAAAACCAACCACACACACACCATATGCACCGGCAATTTGTTCCATTTTCTCACCGTCTGCTGAGTGAAGAGGTTCCCCTCATGTTCCCCTTAAAACTTTTCACCTTTCACTCTTAACCCATGACCTCTCGTTGTAGTCTCACCCAACCTCAGTGCAAAAAGCCTACTTGAATTTACCCTGTCTATACTCCTCATAATTTTGTATGCCTCTATCAAATCTCCCCTCAATCTTTAAGGAATAACGTCCCAATCTATTCAACTTTTCCATATAACTCGGGTCCTCAGGTCTTGGCAACATCCTTGTAAATTTACATATTTCCTCTAGGTAGGTGACCGAAACTGCACACAATACTCCAAATTAGGCCTCACCTATACCTTATACAATTTCAACGTAACACACCAACTCCTGTAGGCAGTACTTTGAATTATGATGGTCAATGTACCAAAAGCTCTCTTTACAACTCCACATACCTACCCAGATGCCACTTTCAAGGAATTATGAATCTGTATTCCCAGATCCCTCTGTTCTACCTGACTTCTCAGCACCCTACCGCTCACTGTGTGAGACCTACCCTGGTTGGTCCTCCCAAAGTTCAACGCCTCACACCTGCCTGCATTAAATTCCATCTCAGCCCACTTCAGCCCATTTTTCCAGCTGGTCCAGATCCTGCTGCAAGTTTTGATAATCTTCCTTGCCGCCCTCTACACCCCAAATCTTGGTGTATTCTTCAATTGTGCTGATCCAGTTGACCACAATATCATCCAGATCATTGATAAAGATGGCAAACAACAACAGACCCAGCACTGATCCCTGTGATGCCCAACTAGTCAGAGGCCTCCAGTCAGAGAGGCAATCATCTACTACCACTCTCTGGCTTCTCCCAATTTACTACCCAATTTAGTTGAATGCCAAGTGACTGAACCTTGTTGACCAACCTTCTATGTGGGATCTTGTCAAAGACCTTGCTAAAGTCTATGTAGACAACATCAACTGTCTTGCATTCATCAACTTTCCAAGTAACTTCCTCGAAGAACTCTATAAAATTGGTTAAACACAACTTCCATACACAAAGCCATGTTGAATATCTCTAATCAGCCTCTGTGTATCCAAATACTTATATGTCCCGTCTCTTCGGATACCTTCCAATAGCTTCCTACTACTGATGTCAGGCTTACTGGCCTAAAATTTCCTGACTTATTCTTAGAGCCTTTCTTAAACAACTGAACAACATTAGCTCTCCTTCAATCCTCCAGCACCTCACACATGGCTAAGAACGGAGATTCAACCAACCCCATCATGGGCACAACCCTCTCCATCACTGAGGACATTTCCCAAAGGTTGCCCATTAAAGACCCCCATCATTCAGGACATGCCTTCTTCTCATTATTACCACCAGGGAGGAGGTACAGGAACCTGATAACACATATTCAATGTTTTAGGAATAGCTTCTCCCACTCTACCATCAGATTTCTGCACGGTCCTTGGGTTCCATGAAAACTACTCACTACCCTTCTTTTGTACCGTTTTTTAAAATTGTAACTTACAGTAATTTGTTATGCCTGCACTGCACTGTTACCTCAAAACAACAATTTTCACAACTTATGTCAGTGACAATAAATCTGATTCTGATTCTGATTTGGAACCTTCCATAAACTTGGCAATGCTGACAGATGGCAGAATGGAGAAAACAGCTCTGCCATCTGTCAGAACATTTCCTGGCCGCTTTATTGTTGTGCTTGTTTAGGAAGACGTTTTGTGTGCTAGGAAATTACTGAGCAGGTACTGGATCCATTCTCCAAGTTGGACCTTTCAGATGTGAATCATGTGAGTGCATAACCTCGGTAATGGAGGAAGGACAGGAAGACACAAGTAAGTTTCCAGTGTATGGTGGTCATACAGATATAATGCTGCAGATGCTGCAAGGCTGAGTTGCAAACAGAAGGTGACCTGACTTGTATTAGAGATGGATTGCCCATCAAGTACAACCCCCCGACTCCCATCCAACACCAGCCAGATCAATAGGCGTATCATTACCCGTAACTTTTACATCCCTATGGTGAGAGACCTAAGTGAAGGTGGTTAAGACCCAAGTGCTGGAGTATGTGAGCCTAGAACCAAGACAAGATAAGAGACTGAAATGAGGACACTGTTTGAAACGAGACGCTAGATGCAGAGGGGGATCACAAAGTCGAGGAAAGAGGACCGGGTCGAGACAACAGAGACTTATGGAGAAGAGGAGTTCGGTGGGTAATAAAATGGACGAGTTCACGGCACTAGCCAGGCGTCAGAGAACATTTCGGGAGTGCAGAGTTATGTGTTTAACTGAAACAGGGCTGCACGAGGACATACCCGATCAAAACTTTTCCATGGATGGCTGCCAGACCGTTCGGGCTGACGGGAAGTGCCATGAGAGCGGTAAGCGTAAGGGGGGTGGGTGCTTACTGTTCTGGTTAATAACGGATGGTGCAATCCTGGTCATATTACGATCGAGGAATGTGTTTGTAGACAGGATACTGAACTTTTTACTGTTGGACTTTGGCCACATTCCACCGAGATACAACACTGGGCGGCACGGGAGGTCGTTCCTGCCTGTGGCCATCGAATGTGCAGCTCCTCCCGTGGAGGGTCAGACACCCTGAGCCAATAGACTGGTCCTGGACTTATTTTCCATCTGGCACAGTTTGCATTTTGTTCTTTGATTGTTTGTGGTTTTTGTATTGCTATATTTATGCTCTATTCTTGGTTGGTGCGGCTGTAACAAAACCCAATTTCCCTCGGGATCAATAAAGTATATCTATCTATCTATCTACCTATCTACTCCAAAGCTGAGCTGACAACTCAGTACCAAACCTCAGTTCAGGTGCCCTTTAAATATTAAAATCCTGGCACCAAAACATGGCCGCCAATGAGCGGGGTGGGCCTGAGTCTTTAAAGGGGCATGTTGTAACAATCCCATGAGGCAGACAAATCCATGGTGGCAACACGACCTCAGATGGTAGAATTTGAGGCCCCATCTGTAGATTACACTGATGGTCAAAGTCAAAACCAAAAATCAAAGTTGAGTTTGTTGTCGTAAGCACAAGTACATGCATGAACAGGTTAAATGAAAAACTCACTTGCAGCAGCATCACTGGTGCACAAACGAAATATAAATTCAACTTACCATATGCATTATTTTTACAAGAAAGAACAGAAATAGAATAAAAATGTTAATTTTTCTACAATGTGGTCACAGTGTTACTGAACAGCAGAGATTAATGTTGTGTTGACTGATTCAAGAATTGAATGGTTGAAGGGGAGTAGCTGTTCTTGAGCCTGGTGGCGAGTGCCTTCGGGCTTCTGTACCTCCTGTCAGATGGTAGCTGCCAGAAGACGGCAGGGCCTGGATAGTGGGGATCTTTGATGATGGATGTTCCCTTCTACCTTTGTGAGGCATTGCCTGCTGTAGATACAACCAGTGGTGGAGAGGGATGTGCCTGTGATGTATTGAGCTGAGCCTACCACTCTCTGTGGCCTCTTGTGTCCCTGTCTACTCCATGGTAACCTACGGCTACCACACCTGCGGTAATCCTTTACCAAAACCTAAGCGTGATGGTACTGTTTAGGGAAGGCAATAATGTCTTTTGAAACCTCTGGAGGCAATATAAATAAGGTTGTAAATGATGTAAGTAAAGTTGAAAGAGTACAGAGAAAACTTACAAGTGTGTTGCCAGGACTGGAGGACCTGAGGTATACAGAAAGATCAAATAGTTTCGGACTTCATTCCCTAGGAGGTAGAAGAGTGAGAGGAGATTTGATAGAGGTATATAAAATTATGAGGGCTATAGATAGGGTAAATGCAAGCAGGCTTTCTCCACTGAGGAAGGGTGGGACTGCAACAAGAGGTTATGTATTAAGGATGAAAGGTGAAAAATTTAAGGGGAACATGAGGGAAAGTTTCTTCACTCAGAGGGCGGAGAGAGTGTGAAATGATCTGCCCAGCGCAAATGGTATATGCGAGCTCGATTTCAACATTTAAGACCCATTTGGATTGGGTGTCCCTACCAAGAGCCAACACATAAAGCCCTGACTCAGGCCAACATCGCTCTCCGGGTCATTGAGGGGAGAAAGCCCCCAAACCCAACGGCAAGGTCGTGGTCCTCTTGGAGGAATAGAAACCAAGACTTCTAACAATGATTGAGAGTGTAAGTTGCAGAGGGTGAATGACTGAAAAACAACGAAGAGCTACTTGGAGCTGACTTCTGAACTTGTGGAGGTAGACAACAAGGGAGGCTTTCAAAATTACAGTGCAACTGATACAATTCCCAACACAAAAGGGGTTAATTTTATTTTTATGTGCATGGGGGCAGGAAGTTATATATGCACCTTCACTTGTTCAGCAATCAGTGGAGGAGGGGCTTCCTACTGCTTTTCATATATAGACATGACAAAAGATGGGGTTACCTGATAGAGGATTGTTGGAACAAGAAACCATAGAGCCACTTCAAGTAAAGATGGCAAAGTATTTCCAGCGACTGGTATGGCAAGGTAATGTAACGGTTAACACAACGCTCTACAGTGCCAGTGACCAGGGTTCAATTCCTGCCGCTGTTTTTAAGGAGCTTGTACATTCTCCTTTTGACCATGTAGGTTTCTTCCCACATTGCAAAGATATGAGGATTACTGAATTACTGGAATGTTGGTACCAGATTTATGGTGACACTTGCAGGCAGCTCCCAGCATACCCTTGAACTGTGTTGGTCGTTGATGCAAACAATGCATTTCACTGTATGTTTTGATGTTTCGATGTACACGTGAAAGATAATTTAATCTATCTATCTCAGCTCAGATCCATCATGGGCACTAGCCTCTGTAGCATCCAGGACATCATCAAGGAGCGATGCCTCAAAAAGGTGGCATCTATCATTGAGGACCTTCATAACCATAACCAGGACACGCCTTTTTCTCATTGCTACCATCAGGAAGGAGGTACAGGAGCCTGAAGACACACAGTCAATGATTCAGAAACAGTTTCTTCTCCTCTGACATTAGATTTCTGAATGGACAATGAACCCATGAACACTACCTCACTACTTTTTAGCACTACTTATTTAATTTAACTATTTAATATATATATGCTGACAGTAATTCACAGTTTTTATTATGTATTACATTATACTGCTGCCACAAAAAAACACAACAAATTTCATGACATATGCCAATGATATTAAACCTGATTCTGATTCTGATCTAAACTATCTATCGAAACAAATCATTGATTAACCGAGTGACAGAAACAACAGAATTGTAGATCATTTCCCAATGTTTCTGGAGCATAACATCCCACATCTATCAACTGACAGTGCCAGAACTTTATTGTGTGGAATCTGGAACAGATTGGGAATCAATTGCTAGACAAAGGAGATAACTATTTTGAAGAAATATTCAATTAGGCAGCGTTGACTGCAACATGTTTCTCTGACAGAGCTTTGAACTTCTTTCTGATCCTTCTAGGGTGGTTTTGCAGGTTATCATTGATAGGGAAACAGTTGACAATATGTTTTCAAAGGATTTGATTGTTCACATAAATGTAAATTAACTTCAAACCAAAACGTAAAGACTTCAGCACAAATCACTTTGAGCGATACAAGCAATTTCCCCCTCATTCATAGTCAGATTTTAAAAGATTTTACCCTTAAATCTTTAGAAGGATAGAGGGATCTTGGAGTCCAAATTCATAGCTGTCTGAAAGTGATCACAGCTTGACAGGGTGGTAAAAAATCCCATATGGTACAATGTTCCGTCTAAGTTGTGCGTGTGCACACGTCTTTTGCTACTAGCGCCCAAAGGAATTTAAACTGCGCGCAAAAGGTTCTCACCCTCTACCTCGTTGGCATGTTAAATATATTTCACGATCATTCCTTTTCTGGTTCTTCATATGGTTGGTGTTGACAATATGGAGTTTGCAATGATTTGTCTGCAGATTTTAGAACTGGCTTATTTACACCATTTTTATTGAAGAAATTATTCCATGCACTCATGTTGTTGCCACTGGGCAAAATCTGCACAGCGCAAGATTTTTGCACACACTGGTTATTACAGATTAGAGGGAACATTGGTATGTTAAGTTTGCCTTTATCAGTAGAGGCATTGAGTTCAAGAGTTGTGAAATTATGTTGCAACTTTATGAAACTCTAGTTGGGTCCCACCTGGAGTTTTGCATTCAGTTCACCAAGCTGGTGTTTGGAATCTGGAGCAAGCAAACCAACATCATCAACTTCTTCCAAGCCAATGTTCCCTCTCTTTAATCCTTGTTTATTCAGAGGCAGGACAGGGAGGTGAATAGATTGTGGAGGGGCTGTACTCCTTCTTCCATTTACACTGAACATCCATGCGCTCCTGACACATGCCCAGTGCAACCCCTAATGATCCGATTCCATTTAGAGTTGGCCAAGAATCCTTAGGATTTATCAGGGATGTTGCACCGGAGTCTGCTCCTCTCTCTGCCCTGTAATCTCTTGCTGTGATAGAGTTAAGAATAGAGAATCCTTTTGGGAGTCTGATGTCCAAATAATATAGCCTCCTCCCTGCATATGACCAGGGAAAGTCAGACTTCAATGCTGGGGATATTGCCCTGGAAGAAATTGCTGACATCAGCTTGCTTGTCCTAGTGGGATTTGTAGATTTTGTGGAGGCTTTATTGATAGAAACATAGAAAACCTACAGTACGATACAGGCCCTTCGGCCCACAAAGTTGTGCCGGACATGTCCCCACCTTAGAAATCACTAGGCTTACCCATAGCCCTCTATTTTTCTAAGCTCCATGTACCTATCCAAAAGTCTCTTAAAAGACCCTATCGTATCCACCTCCATCATCATTGCCGGCAGCCCATTCCACGCACTCTCCACTCTCTGAGTGAAAAACTTACCCCTGACATCTCCTCTGTACCTACTCCCCAGCACCTTAAACCTGTCTCCTCTTATGGCAGCCATTTCAGCCCTGGGAAAAAGCCTCTGACTATCCACATGATCAATGCCTCTCATCATCTTATACACCTCTATCAGGTCACCTCTCATCCTCCGTCACTTCAAGGAGAAAAGGCTGAGTTCACTCAACCGATTCTCATAAGGCATGCTCTCCAATCTGGGCAACACCCTCATGGTATCACTCTGATGCTTTGAGGTGTTTGGATCACATTGAGATTGCAATTGAGATTCAGATTCAGATTCAGTTTGAAATCCAAATTCTGATTCAGGTTCATTTATTTATCACATGTACATCTAAAGATACAGTAAAATGCATCATTTCAGGCAATGACCAACACAGCCTAAGGATTCTCTGGTAGCAGTGCTGAAGTGTCGACACACATTTTCAACGCCAACATAGCATGTCAACAATGCTCAGCAGAACAACACAGAACACAACAACTAACAAGACAACAAGAGCAAAATAAGGCCCTTTCCTCCCTCCAACCCACTTACAAACCCAGGACAGGCCACTGGGCCTCCACTAAAACTAGCCCTTTGGACACTGTGTCCATTCCAACCAACAAGTGTCCATCCAGAGAAACACCATTTTAACTCTTACGTTCCTTAATTCTCCTTCTACTCTCCTGTAACCATCCGACACACCAAGCCACACACCCATGTGAGGTGGGTGGGGAGTGGAGCTCCCAGATAAAGCTAACATGGCCGTAAGCAGAGCATGAAAATTCCACCCAAACAGCACCTAGAGACAGAATAGAGCTTGGGTCATGGGAGGTGTGAGGAAGCAGCACTAATAACTGCACCATCGCCTTTGTCAGTTTGATTATTGATTGATTGAGATACAGTGCAGAATGGGCCCTCCTGACCCTTCGAGCTGCACTGCCCAGCAATCCCCTGATTTAACCCTAGCCTAACCATGGTACAATTTACAAAGACCAGTTTAATCTACCAATTGGTACATCTTTGGACTGTGGGGGTAGCCAGAGCCCCCAGAGGAAACCCACGTAGTCATGGGGGAAAATGTACAAACTCATTATGGACAGTGGCAGGAATCATTTGTGGTACCCCTAGCTGAAATCGCCTAACTCAGACCTCATGAAGCTTCAAGAAGGCAGCAACCATCATGAAGGACCAGGACATGCCATGTCCTGTTCTCTTCATTGCCATCAGGAACCTGAAGACACACTTTCAATGTATTAGGAACAGCTTCTTCCCCTCTGGCATCGGATTTCGGAACAGTTCAGGAACCCATCAACACTACCTCACTGTTTTGCTTTTTTTGGTAATATTTACTATTTTTTTGATATTTCTTATTGTAAATTATTGCAATTTTTTTGCACGTATAACACTGTACTGCTGTCACAAAACAACACATTTCCTGATATATGTCAATGATAATAAACCTGATTCTGAATATTATTTGAATTCTCAGTCTACACTTTCTATATTGGGCTGTTTTTTAATGATTGTGAAATTACCATAATAAAGGTCATTTTCATACCTTTGCCCAACCTTGGAGGCTTTAGAATCCAAAATATTGTTTCAGATAAACACATTACATGAAAGAAGGCAAAATATGCTGCATTTCCAAAATCTGCATGTGACCTCTCTATTGCATGATGTGCTGGGGTTGACCGCTTGGCTCCCGGGATACTAGCAGGCAGAATTTATTACATATTGAACCAACATCAAGAGAAGACTTGAACATTCCTCTGCTTCAGTAATTCCCAATTAACAGTTAGGGATACTCAATCACCGTTGTAGTGTAAAAATTGTGTTTGCCAATTTATGCAGAAGACAAAAATAAAACGTAGGAGCAGAAGTAGGCCATTCTGCCCATTTAATCTTCTCTGCTATTCCATCATGGCCGATTTATTATCCCTCTCAACCTCATTCTTCTGTATTCTCCGCATAACCTTTGACACCCTTGCTAATCAAGAACCTATCAAGCTCTGCTTTAAACATGCCCATTGACTTGGCCTCCACTGCTCTCTGTAGCAATGAATTCCACAGTTTTACCACACTCCTGGCTAAAGAAGTTCCTTCTCATCTCTGTTCTAAAGGGAGATCCTTCTATTCTAAGGCTGTTCCCATTATGGTTTGTAACTTCAAAACATAAAAACTATTCGAAAGAAAAACATGGCGATTCCTGGAGAATGTGTACATAATGATGTATGCCATTCATATGCAACCTGCATTGAATTATGTAAACAACAAAGAGTACTTAGTCAAAGAATATATTGACAATATTACTCAAATATTACTGAAATATTCAATACGCAACGGTGTCCTCTGGTCCTAGACTCCTGCACTAGTGGAAACATCCTCTCCATGTCCATTCTATCTAGGCTTTTCAATTGACCTTGCTCAGGAAATATCCACAAACAACAATGTGATGAAGACACGTAGAACAGAGAAGAGCACAGTACAGTACGAACCCTTCAGCCCATTTTGTGCTGACCTGTTTAAACCTACTTTATAATCAATCTAACCCCTCCCTCCTTCATAGCTCATAATCCTCCATTTCTCTTTAAGCCGTGTGCCTGTCTAATAGTCTATAACGTATCAGCCTCTACCACCACCCCGCTCCCCCCAGCAGTGCATTCCAGGTGCTTGCCGCTCCCTGTGTAAAAAACGTATCTCTAACATAAGAGTGACATTATGTCAGAATCCCTAACATTAGCCTTCTCCTTAGTGATAACAACTATGGGCAGAAGTGAGCGTAGTTGCTATTACTCAAGAGAAGATGCTTGGGAAGCTGAAAGGTCTGAAGGTAGATAGGTTACCTGGATCAGATGGACTACATCCCACAAGGTCCTGAAAGAGGTGGCTGAAGAGATTGTGGAGGCGTTAGTAATGATGGCTCAGGAATCACTAGGTTCTGAGATGGTTCCAGAGGACTGGAAAGTTGCAAAGGTCACTCCACTCTTTAAGAAGAGAGGGAGACAGAAGAAATGAAAGGATAGGCCAGTTTGCCTGACTTCAGTGGTTGGCAAGATATTGGAGTCCATAATTGAGAATAACATTTCAGGGTACTTGGAGGCACATGATACAATAGACCAAATTCAGCATGTTTTCCTTAAGGGGAAATCTTGTCTGACAAATCTGTTTGAATTCTTTGAGGAACTAACAAGCAAGCTAGACAAAGGAGAGTCAGAGGATGTTGTATACTTTGATTTTCAAATGGCCATTGACAAGGTGCCGCACATGAGGCTGCTCATCAAGGTAAGAGCCCATGTTATTACAGGAAAGATACTACTATGGATAGAAGATTGGTTGACTGGCAGGAAACAAGGATTGCGAATAAAGAGGGCCTTTATTTGTTGGCTGCCAGTGACTAGTGGTGTTCCACAGAGGTCTGTGTTGGAACCGATTCCTTCTACATAATATGTCAATGATTTGGATGACTGAATTGATGGCTTTGTGGTCAGTTTGCAGATGATAAAAAGATAGATGAAGGGGCAGATAGCATTGAGGAAGCACGGAGACTGCAGACGGTCTTAGATTGGGAGACAGGGCAAAGAAGTAGCAGATGGAAAACAGTGTAGGGAAGTATATGGTCATAAACGTTGGTAGAAGGAATAAAGGAGTAGACTACTTTTAAATTGACGAGAATATTCAAATATCAGATCTGCAAAGGGACTTGGGTGTCCTCATGCCGGATTCCCTAAAGGTTAACTTGTAGGTTGAGTTGGTGGTGAGGAAGGCAAATGCAATGTTAGCATTCATTTCAAGAGAACTAGAATACAAATGCAAGGACATAATTATGAGGGTTTATAAGTTATTGATCAGACTGCACTTGAAATATTGTGGGCAGTTTTGGGCTGCTTATCTAAGAAAAGATATGTTGCATTGGAGAGTGTTTACGAGAATAATCCTAGGAATGAAAGGGTTAATGTACGAGGAGCATTTGATGGCTCTGTGCCCATACTCACTGGAGTTTAGAAAAATGAGGGCAGATCTCCTTGAAAGTCCTAGATAGAGTGGATGTGGAGAGGATGTTTCCTATACTGCAGCAAGGACTAGGCCTCAAGCCTTGTGCTTGCCTGCTGCTGCAGACCAGGTGAGAAAACGCAGAAGCATTACAGTGTGGCATCCAGGCTGCTCTGGGGCCTGGCCTCTCCCGTTGGTGCTGCCCTCCCATGTCTGAGTGGTGGAATGACAGGCTGGATTGCATGTGTCTGGACACTGCCTGGAGTCTGTAACATCGATTGCTGGACATTGTCGCTCTGGGTCTTGGACTATAGATGTTTTTTTTCGAGTGAATATGCTTCTTTGCTCGCTGTTTTGAGTTAAGTTACTCACTGTTTTGAATGTTTTGCACCTTGGTCCCAGAGGGTTGCTGTCTCATTCAGCTATATCTATGTATGATTTGAATGGTAATTAAACTATATTTGATTTGATAGTTCATTAGTCTAGGACCAGAGGGCACAGCCTCAGAATAGAAGGGTGTCCCTTTAGACTGGAGATGAGGAGGAATTTCTTTAGCCGGAGTGTGGTGAATCGGTGGAATTAATTGCCACAGACATCTGTGGAGGCCAAGAAATTGGATATATTTAAAGCAGAGGTTGATAGGTTCTTGATTTGTTGGAAGTTACAGGGAGAAGGCTGGAAAATATGGTTGAGAGGGATAATAAATCAGCCACGATGGAATGGTGCAGCAGATTTGATGGGCCAAGTGGCCTAGATCTGCTCCTGTGTCTCGTGGTCTTAAGGACATCTCCCCTAATGATTCCTCCACTCACCTTAAAGGGATATCCTCAGGTATTGACCATTATCATCCTGGGTATATTTAAAGCAGTGGAGCAGACTCAGAGCTAAATTGCTTAGTTCTGCTCCATGTCGTATGGTCTTAAAAAGGCGCAGCTGTCCACCCTCTCTATGCCTGTCGTAATTGTGTACACACCTCTGTCAAACAGCCTCTCATCCTCTGTTGCTCCAAACCCTCAGCTCGCTCAACTTTTCTACGTAAGACATGCTCTGTAATCCAGGCAGCATCTAGTAAATCTCCTCCACACCTTCTCTGAAGCTGCCACATCAGATTTTTCTTGTTAGGTGATAAAGTGAGGCACAATGCAGAGGATTATACTTTTGGTAATTCTTTAAAGTAATGTCTTGGGTCATTTTGCATAAGAGAACGGAGGGTCCCGGCTTAATATCTCAACTGTAAGACAACATCTGTAAGAGCACAGCCCCTCTTGAGTGTCGTACATCAGCTTTTCAACAATCTATGGAGACGGTTAGGGAATAGAAAGGAATGATTGGGGGAATTGCGCACATAATCATCTGCCAATGTCAATACGAAGCAATTAAAAACATTATCTGTTACCTGGGCAGTGAACTCAACTCAACTCCCTATCTTGCCTTCTAACTTTCCTGTGACCAAAGGCAATATTTTATGAACTATGTCTCCAAACCCGCCCTAAACTAAACATCTTGATGATTCCACTGGGGAGACCCAAGCAGCATTTAGAAGGCAAGGCATGAACACTTGCTCTGTATGTGAATCGGTGATAAGGCTGTAATGAGTCAGTTGCTATTCCGGCAAGGTACTGAATTCTGAAATAAGTTGGATGTTGGTATCGATTTATTGTACGAATAATTTACTTTTGTATATAAGGAATCAGTTTATTTTATCTCCCAGCTCTGTGGCACAAGCTCGGTCTCTGCTTTGGGATTTCTCCTGTGTCCCATGTGAAATGAAAAAGCATTTCACAATCTTTATGCTGCTGTTTCAGTTCCCTGGTTTCTAACAAATGGAATTTCAGATTACTTTATCCAGGTTTATAAAGATGAGTTTTTTTTAAAACTGGTTTCTAGGGTGACAGGCGTAATGAGTTTCTTGCTCAGCTATGCCTGAAGCTATGAGATTCTGTCCCTGATGGGAACCGATTTTCGTTTACCTGCCCCTTGACTCGCTGGAAGCCTCTAATCAATCTCGCTGTAGGTGGAGATTTCTTCTTAATCAAAACGATGTTGGGATCAATCTGTATTAAACTGGGAGACTAAACTTTGAGAGTTTAAGACCCCAACAAGTGTTACTATTAGATACTATTAAAGGCCTTTTGTTGTCAGGATTTCTTTCATGTAGAACCAAAACTCCAACAAACAAAGCAGACTGCAGCAACTATGGTGGTGAATCTTGAATGACTGATCTTTTCAAACGCTTTGAAGAGCTTAAACTCAAGCCTCAGCTTGAAGCTTTGACACCTGGTCTTCATTTCCTTCTGTAATTAACAACGGCAATCTGATTTTGGGGGCTATTTTAGGCAATTTTGAATCAGGGCTGCCTATAGATAGCAAACTCTGAGCTGAACTGACTGTGCTTGGATTCTTTACATTTTGTGTTTTATATTCTGTGTTTTTCACTCATATTTTTTTGTTGCCGTTTGTGTGTGAAGGTTTGATGTTCTTCTTTGTAGGGGTTCCACGGTTTTCTTTGTTTTGTGGCTGTCCATGGGGAAGACAGCTTTCAGGGTTGTATACTGCATACATACTTCGATAATAGTTGTACTTTGAACTTTGAATATTGAACCCAAGAGGGCTGTGGATGCTCAGACACAGAGTTCCTCAACGAGGCTGCATCATCACTGAAGCTGGGTGTGACTAGAACTAGAGGTCATGGGTTAAGGGTGAAAGGTGAAATGCTTAAAGGGAGCCAGAATGGGAGCTTCTTCACTCCAAGGGTGGTGAGAGTGTGGAACAAGCTGCTCATGGAATTGGAGAATGCAGATTCAATTTCGACATTTAAGAGAAGATTGTATAGCTACATGGATGGGAGGGGTATGGACGGCTATGGTCTGAGTACAGATTGATGGGACTAGGCAGAAGAATGATTCAGCATGGACTAGGCAGGAGAAAGGGCCCCTTTCCGCCCTGTGACTCTATGATTCTATGACCAACAATAGATACATTATTGAAAGCCCAGAGAATTGAGGGCTATGTGGAACTGATAGGGAAAAGGAGTTGAGGCTCATATGGAGGCCGCTCTGTAGCGTAGGGGTTAGCGTAACACTTTACAGCTCGCCAGCTGTAATGTCAGTGTGCAATTCCTGCCACTGTCTATAAGTGGTTTCTCCCCGTGACTATGTGGGTTTTCTCTGGGTGCTCTGGTTTCCTCCCATATTCCAAGGATGTACGATTCAATGTTAGTAAATTGTGGACATGTTATATTGGGGCCAGAAGCATGGTGACACTTGCAAATGCCCAGCACAATCATTGCAAGTAACACACATCAAAGTTGCTGGTGAACGCAGCAGGCCAGGCAGCATCTCTAGGAAGAGGTACAGTCGACGGTTCAGGCTGAGACCCTTCGTCAGGACTAACAAAGGATCTCGGCCTGAAACGTCGACTGTATCTCTTCCTAGAGATGTTGCCTGGCCTGCTGCATTCACCAGCAACTTTGATGTGTGTTGCTTGAATTTCCCAGCATCTGCAGAATTCCTCATGTTTGCATTTTACAATCCTCGCAAATTTGATTTGACTCAACATGTCTCAATTCACAGTATTTTTCAATGTAGATGTGACAAATGAAGGTAATATTCACCTTTATCTTTATCTTAATCATATTGAGTGGTGAGGCAGGCTTGGGGTGCCAAGTGGCCTAAACCTGATCCTGTTTTCTTGTGTCTGTGGGTTCAGGATCTCCATGGATTTTCAATATTAAGGAATCCAGGATTAGTGCAGGGTCAAGAAACACTTCATCCCCAGCGCCATCAGACTTCTGAACTAAATGGCCTTTTCACTTCACATCCCCTTCCCAGGGGTGCTACCGTGCTGTTGAGCTGCTAATTCTACCTTGCCCATTATTGTCACTTTGGCATTTTATTTTGCACTGCTCAGAATGTCCTGCTGATGAGAAACTGCAGCTCTGAGGGAACAGTGGCTTTCCCTCATCCTCTGAGTGGTGTCAGCAAGACCAAGGAGCTGATTATTGACCTCAGGAGTAGGAAACCGGAGGTCCACGAGTCCATCCTCATCGGAGATCTGCAACTTTAAATTCCTCAGTATTTTCATTTCAGAGGATCTGTCCTGGGCCAGCATGCAAGTGCAATGATGAAGAACAAACGGCAGCACCTCTGCTTCCTCAGAAGTTTGTGAAGATTTGTCATGACATCTAAAACTTTGACCAACTTCTGTAGATGTGTACTGAGGAACATATTGACTGGCTGTGTCACAGCCATTGTCCTTGAATGGAAAATCCAAGCTGTATCCAAGTAGTGGTAATGGTGCAGTCTATCACAAGCAAAGTCTTCCCCACCATGGAGCACACCTACACAGAGCGTTGTCACAGAAAAACAGCATCCATCATCAGGGACCCCCACCACCCAGGTCATGCTCTCTTCTCACTGATGCCATAAAGAAGAAGGTACAGGAGACCCAGGACTAGGGTCAGCCCTTCAACTATCAGGCTGTTGAACCAGGGGATAACTTTATTCAACTTCACTTGTCCCCTGAACTATTCCCACAACCGATGGACTCACTTTCAAAGACTCTTCATCTCATGTTCTTGATATTTGTTCCTCATTGATTTATTTTATTATTTCTTACTCTTTGTATTTGCCGTTTGTTGTCTTTTGCACTCTGGTTGAATGGTGGACTTTCATTGTTCCTATTATGGTTATTATTCTATTATGGATTTATTGAGTATGCCTGCAAGAAAATGAATCTGAGGGTTGTATATGGTGATATATATGTACTTTGATTAAAAAAAAGCTTACTTTGAAATTTGAACTTGGAGTGGGAAGGTGATTCGCTGGGGTCAACACCTTCTGTTATCTGAGGTGGTTTATCACAATATCATTTCACGTGGGGGACTTAATATTGGAGGACCCACCAGCAGGGGACAAATGCATTTTACAACAGGAGCATCGTGGTTGATGAGGATTGATGGTATTTCCATCAATGGTGATTTTTAAATTCAAGTTCAAGATCATCACCATGGGCATACACACATAGGGAATAAATACAGTAAAAATTAGGGTTTTTTTGCAGCAGCAAAGTACATTACATAGGTTTACACTAACCGCTATACTGTCATACCAGCCCAAACTTGCATAGCCAATGTTTATTGTCCTGCTGAAGGGTCTTGCCCTGAAACGTCGACCGTTTACTCTTTTCCATAGATGCTGCCTGGCCTGCTGAGTTCCTCCAGAATTTTGTGTGTGTATTTATTGTTCTGCCCTGTGTCCTTGAAAAGGCGATGATGTGATACCTTCCTGACCACTGTAGTCCCTCTGGTAAAGGTGCTGTTTAGGAAACAGGATCTAGTGTTTTCCCAGCGTATATGATGAATAAACTCTTCTTGGGATTCCATGTGGGCACAGGTATCGATTATAACTGGCACTTTGATGACAAACTCTGTCATCTTCTTCAGAGTTCGTCATGGAAATGAAAGTTAAAATCGATACTTGTACCCAGCTGGAAGCCCAAGAGGAGTTTATTCATGCTGTTGAGGAGTTACTTCCAGGACTTAGCCCCTATGAGCAGTGATAACAAAGTTGAAATTTCAATGTATATTTACTATCAAAGTACGTACGCACTTCACCACATACGAACCTGAGATTCATTTTCTTGTGAGCATTCACAGTAAATAGAAAGAAACACAATAGCATCAATGAAAAACCACGCACAACAGAGACAGACAAAAGACAACAAACAGAACAGATACAAGAAAAGAAAAATAATTAATAAATAGGCAATTAATATTGAGAACACAAGTTACTGAGCTCTTAAAAGTGAGTCCATAGATGGTGGAATTAGTTCAGTATTGGTTGAATGAAGTTATCTCCCCTAGTTCAAGAGCCCAATGGCTGAGAGGTAATAACTATTCCTGAATCTGGTAATGCGGGACTTGGGAGAATCGTGCACCTCCTTCCCAATGGCAGCGGTGAGAAGAGCACGTGGCGTGGATGGTGGGAGTCCTTATTGATGGATGCTGCTTTCCTGTGTCAGAACTCCTTGTAAATGTGCTCAGTGCTGGGGAGGGCTTTAGCTGTGATGGACTGGGCTGTATCCATTACTTTTGTAGGATTTTCCATTCAAGGGCATTGGTGTTCCCGTACCAGACCATGCTGCAACCAGTCAGAAAACTCCACCGTGCATGCACAGAAGTCTTTCAAAGTTTTAGATGACATGCTGAATCTGTGTAAACTAAGGAATTAGAGGACTTTTTTGAAAATGCAGTTACGTGGTGGACCCAGAATAAATCCTCTGAAATGATAACACTGAGGAATTTAGAGTTGCTAATCCTCTCCACCTCTGATCCTCTATTGGTGATTGGCTCATGGTCCTCTGGTTTCCTCCTCCTGATACCAACAATAAGCTCTTTAGTTATGATAACGTTAAGTGAGAGGTTGTTGTTCTGGCAGCGTTCAGTCAGATTTTCAATCTCCTTTCTATATGTTGATCGTCACCACCTTAGATTCGGCCAGCAGCAGTGGTGTCATCAGCAAGCTTAAATACGGCATAGGAGCTGTGCTTAGCCTCAAGGTCATAAGTATAAAGTGAGTAGAGCAGAGGGCTAAGCACACAGCCTTGTGGTGCACCTGTGCTGATAGTGATTGTAGTAGTCATACTTTATTGATCCCGAGAGAAACTGGGTTTCGTTACAGTTGCACCAACCAAGAATAGAGTATAAATATAGCAATATAAAACCATCAATGATTAAATAATAATATGTAAATTATGCCAGATGGAAATAAGTCCAGGATTGTGGAGGAGATGTTGTTGCCAATCTGAACTGACTGAGGTCTGCCAATGAGGAAATTGAGGATCCCGTTACAGAAGGAGTTTATTAATTAGTTTTGATGGGATAGCAGTATTGAATGCTGAGCTGGAGTCAGTGAAGAGCATCCTGATGTATGTATCTTCACTGTTGCTACTACATCACCACCCTCTCAAAGCACTTCAGCACAGTGGATGTAAGTACGACTGGATGATAGTCATTGAGGCAGATTACCATGTTCTTCTTAGACACTGGTATAATTGAAGCCTGCCTGAAACAGGTGGGTACCTCGGACTGCTGAAGCGAGAGGTTACAGATGCCAGTGAACATCTCAGCCGGTCAATAGCACAAGCCTTCAGTACTCAGCTAGGTAGCCCGGTTGGTCCGGACACTTACCGTGGGTTCACGCCCCTGAATGGTGCTCTCCTGAGACTGAAATCACAAGGTCACTGGGGACTATGGGAGTTCATGAAGGTGCCTCCATGTTTCCAAGAGGGGATGACTTGGAGGACAATCTCTTCATGGCTGCTCTCTTTTCTGTCATGGCTGCAAGCTGAGACAGAGAGAGTGAAAAAAGTCCTCCAAAGCCCTCCAAAGATTTTTAAATAAGCTTGGCACATTGCTGACCTGAATGCCAGAGGGCTGTACTGTTCATTAACTACCAATCAGCAACTTGTTCTTACCACTCGATCAGTTGGAGCTGATGTTTATAAAGTAC
Organism: Mobula hypostoma; assembly: GCF_963921235.1. Taxonomy (NCBI): domain Eukaryota; kingdom Metazoa; phylum Chordata; class Chondrichthyes; order Myliobatiformes; family Myliobatidae; genus Mobula; species Mobula hypostoma. Next base: position 7,855,044 of record NC_086114.1, on the reverse strand, counting down.
CTTTAATGCAGTAAATCTTATAAGGATCTTCAGAAAAATACTGCCAAATAAACAGTAACAAGATTAAAGATTGGATTTATTCCTCACAACATACAGGAAAATGTATTAACAACCAACACAACCTGAGCACGAGCTGCTGGTAGCCCACAAGCTCACAGTTCAAAGTTCAAAATAAATGTATTATTCAAATACATATACACTCAATGGCTACTTTACTAAGTACATCTGTACATCTGCTCATTAATGCAAATATCTAATCAGCCAATCATGTGGCAGCAACTCTGTGGTTTGACTATCCCAGACACTGCTGATCTCCTGGGGTTTTCATGCACAACAGTCTCTAGTGTTCACAGAGAGTGGTGTGAAAAACTAAAAACATCCAGTTCTGTGGGTGAAAACACCTTGTTAATGAGAGAAATCAGAGGAGAATGGCCAGACTGGTTGAAGTTGACAGAAAGGTGACAGTAACTCAAGTAACCATGTGTTACAACAGTGGTGTGCAGAAGAGCATCTCTGAATGTACAGCACATCAAACCTTGAAGAGGATGAGCTCCAGCAGCAGACGACCACACTGGGTCCTGTTGTGTCTGTGCTCAACTACATATCAATCAAATAAAAACACACACATGGGAGATGGCTCTAACTGGTATATTCACATTGCAGTGAGAGAGAGACCAATGCACGTGCATAGGCAACAGATCAGTATGCAGTGCTAAGCGGTGGGGGGGGGGTCATTGCTCTAAAAGAAATAGATCCACACTTCCTACTCCTTTAGATTAATGAAACATTAATTTTATATGTGCAAAACATTAAATTTCCCTTTCAAAAACCCACATTCCAAATAAATATGCTTTCACAATAATAGTCCATAACTAAATTCAGAGTTCTTAAGATTCAGTCTTTTGGGTGGCGCTCTGCTTCTTTCAGGCTGGTGCCTCTGGATCTGTGGAGATGCAGCGAGCTTGGTAGGTGTCTTGTCAATGATAACGTTCTCATTGCACCTCTGGACCTTGGAGTGGCATTGGGTTTGGTAGTTGTCCTGTCTAAGACAAAGTCCTCGGTTTCCGGTGTCACGTTGCTGAGAGTGACATGATCATCACTGAGAGGTAAGTCCGGTGACTGAAAAGTGTCCATCTTGTTGGTTGCAATTAACTCCGGTGTGTTCTTCATTTGAGCATCCAATCTCTGGTCCACATGATATCTCCATGTATGATCTCCAATATCCACTGTGTACATCAGTGGCCCAGTTCTTGTAGCTATCTTACCGGGTGACCAATTGTCTTCTCGATAATTATGCACTAGGACTTCCTGTCCAATCTTAAGGCTCCTTCTTGCTTCACTTGGCAACAGGCTGAGCTGTTTATTCTGCACTTCCCTCCAGAGATCTGGTTTCAGGAGGTCTATGTGAGATCTCAGATTCCTGTTCATGAGCAGCATTGCAGGTGTTTGATTTGTCATCGCATGAACAGAGTTCTGGTACATAAAAAGGAAATTGTCCACCTTGTGCTGTACAGAAATGTCCTTCTTGTCCACAAAATGCTGGTGGAATGCAGCATCTATAGGAAGAGGTACAGTCGATGTTTCGGGCCGAGACCCTTTGTCAGGACTAAGCGATAATAAGAGATTTCAAAGTGGGAGGGGGAGGAGGAGATCTGAAATGATAGGAGAAGACAGGAGGGGGAGGGATGGAGCCAAGAGCTGGAAAGTTGATTGGCAAAAGGGATACGAGACTGGAGAAGGGAGAGGATCATGGGACGGGAGGCTTAGGGAGAGAGAAAGGGGGAGTGAAGCGCCAGAGGAAGATATAGTGAGAGAGACTGAGGGAGAAAAGAGAGTGAGAAAGAAAGGAAATATTTTTATAAATAAATAAATAAGTAAATAGATAGATAGATAAATAAAAGATGGGGTAAGAAGGGGAGGAGGGGCATTAACAGAAGTTAGAGAAGTCAATGTTCATGCCATCAGGTTGGAGGCTACCCAGACGGAATATAAGGTGTTGTTCCTCCAACCTGAGTGTGGCTTCATCTTGACAGTAGAGGAGGCTGTGGATAGACATGTCAGAATGGGAATGGGATGTAGAATTAAAATGTGTGGCCACTGGGAGATCCTGCTTTCTCTGGCGGACAGAGCGTAGGTGTTCAGCGAAACGGTCTCCCAGTCTGCGTCGGGTCTCACCAATATATAAAAGGCCACATCGAGAGCACCGGACGCAGTATATCACCCCAGCCGACTCACAGGTGAAGTGTTACCTCACCTGGAAGGACTGTCTGGGGCCCCGAATGGTGGTGAGGCAGGAAGTGTAAGGGCATGTGCAGCACTTGTTCCGCTTACACGGATAAGTGCCAGGAGGGAGATCGGTGGGGAGGGATGGGGGGGAGGCACGAATGGACAAGGGAGTTGTGTAGGGAGCGATCCCTGCGGAAAGCAGAAAGAGTGGGGAGGGAAAGATGTGTTTGGTGGTGGGATCCCGTTGGAGGTGGCGGAAGTTACGGAGAATTATATGTTGGACCTGGAGGCTGGTGGGGTGGTAGGTGAGGACAAGGGTAACCTTGTCTGCCAGAGAAAGCAGGATCTCCCAGTGGCCACACATTTTAATTCCACGTCCCATTCCCATTCTGATATGTCCATCCATGGCCTCCTCTACTGTCAAGATGAAGCCACACTCAGGTTGGAGGAACAACACCTTATATTCCGTCTGGGTAGCCTCCAACCTGATGGCATGAACATTGACTTCTCAAACTTCCGCTAATACCCTTCCTCCCCTTCTTACCCCATCCCTTATTTATTTTTTTATTTAATTAATTCCTCTCCCCCCCCCCCTTTCTTTCTCTCTCTTTTTTCTCCCTCTGTCCCTCTCACTATATCTTCCTCTGGGCTCCCCTCTCCCTTTTCCTTCTCCCTGGGCCTCCTGTCCCATGATCCTCTCATATCCCTTTTGCCAATCACCCGTCCAGCTCTCGGCTGCATCCCTCCCCCTCCTGTCTTCTCCTATCATTTCGGATCTCCCCCTCCCCCTCCCACTTTCAAAGCCCTTACTAGCTCTTCCTTCAGTTAGTCCTGACGAAGGGTCTCGGCCCGAAACATCGACTGTACCTCTTCCTAAAGATGCTGCCTGGTCTGCTGCGTTCCACCAGCATTTTGTGTGTATTGCTTGAATTTCCAGCATCTGCAGATTTCCTCGTGTTTGCGCTTCCTTCTTGTCCATTGCTTTAATGGACTTCTTGAAGGTTTAGATAGACCTTTCAGCTAACCCATTCATTGCTGGGTGATGAGGAGCTGACTTGAAATGTCTGATGCCATTTTTCTTCATGAACAACCAGAACTCTTCTGAGGTGTATTGTGGTCCATTGTCACTCACAGTTTGCTCTGGTAAGCCGTTTCTGGCAAAGATAGTTCTCAGAGTGGAGACAGCCTTTGTTGAGGTAGTTGACTTCATTAGTATAACCTCCAGCCACAGCAATCAGAAACATGGACTCCATGAATGGCCCAGCAATATCAATATGTGCTCTTTGCTATGGTGACGATGGCCACACCCATGGGTGTAACAGTGCCTAAGGGGGTGCATTTGAACTTCCTGGCATCCCAAACAGCTTTTAGCCAAGTCTTCTGTCTGTTTGTTTATCTGTTCCTGGCCACTACATGTAGCTCCGGGTGAGACTCTTCACCCTGACTGTACCCAGGTGTCCTTCATGTAGATTTTCATGTAGATTGTTGGTGTGCAATTTAGAGGAATCCACAACATGAGATCCACACATCAGTGTTCTTTGACACACTGACAGTTGATCTCATCTCGCTGAGAACTCTAGAAACATAGGTTACCATGAGCGGACCATCCTTGCACAGTGATGTCATAGACTTTTGGCAACATCGGGTCATTCCTTGTTTCCATTTGTATTGTGGAATTTGCAGCAACCGGTCCACGAACGCGGTGTGGAGCACCTCTGCTCCATCACAGTATGAAGACTTCCCTTCTTCAGTTGCCAATAGTGTAAGATGTGACAAGCCATCAGCATCTCTGTGTTGTTTGGTACCCGTGAACTCTATGTCATACGAGTTGACTCCTAGGAATAGACCAATAGACAATAGGTGCAGGAGTAGGCCATTCATCCCTTCGAGCCAGCACCACCATTCACTGTGATCATGGTTGATCATCCACAATCAGTACCCTTTTCCTGCCTTCTCCCCATATCCCTTCACTCCGCTATCTTTAAGAGCTCTACCTAACTCTTTCTTGAAAGAATGCAGAGAATTGGCCTCCACTGCCTTCTGAGGCAGAGCATTCCACAGATCCACAACCCTCTGTGTGAAAAAGTTTTTCTTCAACTCCGTTCTAAATTGTCTACCCCTTATTCTTAAACTGTGGCCTCTGGTTCTGGACTCCCCCAACATCAGAAACATGTTTCCTGCCTCTAGCATGTCCAATCCCTTAATAATCCTATATGATTCAATCAGATCCCCTCTCATCCTTCTAAATTCCAGTGTATACAACCCCAGTTGTTCCAATCTTTCAACATATGACAGTCCCGCCATCCCGGAAATTAACCTCATGAACCTACGCTGTAACATTTGACCAACATTGTAACCAGGTAGCAGTCATCAGTAGAATTCCCTTCCCGGGATTGAAAATCAACACAACTGGCTGGTGAACTGTCATTAGCGTAAATATTTGTCTGTAGAGGTAGTGGTGGAACTTCTTTACTCCCTGTGCAAGACTAAGGGCCCCTCGGTCAATCTGTGCGTAGTTGCATTCTGTGCCTTTGGTGATCTTGAAGCAAACATAATCAGGCGTTCTCCTATCATTTCAGATCTCCCCCTCTTCCTCCCTTTTCCAAATCTCTTACTATCTCTTCTTTCAGTTAGTCCTGACGAAGGGACTTGGCCCGAAACGTCGACTGTACCGTTGCCTGGCCTGCTGTGTTCTACCAGCACTTCGTGTGTGTTGCTTGAATTTCCAGCATCTGCAGATTTTCTCATGTCAGGTGTTCAGATCCATCTTTCATAACCTGTGACAAAACATCTCTATTGCATAAGGGGATGCATCGCATGCCAGTCTGATGAGCAGGGCCATAATGATATTTTCTGATATTCAGGTTCGTACTCGTCACCAATTTGTTTCGTCTGTGCACAACTCCATATCAATTAAATACAGAATTGAACCTGGGCTGCTGACACCATAACAGCGTTACACCAACCACTACACCAGCGTGCCACCCACGACTGGAAAAAGGATGTGGCCTAGATGGTGGGGTTCATACCAATGGTTGCTGTCTCCTTGAGCAATGGGCAATACAATCTGGTGACAGTAGTGCGATAAAAACATAATCAACATTGATTTTATTTTGTGAGAGGCACATTGAGTTCAGTCGTGCGGCAAAGCTTGGATTTATCTCAGTGAGATCTTCTTAGAATAGGCTGAAAGAAGCTGAAATAATTCACTCCATCAAGGAAGTGAGAGAGAAAAAATGCAATCTCATACCTGATATAGTACTTAATAGATCTGCTTGGCATTCTTGAGTTGATATAATTTAATACTTAAATGTATGGTTCAAAAAAAGCAAATGTCAGTGCTGGGTTCCAACTGTATGTGCTTTTGACCGCTGTACCTATGCTCTCGATGCATTACTGAACTTCATCGCAACTCTGACCTTGAATTCTTGTTTGTAAGCCCAAGCGCTGTGCAATAACCTATTACTGCCCTTCCATTCTGCCAGTGATGTATTCCTGTCGTCACATTCAAATGCATCTTGAGATTCTCAGAAGCCCGAAGATTGAACAAAGAGCAGTCGCCCAGCTAAAGGTAATGCATTTAAAATAGTGAAATTATTTATTGAAGGATGGAATTGATTCACAAACAATCTGCTCCAAATCAGGCTTCCCATATCCTGATAAATTCACTGCAGGTATTGCAATGCACAGATCACTGACCTCAGACTCTGAAGTGTCGGAAGTGCTTCTCTGAAATCTTATCGGAGCTGGCAGTGAGCTGGGTGAAAGACATCAAGAAAAGTGCTCCATTCCTTTAAAGACTACATCCATTTCTTTCCGGGTTAAAGGGGTCCTTATTTTAAATGAAACAAAACAGAAATCAAACAGTTTGCTTGCAGACTACAGTCATCTCAGTGAAAAATAATAGAATCAATTGATTTTATTTATGAGGCAAGGGAGTCTGCTGTAAGTTATGGAGCATGGTTACAGGACAGAAGTGGATTGTAATGAGGTCATTCTACACTGTAAAATGCAATGGTTACATCATTGCCCACTTCTGAAGGACAAAAATAAAATGATACTCTCATAACTGCATTCCATTTGGCTTGTCCATGGTAACCATCTCCAATTTTTATCGATGCAACATAGAATGAACCATTTCATGGCTTGGAATGGCAACGGCTCTGCCCAAAAAAGTTCAGAGAATTGTGGACACAGCTCAGCACAGCACAGAAACCAACCTTCACTCCATGGGAACACACACAAAATACTGGAGGAACTCAGCAGGTCAGGCAGCATCTATGAAAATGAATAAACAGTCAACGCTTCAGGCCGAGACCATTCTTCAGTACTGAGCAGGATCCATGGACCCCGCCTACACTTCTCACTGCCTTGGTTAAGAAGCTAGCGTAATCGAAGACCCCACCCACACTGGACATTCTCTCTTCTCCACTCTACCATTGGGCAGGAGATATTTAAGAATGAAAGCTCGCACCATCTGGATCACGGGCAGCTTCTATCCTGCTGTTGTAAAACTATTGAATAGTTCCCTAGTATGATAGGATAGACTCCTGACCTCATCTTCCACCTCACCACCGCCTTGCACCCTTATTGTCTGCTTGCACTGCGCTCTCTCTGCAACTGTAACACTTCATTCTGTATTCTCATTTTGCTTCTCCCTTGTACCACCTCAGTGCACTGATGTGATAAAATTATCTGCATTATGATTATGAGGACACGCAGTCCTCTTCTATTGTCATTTAGTAATGCATGCATTAAGAAATGATACAATGTTTTTCCAGAATGATATCACAGAAACACATGACAAACCAAGACTGAAAAACTGACAAAACCACGTAATTATAACATATAGTTACAACAGTGCAAAGCAATACCATATGGATGTCATACAAAGCAAAGTATTTTACTGTATCTCAGTACATGTGACACTAATAAACCAATTTACTATTTTAAATTGCTTTTCTCCACGACACTTCTCTCAGTACACCTGCAAGGGAAGCTTCTGACTAACTTTGTGAGAATTATTTTGTCCATCACTCTGATTTAGCTTGCAGTAGGTTGTGCATCGCGCTGTGGAAACATAGATCAGACTGGCGCTACGTCTTGCAGGTAACAAACAGCGCGACGTTGGATTGAACTGAACTGAATATTCCTGGAATGTTTCCATGGCTTGTGGTTTGATGTTTTATATTCTGTGTTTCTCATTTGTTTTTTGTGCTGTCTGCACAATTTGTTGGGGGTTTGATGTTTTTCTTCCAACAGTTTCCATAGTTTTCTTTCGTTCGTGGCTGTCCATAGGAAGATGGATCTCAGAGTTGTATACTGCATACATACTTTGATAATAAATGTACTTTGAATCTTTGGATCTATATCCTCATGTCTTTTATTTATTTTGGAATGTTTCTGTTATTAATCCATGAGCTCATTTGAAGCAGCAAGTAACCCTTCTTCTCTTCCCTCAACCATCTGAATCCATTGTTAAGCTGGGCCCATTCCCCTAACCTTTCTCTTGGCAGTTTTTCCAGATTTTGCAATATGAATAACCATCTCGCTAATGTCTATGCTGATATATTTTTTATGACCTAGTGTAAGCCCAGGGCAGTTGTAACACTTAACCCCCTAATCAATCAAGAACCTATTGGCCTCTACTTAAATACACTCAATGACTTGACCCTATAGCCCTCCATGGCAATGAATTCCACAGATTCACCTCCCTCTGGTGGAAGAAATTCCTCCTCATCAGTTTTAAAGAGGATGCGCCTTTATTCCAAGATTGTGCCCTCGGATCCTAGATTCTTCTACTAATGGAAACAGCCTCTCCTTGTCCACTCTATCCAGGGTATTCAGTATCCAGTGGGTTTCAATAAGATTCCCCCTCATCCTTCTGAACTCCATCAAGTATAGACCTGAAGCCTCCATCGTTCCTCTTATCTTAACTTTTTCATTTCTGTAATCATTCTTGTGGCGCTTCTCTGGACCATCTCCAGGGCCAGCACACTTATGATTAGATCATCACCATTATGTGCTGTGTCGTATGATGTGGGCGTTCATGGTCCCATGACCATGATGTTCTTGGCAAATTTTTCTACAGAAGTGTTTTGTCATTACCTTCTTCTGGGTAGCGTGTTTACGAGATGGGTGACTGCACCCATTATCAATACTCTTCAGAGATTGTCTGCGTGGTTCCAGTGGTCACGTAACCAGGACTTGTGATATGCACCAGCTGCTCATACAACCATCCACCACCTGCTCCCATGGCTTCACATAATCGTGAGTTTAAGCAAGTGCTACACCTTACCCAAGGGTAACCTGCAGACTAGCAGAGGGAAGGAGTGATTTACACCTTTGGTAGGCATGTATCTCCACCTTGATACTCAATCTGCTTAGATACAAGAGCCCAAAATTTCTCACAATATTCTGATTGCAGTCTTATCACGGCCTTATAAGAACGCAGCAGGTCATCCTTACTTTTATATTCTCGTCCGCTCAAAATGAATACAAACATTGAATTTGCCTTCCTTACTACCAACTCAACCTACAAGCACCGAATTGGACTGTCAAGCCCCGGTTCTTTCATACAGATCTTTAGTGTATAATGTGAAAAGTTGTGGTCCCTGCACTGACCCCTGTGGAACTCGTCACCAGCAACCAAACTGAAAGGGTCCCTTTATCTGCTCTTCTTGACTTCTGCCAGTCAACCAGACTTCTAACCTTGCTAATGTGTTACCAAGTGCTTGGCAGGCAAAAATGATTTGGGATTCACATCAAATCCAGGCCAGTTGCAAATTAAACTCAAACTGCAAGAATAATCTCTCAGGCAGCACCTTCAGAGTAATAAAGCAGAGCACAATTCCTCACATTGTTGTGGTTGTTAAGAAAGCCCATGGGGTATTGGCCTTCATTAGCAGGGGAGTGAGTTCAAGAGCCACGAGGTAATGTTGCGCTCGATAAAACCCTGGCTTTTGGGATATTGTGCTTAGTTCTGGTAGCCTCATTAAAGGAAGGATGTGAAAGCTTTAGAAAGGGTACAGAGGAGGTTTACGAGCCTGCTTCCTGGATTAGAGAACATGTTTTATGAGGATAGGTTGAGCGAGCTAGGGCTTTTCTCTTTGGAGTGAAGGAGGATGAGAGGTGACTTAAGAGAGGTGTACAAGATAACAAGAGGCATAAATCAAGTGGACAACCAGCACCTTTTTCCCAGCAAAGAAATGACTAATATGAAGGGACATAGTTTTAAGGTGATTGGAGGAAGGTATTGGGGGTAACCTAGGTAAATTATTTACACAGAGTGGAGGGTGCATGGAATGCTTTGCTAGGAGTGGTGGTAGAGGCAGATACTTTGGAGACATTTCAAAGACTCTTAGATAAGTACATGGTTGACGGAAAAATGGAGAGCTTTGTAGGAGGGAAGGGCTAGATTGATCCTGGAGTAAGTTAAAAGTCGGCACAACAACATAGTCTGAATGGCCTATACTGTGCTGTACTCAATTATGCTAAGCTCTAAGAAATAGCTCAGGATGCATTAGGGACATTTAAGATGGGCACGTGGATGATGGAAAACTGGAGGGCTATGTCGAAGGGAATGATTAGATTGATTTTAGAGTAGATTAAAGGGTTGGCTCAACATCATAGGCCAAAGGGCCTGTACTATGCGATAATGTTCGCTGAGTTCTATGTTCTATATTGCATTGAAGAGTAACGGTATCTGAAACACTGTCAAGTGTGAAGTGCCTTGAAGCATTTTGCTACTTCGAACCTCCATCTAGATTCAGAGTGCTGTCCCTTGAAGCTAGAAGCTGTCATATTTCAAGTGATCGTTCCCTATGTTTGGTATTCAGGAACTGAATGTCTCCAAACATGATGGAAAACAGAGAGGTTGTGTTTATCCAATCTAACAGCAGAGAGCTAGGATGAATCATTTTCCTATCACACCGGCGGTACTGTACTGATATTCTGGGCTCTGGGCAAACACAACACCCAATCTGTCAGGTAGCGAAAAGAGAAATTCACTCAGGAAAAAGAAGATGTGGACACGGACATGATTACTCCGGTCACATCTGTATCTACTGTTTCTGGCACCGTCGCTATGATGGGCAACAGTGCAGCAGGGGTTAAGCTTATGAGCCAACAGCCAAAGCTCTAGAAGTGGCAAGGGTCAACACTGAACGTAAAGAACGTCAATACTGTATTTGTGGTTCAGCCAACTCCACCACAAGCACGAACCACCCCACCATTGAGGACGTCTTCAAGAGCCAATGTCTGAAGAAGGTCACATCCATCATGAGGGACCCTCACCATCCAGGAATTCCCTCTTCTCATCACTACCACCAGAGAGGAACACACATTCTACAGAACAGCCTCTTCCCTTCCGCCGTCTGATTTCTGAACAGACAATTAACCCATAGAGTATATATGGTAAATTTTATTGTAGTTTATGGTATACTTTCTTTCTCGTACTGCCGCAAAACAACGAATTAGCTTATGAAGACACACAGTCCTCTTTTATTGTTATTTAGTAATGCATGCATTAAGAAATGATACAATATTTCCTCCGGTGTGATATCACAAAACACAGGACAGACCAAGACTGAAAAAAACTAACAAAACCACATAATTATAACATATAGTTACAACAGTGCAACAATACCATAACTTGATGAAGAAGTCAATGAGCACTGTAAAAAGTTCAAAGTCTCAAATGTCCCACGTCTCACGCAGACGGGAGAAGGAAGAAAAACTCTCCCTGCCATGCCCGACCACAGTCCCGACTCTGAGTCATCCGAAAACTTCGAGCCTCTGATCAGCTCTTCAACACCGAGTACCGAGCGCCATCTCTGTCCGAACGATTCGACCTCAATCTCAGTCGCCAACAGCAGGCAAGGCCGGGGATTTTGAGGCCTTTCCTCCGGAAGATTCCCGACTGCGCAGTAACGACAGCAGCGAACTGGCGTTTCAGAAATTTCTCCAGATGTTCCTCTGCGCTTTCACGTCTATCTCCATCAAATCAGAATTGTCCACGGTCCCTATTTAACGGATATGATATCATTTTTCACCAGAGGGCCGCGCACACGTGGCACGCTGCTCTCTCTCCTCCAGCCTTTTTACATAACGTACATGAGTGATAATAAACCTGATTCTGATTTTTTATGTGTAAAGTTTATTTCTGAAATAACAAAATCCACAAGAGTATCTGGAGAATTTAAGTTTAAGTAATTAATAAATCTCTAGGTGTCTTTTTTATGAAGCAAGTCACTGGCATGCTAACCAGAGAAACTGCTAGGTTACCAAAGCAACACATAGAAAACACTGGAGGAACTCAGCAGGCCAGGCAGCGTCTATTGAAAAGAGTAAACAGTCGACCATTCAGGCTGAGACTCTCCATCAGTTCAGTCTTCCATGTGTGCACTGGGGAGGTAATCTGCCATGCCGACGTTTAACTCTGTCTTCCATTTGGGAGTTCAGGATAGGCAACAGATGATGAAATTGACAACAATATCCACAGCCCAAAATTAAACAAAACCTGCATGAATAGACTGAGGAAGCTGGGATTGCTCTCCATTAAGTAGAAAAGTTTGGGAATTGTTCACAAACAAACGAGGCAGGGTAAATAGGGAGGAACTGTGCCTGTTGGTTGATAGGCTAATTGACCATTTGACCCATGGTTGTGTAGCGGTTAGCACAACGCTATTAAAGTGTCAGCCATCACCGATCGGGATTGAATTCCCGCCACTGCCTGTAAGGAATTAGTACATTCTCCCCATGATCACGTGGGTTTCTTCTGGGAGCTCTGATTCCCTCCCACATTTCAAGGACGTATAGTATAGGTTAGGGTTAATAAATTGTAAGCATGCTATGTTGGTGCTGGAAGCGAGGCAACACGTGTTGGCTGTTCCCAGCACATGCTGTGTTGGTCGTTGATGCAAGCAGTATATTTCAATGTTTTGATGCACATGTGACAAATAAAGCTAACCTTCTTTATTTTCTTTTTAACTTATCCCGTGTGCGGGTGGGTGGTGGAGTTTGGAGGGAGTTGCTAGGATTGTGGGGAGAATGGAGTTGTTCCAAGAACCACCATAAATTCAATGGGCCAAATGGCCTCCTCTATATCTAAAAGAAATAGGGTGAAATGATTGAGAACCCGAGGAAAAAGACTGAAAATTAACTAGTGTGCAATGTGTGAAAGAAAGTATTCTCATCTGGAATGCATTGTCAGAAAGAAAGAAAAGCAAAAAAAGAAATCTGCAGTTGCTGGAAATCTGAAATTAAAACAAGAGAAAATATCAGAAAATTAAGCTAGTCAGACGACATCTGTGGAAAGAGATACAGTCAACTTTTCAGGTCCTGGACCCTTATGTTGACCTAGAATATTAACTATTAACCTTTCCGTAAATGCCTTCTGACCTGTGAAGGTCTTCAGCATTTTTGCACTTTTTTTAATATTCCCTTTAAGGTATTGGAAGCAGATCGCATTGTGTCTTTCAAAGTGGAATTGGATAACAACTTCAGGGAAATAAATATGATAGGGAAGGAGCGTGGAGATCCCTACACACATTTCGCAGACTCAGTGGGCTGGATGGCTTACCTCTGCCATAGAAGGAAAAGCTGATATCAGGGTTTCCCAGCCTGGTTTCCATGGATCACTCAGTTAATAGCAAGGTTCCATGGCATTAAAATGGTTGGGAACCTCTGACCTACACCATACAGTCAGTGGCCACTTTATTAGGTACACCTGTACTCCTATCCATTAATGCAAATACAGTATCTAATCAGCCAATCATGTGGCAGCAAGTCAATGTATAAAAGCATGCTGACATGGTCAAGAGGTTCAGCTGATGTTCAGAGCAATCATCAGAATGGGAAAGAAATGTGACTTTGACCATGGAATGATTGTTGGTGGCAGGAGTATCTCAGAAACTGCTAAACTTCTGGGATTTTCACAAACAGCAGAGAATGGTGCAGAAAGAAAAATGTCCAGTGAGCAGCAGTTCTGTGGTTGGAAATGCCTTGTTAATGAGAGAGATTGGAAGAGAAAGGCCAGACTGGTTCAAGCTGACAGGAAGGCGACAGTAACTCAAATAGCAACATGTTCCAACAGAGGTGTGCATAAGAGCTACTCTGAATGCACAACACGTTGAAACTTGAAGTAGATGGGTTACTGCAGCAGAAGACCATGAACATACACTCAGTGGCCACTTTATTAGGTACAGGAGGTATGTAATAAAGTGGTCACTGAGTGGAAGTTTGAGAGGCACAGAGAAATAGGTAAAGTGGCAATGGGACAAGTGGGATAATTCTCCTTGCAGTGGGCATGAAGCTGATGGGCTAAATGGTCTCCCTGCTCCAATTTTAAGTGTGGAGTCATAGATTAGAAATTAGAGAAAGATCTGTACATATCAACATTAAAGATATGAGAATGAAAACTTTCAGACACTGATCTAATTCTATATCTGGGGCTTAAAATCCATCGGATCTAGCAGCATTACAGATGAGAAATGTCACTCCTGTGGGAATCACAGCCCAACATAACACCTATCCACGAGGAGATAAACACACTTAATGTGTCAAATGGTCTGTTTCTGTGCTAATAGTCACAATTCCATATATCTTATTAAGCACAATCTTCAAGCCAGGAAGTGTTCAAGTACTTTTCAACCATTCAGTCATCGGTGAAGGCGTGATCACACGGGAGTCGATGCAAAGGAGAAGTTACAATGATGTGACAAGACTGGTAAGTGGAAGTGATGAGGAAAGATTGGAAGAGCAATGGTTGCTTTCTTTGGATCCTATGGAGCAGAGGTAAATTAAATAGGGTTGAGCAACACACAGAAAATGCTAGAGGAAGTCAACTGTTCAGGCAGCATTTCTGGAGGGAAATGGGTAAGACAGCGCCTCAGCTTGGTAACCATCAACAGGACTGGGGAGAAAGAGCAGAGATAACCTGTACAAAAAGGTAGAGGGAAAGGGTGTAAATGTGTAAAAATCCTATCTCTGACTTTCCCCTAATTGTTTCCACAAATAACCTTAAAGCTATGCCCCCTCATATTAGTTATTTCTGCCTAGGTAAAAAGACACTGGCTATCCAGTCTGTCTATGCCCCTATCACCTTGTACACCTCTATCACCTTAAAATTATGGCCCTTTGTATTAGCCATTTCTGCACAGGAAAGCAGACGCTCTCTGTCCACTCTATCTATGCCTCTTATCATCTTGTATACCTCTAGCAATCATCTATCCTCCTTGCCTCCAAAGAGAAAAGCTCCTCACTCAACCTGTAGACAGGAGAATGTGCACTGCCCCCTGTCCCTTGGGATATCAGTGACCAGCTCATTTGTTGTGTTGACATTGAGGGAAAGGTTGTTGTCACGGCATCACACCACAAAACTCTCTATCTCTTTCTTGTACTCTGACTCATCATTATTAGAGATACGATCCACTACGGTGGTATCATCTACAGGGAGGAGCTAAGATGTCAGCAGAGAGCTTATCTGCGAAACAGCATAAATTCTTCTCCTTAATATCTCCTTATCCCTTTTCAAGGTGGCTAATGTTCTGTCAGGGTCAGCTGCACTCAAACTGTGGTTCTATACGTGGTTCTATATGTGGTTCCATAATGTTCTGTCAGGGTCTGTGATCTACAGCTGCACTCAAACTGTGGTTCTATACGTGGTTCTATATGTGGTTCTATAATGTCCTGTCAGGGTCTGTGATCTACAGCTGCACTCAAACTGTGGTTCTATACGTGGTTCTATATGTGGTTCTCTAATGTCCTGTCAGGGTCTGTGATCTATAGCTGCACTCACACTGTGGTTCTATACGTGGTTCTATATGTGGTTCTATAATGTCCGGTCAGGGTCTGTGATCTATAGCTGCACTCAAACTGTGGTTCTATACGTGGTTCTATATGTGGTTCTATAATGTCCAGTCAGGGTCTGTGATCTATAGCTGCACTCAAACTGTGGTTCTATATGTGGTTCTATATGTGGTTCTATAATGTCCGGTCAGGGTCTGTGATCTATAGCTGCACTCAAACTGTGGTTCTATACGTGGTTCTATACGTGGTTCTATATGTGGTTCTATAATGTCCTGTCAGGGTCTGTGATCTACAGCTGCACTCAAACTGTGGTTCTATAATGTCCTGTCAGGGTCTGTGATCTATAGCTGCACTCAAACTGTGGTTCTATATGTGGTTCTATAATGTCCGGTCAGGGTCTGTGATCTATAGCTGCACTCAAACTGTGGTTCTATACGTGGTTCTATATGTGGTTCTATAATGTCCGGTCAGGGTCTGTGATCTATAGCTGCACTCAAACTGTGGTTCTATACATGGTTCTATATGTGGTTCTATAACGTCCTGTCAGGGTCTGTGATCTATAGTTGCACTCAAACTGTGGTTCTATACGTGGTTCTATACGTGGTTCTATATGTGGTTCTATAATGTCCTGTCAGGGTCTGTGATCTATAGCTGCACTCAAACTGTGGTTCTATACGGCGGTGAGTTCCCACTTCTTGAACTCACTGACCGGCCGTTTTCAACATCTACAGGGGTGGCCTGGAAGACGTGCGCTTTTGGGTTGCAGCGCCCGTGGACGACTTGATTTCCCACCGGTGTCGCCAACTGAAGCGTCGTGGGAGATTGGAACTGTGAGACAGGAGTTGCAGCTGTAGGAGGCCTCTGCACCCGGGTGATGGCTCTCTCTCTCTCTTTTTCTCAATGATAGGGGTGGGGGTAATTCTCGAGACAGGTGAGCTCTAAGAATCACTTCAGACCGTAACATCGAAACAGCAAATTCCCTCTTACTGTGGTAAGAATGACATCTCTCTGTCCCTTGTTAGTGAGAAAGAGCCTGTGGCATGTCGAATTGTCAGGTGAACAATAGTTTTTGTTGGACTGCAGATGATGGTCTCCCTTTGGGGATTTCCTATTGCTTGCATGGTGGGTGGTAAACACTGATGCTCCCTGCTGGAGCAAGTGTGGGGAGGGGAGATTTGATGCTTTGCTACTGTTGTGGATGGGAGTGGGAGAGGGGGCTCTGGGGTTCTAACATCTTTCAGTCACTTATTCTTTGGGGTTTTCTTCTGTTTTGTAGATGTCTGCGAAGAGTAAGAATTTCAGGTTGTATACTGTTCACATTTTCTGAAATTAATGGAACTATTGAACTTGTAGGTGGAGTTAGAGCAGGATCTGGCCATGCTCTCATTAGTGTGCAAGGTACAGGAGATTCTGCTGATGCTGGAAATCCAGATTAACAACAGAAAAGGGCAGATGAACAAAGCAGGTCACCAAGCATCTATGAAGAGGAACAAAGTGTTCACATTTTGGGTCAAGATCCTTCATCAGGACTGAGTTCTGATGAACACACATTGTGAACACTTTAAACCACTGTTTATAATGTTGCTTACTTTGTAAATACAATTGGTACTTATCTAATTATGCATATTTATTCTATACCTGCACTTTGACCTTTATATTCTTTACATAATTCTTCTTTATAATTGTTGAATGTTGTTGGTTTTTTGTTGCAGGTCATGCCCGACCAATACACCACAGCAAATTCCTAATACATGTGGATGTTTATGGTGAATAAAGCTGATCCTTGATCCTTATCAACTTTGCCATGAGTCTTACTGTTGTCTTGTTACTTCTCTCTTCACCAACTTGCATTAAAGCCCTGTGCCCCCCACCCCCAGACCAAAGGGATTGCTCTGTCAAACTAGAGGCCCGTTTAGTATCTACCACGCCATCACAGGTCCACAGTCACAGCTTGGCCAGACCAGGTAAAGTTAGTAGATGTGATCTAGGTTGCATCAGTCTCATGGCTTCCTTTAGACTACTTTGACTGGGATTTTGGTTCTTTCTTCTTTATTTAGTCTATTGTTTACTCATTTAGATATACAACACGGTAACATGTCTTTTCGGCCTAGTGAGCCCATACTGCCCAATTATACCCACAAGACCAATTAACCTACCAACCAGTAGATCTTTGGAATATGGGAGGAACCAGAGCACCCGGAGGAATCCCATGCGGTCATGGGAAGAATTTACAAACTCCTTACAGGCAGCAGTGGGAATTGAGCCTGTATCGCTGGCGCTGTAATGGTATTACTTTAACCGCAATGTTACCATCCCACACCACCTTTCCTTGTGGTTTTTGCCACTTCTGCTGTCAAGGGGCAGCTGCTAAAGCCAGACCTGGATGTTTGCCGGCTTTGCCACAAGCCTTCGTACCTCACATTTCACCACCTTGCAATGAAACCCCCGCCCCCACCCCACCCCACCCCCCTGGACCAAATGAATTGCTCTGTCATGCCAGAGGCCAGTTCACCATGAGCATAGCGTCACGGGCCCATGGTCAGGGCCTGGCCAGACCAAGTAATGCTTTTATCCCTAAAGCACATCAGTGAACTAGATCGAACTCTTAAAACCATCCAAATGCGGAAGAAATCAAGTTACTAATTTAAATTACCACGTTTCCATGGTGAGAATCAATCTTCCATCATTATTTACCAACCAGTAAAAACACTAATAATTACAGTTTGACAGCACCTTGACCACTTTGCACTAAAATGGAAGTTTATTTTTGTTTAGTTCTAATTGTGTTTTCTTGTAAAAAAAATTGTGTATAATTTATGTTTAATTTACGTTTTTTGTGAATGCTGCAACATGTGACGCAATGGTGCTGCAAGTAAGTTTTTTACTTGCATACATACCTGTACATACATGTATTTGTTCACCTGCTCAATGAAACTTTATCATTCTGGAACTCCAGTTTCCTGGCCACAATTGTTAACATACATCCACTGATTTTGACACCAGTGTCTGACCTCGTTAACAACGGATTTTTCTGAAGGGAAGGAGGTAAGATGGAGCTCAAACAGACCTGGAAGCTTGGCGACCGAGCTGATCAGGGAGAGTGAACCAGCATCACGGGTGGATTGAGCCGAAGTGGGGGCTAAGGAGTAAGAGTAATTGATTGGAGGGAGCAGAGGGAGAATGGAAGTGGGCCTCAGAGGGTGAGGAGATGTAACGCATTGGGTCAGAGGGTATTCCATGGCGGAAATGGGAAACGTGGGGCAGACTGGGTAGGGAGAAGCCTGAGAGAAGATCAGTCAGTCCTGAGAGGAACACAACTGACTGGAGTACAAGAGGATGTGAAAGGGAGAAGTCAGGTAATGTTGGAAGGGTGGCTACCCAGTGGATGGGGTCAGGCAAACCACGGATCGGGAAGGACGCAACGAGGAGGGAAATTAAGCAACAAATGAGCAATAATAATTAGCCACAGGGACACTGGAAGCGGTAACGGAAAGCTACCTTTAGTTGGGAAAAGCGTGAGCACTCTGAGAAGGCAAAGTGAAGTGAGAGTGAAATTGGGGACACAGAGGCAACGTGGATAAGGGTGGACCTGGTGAGAAGAAGCTCAAAGGGGCCTTTAAGCAAGGTCAGTGTGTGGCTTAGCCAGACCTGTGAGGAAGGCAGCAGGATGGAGTTCATGCGGACCTGAAAGGCTGGAACATCGACAGTTCATTCATTTCCATAGACGCTGCCTCATCTGCTGAGTTCCTCCAGCATCTTGTGTGTGCTGCTTAAGAAATGAAGAATGCAATCGGTCACAAGAAAAGCAGGATGACTGGAAGTGGACATTGGTCATTAGTCCAGATGGCGGGTCTTGGCCCGAGAGATCGATTGTTTATGCTTTTCCATCGATGCTCTCTGACTTGCTGAGTTCCTCCAGCATTTTGTGTGTTGCTTTGGATTTCCCGCATCTGCAGATTTTTTCATTTTTGTGAGTATATAAGGTACAATAATCAGCTGCAAGGAGAGCAGGGTGACTGGAACTAGTCAGTGGAAGGTGAGGAGGTGCAGTGGAAATGGGAAACTGGAAAAGATGCTAGAGGGAGAAATCAGGCTGTAGCTCAGATGGACCTGGAAGGGTAGGCACCCAGTGGGCCTATAGACAGGACCAGGAGCTGTGGTGGACAGAGCCGGGGGGTATAAGCAAGGACTGCACAAACAGTAATTACCTGCAGGCTCGGGCACAGAGGCTCAGGAGGTGAACGGCCACACACCTCAACTCTGAGCTGGTTCTACAGCTTCGAGACTCACTTTAAGGACTCTGCAGATCATATTCCCAGTATTTTCTTTGTACAATTTTCAAAATTGTTTAACGTCATTTTTCAGTACACAAAGGTAAAGGAGAACAAAATAATTGTAACTCTGGATATGATGCAGCACAATAAAACTCCATAAAGAACACAATAATATAAAACATAATACATCTATATACATAAGACAGCTTATATACACAGATTGATTGTATGTTCATAAAGTGATGCTAGGCACAGGAGTGTCTGTCTGTACATACAGTGACTGACAGGAGATGATGAAGTAGCAATGAGGGGTGTGGAGGGGTGGATTAGTGGTTGGAGGCATTGATCAGCCTTACAGCTTGGGGAAAATAAATGATGGTTTTGGTCTGGTGGTCCTGGTGTGGATAATTTGACTTTCTTTGCACAGTAGTTGTCAGTCTTTTTATATATATATAATGTTCCTAAATTCTATTATATTTCTTTATTTTCCTGTAAATGCCCACAAGAAAATGAATTACAATATATATAAATGTGTGTGTACTTTGAGAATAAATTTACTTTGATTTTTGTCTTTGAGATATATCAATTAAGTGGGCTGCTCTGTCATAGTCGATGTCGCAGTTGACAGTTGTTGTAGCATCACCCATCTGTTTTGGACGGATCAGGAAAAGCTGCCAGAAGATGTAAATTCAGCCAGCTCCATCATGGTCTCTAACCTACCCAGCATCCAGGAGACCTTGAAAAGGCAATGCCTCATAAAGTCAGTGTTCATCATTAAAGACCCTCATCACCCAAGGCATGTCCTCTTCTCTTTTCCATCCTCAGAGAGGAGCTACAGGAGCCTGAAGGCACACACTCAATGATTTAGGAACAGCTTTTTCCCCTCCATCATCTGATTTATGAATGGACAATAACCACACATCACTATTTTTCCTGTCTTTTTGAAATACTTATTTAATTTAGTTGTCTATTTAAACTGGGTGAGGGTAGCTGGCAGCCTCATACCCCTGTGAAGTAAGGGCGTGCCTCTCCGAGCATGCAAAGCCAGCTCTGCTGGACTGGGCAGTTGAAATCTGCAGTGAGATCCAATGGCCAGAAAAGAAGTTCTGCAAGGTTCCGTGGAGAGCGAAGAACCTGACAAGGCACAGAAGACATCACGGTCATCCACTGAACTAAGGAAGACCCCAGTTTATGACACTTGTTTGTACCACTGTACCTGGTCTTATGAGGTTGAGAGATTGGAACTACCCAACTGAAATGGCTTTTCCATTTTGAAAAATCTCCTGCGCAGGTTTTCTGTTATCGTTGAATACAATGGACAACCACCAGAGAGTTCCTTTTCACAGTTTAGAATTTTTAACATATATTGCATTGTGGCAAAACCACAAATTTCATGACATATGCCAGCAATATTAAACCTGATTCTGATTTTGATTCTGTTGAGTGTCATTGAGGTGGATGCATCAGGCAGGTGGTGAATGTTTCATTGAGTTCCAGTGAATGAATCACTTACTACATCTTTTCGACTGGCATATGTGTCACAGAGTCAGAGAACACTACAGTGCAGAAGCAGATCCTTTACAGTTGCCTATCTAGTCCATTATGAACCATTAATCTGGCTAGTCTTATCGACCGGGCCTCCATACCCCTCCCAACCACGTACCTATCCAAATGTCTCTTAAATGTTGAAATCATCAACCCATCACTTGCACTGGCAGCTCGTTTGACACTCTCACCATCCTTTGGGTGATGAAGTTCAAATTTCAAGTTCAAAGTCCATTTATTATCAAAGTATATGTAAATTATACACCTTGAGATTTGTTTGCTGACAGGCAGCCACAAAGCAAGAAACCCAAAGAACGCAATTTACAAAAAGAAAGACCAAAGCCACTGTGCAGAGAAGGCTGGGAGAAAAAGCACACACATCATGCAAACAATAGACGCAAACAACAGCATTCCGAAGCAGATTAAGTCCCTAGATCTTCTCCCCAGAACAGCTAGAATAGGCCCAGTTTCCCTCACGCCCCCCTCAAACATTTCACCTTTCATCCAAACCCATTAACCCTAGCTGTAGTCTCACCCAACTTTAGTGGAAAAAGCCTGTTTGCATTTACCCTATCCATGACCCTCACAATTTTGTATACCTCTATCAAATCTACTCTCAATCTTCTACATTCCAAGGAATGAAGTCCTGACCTACTCAACCTTTTTGTATAACTCAGGTCCTCAAGTTCCAGCAACATCCTTGTAAGTTTTCTCTGCACTCCTTCAACCTTATTTACAGCTACCGTGTGACCAAAACTGCACTCAATACTGCAAAGTAGACCTCACCAATGTCTTATATAATTTCAACATAACATCCCAATTCCTATACTCAGCACATTGATCTATGAAGGCTAACATGCCAAAAGCTTTTTTTACGACCCTATCTACCTGTGACACCACTTTCAAGGAATTATGGACCTGTATTCCCAGATCCCTTTGTTCTACCACACTGCTCAGTGCCCTATCGCTCACTGTGTAAAGCCTATCCCGCTTGGTCCTAACAAAGTGCAACACCTTGCATTAAATTCCATCTGTCATTTTTCCAGCTGGTTTGATCCCACTGCAAGCCATGGTAGTCTTCTTCGCTGTCCACTGCACCTCCAGTCTTTGTGTCATCCACAAATTTACCAGTTTACCACATTATCATACAGATTATGATCCAGTTTACCACATTATCATACAGATTATTGTTATAGATGACAAACAACAACAGACCCTCACCACTCCGTGTGGCGCACCACTAGTCAGAGGCCTCCAGTCAGAGAGGCAACCATCTTCTCCCACTCTCCGTCTTCTCCCATGATGCCAATGTCTAATCCAATTTACTACCTGATCTTGAATACCAAACAACTGAACCCTCTTGACCAACCTTGTATGCGGGACCTTGTCAAAGACCTTGCTAAAGTCTATTTAGACAACACCTACTGCCTTGTCTTCATCAACTTCCCTGGTAACTTCCTTGAAAAACTCTATAAGACTGGTTAGGCATGACCTACCATACACAAAGCCAAGGTGACTATCTCTAATCAGTCCTTGTCAATCCAAATACTTATAGTCATTTAGAATGCCTTCCAATAACTTTCCCACAACCGATGTCAGATTCAATGGCATCCAATTTCCCAGCTTATTCTTGGAGCATTTCTTAAACATTGGAACAATATTAGCTATCCTTCAATTCTCTGGTACCTCATCAATGGCTAAGGGTGTTTAAAATATCTCTGCTAGAGCCCTTATAATTTCTGTATGATCCTTCCACAGGGTCTGAAGGAATGCCTCGTCAGATCCTGGGAATTTAACTTGCCTGCAGACAGCAAACACTTTCTTCTCTGTAATCTGTATAGGGCCCATGACCTCGCTGCTGCTTTGCCTTACATCTATAGACTCTGTGTTCATTTCCCAAGTAAATACACTGGCAAAAAATCTATTTAAGATCTCCCTACCTCTTTTGGCTCCATGCTTAGATTACCATTCTCATCTTCCAGAGGATCAAGTTTGTCCCTTGTTATCTTTTTGCTCTTAATATATCTGTAGAAGTCCTTAGGATTCTCCTTCACCTTGTCTGTTAGGCAACCTCCTGCTTTCTTTTAGTCCTCCTGATTTCCTTCTTAAATGTTCTCTTGCATTTCTTATACACTTCAAGTACCTCATTTGTTCCGGCCTGCCTTTAACTGCTATGCATCCCCTTCTTTTTCTTAACCAGGGCCTCAACATCTCTCAAAAACCATGGTTCCCTTAACTGGCTATCTTTTCCTTTTGTTCTGGTAGGAACATAGAAACATAGAAAATAGGTGCAGGAGTAGGCCATTCGGCCCTTTGAGTCTGCACCGCCATTCAGTATGATCATGGCTGACCATCCAACTCAGAACCCTGTACCAGCCTTCCCTCCATACCCCCAATCCCTTTAGCTACAAGGGCCATATCTAACTCCCTCTTAAATATAGTCAATGAACTGGCCTCAACTGTTTCCTGTGGCAGAGAATTCCACAGATTCACCACTCTCTGTGCGAAGAAGTTTTTACTAATCTCGGTCCTAAAAGGCTTCCTCTTTATCATCAAACTGTGACCCCTCGTTCTGGACTTCCCCAACATTGGGAACAATCTTCCTGCATCTAGCCTGTCCCTTTAGGATTTTATACGTTTCAATAAGATCCCCCCTCAATCTTCTAAATTCCAGCGAGTATAAGCCTGGTCGATCCAGTCTTTCATCATATGAAAGTCCTGCCATCCCAGGAATCAATCTGGTGAACCTTCTTTGTACTCCCTCTATGGCAAGAATGTCTTTTCTCAGATTAGGGGACCAAAACTGCACACAATACTCCAGGTGTGGTCTCACCAAGGCCTTGTACAACTTCAGTAGTACCTCCCTGCTCCTATACTCAAATCCTCTCGCTATAAATGCCAGCATACCATTCGCCTTTTTCACCGCCTGTTGTACCTGCATGCCCACTTTCAATGACTGGTGTATAATGACACCCAGGTCCCATTGCACCTCCCCTTTTCCTAATCGGCCACCATTCAAATAATGATCTGTTTTCCTATTTTTGCCACCAAAGTGGATAACCTCACATTTATCCACATTAATTTGCATCTGCCATTAATTTGCCCACTCACCCAACCTATCCAAGTCACCCTGCATCCTCTTAGCATCTTCCTCACAGCTAACACTGCCACCCAGCTTCATGTCATCCGCAAACTTGGAGATGCTGCATTTAATTCCCCCATCTAAGTCATTAATATATATTGTAAACAACTGGGGTCTCAGCACTGAGCTTTGCGGTACCCCACTAGTCACTGCCTACCATTCTGAAAAGGTGCCGTTTATTCCCACTCTTTGCTTCCTGTCTGCCAACCAATTCTCTATCCACATCAATACCTTACCCCCAATACCGTGTGCTTTAAGTTTGCACACGAATCTCCTGTGTGGGACCTTGTCAAAAGCCTTTTGAAAATCCAAATATACCACATCCACTGGTTCTCCCCTATCCACTCTACTAGTTAAATCCTCAAAAACTCTGAGGATATAAACTCTGTGTTCTCAAAATTTCACTTTTGAAAGCCTCCAACTCACCATGAACATTTTTGCCAGAAAATGATATGTCCCAGTCCACATTTGCCAGATCCCTTCTGATACCATGAAAATTTGCCTTTCGCCAATTCAGAATCTCATCCTGAGGACCAGACCTATACTACCCTTTCCCATTATTACCTTATATGTGTATAAGATGATGAGAGGCATTGATCGTGTGGATAGTCAGGGGCTTTTTTCCAGAGCTGAAATGGCTAACACGAGAGGGCACAATTTTAAGGTGCTTGAAGTAGGTACAGAGGAGATGTCAGGGGTAAGTTTTTTTATGCAGAGAGTGGTGATTATGTGGAATGGGCTACCAGCGACTGTGGTGGAGGCGGATACAATAGGGTCTGTTAAGAGGGTCCTGGATAGGTACATGGAGCTTGGAAAAATAGAGGGCCATGGGTAACCCTAGGTAATTTCTGAAGTAAGTCATGTTCAGCACAGCATTGTGAGCTGAAGGGCCGAAATTCTGCTGTAGGTTTTCGATGATTCTATGTACCTTCAAACTAATGGCATTATAGTTACTGTATTTGGAGTGTTCCCCTACACAAGCTTCTGTCACCTGTCCCATCTCATTACCTAATAGGAGATCTGGTATCGCACACTCTCTTATTGGGATTCTGTGTACTGATTAAGGAAACTTTCCTGAACACATTTGACAAACTTTATCCCATTCATTCAGTTTATAGCATGGGATTCCCAGTCAATATGTGAAAAGTTAAAATTACCTATTCTAACAACCTAATACTTCTTGCAACAGTCTCTGATCTCTCTATAAATTTGTTCCTCTAAATCCCATGGACTGTTGGGTGTCTATAATAACCCATTCACATAGTCATATCTTTTTCAATTCCTCAGTTCTACCCATGAAGCCTCACTAGACAGGTTCTCCAGTTTGTCTTGACTGAGCACTGCCGTGACATTTCATGACTAGTAATGCCACCCCTCCCCCTTTAATCCCTGCCACTCTATCGCATTGAAAACAATGGAACCCTGGAACACTGAGTTGCCAGTCCTGCCCCTCCTGCTCTCGAGTCTCACAAATGGCTACAACGTCATAATTCCACTATCATAAATGTGGGTGTTGAGATTTTGGTTAATGGAGAACCCACAGTAGATGGATAATGGCGATGTTGGGAATGGGAACGCCTAATGGATAGGGATTGTCCTGGTCTAGTCTGAATGAAAGTTTGCAGTGGGTGATCAAACTCCATGTGGAACTAGACCCAATGTGCATGAGTCCCATCAGAATACAAAGATGTTATTGATAAGGAATGGATCTGGAGGATCAATCTGAACTATTAAACGTACAAGACTACAGCACAGTACAGGCCATTCAGCCCACAATGTTGTGCCAACACTTTAACCTACTCCAAGATCAACCTAACCCTTCCCTCCCACATAGCCCTCCCTTTTCCTATCATCCATCTGCTTATCTAGCAGGG
Source organism: Mobula hypostoma (assembly GCF_963921235.1). Taxonomy (NCBI): domain Eukaryota; kingdom Metazoa; phylum Chordata; class Chondrichthyes; order Myliobatiformes; family Myliobatidae; genus Mobula; species Mobula hypostoma. Next base: position 7,829,173 of record NC_086114.1, on the reverse strand, counting down.
AGGTACTACTGCGGTTGTACAAGGCGTTGGTGAGACCACACCTGGAGTATTGTGTGCAGTTTTGGTCCCCTAATCTGAGGAAAGACATCCTTGCCATAGAGGGAGTACAAAGAAGGTTCACCAGATTGATTCCTGGGATGGCAGGACTTTCATATGAAGAAAGACTGGATGAACTGGGCTTGTACTCGTTAGAATTTAGAAGATTGAGGGGGGATCTGATTGAAACGTATAAAATCCTAAAGGGATTGGACAGGCTAGATGCAGGAAGATTGTTCTTGATGTTGGGGAAGTCCAGAATGAGGGGTCCATTTAAGGATAAAGGGGAAGCCTTTTAGGACCGAGATTAGGAAAAACTTCTTCACACAGAGAGTGGTGAATCTGTGGAATTCTCTGCCACAGGAAACAGTTGAGGCCAGTTCATTGGCTGTATTTAAGAGGGAGTTAGATATGGCCCTTGTGGCTAAAGGGATCAGGGGGTATGGAGAGAAGGCAGGTACAGGGTTCTGAGTTGGATGATCAGCCACGATCATAATAAATGGCAGTGCAGGCTCCAAGGGCCGAATGGCCTACTCCTGCACCTATTTTCTATGTTTCTATGTTTCTATGTTTCTAAAAGACTCTTAAATGTTTCTAAAGTACCTGCCTCTACCACCAGTCCTGGCAGTGCATTCCACTCACCCACCACTCTGTGTAAAAAATTTACCTCTGACTTCCTCCCTATACTTCAGATGAGAAGAGGTAAGAGGATAGACTGAGAAATAGAAGAAGAAGGAAGAGGTAGGGGATTTTTTTTTAACCGGAAGGAGAAATTGATATTCACGCTAATAGGTTGGAGACTACCTAGATGGAATATAACGTGTTGCTCCTCCACCCTGAGGGTGGCCTCATCATGGCACAAGAGCTGGCCATGGACCGACATGTCTGAGCGGGAATAGGAATCGGGATTAAAATATTTGGTCACTGTGTAGTTTCGCATTTGGTGGATGAAGCGGCGATACTTGACGAAGCAGTCCCCCAATTTACGACGGGTCTCTCCAACGTAGAGGAGGCCACACCAGGAGCACCGGACACAATAGGTGAACACAGCAGATCCACGGGTGAAATGTTGCCTCACCTGGGACTGTTTGGAGACCTGAATGGAGGTGAGGAAGGGCAGGTGTAGCACTTTATCCGCTTGTAGGGGTAAGTGCCAAGTGGGAGATTATTGGGGAGGGACGAATGGACAAGGAAATCACGGAGGGAGTGATCTCTGTGGAAAGTGGGATGTGGGGGGGGGGTAGGTAAAGATATGTTTGGTGGTAGGATCTCTTTGGAGAAGGTGGAAGTTGCAGAGATTGATGTGTTGGATATGGAGGCTAATAGGGCAGTAGGTAAGGACAAGAGGAACTCTATCCTTTTTAAGGAGGTTGGAAGCTGGGGTGAGCACAGGTTTTTGGGAAATGGAGGAGATGTGGGTGAGGGCAGCATCAATAGTGGAGGAAGGGAAACCTCATTCTTTGAAGAAGGAGGACATCTCTGATGTCCTGGAAAGGAAAGCCACATTCTGGGAACAGATGTGGCAGAGACAAAGGAAGTGAGAAAAACGAATAGCATTTTTATAGGACAGAGGGTGGGTAGAGGTACAAACAAAAGAAAATCTCCTTCCTGGCACATCCTTGCAAACAGAACCAGTGTTACACCTACCCTTACACCTGCTCCCTTACTACCACTCAGGGCCCTAAGCAGTCCTTCCAGGTGAGGTAATACTTCACCTGTGAGTCTATTGGGGTCACTTACCGTGTTTGGTGCTCCCGGTCTGGACTTTTGTATATCGGTGAGACCCGATGTAGATTGGGAGACCGCTTTGCCGAGCACCTATGCTCCATCCGGTAGAACATCAGGATCCTCCAGTGGCCGCCTATTTTAATTCCACTTCCCATTCTCATTCCGATTCCAATGTGTCCATCCATGGCCTCTTCCACTGTCATGATGAAGCCACATTTAGGTTGAAGGAACAACACCTTATATTCCATTTGGGTAGCCTCCAATCTGATGGCATGAACATTGATTTCTCTAACTTCCCTCCTTCACCATTTCCCATCCCCTTTTCTTTCTCATCTCCTCTGGTGCTCCTCTCCTCTTCTTTCTTCCATGGCCTTCTGTCTCTTTCACCAATCAACTTCCCAGCTCTTTACTTCATCCTTCCCCCTCCAGGTTTCACCTATCACCTTGTGTTTCTCTCTTCCCTCCTCCCACCCTTTAAATCTACTCCCTAGCTTTTTTCTCCAGTCCTGCCAAAGGGTTTTGGCCCAAAATGTCGACTGTACTAGATGCTGCCTGGCCTACTGAGTTCCTCCAGTGTTTTGTGTGTGTTGCTTTTAACTGTGGGAATGAGTAGGTTTATCAGAGGTGTTTGTCTCCAGAGATGGAGACAAGAGAGATTGAGGAAGTGGAGGGAGGTGTCAGGTATGGACCAAGTGAATTTAAGGACAGGGTAGAAGTTGGAGGCAAAGTTGATGAAATTGACGAACTCAGCATAGGTGCATGAAGCAGCACCAATACAGTCACCAACGTAGCGGAGGAAGAGTTCGGGAGCATTACCAAGGAAGGCTAGGAACATGGACTGCCTTACGTGGCCAATGAAAAGGCAGATATAGCTGGGGCCCATTCACACTTTTAAAGATTGAACTCCATCTGCCACTTCTCAACCCAGCTCCGCATCTTGTCAATGTCCGTTGCAACCCACGACAAATTTCTACAATGCCTACAACTCCGCCAACCATTTGTGCCATCTGCAAAGGTATTACGGAAAGGTATGAGATCACTGTCTACACCATTAGTGGTCAATAGGATTTGTATTACCAGGTTGCAGGAAACATTGATGGATTCATCATCAGACAATTTTGATTTATATGGAGGAAAATAAATCCTGAAGTTTGGTTTTACTCAATGCAGCATTTTTCATTCCATTTCGACTACGCCTGACCAACCAGATTAAATTGCACTTCAACGGAGCTGACCTTCAGTCTGAACGCTCCACGTGCATTTGCATGTTTACAGAAAAAAAGAAGGCTTGCATTTTTATAGCGCCTTTCATGTCCCTTTCATCTTGTTTCAAACAGCTGACAAAATACTTTGTTCAAGTGCAGCAAACACTTGAACAAATACTTTTGTTGAAGTGTTATGTTGAAAGCACTGCCGCTAATTTGTGCACAGTGAACTCCCACTGTGCTCTATTGACCGGATAATCTATAGTTTCGATGTTGGTTGAGGAATAAGTCGTGAATCAGAAACAGGTTTGTTATCAATGACACACAGTGTGCCATGAAATCTTTTGCTTTACTGTGGCAGTATAGTGCAAGACATAAAAAATAATTATGTTACCATAAAAAAATTAATCAATAATTCATACGAGGAATAATGAGTTAGTGAACACAAGTTCTTGGACTGTCCAGAAATCTGATGGCAGAAGGGAAGAAGCTATTCCTAAAACGTCGAGTGTGGGTCTTCAGGCTCCTGTTTCTCCTCCCCGATGGTAGCAATGAAAAGAGGGCATGTCTTGTATTATGAGAGTCTTCAATGATGGCCAGAGATAATTTACTTTCACTCTCACTTTCCAGCAACTTTAATCCTCCTTCACCTTCCCACACTGAACTGTCCTTTGCCACTTCACTACCGGGCTGCAGCTAAATGCAGAATACAGGAACATCACCTCATATTCCACCTGGGCAGTTTAGAACTCAATAGAATTCTCCGATTGTAGACAATCTGCTGCTCCTCTAACCCTTCCTCTCTCTTACTCATCTACTCAGCCCCATCACCCTATCTCCTGCCCTTCCTGCACTCATTCCATCTACCCATCACCCACCCACACCTCCCAGTGGGTCCCCTCCCTTATTGTTCCCATCCGCACACCCCACCTCTCTCCTCCCTTGATTCCATGCTCCACCTTCCTCCCCGATCAGATTCCACCCTCTGCAGCCCTTTGCCCCTCCACCTATCACCTCCCAGACTCTGTTGCCTTTCCACTCTCCTGGGTGTCATTGTACAGCAGTCATTGAAAGTGGGCATGCAGGTACAGTAGGTGGTGAAAAAGGCGAATGGTATGCTGGCATTCATAGCAAGAGGATTCGAGTACAGGAGCAGGGAGGTACTACTGCAGTTGTACAAGGCCTTGGTGAGACCACACCTGGAGTATTGTGTGCAGTTTTGGTCCCCTAATCTGAGGAAAGACATTCTTGCCATAGAGGGAGTACAAAGAAGGTTCACCAGATTGATTCCTGGGATGGCAGGACTTTCATATGATGAAAGACTGGATCAACCAGGCTTATACTCACTGGAATTTAGAAGATTGAGGGGGGATCTGATTGAAACGTATAAAGTTCTAAGGGGATTGGACAGGCTAGATGCAGGAAGATTGTTCTTGATGTTGGGGAAGTCCAGAATGAGGGGTCCATTTAAGGATAAAGGGGAAGCCTTTTAGGACCGAGATTAGGAAAAACTTCTTCACACAGAGAGTGGTGAATCTGTGGAATTCTCTGCCACAGGAAACAGTTGAGGCCAGTTCATTGGCTGTATTTAAGAGGGAGTTAGATATGGCCCTTGTGGCTAAAGGGTTCAGGGGGTATGGAGAGAAGGCAGGTACAGGGTTCTGAGTTGGATGATCAGCCATGATCATACTGAATGGTGGTGCAGGCTCGAAGGGCCGAATGGCTTACTCCTGCACCTATTTTCTGTGTTTCTATATTTCTATGTTTCTGTCCTCCATCTGCCTATCACCCTTCCTCATCTGGATGCACCTATCTTGCTCCAGCCCGTCCCTACCTGTTTTTGTACTGGTTACCTCGGGAGGGCTGAGGAGCAGATGGAAGGGGGGAGAGTGGAAGTGTCAGCAGAGCCTGGGAGGTGATGGATAAATGCAACAAAGGACCACAGATGCTTGGTCTCATCCTGAGATGCTGTCTGTATTTCTCTCCACAGATACTATCTGACCCTATGAGCTGCTCCAGCATTTTGTTTTTTGCTCCAGGTTCCAGTATCTGCAGTCTTTGTTCTCTACATTCTCTCCTATTCTTCTTCCGAAGCCCATCACCCCTACTGGGGCATAGGCCGTCGACAGTAGCTTGCCAGAGCACTCTGTCCTGGGCTGCTGGAAGGATTCTTGGCTCTGTAGCTTCTGCTTTCACCATACAACTTCATAAATCTTCTAAGTGAAGGTCCTTCCTCTGCCAGGAATGAGGTCTTCGGAGCTTCTGTAACTCTAGGATTTTATGGAATGGGTTTGCTAGCCACATGCCCATCCCTCCTCCTTTCACAGCTGGGCTTGGGACTGTCCATGGCGGATTTATTCTCTCCAATGGCGGCAAGCTTATCTTTCACAATCTTCAAATGGAGCAGAGTATTAGCTTAATCTCATCTGAAAGACAACTCATCGCTTTTCAGAACCATGATCCTGTCCCTTGAGTGAATCCCTTCCCAGCTTCTCACTTTATTAGCCTGCCCTCTTCCACCCACCTGAACTCCTCCCACCCCACCGCCAGTTTCCTTGGATGCATAAGTCTAGGGAATACACACTCCGGTCCCGCCAAATCCGCAAGATTGAGACTGCTCTCCCACCCTAAACCCCGGTTTGTGTGGATGCTGTGTAATTTGCCACCCTGTTACAACTCAGTGCCAAGAAATAACAGACAGCACACTGCATGTCAAAAATCAGGTTTAATATCACCAGCATGTGACATGAAATGTGTTAACTTAGCAGCAGCAGTTCAAGACAATACATAATCTAGCAGAGAAAACAACAAAAATAATAATAAATAAAATAAAAAATAATAATAAATAAACAAGTAAATCAATTATGTATATTGAATAGATTTTTTAAAGCATGCAAAAACAGAAATACTGTATATTATAAAAAAGTGAGGTAGTGTCCAAAGATTCAATGTCCATTTGGGAATTGGATGGGAGAGGGGAAGAAGCTGTTCCTGAATCGCTGAGTGTGTGCCTTCAGGCTTCTGTATCTCCTACCTGATGGTAACAGTGAGAAAAGGGCATGTCCTGGGTGCTGGCGGTCCTTAATAATGGATGCTGCCTTTCTGAGACACCGCTCCCTAAAGATGTCCTGGGTACATTGTAGGCTAGTACCCAAGATGGAGCTGACTAGACTTACAACCTTCTGCAGCCTTCTAAGGGGAGGAGAAGATGGCAGCGTGACGCAGCGTGCGCGGCCACTCCGGAATGATATCTGTATTTGTTAAGTAGGTACCGTGCACAATCCTGATTTGATGGAGACAGACGTGAGAAGCACGGAGGAACATCTGGAGAAACCTCTGAAATGCCTGCTTCGCTGCCACTGCTACTATGCCATCGAGAACCTCCGGAGGGGAAGGCCCCAAATCCTCGGCTTTGCCTATTGACTGTTGCCATGGGCGGGGTCGAAGCGCTTGGCAGAGATGGTGCTCGCTGCTCGGTGTCGGAGGGCTGGTTGGAGGCTTGAAGTTTTCGGACGGACTCAAGAGTCGGCTGTGGTCGGGTGCTTCCAGGGTGCTGCATCGGCAAGTTTGCGGCGCTGGAGGTTCATAGCAGGGAGAGTTTTTCTTCCTTCTACTCTCTGCATGAGATAATGGGACTTTCAAGAGACTTTGAGACTTTTTTTTACCATGCCCATGGTCTGTTCTTTATCAAATTACGGTATTGCTTTGCACTGTTGTAGCTATATATTATAATTATGTGGTTTTTGTCAGTTTTTTTAGTCTTGGTTTGTCTTGTGTTTCTGTGATATCATACAGGAGGAATATTGTATCATTTCTTAATGCATGCATTACTAAATGACAATAAAAGAGGACTGCGTGTCCTCATAATCTAATCTAATCTAATCTAATCTAATTCCTTTATGATTAAAGGAATTACATTTATTTTTTTTTAATTTTATTTTTATTTGGATAAGGAATTCACAATTATCATGTACTTTTTTCACACATATAACCTTTTCCATTTTTTTATATGTATAAAACTACAATTATTTATACATTCTTAAGTACACATTGAGATGATATAAAAGGAAAATAAACATTTAAATAGATAATTATGTACTGTATGAATCTTAACTAAAGAGTTAGTGGAGAAAAGAAAGTAAAACACAAAAAGGGTCCATTGTAATTAAACAGTCAACTGTACACAGGTTGGAGCTCAACTCTTCCAAAAGTCACACATATTCGCCGATCCTTAGTAGACCCCGGCACCTGGCTCCATCGAATCACAGTTCCCCCACCAGGTCGAATCCTATGACCGGTTCTTTCCAGCATCTTCTCTCTTCATTTCCTGCCAAACAAAAGACCCCAGCTGACACTGGTATCAGGCACACAACACAAAAAAAAACCCACTCCTCTGATTGGATGCATCTCTTATCTTTAACCATAACCCAAACACTGTTTCTACAGAAAGACCGTTACATTAGCAGTGAAACCTTTCCCAGGGTGTTACGCACCTTCCCTTTCATCTGGTCTATCCTATCATCTGCCAGTCTGTATATGTCACCATATGCTACCCTGAGATTCATTTTCTTGCAGGTATTCATGGTAGAACAAAGATATACAATAGAATGAATGAAAAACTATACACAAAGACTGACAAACAGCCAAGGTACAAAAGAAGACAATCGTACAAATGCAAAAAAAAATAATAAAAATAATGAATAAATAAACAATACTGAGAATACCATAAGACCACAAGATATAGGAGCAGAATTAGGCAATTTGGCCCATCGAGTCTGCTCCGCCATTTCAACAGGGCTGATCCACTTTTCTTCTCAGCCTCAGTCTCCAGCCTTTTCCCCATATTGCTTCATTCCCTAAGTGATAAAGAATCTATTTAACTTTGCCTTAAATATACTCTGTGTCTTAGCCTCCATAGCCCATTGTTGCAACGAAACCCACAGATTCATCACACTCTGGCTAAAGAAATTCCTCCTCATCTCCATTCTAAAAGGACGCCCCTCTATTCTGAGGCTTTGTCCTCTGGTCTTAGACTCCTCCACCATAGGAAACATCCTCTCCACATCTATTCTATCGAGGCCTTTCAACATTTGATAAGTTTCAATAAGGTCACCACTCATTCTTCTGAATTCCAGTAAGTAGATGCTCAGAGCCAACAAATGCTTCTTATATGACAAGCCTTTCAATCCCGGAATCATTTTTGTGAATCTCTTTTTAACCCTCTCCAACGTCAGCATATCCTTTCTTAGGTAAGCAGCCAAAACCTGCTCACAATAATCCAAGTGAGGCCTCACTGGTGCTTTATAAAGTCTCAACATTACACCCATGTTATTATATTCTAGTCATCTCGAAATGCAAGCTAACATCGCACTTGTCTTCCTCACCACTAGCTTAAACTGCACACCATTCCCTGCATGAGGACTCCCAAGTTTCTTTACATCTCTGGTTTCTGAATATACTCTAGAAGAGTAGATAATAGTCTACTCTTTTATTTCTTTACCAAAGTGTATGACCAGACTCTTCTGTACACAGTATTCCATTTGCCACTTCTTTGTCCATTCTCCTAATCAGATAAGTCCTTCTGTAGCTGTTCTGTTTCCTCTAAACTACCTGCCCCTCTACCTATCTTTGTATCTTCAAATCTTGCCATAAAGCCATCCAAATCATTGACGTATAACTTAAAAAAGTGGTCCCAACAAATACCTCTGTGGAACATAGAACATAGAACATAGAATAGTACAGCACAGTACAGACCCTTCAGCCCACAATGTTGTGCCGACCCTCAAACTCTGCCTCCCATATAAGCCCCCACCTTAGATTCCTCCATATACCTGTCTAGTAGTCTCTTAAACTTCACTAGTGTACCTGCCTCCACCACTGACTCAGGCAGTGCATTCCACGCACCAACCACTCTCTGAGTAAAAAATCTTCCTCTAATATCCCCCTTGAACTTCCCACCCCTTACCTTAAAGCCATGTCCTCTTGTATTGAGCAGTGGTGCCCTGGGGAAAAGGTGCTGGCTATCCACTCTATCTATTCCTCTTAATATCTTGTATACTTCTATCATGTCTCCTCTCATTCTCCTTCTCTCCAAAGAGTAAAGCCCTAGATCCCTTAATCTCTGGTCATAATGCATACTCTCTATACCAGGCAGCATCCTGGTAAATCTCCTTTGTACCCTTTCCAATGCTTCCACATCCTTCCTATAGTGAGGTGACCAAAACTGGACACAATTCTCCAAGTGTGGCCTAACCAGAGTTTTATACAGCTGCATCATTACATCGCAGCTCTTAAACTCTATCCCTCAACTTATGAAAGCTAACACCCCATAAGCTTTCTTAACTACCCTATCCACCTGTGAGGCAACTTTCAGGGATCTGTGGACATGTACCCCGAGATCCCTCTGCTCCTCCACACTACCAAGTATCCTGCCATTTACTTTGTACTCTGCCTTGGAGTTTGTCCTTCCAAAGTGTACCACCTCACACTTCTCCGGGTTGAACTCCATCTGCCACTTCTCAGCCCACTTCTTCATCCTATCAATGTCTCACTGTAATATTTGACAATCCTCTGCACTATCTACAACACCACCAACCTTTGTGTCGTCTGCAAACTTGCAAACCCACCCTTCTACCCCCACATCCAGGTCGTTAATAAAAATCACAAAAAGTAGAGGTCCCAGAACAGATCCTTGTGGGACACCACTAGTCACATTCCTCCAATCTGAAAGTACTCCCTCCACCACCACCCTCTGCCTTCTGCAGGCAAGCCAATTCTGAATCCACCTGGCCAAACTTCCCTGGATCCCATGCCTGAATAAGCCTACCGTGTGGAACCTTGTCAAATGCCTTACTAAAATCCATGTAGATCACATCCACTGCACTACCCTCATCTATATGCCTGGCACCTCCTCAAGGAACTCTATCAGGCTTGTTAGACACGATCTGCCCTTCACAAAGCCATGCTGACTGTCCCTGATCAGACCATGATTCTCTAAATGCCTATAGATCCTATCTCTAAGAATCTTTTCCAACAGCTTTCCCACCACAGACGTAAGGCTCACTGGTCTATAATTACCCGGACTATCCCTACTACCTTTTTTGAACAAGGGAACAACATTCGCCTCCCTCCAATCCTCCGGTACCATTCCCGTGGAACAGCTTTAGTCACCAGCAGCCAACCAGAAAAGGCTCCTTTTTTCCCATTGTTTGCCTCCTTCCAATCAGCCAGTGCTCTGCCCATGCTAGCCATGTGCTCTTAATTTGTTTAGAAGCCTCATGTATAACACCTTGTCAAAAGCCTTCTGAAAATCCAAGTATATAACATCCACCAATTCTCCTTTGTCTATCCTGTTTGTTATTTCTTCAAAGAATTCTTACAGATTTGTCAGGCAAGATTTTCCCTTAAGGAAACCATGCTGACTAACTGAGTTGTACAGTCCTTGAAAGTGAGTCTGTAGGTTGTGGAAACAGTTCAGTGTTGAGCTGAATGAAGTTATGCACGCTGGTTCAGGAGCCTGATAGTTGAAGGGTAATAACTGTTCCTGAACCTGGTGGTGTGGGATCTAAGGCTCCTGTACCTCCTTCCTGATGGTAGCAGCAAGGCAGCATGGCCGAGATCAGTGGTCCCCAACCTCCGGGCCGCGGAGCTATACCGGGCTGCGACGCATGCAGGGGTGCGGCAGTAGTCGGAACGCACCCAGCACATCTTTAAGAAAAAAGCCGAAATAAACAAGCTAGTTAATTAGGTGCCACCCGGCACGTAAATGTTTACCCAGCTCAGACGCAATTGCCGAGGAAACACCTCTGATCTGGGCTGACAATTACGTGCCAGGCAGCACCTAATTAATTAGCTTGTTTATTTCGGCTTTTTTCTTAAAGATGCGCTGGGTGCGTCCTGGCTACCGCTGCACCCCTGCATGCTTCACGGCCCGGAGGCTGGGGACCTCTGGCCTAGATGGTCCTTGCTGCTTTTTTGGTGCCATCCAACAGCTTATCCCCAGTACCAGTGGCTTCTAGAAGTGACATTTGGATCTCACAGTTAAGACAGAGCAACCTAAAAGATGCAAGATGGGAAAATTCAAATGCCTCCAGAGTTTTCTAGATCTGAATGTAGTTCTTTTTAAAATGGGGTGTAGCTTGACATTCAAAAGTTGGCAGCCTGTTTCCAGCCAGGGAATATTTCATTACAGCTCATGAGCATGCATTCATGCAGAGGAGATGAAGTCATTGAACTTCTGTGTCATTAAAAAATAAAGATGTTGCTCTCTGGGCTAGCCCAGAGCTGCCCACATTCCAAGCAGACAAGATTAAAAACATGTTACTTACAAGCTGAAATTCCAAAGCAGGACTGAAGCTCTGAAGAGAATGAAGCAACACAGTGATCTGGTAGACCACATGGGTCAGATTCAGTTCCTGATCAACATTGTGCTAATTAATCCCATCTGCTCTGGCAGCAGGGACCCTCGGCATTGCCTCATCCTCTCAGAGCTTAACATAGGAAACAGAGTCAGAGCTCCATCCTTTGCGGCATTGGGAGGCTCAGTGGCACAGCTGGGAAAGCTGCTGCCACGAGATTCCAGAGACCCGGATTTAATCCAGACCTCCAGCTCTATCTGTTATAGCATTTGTACATTCTTCCCGAAAAGATTCACAGATTAGCTTCATGCCACGAGTGCACACAGCGGCCACTTTATTAAGTACACCAGTACACCTACATTAATGCAAATATCTAATTAGCCAATCATGTGACAGCAACTCAATGTATAAAAGCAAGCAGTCAGTTGTTGGTGCCAGGTGGGGTGGTTTGAGTATCTCAGAAACTAGAAACTGTGATCTCCTAGCAACAGACATCAAAGTTGCTGGTGAACGTAGCAGGCCAGGCAGCATCTCTAGGAAGAGGTCCAGTCGACGATTCAAGCCGAGACCCTTCGCCTGAAACGTCAACTGTACCGCTTCCTAGAGATGCTGCCTGGCCTGCTGCGTTCACCAGCAACTTTGATGTGTGTGGCTTGAATTTCCAGCATCTGCAGAATTCCTCGTGTTTGTAACTGTGATCTCCTGGTATTTTCATATACAACAGTCGCAAGACTTGATAGAGAATGGTGCAAAAAAACAACAAAAAATGATCCAGTGGCAGTTCTGTGGGTGAAAACACCTTGCTAATGAGAGAGGTCGGAGGAGAATGGCCAGACTGGTCAAGCTGATCGGAAGCTGACAGTAACTCAAATAACTACATGTATATTACCTTAGTGTGCAGATCTGAATGTACAACATGTCGAACACTGAAGTGGATGATCTACAGCATCAGAAGACCATGAACGTACACTCAGTAGCCATTTTATTAGGGGCACGAAGTACCTAATAAGGTGGCCACTGAGTGGACATCGAAACACACAGTGAAATGTGCTGTTTGCATCAACAACCGACACAGGTATGCTGGGGTCATACTTGGGGTGCCACAATGTTTCCATTGCCAACATGGCATACCCAACACCTACTCATTCACTAACGCTAACCCTATAGCTTTGGTCTGTGGGAGGAAACCAGAGCACCCAGAGGAAACCCAGATGCTCATGGGGAGAATGTACAAACTTCTTACAAACAGCGGTGGGAATTGAACTCTGATTTTACAGCTGCTGTGTGGCCTGATGTAAACATGTAATCATGTCAGTTCCCTTTGGATGCTCCAGCTTCCTCCCACATGCCAAAGATGTGCAGGTTGTTGGGTAAATGGTCTGCCGTAAATGGTCTCAGGTCTGGGGGTAGATGGTGGGAATGTGGGGAGAATACAAGAGGTTTATGAGAAGATGAGAGACATGGATAGACAGCTAGTACCTTTTACCTGAGGTCAGGGAGCGTGCATATAAGGCAGCATCTCTAGGAAGAGGTACAGTCGATGTTTTGGGCCGAGAGGTCGACTGTACCTTTTCCTAGAGATGCTGCCTGGCCTGCTGCGTTCACCAGCAACTTTTATGTGTGTTGCTTGAAATTCCAGCATCTGCAGATTTCCTCGTGTTTGCATATAAGGCGAGAGAGGATAAGTTCAATGGAGATGTGTGGGGCAAGTTCTCTACACAGAGTGGTTGGTGCCTGGAATGCACTACTGGGATGGTGGTGGAGGCAAACACAATAGAGGCACTTGGAACATAGGACAGAAACACAGAACACTACAGCATAATACAGACTCATGATGTTTTGCTTACCCTTTAGCCTACTCTAGGGTCATTCTAACCCTTCCCTCCTACAGAGCTCTCCATTTTTCTGTTATCCATGTGCCTATCTAAGAGTTTCTTAAATGCCCCTAATGTATCTGCCTCTACCATCACATCTGGCAGGGTGTTCCACACACCCACCACACTCTGTGTTAAAAACATACATCTGACTCTCCCCCCCACCCCCCCACCTCCCTGTACTTTCCTCCAATCACTTTGAAACGATTTCTCCTGGTATTAGCCATTTCCGCCCTGGGAAGAAAGTCTGGATGTTCACTTGATCTATGCCTCTTACCATCATGTCTCATCCTCCTTCACTCCAAAGAGTAAATCCCTAGCTGGCTTAACTTTTCTCTAATCCGGTCAGCATCCTGGGAAATCTCTTCTGCACATTCTTGTGCCTAACTAGGAGGCTCTTGGATAGACACAGAAGTGTGCAGAGAATGGAGGGATATTGACGTTGTGAAGGCAGAAGGTTTATGTTTAGCTAGGTGTTTAAATAATGGTTCAATTAATTTAGCACAATATTAGTTCAGTAAGGAAACTGCACTGTGGAGGACAGGAGTAGGGGTAGTCTAAACTGCCCAAAACATCACCAACACCAGCCTACCCACCATCGAGGACATGTATATAGAAAAGGGCCAGTAAAACCCTACTCGTGGACTATTTGTCCCACTCTCATCAAGGAGGAGGCTACGTAGCATCCACGCCAGGACCACCAGACTGAAAAACAGTTACCTTCTCCAAACAACAAGGCTGATCAACACCTCCACCTACTAACCCACCCCTCCACATACCGAACACTAATACTTTTATCATTTCCTGTCAGTCACTTTATGCACAGACACTTCTGTGCTTGGTGTCACTTTATGGACATACAATCAACCTGTGTATGTAAGCTATGTTACATATTTATATTTATTGTGTTTTTGTATTATCATTGGGTTCTTATTTTATTGTATTTTTTTGTGCCTGCATCGTATCTGGAATAACAATTATTTCATTCTCCTTTACACTTATGTACTGGCAATGACATTAAACAATCTTGAACATTATGGACCAAAGGGCCTATTCTTGTATTACACTGTTCTATTTCGTAGGTTCTAATAGGGTACAGGTAAAATTGGTGGTGGAATGAAGATGCTCTGTGAGCCAGTATAGGCTTGATGGGCCAAAATGCCTCATTTCTACAGTACATCATAAAGGATGTAAGGTAAATATGGTAAGGTGGCCTCTTGTGTTCCTCTGTGTTACTTTATCATTCAAGGCATCAGATCATCAAATTACTGGAGATCATTTGCCCATTGAGCCTCTGCCAGTTCCTGGTGAAACTATCCAGTCTGTCTCCCCCTCTTTTCTCGTAAGTATTTTCTCTCAAGCATCTATTCAATTCCTTACAGAAGACCTGGAGTGATTTTATTTCAGCCACTCTTACATCTCTCTATTTCTCTCCCCAAAGCTGCTGACTGACCTGCTAAGTGTTTCCAACAGCCATTCAAAAAAGCAGCAGAGTTAGCAGGAACAGATCATTCAGCCCTCAACGACACTTCTCAACAAGGCTCCTCCCAGGTCAGCGAGTTATTGGCAGGTTTCAGGATCCAAGTTCAGTGCAGGCAGAAGGCACAAGTGACAGGGATGCCCCAGTATGCGAATCAATTCAACGAGAGTTTGAAGACTAGTGTATGGGGTCTCGGCCATCAAGGAGTCTGCCATTTAAGGCCTGAAATTCAGGGTTTTCATCCAGGGCAAGTCCTGGGGTTGCTACCAAAAATCAAAGTCCAAAGGTCAATTGGAATTCCGGAAGATGAGGCCTGAAGGCCAGAGTTTTGAATCTGCAGATCCACTGGAGAAGTCAATGCCCAATATCTGCAAATTCACAAGTCCACATTTCTTATGGTAATTTCTAGTATACTTTACGTATTGCACTCTACTGCTGCCACAAGACTACAAATTTCATGACATATGTAGGTGATAATAAACCTGATTCTGATTCTGATTCAAAAGGACTAATGTAGTTCTCATTCAGTAAATATATTCTCCATCTTATTTCAGATTGATAGCAGCTGCAGTGTATTTTGCATTCAGACTGGTGACACATATCTAGTTTAATTATTTTTTTGATTTGAGAAATGGTATCATCATAGCTCCCTCCAGCCTAATGTGCTTGTGCCGCCCAATTACACCCATGTGACCAATTACCATACCAACCCGTGCATCTTTGGAACGTGAGAGAAAACCACCCAGTTATGGGTAGAATGTTCTTTACGAACAGAGGCCAAATTGAACCCTGGTCGCTGGTGTTGTAATAGCATTATACTAACTGCGACACGACCATAACACCCACTGGTTGCACTCTTGACTTCCAACATGTAGCTGATGTAAAAAGATTATAAAGATAAAGACAAAGATGAACATTGGCTTTGGATTATGCCTGCAAGAAAATGAATCTCAGGATTGTATACGGTGACATTTATGTACTTTGATAATAAATTTACCTTGAACTTTGAACAAAGACAAAGACAAGTAATAATAAATAACTGAATAAACAAATAAATAATTACATAAATGTCATCATATACTACCCTGAGATTTATTTTCTTGTGGGCATTCACAGCAAATACAAGGAAACACAATAAAACAAATGAAGAGCGCACACAACAAAGATGGACAAACAAACAAGGTGCAAAAGACAACAAATGGTGCAAATGCAAAAAGAACAAACAAACAAAAATAATAATAATGATAAACAAGCATTAAATATCAAGAAAACGAGATGAAAAGTCCTAGGAAGTCAATCCATAGGTTTGGAATCAGTTCAGTGTTGGAGTAAGCAAGTAGGAACACTGAATGTCAGGAAAGTCTACGCTTGTTGGAAAACCAGGGAGGTACGTTGGAGCTAAAGCACAGATCAGCCACAAAATGCTTCAATAGCCTCAATGGACTGAACACTTTCCTCCTCTACCCATCTCAAAACGTCGGTGCAAACACTATAGGCATTTCAGTTTAAATGATATCTTGTTAGATCCTGTGTCCTGAACTATTCATTAAGGTGGGGTGTTGAATGCCTGGTTTACGTGTAATCGATTCCTCTCTCACCAATTCAGCAAGACGAGATCCCATTTATTTTAAACAGAAGAGCCAGTCTATCAAATATAACGAATGGGAAATTGATGCAAGCATGGTGAGCAATGTTACCTTATCATTGCAAAGACACCTCTGCTTGCTGTGCCCAATTAAAATATTGAAGCGTTCTTTCCGTTTTATTTTATTTTGACATACAATGCAGCGGAACCGGCCTTCCAGCCCAGCAACCCACCTATTTAACCCCCGTCTCATCGCAGGACAATTTACAACGGCCAATTAACCTATTAACCGGTATGTCTTTGGACTGCGGGTGGAAACCGGAGCACCCAGAGGAAACCCACATGTTCACGGAAGGAATGTAGAAACTCCTTACAGGCAGTGCCAGAATTGAACTCTGAACTCTGGAATGCCCCAAGCTGTAACAGCGTTGCCCTCAGTGCTGCACTATTGCATAAATATTTTCAGAACGGGCCAATTCTGTTATAAGGTCATCCATCCGTAATATCGGATTTCTGATTTTACATTCAGATTCAATTAATATACCATGTGTACATTGAAAAATACAGTGAAATGTGTCATTTGCATTAACAATCAAAACAATCTAGGGACGTGCCAGGGGCAGCCCACAAGTGGCGCCAACACGTTCTACCCATAATGCTCTGCAGAACAACGCAGAACTCGACAAGATTCACAAAACAAGGCCCTCCCATCCACACTCCCATGTGTGTAAGCAGCCTCCCAACCTCCAGCCTCCAGTGGGCTCATGTAACCACAGTCATTGGGCCTTCAACTTCCCAAGTGGATTCACACACTCAGCTGGTTTTCTCACTTCATTGACACTACCTGCCCTGCTAGCTACTTCCACCATTTTCAAATTTTAGCAGCAGCTGTGATCTGCATTTCACACCTTTAATATGATCCCTTTTTACCTCTTCCTCTCTTAATACCCTCATGAATCTGTTTTGTAGAGGTGCACAGTAGCATGGTGGTTGGCACAATCAATTTACACCATCGGAGATCAATGATCAGAGTTCAATTCCTGCTGCCGTCTATAAGGAGTTTTTATATTCTCCCCGTGATTCCAGTGCTCCAATTTTCTCCCACATTCTAAAGATGTGCTAGTTAGGTTTAGCAAGTTGTGTGCACGTTATGTTGGTGCGGGAAGCTTGGAAACAGTTGCTGGCTGCCCCCTGAGATATTTCCCTTGTTACGTCCTTCCCTCCCCCATCGTCTCTGCAATTCTAAAATGTTTATTTCTCCTTTTCCCAGTTCTGCCAAAGAGATATATTGATTCTGTTTTCTTCTCTCTTCACAAATGTCTAATAGCAGTGGGCATGCTTTTAAGGTGAGAGGGTGCAAGTTCAAAGGAGATGTGTGGGGCAAGTTTTAGATCATAGTACATGACCACACAGTACAGGCCCTTCTGCCCAAGATGTTGCACAAAGATTTAACCTACCCTAAAATCAATTTAACCCTTCCCTCCCTCATATCCGTCCACTTTTCTTTCATCAATATGCCTGTCTAAGAGTCACATAATGTCCCCAATGTGTCTGCCTGAGCCACCACCCAGAGACAGCACATTCCATGCACCCACCTTTCTGTGCCAAAAAAAACCTACCTCTGATCTTCTTCCAATCATTATAAAATTATGCCCTCTCATATAGGCATTTCCATGCTGGGAGAAAGTCTCTCCCTGTCGGCTCTATGCCTCTTATCAACTTGCACATCTCTATCAAGTCATCGCTCATCCTCCAGTCTAAAGAGAAAACCCCTAGCCTACTCAACCTATCCTCTTAAGACTTGCTCTCTAATTGAGGCAGCATTCTGGTATATCTTCTCCACACCCTCTCTAAAGCTTTCACATCCTCCCTATAAATGACTAGAACTGTACACAATATTCCAAGTGTGGTCCAACCAGACTTTTATAGAGCTGCAACTTTACCTAAAGTCATAGAGTCCGTTCTCACATACGGATGCGAGACGTGGACACTCACCAAGACGATACGAAAGTCTCTAGATGGTTGCTATACACGAATGCTCCGGATGGCTCTTGATGTGAGTTGGCAACAGCACATGACGAATGTCGAGCTCTATAACAACCTACCGATGCTCACCACTAAAATCGAGGTGAGAAGACTGCAACTAGCGGGGCACTGTCTACGCCACCCCGAGCTACCTGCCAGCCTCGTCATCATATGGGAGCCCAAGCATGGGAGGATGAACCCTGGGCGCCCTCCCAAGACTATGGTCAACACGCTCCTAGAATATGAACGGAACATACTGATGAGGGAGAGGGGGAAGTGAAGAGTCCATCATTGTGCCCAACGCGGGTCCCCTAGGCCTGAGTCGACGTAGTAGTAGTAGTAGTAACATTACCTTGCAGTTATTCAAAGTTCAAGGTAAATTTTATTATCTAACTACATACATAATTCTGAAATTCATTTTCCTGTGGGCATATTCAACAAATCTATAGAATCTATAGTAACTATAACAGGATCAATGAAAGATTAATTAGAATGCAGAAGACAACAAACTGTGCAAATGCAAATATAAATAAATAGCAATGAATAATGAGAACATGAAATAATGTGATAAAGAGTCCTTAAAGTGAGGTAATTGGTTGTGGGAGCATCTCAATGGAAGAGCTTTTCTAAAACACTCCCCAGAGTGTGTAAATTTGAAAACGATTGTTGCGTGTTGTAGTGTAGACGGGGTAAATGGAGATATTTAAAAACGCTGTCATGACAACACCACAACAACAATGCCTTTTCTGCTTCTGCTTGGTACTGCGCAAGCACTGCCGGACGGCTGTTATAACACGCAGTCGGTGTGAACGGCGTGAGAGTTAAATTGTAAAGCGAGCTTTTTTGACTAGATCCCCTAAATTGATTTGATTGAGTCTATCTTTAAAAATATTAATGTCAGAAATACTGCGCAGGTCTGGCAGCAGAAGACTCCACTCTCCTGTTGATCTTGGGTAGAGGACAGCTTCATGCGTGTGTTGTTTACTTTATTGTCTACATTAATAGTTTGTTTGGAGTTAAACATCTCCACGTTCTCCACTGCTTTGCTGATTTTGTAGTCGTTTGTAACTCGCAGAAACAGCTCAACTTCATTGTCTGTCTAAACGAAGAAGTCCAGTCTGCTTTTTCCAGCAGAGGTTTTCTTTGTATTCCTCGAAGACATTGTTGAAAACTTTCTTTCGCTGTTGTTGTAGGTACTCTAGTTTTTGACCAATGGAAATAGCACAACGCCGCCGCAGAAACGTAAATATTATACCGTTTCCTCTTTGCTTGTTTTCTGTAGATGTGTCTGCGTATGCCCAGTAGGAGTAGATTCGCCCAAATATCCGTTTTAATGTGGACAGAGATATTTTGAAAAATGCCTAGCGTGGGCGCCTGTCGATTTTACTCGAAACTGGCATTTTCAAAATTATCTGGTCTAGTGTGGACGTAATCATAGACTCCAAGATCCCTCTGTTCTTCCACACCGCTAAGAATACTGCCATTAAACCTGTACTCTGTGAAAACTTTTTTTCCCACAGAGTGCTGGATGCCTGGGGTGGTGGTGCAGGCAGATACAATTGAGGTGTTTAAAAGGCTGTTAGATTGGTACATGAATATGCAGAGAATGGAGGACAAGGGATTACGTGCGGAAGTGTTTAGTGTAATTAGGCAGCAATACTTTAATTAGCTCGGTCTGTGGACTGAATAGTCTGCCTCTGTAGATGCTGCTCTATGTTCTAAATATTGCCTATGCTGAGTGCTTCCGGCATTTTCTGCCTTATTTATTTCTGTATTACATTTTTGTTTCCAATTTCTACTGAATTGGTGTTCTACACTACCATCAGGAGGAATTTCTTTAGCCAACAGGTGGTCTGTGGAGGCCCCGTCATTGGACGTATTTAAAGCGTAGGCTGGTAGGTTTTTGATTCGTCAAAGATTACAGAGATGAGCAGCAGAGTTGGGTTGAGAGGGATAATAAATCAGCCATGGTGGAATGATGGAGCAGACTCGATGGGCTGAATGACATAATTCTGCTCCTATGTCTTATGGTTTAATATCTGCTATGAACCTCAAGCAGCAAAATAAATAAAAGAAAGCCTTTTATTCCATCTGGGTAGCCTCCAATCTGATGGCATGACATTGATTTCTCAAACTTCCAGTAATTCCACTCCCCCTTCTCCTTCACCATTCCCCATTTCCAGTTCCTTCTCTCACCTTATCTCCTTATCTGCCCATCACCTCCTTCTGGTAATTCCCCTTCCCTTTCTTCCATGGCCTTCTGTCCTCCCCTATCAGATTCCCCTTCTCAAACCCTTTTATCCCTTTCACCAATCGACTTCCCAGCTCTTTACTTCATCCCTCCCCCTCTCTTGGCTTCGACTATCACCTACTACCTTGTATGTAATATTGGTTGGCATCTCCCTAGAGTTGAGGGGTTTTAGATGGGGTGGAGTTTGTTAGGTGTGTACAGGAAGGTTTCCTGACACAATATGTAGATAAGCTTACAAGAGGAGAGACTGTACTTGATCTGGTATTGGGAAATGAACCTGGTCAGGTGTCAGATCTCTCAATGGGAGAGCATTTTGGAGATAGTGATCATAATTCTATCTCCTTTACCATTGCATTGGAGGATATAGGAACAGACAAGTTAGGAAAGCATTTAATTGGAGTAAGGGGAAATATGAAGCTGTCAGGCAGGAACTTGGAAGCATAAATTGGGAACTATTCTTGCCTTACCAGAATAGGTTGAGTGAACTCGGCCTTTTCTCCTTGGAGCGATGGAGAATGAGAGGTGACCTGATAGAGGTGTATAAGATGATGAGAGGCGTTGATCGTGTTGATAGTCAGAGGCTTTTTCCCAGGGCTGAAATGGCTAGCACGAGAGGGCACAGTTTTAAGGTGCTCAGAAGTAGGTACAGAGGAGATGTCAGGGGTAAGTTTTTTACGCAGAGAGTGGTGAGTGTATGGAATAGGCTGCCGGCAACTGTGGTGGAGGCAGATACAATAGGGTCTTTTAAGGGGCTCCTGGATAGGTACACGGGGCTTAGAAAAATAGAGGGTTATAGGTAATCCTAAGTAATTTCTAAAGTAAGTACATGTTCAGCACAGCATTGTGGGCTGAAGGGCCTGTATTGTGCTGTAGCTTTTCTATGTCTTCCTCTTCTCCCCCCACCTTCTTACTCTGACTTCTAATCTTTTTTTTCCAGCCCTGATGAAGAGTCTCAGCCCAAAACACTGGCTGTTTACTCTCTTCTATAGATGCTGCCTGGCCTGTTGAGTTCCTCCAGCATTTTGTATGTAATATAAAGATAACGATAAGCTTTATTTGTCAGATGTATCAAAGTTTCAAAGTATAAATTTAATATCGGACTATATATATAGTGTACAACCTAAAACTCATCCTCTTCACAGAAGTTCACGAAACACAAAACATAGAAACATACAGTGAAATGCATAATTTACGTTAACAACTAACA
Organism: Mobula hypostoma; assembly: GCF_963921235.1. Lineage (NCBI taxonomy): Eukaryota > Metazoa > Chordata > Chondrichthyes > Myliobatiformes > Myliobatidae > Mobula > Mobula hypostoma. The sequence continues at coordinate 7,807,425 of NC_086114.1, read as the reverse complement.
CAGTCCAAAGGTTTTCTGGGAGCCTGCAAGTGTCGCCATGCTTCTGGCACCAACATAACATATCCACAACTCACTAACCCTGGCCAGTGCATCTTTAGAATGTGGAAGGAAACAAGTACCCAGAGGAAACCCGTGCTGACTCTAGGGAGAACGTACAAACTCATTATAGTCAGCGGCAGGAATTAAACCCCAAATGTGATTGCTGATGTTGGAATAGCATTATGCTAAACTATGCCATCAGCAATGAGCATCAGATACTTGTAAAAACCTTCCTTGTCTGTAAAGTTGATCAATTATCCAATGAGATTCTTGCCTTGTGGTGCTGCGCTTTGTCAGTACAACAAAGTTTTCAATACCTGAGGTCATGAACTAACCCAGTCATTAGGTGGTTAGCCACAAGCCTTGGCATAGTTTGGACTGCGTTGTGCATTTAGAACGAATGTTCTTCTCTGGAAAATAATGTATATGGGACTTTGCTGAATGGTATTTTAAGCTATTTAGTTTTAGGTGGCATGACAACGTTCCAGACAGACTGAATGGAAATTTCCTTGCCAAACATTCTGGTTACCCTCACTACTGGAAGCAATAAGACCATAAGGCCATAAGATATAAGAGAATAGTCATAGTCATACTTTATTAATCCCGGGGGAAATTGGTCTTCGTTACAGTTGCTCCATAAATAATAAATAGTAATAGAACCATAAATAGTTAAATAGTAATATTTAAATTGTCCCAGTAAATTATGAAATAAGTCCAGGACCAGCCTATTGGTTCAGGATGTCTGACCCTCCAAGGGAGGAGTTGTAAAGTTTGATGGCCACAGGCAGGAATGACTTCCTATGATGCTCTGTGTTGCATCTCGGTGGAATGAGTCTCTGGCTGAATGTACTCCTGTGCCCAACCAGTACATTATGTAGTGGATGGGAGACATTGACCAAGATGGCATACAACTTGGACAGCATCCTCTTTTCAGACACCACCATCAGAGAGTCCGGTTCCATCCCCACAACATCACGGGCCTTACGAATGAGTTTGTTGATTCTGTTGGTGTCTGCTACCCTCAGCCTGCTGCCCCAGCACACAACAGCAAACATGATAGCACTGGCCATCCACAGCATCGTCCAGCAGATGTTAAAGGGCCTCAGTCTCCTCAGGAAATAGAGACGGCTCTGACCCTTCTTGTAGACAGCCTCAGTGTTCTTTGACCAGTCCAGTTTATTGTCAGTTCGTATCCCCAGGTAGTTGTAATCCTCCACCATGTCCACACTGACCCCCTGGATGGAATTAGGGATTAGATTAGATTATGAGGATACTGAGTCCTCGTTTATTGTCATTCAGTAATGCGTGCATTAAGAAATGATACAATGTTCCTCCAGTATGATATCACAGAAACACAAGACAGACCAAGACTAAAACTGACAAAAACCACATAATTATAACATATAGTTACAACAGCACAAAGCAATACCGTAATTTGATAAAGAGCAGACCATGGGCACAGTAAAAAAAAGTCTCAAAGTCCCGATAGCCCCATCATCTCACGCAGACGGTAGAAGGAAGAAAACTCTCCCTGCCATGAACCTCCAGCGCCGCAAACTTGCCGATGCAGCATCCTGGAAGCACCCGACCACAGCCAACTCTGAGTCCGTCCAAAAACTTCAATCCTCCGACCAGCCCTCTGACACCAAGCACCAAGCACCATCTCTGCCAAGCGCTTTGACCTCGGCCCCCGGCCACCAAGCAACAGGCAAAGCCGAGGATTCGGGGCCTTCCCCTCCAGAGATTCTGGATCGCACAGAAGCAGCGGCAGCGAAACAGGCATTTCAGAAGTTTCTCCAGATGTTCCTCCGTGCTTCTCACATCCACCTCCATCAAATCAGGATTGTGCACGGCCCCTACTTGACAGATAACAGATATTCATCACCGGAGTGGCCGCTGTGCACTGCATTGCGTCACCATCTTCTCTTTACATCCATGAGGATTTTAGTTAGGAACAGTAGAAGAATCTTGGGATCCAAGTTCATAACCCCTGAACGTGGCTCCACAGTTTGATAAGGGTGGCTAAGAAGGTAAATGACATACTTGACTTTATTAGTCGAGCTATTGAATTCAAATGGGTGGCGGGACGGAAATACATCTTTGCCAAAGGAGGTGTGAGGTGCTCCTTCCCTCCGCTAGCCTTCAGGTCACCTTTAGGCAAAGTGTCGCCCCTGCTTAGATCCCCTCCCGTCCCCTAGATCAGGGTCACGTGAAGCCAGGAGAGCAGGTGGTGGATGATCGTGTGAGCATCTGATGCATATCACAAGTTCTGGTTGTACAATCACTGAAGAGTAGATAATTGCTGGAGTCACCCATCTGGTAAAGACACTACCCAGAAGAAAGCAATAGCAAACCATTTCTGCCGAAAAAATTGCCAAGAATAATCATGATCACGGAAAGACCATGACTGACTACCTCATACGACATGGCACACTATGAACACACTGTGAACATCCCAGATGGAATATAAAGTGTTGTTAATCCACCCTGAGGGTGGCCTCATTGTGACGTAAGTGGAGGATATGGACCCATGTTGCATTGGGAATTGGAATTGGAATTAAAATATTTGGCTTCCGGGAAGTTCTGTTTTTGGCTGAGTGAGCAGAGGTGATTGACGAAGTGGTCCCCCAGTTAATCTGATGTCAACTGCCACACCGCTGCTGTCTTCAATCTCGTTGTGGAGAAGCTTGGTAACTCACAAGAGGAAGATGTTAAAGAGTACTGGCGCTAGCACACACCCCTGCCTCACCCCTGTGCGCACAAGGAAGGACTCTGACTCTTGTCCTCCTATGGTCACCCGAGCAGTCAACCCATCATGGAACTGGCAGGGGATGTTCACAAATTTATTGGGACAGCCAAACCTGAGGAGGACATCCCATAAGAGCTCTCTTTGCACAGTGTTGAATGCTTTGGAGAGGTCGACAAAGGCCATAAACAGGTCCTGATGCTGCTCCCGGCACTTTTCCTGAAGCTGCCGGGCTGTGAAGATCTTGTTGATCGTGCTCCTGATTCAGGCAGCATTGACTTGGTGATGTTGCTGATGAGTCTCTGAAGCATCATCTTAGCCAGGACCTTTCCAGCAACAGAAAGGAGTGGTATGCCCCTACTATTGCAGCAGATGGCCTTGTCACCCTTGTTCTTGTAAATGACAATGATGTTTGCATTTCTCCATTGCTGTGGGATGTTCTCATCAGTCCAGGCCTTGGTGATGTACTGGTAGAGGGTGCGCATACACATGTACCCTCCGTTCTTCAGTAACTCAACAGGGATATTGTCAGTGCCAGGGGACTTGTTGTTCTTAAGGGAATGGACAGCTGATAGAACCTCCTGGAAGGTTGGTGGTAGACTGAGGTCATGGATAAGAGGAAGTTCAGGCAGTTTAGATTAGATGGCAACCTCTTTGTCATCAGGAGGGTCCGCGCAACCACCAAACTCCGTAGAGAGTGAGTCCTGGAGCTGCAGTATGCAGACGACTGTGCTCTTGTAGCCCATACTCCAGAGGATCTTCAGACTGTCCTTGCTGTGGCGGTGAGAGCGTACAGCAGGATGGGGCTGACTGTCAATACCACCAAGACAGAAGTAGTTTGCCAATGGAGTACCAGTGTCCCACCCACTCTACCTGCCTTTACTGTTGGTGATGAAAAGTTGTCAGTAGTGCCATCTTTCAAATACCCGGCGAACATTCTCTCTGAGGATAGCGGCATTGACAATGACATCCAGAACCGCATTAAGCAGACATCAGCTGCCTTTGGGAGACTTCCGCGTAGAGTCTTTCAGAACAGGATCCTTCGTCCCTCCACAAAGGTCGCCGTATACCAAGCGGTCTGTGTCACCACCCTCCTTTATAACTGTGAAGCTTGGGTAACCTACAACCGTCACATCAAGTCCTTGGAGCGCTTCCACATAAGCTGCCTTCAGCGCATCCTGGGAATTACCTGGTGTGAGCGGGTGCCTCACACTGGAATACTTGTAAAGACCAACTGCAGAAGTATTGAGGCCATGATCACCCAGCGTCAGCTGCAGTGGCTGGGACACGTGATAAGGATGCCCCCATGTCAGCTACCCCGCAGAGTGTTATACGGCCAGCTACATCATGGTCAACGCTCAGCTGGAGGGCCGAAGAAGCGCTATAAGGATCAGATGAAGAATACTTTAAGGAAGTGCAAGATCAGACCCGAGGACCCGGAGGATGTTGCTGCTGACCGTACCACTTGGCGACAGCTGGGTAGGGACGGGGTTCATATCCTGGAGATGGAAAGAACAACCAGAAGACAGCAGAAGAGAGCCAGGAGAAATGCAACCATGGTTGCCACCACTACCACATATATATGTCCCACCTGCAATAGAGCTTGTGGGTCCAGGATAGGACAGTATAGTCATCAAAGATCTCACCGTTAAAGGAATGGAGATCGTCATCGGATTTCGATGGACAACCGAAGAAGGACACACAAATATACACACATGTGCATAACCACAATAAACACATGCACTTGTGCATTCATACACACACACGCACACACGTGGATGCACCAACACCACCAGCAAAGTCAGCGAATTGGCAATACGCACTTATCATGGGACTAAACAACATGAGAGGGGAATCTGGGGTCTTGGCTGAAACTAGCACAACAGGCAGCGGTGACCTTTCCCGACAGGATCATAACTTAGAGACAGCAGAATACATTACAGGCTGCTAATTAGCTTGCATCATCCCTCAACATTGAATTACCAAATTGTCTTTTAGCCTGCTGACCAGAGCAGCTCTTCACCCTTGGCGATCTTCACCTTTGTGCACATCTAATTAATATTCCTGTTAATGAGAAGCCCTGTCCACACAGTATTAATGAACCTTCAGTCATTCTCACTCATGTAAATAGCAGCTCCTTGCAAACATGTTGGGGTCACTGCCAGGTCATCAGAAAGCGGAACCAAGGCCAATTTACCCTTTGGGTCTGGGGCTACTTATGATGAAGAGGTAGCATACTCACCGAATGGTGTCAGAAAATGGCCAGTAAGATCATGAAGGATCTCACCCACCCACCCTGCTCATGGGCTGTTTGTCCCACTCCCATCAGGGAGGAGGCTTTGTAGCACCCATGCCAGGACCACCAGACTCAAAAAAGTTACTTTCCCCAGGCAGTAAGGCCGATGAACACCTCCACCCACTAATCCACCCCTCTACACTCCTAACCACTGCTACACCTGCCCATTCATCTCTTCCCTCACTCCCATTCAGGGCCCCAAACAGTCCCTCCAGGTGAGGCAACGCTTCACCTGTGGATCTGCTGGGGTCGCCTATTGTGTCCGCTTCTCCCAAAGCGGTCTCCTTTTACTTTGGTGTGACCTGTTGAACTGGGGGACCACTTCGTCAAAGCACCTCTGCTCACTCAGCCAAAAACAGAACTTCCCGGAGGCCAAACATTTTAATTCCAATTCCCATTCCCATTGCAACATGGATCCGTGTCCTCCACTTGTGTCACGATGACACCACCCTCAGGGCGGAGGAGCAACACCTTATATTCCATCTGGGTAGCCTCCAACCTGATAGCATAAATATAAATTTCTCCTTCCAGCAAGAAAAATTCCCTCACCCTCTCTTTCTTCTTTTCCCCACTCTTCTCATCTGCCTATCACCTCCCATTGGGTACCCTCCTCCTTCCCCTTAGAACAAAGAACAGGAAGCAGGACAGAACAGCAACAAGTCATTCTGCCCACAATATTGTGCCAAACCGGCTAAAAAGTAAATCAAAAATCCCCCAAAATCTAATCCCTCCTACCTACACAATGTCCATATCCCCCTACCTTCCTCATATTTATGTGTCTATCTAAACATCTCTTAAAAGCTTCTAATGTATTTGTCTCTACCACCATACAAGGCAGCGCATTCCAGGCATCCACCAGTCTCTGAGTAAAAAACTCACCTCTCTCATCCCCTTTGAACCTATCCCCTCTCACCTTCAATACGCCCTCTAACTATGCCTCTCATAATCTTATAAACCTCTATCAGTTCTCCCCTCAGCCTGCACCACTTTGAGAAAACAACCCAAGTTTGTCCAGTCGTTCATGACAGCAGCGGCCCTGTAGTCTAGGCAGCATCCTGGTAAACCACTTCCCCACCCTCTCCAAAGCCTCGACACCCTTCCAATAGTGGGGTGGCCTGAAATGTATGTAATACTCTAGATGTGGCTTAACCATTCTATAAATTTGCAACATAACCTCTTGATTTTTGAACTCAACGCCTCAACTAATAAAAGCAAACATTCCATAAGTCTTATCGACCTGTGTAGCCACTTTCAAGGAGCTATGAACCTGGACCCCTATGATCCACTCTCCTCTCCAGCCTTTTACCTCTGCTACTCACCTGGCTTCACCTACCATCTTCTAGTTATCCTCGTTCCCCTCCCCCCACCTTTTTATTCTGGCATCTTCCTTTCCAGTCCTGAAGAAGGGTCTTGGGCTGAAACATCGACTGCTTACTCTTTTCCGCAGGTGCTGCCTGACCTGCTGAGCTCCCCCATCAGCTTGTGTGTGATGCTCTGGATTTCCAGCATCTGCAGAATTTCATGTTAATGATTTGCTACTTTATAACTTCCTGCCATAGTTGCCTTATGTACAGACACTCCTGTGCCTTGCATCACTTTATGTACATACAATCTATGTGCAGTGTATAAGCTTTCTTATGTATTTGTATTTATTGTGTTTTTTTATTATTATTGTGTTCTTTTATCTTATTGTGTTTGTTTTGTGCTGCATCGGATCCAGAGTAGCAATTAATTTGTTCTCCTTTACACTTGTGTACTGGAAATGACATTGAACAATCTTAAATCTTGAACCTTGAAGTCAAGACACAGGGCTCTCGCCAAGCAGCCTGAAATGGCCCATGGGTTGCAGTGGCACAAGTTTATCCTGTCATATTTTGTAACTTCAAAATATTAAACATTAAAAGGAAGACGCAGCAGTCCAAACTGTGCACATATCACATGGTAGTGTGATGACGTATGCAATTCAGGTATTTTTACATATAACCTACAGGCAAGATAGTAGTTGCAGCGAATTATTTCAATGAACAAGAATGTTCAATCAACAACATACTTACAAGATTACTCAAGTATTACTGAAATACTAAATGCACAACACATTCCATATCACTAAGTGGGTTTGCACTGACTATTATGTGTTCTAACTGCAGAAACTAATTGAAAGAAACACATGGAAGTCTGGGGATAACATATGTACTCTGTCCTACGTTAGTGAGGTGCTCACTTATGATGCGATGGCGTAATGACATATGCCATTCATGTACTTTTCACATATAACCCATAATGAACCGTGTAAACATTGAAGTATGCTGAATCAAACAATATATTTACAACATCACTCAAATATTACTGAAATATTAAATACACCACACTAATCCTGCAGTAAGCTGGGCTCCTATCAACAAACTGAGCACAAACTGGGAACAGTACCAAAGACGTTCTAGTGATTTATAACTGAGAAAGCTTTGATGAGCCTTCGGGTGAGTTGCAAAGAATGTTTGTCTATAAATGCTGAGGGACATGATTAAAAGCCTCGTGAAGCCTTCAGTTAAATTTAAGCTTCAAGGCCAATCACTTTAAATGTTGTTCGAGGAACAAGAGAGTCTGCAGATGCTGGAAATACTGAGCAATGCACACAGCATGCTGAAGAACTCATCAGGTCAGGCAGCATCAATGGGAGGAAATAAACAGTCGATGCTTCAAGCCGAGATCGTTAATCAAGACTGAAAAGCAAGGAGGAACAAACTCCCCTTCCTCTGGCTCCCCACCTCCTTTCCTTAATTTCATGAGTGGCCATCTTCTCCTATCAGATTCATCTTCGCCAGATCTTCATGTCTTCCATCTAACACCTCCCAACCTCTCACATCAACAACCATCCCCTCCCATCTACCTTCCCCTTCACCTGGATTCACCTATCGGCTGCCAACTTGTACTCTTTCCTCTTCCCTCTGTTGTGACTGTGAACAAAGTCACTGTAGAGAGACTGAAGCTAGTGGATATGGCAACCGAGGATAAGGATGTCTTTATTCAGCATTCAAGACACTCTGGAAGAAGAGTCCTGTCTGACCCAATATGACATAACATTTTTGTACACTAAAGATCAAAGGTGACAGCAGGACAATTCTATAGTTATAACGCATCTACAATGCTTCCTTCTTCACACCCACTCTCCAGACACTCAAAATGAATGTTAATCAGCATTGTCTCTCTGGATTCATGCATATGTTTCCTGATTTGCATCTAACCCCGATCTGCAGCCCTAGGGAGGCATTTGTTCAGAGATGCATTTTAAATTCAATCTGCAATCCACATTCTAACTTGTAGATTGATTGCTGTTGATTTAATATTTGCTATAAACTCTAACACATCCCCCCCTACCCCATATTCTTATTTTGGCTTCTGCCCCCTTCCTTTCCAGTGCTGATGGAAGGCCAACAGCAACAAAACAAACCCCTTTTCCATCTACCCACCTGCCCACACAGATGGACCTCCAACCCCAGGGTCTCTAGCCTCCAGAATATGACCCCAGACTTGCAGACAATTGGCTTCCAAACTTGGACTTGCCAACCCAGGGGCTTTGACCTCTAGACTGACTGAATTTGAGCTTTGACCTCCATACTCGCTGACCTTGAGATTGGACCTCCAGTCTCGCCAGCACCGGGCTTTGACCCCCTCTATAAATAGGATTAGAGTAGAAAGGTACACTAGACAGCATGAAGCCCCGCTGTCTGTGCTCTATATCACTCTATAACTTGATGTCACTATGCAAACACAGTTAACATGTTACACCACAGGTTTAAGCATGACCTTTCCAACTCTTTCCATGGATGCTGCTTGGCCTGATAGTTGTTTCCAGCACTTTCTGTTTGTGTTTTGGATTTACTATACCTGCAGGTTTTTTCCTGATTTTCATTTGAGAAACGTAAAACTGTTGACATCTGGGGAACGTAATTCATTCCCCCTTGTTTGTTGAAATCCATTCCTGGAGTTTTGTTCCACAGGGTATAAAAAGATTGTTGAGCTGAAGGTGTAGAAGGAAAATCTGTTTCAGTGACAGAGTGATGTTTAACTGCTGAAGCAGTCTGAAACATTAGAATAACTGCTGGCTCTCCTATCACGTGCCAAGTGGCAACATCTTTATACCCTCAGTGTTTTAAATACTTGCCTGGTACATTTTTGTTCAAAGATTGTTCTTTGTTCTACTGTGAATCCCTTGGTTCTGCTGTGAATGCCTTCAAGAAAATTATTTGTCAGAGTAGCATTTGGTGACAAATGCGTACTCTGATAATAAATTTACTTTCAACTTTGAACTGTAAAGTTAAAAGGACATGTGTTCATGGACTGTTCAGAAGTCTGATGGTAGAGTGGAAAAAGATATTCCTGAATCACTGATTGTGGGTGTTTAGGCTCCTATACGTCCTCCTGATAAGAAGGCCTGTGATGGATGGTGAATGTCTTTAGAGATAGATTGTTATTCTTCTCCGTGCCTGTGGTGCATAAGGCAGAAATCTTGCCGATTCTTTAGTAATTTTGTCTGTTTTTTTATGAGGCCAAGTTGCTAGCTCGATGCTCAATCCATCCCAGATGGAAAGCGTGCAAGGAGCCAGCTGGATTCGAACCCGGGACGACTTGCCTCGAAGTCCGGTGCTGATGCTGTTACACCACTGGCCAGCTTACAGATAGGTGCCATCCTCTTAAGGCACCAACTCTTGAAGATGTCCTGGGTGGTAGGCAGAGTTGTGCCTGTGACTGAGCTGTACTGGGATAGACATAACAGAATATGATGAATCGTACATTCATGATAAATAATGTTGTATATTTTAGCTGGTCAGATTATTCTCTCCATCAGTATGTACCATGGAAATTTCAAAACAAATTGTAAAGAAATACGCTTAAAGCTAAAGTTTTAAATAATTCAGATTGGCTGCATTTCTTAAAACACAATCCTTCGACAGAGCTTTCAACTGCGGTTATCTCTGGGAACATAATTACAGCGATAAATTTCTTTACTGTCCTGTCTACCTCTCCGTTATTATAGGGTTTGTGTTGAGGCTAAGAAGTAATTTAATAATAAACCAAGTTTAAGGTTGAAGAAGCACAGAACAAGATATAGGTTTCCGCCTCAATTTTTTGTTTGGGAAGTATAAACCTGTTGAAGTCTGGAGAGAGTAATTCATGTGTCATTGCTTACTGAAATCCAGTCATGAAATTCTGCTCCACAGGGTATGAAACAGTGTTGAGCTGCAGGTGTAAAAGGATAGAGTGATGCTTAACTAATGAAGCAGACTGATGTTCTGGAGCAACTTTCCACTCTTCTATTAACTGTCGAGTTGGGAAAATGTCTACAGCCTCAGTGCTGAGGAACCGCGGGCTAAGATGACAACAGTGTATGGAGACTGAAACTGAAAGGCTTAGGTCAAGTGGAAGTGGAGAGGATGTTTCTAATCGTGGGAGAGTACAGCACCAGAGGGCACAGTCTCAGAATTCAAAGACATATCTTTAGCATAGGGTTGAGGAGAAATTTCTTTAGCCAGAGGATGATGTATCTATGGAATTCATTGCAACAAATGGCTGTGGAGGCCAGGTTGTTAGGTATATTTAAACTGGAGGGTCCTGATTAGTAAGAACATCAAAGGCTACAGGAAGAAAGAGGGAGAATGCTGTTGAGGGTGAAAATAAATCAGCTATTATTGAATAGCAGAACAGACCTGGTGGGCTGATTGGCCTAACCTGCTACGTCCAATGGTCTTATAGTCAAATCAAGGCACCAGAGATAAGACCATATGACCATAAGACATAAGAGCAGAAACAGGCCATTTAGCCCATCGAGTCTGCTGTGTCATTTCATTATGACTGATTCATTTTTCCTCTCAGCCCCATTCTCCTGCCTTTTCCTCAGTATACACATCACCGAGGATCTCATCTGAACTGTACACACCAACTGTGTGGCAAAAAAAACACAACGGCATCTCTTCCACCTCAGGTGACTGAAGAATTCCAGCATGAGTCTCCAAATCCTCAAGACTTTCTACAGGAATACGGCACCATTGAGAGCATCCTGACTGGCTGTATCACCGCTGGATACAGAAACTACACCAACCTTGATCGCCGGGCACTGCAGAGAGTGGTACGGACAGCCCAGTGCATTTAGGGATGTGAACTTCCCTCCATTGAGGACACCTACAGCAGCAGGTGCATAAAGAAGGCCTGGAAGATCATCGAGGTCACCAGTCATCCCAACCATAAACTGCTTCCGTCTGGCAAATCGTACCGCAGCATGAAAGCCAAAATTATTAGGCTATGGGCCAGCTTCTTTCTACAAACCATCAGACTCATAAATTCACATGTCTATACGTTGCAACGGAGTCATAATGCAAAGATTTTTACTCCCTCACATTGTGGGATGGATGTAAGACTTAAATAAATTCAACCTGTATCCCTCATGCCCTGACCAATCAAGAATCTATCAACTTCTGTCTTAAATACAAGTAAAGACTTGGCCTCTGGAGCTGCCTGTGGCAAAGAATTCCATAGATTCACCACACTCTGGCTAAAGAAATTCCTCCTCATCTCCTTTCTAAAATGACACCCCTCTATTCTGAGACTATGTCATCTGGTCTTAGACTCTCCCACCATAGTAAATATCCTCTTGACACGCACTCTATCAAGACCTATCACCATCCAATAGGTTTCAATTATGTCACCCCTCATTCTTCTGAGTTCCAGTGAGTAAAGGCCCAGAGCCATCAAATGCTCCTCATATGACAAGCCTTTCAGTCCCTGAATTGTTTTCATGTACCTCCTTTGGAAACCTTCTCCAGTTTCAGCACATGCTTTCTAAGATAAAGGGCCCAAAACTGCTGACAATACTCCAAGTGAGGCCTCACCAGAGCTTTATAAAGTCTCAACATTACATCCTTTGCTTTCGGTTCTAGTCCTCTTGAAATGAATGCTAACATTGCATTTACCTTCCTCACCACAGACTCAACCTGCAAGTTAACCTTTCGGAGTCCTTTGCGTCCCAGTTTTTTGAATTTTCTGCCAATTTAGGATATAGTCAACCCTTTCATTTCTTCTACCATAGTGCATGAACCTACACTTCCCGACACTGTGTTCCATCTGCCATTTTTTGCCCATTCTCCAAATCTGTCTAAATCCTCCCGTAGCCTCTCTACTTCCTCAAAACCACCTGTTCCTCCATTATTCTTCATATTGTCTGCAAACTTTGCAACAAACTATCAATTCCATCATCCAAGTCATTGACATATAATGTAAAAAGAATCAGTCCCAACACAGACCGCTGTGGAACACCACTAGTCACCATCAGCCAGCCAGAAAAGACTCCATTTATTCCCACTCTTTGCCTCCTGCCAATCAGCCACTGCCTTATCCATGCTGGAATATCATGGGCTCATACCTTGTTAAGAAGCCTCATGTGTAGCACCTTCTCAAAGGTCTTCTGAAAATCCAAGTACAAAACAGCAACTAATTCTCCTCTGTCTATCGTGCTTGTTATTTCTTCAGACAATTCCAACAGATTTGTCAGGCAAGATTTTCCCTTGAGCAAACCATGCTGACTACGGCCTATTTTATCATGTGCCTCAAAATACCCTGAAATCTCTTCCTTAATAATCAATTCCAACATCTTGCCAACCACTGAAGTTAGACTAATTGGCCTCTAGTTTGTTTTCTTCTGTCTCACTCCCTTCTTGAAGAGTGGAGTGCCATTTGCAATGTTCCAGTCTTCCAGAACCATTCCAGAATCTGGTGATTCTTGAAAGATCATTACTTTTGCCTCCACAATCTCTTTAGCCACATTTTTCATTACTGTGGGGCGTACACCATCTGGCCCAGGTGACTTATCTATCTTCAGACCTTTCAGTTTCCCAAGAACATTTTTTAAACTTTCTTTCTAGTACTGGTAACCACACACTTTGCGACCCCGGACACCTGGAACTTCCACCATACTGCTGTGTCTCCATAGTGAAGATGCAAAATACTTACTCACTCCATCCACCATTTTGATGCAGGTTTCCACCCAAAATATTGACAATTCCTTTCTTCTCACAGATGCTGCTCAACCCACTGAGTTCCTCCAGCAGATTGTTTGCTGCTAACAATGTGGTGGAAATCCTAATGCTAACAAGTGGTAATTAGACAGTTATAGAGTACAGTAAGGGCCATTTGGCCAGTAACATCAGGAGGTCCTTTACACTAACCCCTTTTTATTCCCACATTCCCAGTGTGCAGATTTTACCATTTATCTGCACGCTAGGGTCAATCTGTGGTGGACAATTTACCTCCCAACCCACATGATTTTGAGACATGGGAGGGAAGAAAAGAGATGAAAGAACAAAACAGATAGTGAAATGTGTTGTTTGCGTCAACCACAAACCTAGTATTGTTTACAGTTTTGGTCTCCAAATTTGAGGAAGGATCTTCTAGCTATTGAGGGAGTGCAGTGTAGGTTCACGAGGTTAGTTCCCAGGATGGCGGGACTGTCATATGTTGAAAGATTGGAGCGACTGAGGTTGTATACACTGGAATTTAGAAGGATGAGAGGGGATCTGATTGAAACATATAAGATTATTAAGAGATTGGACACGCTAGTGGCAGGAAACATGCTCCCAACGTTGGGGGAGTCCAGAACCAGAGGCCACAGTTTAAGAATAAGGGATAGACAATTTAGAACGGAGTTGAGGAAAAACTTTTTCACACAGAGGGTTGTGGTTCTGTGGAATGCTCTGCCTCAGAAGGCAATGGAGGCCAGTTTTCTGAATTCTTTCAAAAAAGAGTTAGATAGAGCTCTTAAAGATAGCGGAGTGAAGGGATATGGGGAGAAGGCAGGAAAAGGGTACTGATTGTGGATGATCAGCCATGATCACAGTGAATGGTGGTGCTGGCTCGAAGGGCTGAATGGCCGACTCCTGCACCTATCGTCTATTGTCTATTGTCTAGTCTGAGGATGTGCAGGGGGCAGCCTGCAAGTGTCACCATGTTTCTGGCGCCAACGTAGCATGCCCACAATTTAATGGCTCGTCTGTCTTTGGAATGTTGGAGGAAGCAGGAGCACCCAGAGGAGACCCATGCAGTTGTGGGGAGAACGTACAAACTGCTTACAGACACCAGCAGGAATTGAACCCCGAAACCCAGATTCGCTGATATTGTAACCCGTTACACTAACCACTATGCTACTGTGTTCCCGGGAAAACACAAGCAGCAGGAGAGAGAAGGTACATGTGCCATCCAGACAGGAATTATTGATGAATTGGGTCAAAACCGTGATGTACAGTTTGGAACAGAAACGTCCCCCACAGATGCTGATTGATCCACTGAGTTCCTCCAGCAGATTGCTTGTCGCTGAAGAATATTAATATGAGTGGTTGGAGGGTGGGGCTGCGGGGTGGCACTGTAGCTTATTGACAGCGTAACGCTCTTACAGAACCAACAACTTGTGTTTAAATCTGCTGCTGTCTCATTCTACATTCTGCCCGCGTCTATGTGGGTTTTCTCCAGGTGCCCTGGTTTCCTCCCACATTCCACAGACGTACAGGTTTGTAGGTTAATCGGTCACACGGGTGTAATGGGGCAGTACGGGCTCATTGGCCCAGAAGGGCCTGTTACTGTGCTGTATCTCTAAAGAAAAAGGGTAAGACTTTGGTGCAAAGGCTGTGTGCAGACATCAGAGGGGCTGGCTGCTTGCCAAAGCTGAGCTCTGAGAGTGAGAATGGAGACACCTTCTCTAATAAGAACACCCCGGGATTTTCAGGGGGCAAGAGCTTAATCAGCTGTGGCAGCATTAATAAAACAGAGAGAATAATCTGAAGAAGAAGTCGAGTGGGATCAGCTTTTAAGGAGTTCATTAAGGATCAAGGATAAACTCTATTTACACTATACAGTTACATGCATTCGGAATTTGTTGTGATGTAATGGTCAGGATGCAACATGCAGTTAAAAAAACATTATTCAGCAATTAGAAAGAATAAAGGATTATATAAAAATAAAGTTAGTTATTAAATAATGGATATGGAATAAAACGCACATTAATACCACATGTATTTACAATGTAAACTGCATTACATAAAGTGGTTTAAAGTGTTTACAGAGCAGAGTAGTGACGGGGGTAATAGAGTGGGACGGGTAACTAGAATGGGTGATCAGATTAACTGCCTGGAGAGAAACAAAGAAAATTATGTTAAAATGTATCTGTACCATTTTTCACTGGTTCTCTTGCCTGCTTCTCATTCCTCCTCCATTCCGTGACCCTATTAACCCTTGGGGAGTGCAGGATCCAACCTCCATTGAATAATCCACTATCAGTGTAATGCTGAAGCAGGATTATTACTTGTAGAATCTCAACTATTGAGCTCATGGAGAGGAGATAACAATTATAGAGGATAGCAATAATTCTCTGCTTGCTGCACTGACACTAACATTTACACTCAGTCATCATCACCATCATTACGTGCCACGTCGTATGACATAGCTGATCACGGAGACCGTGATTGTTCTTCGCAAATTTTTCTACAGAAGTGATTTGCCCTTGCCTTCTTCTGGGTACCTCCTGTATCCAATAAAGTGGCCGCTGAGTGTATGTTGTGATCTTCTACTGCTGTAACCCATTCACTTCAAGATTCGACAAGGTAGTGGGTTCAGAGATGCAGAGATCACTGTTGTAATGAGTGGTTATTTGAGTTACTGTCGCCTTCCAGTCAGCTTGATCCAGTCTGGCCATTCTCCTCTGATCTCTCTCATTAACAAGGCATTTTCAATCACAGAGATGCCACTGACTGGATTTTTTTAAGGTCAAAGTCATTTAGATCACATTTCTCCCCTACTGGTCTGAACAACTGAACCTCTTGAGTTACTATCACATGATTGGCTGATTAGATATTTGTAGATATTTCTCATTACTACCACTGGGCAGGAAGTGCAGGGCCTTTAGATCCCACACCACCAGTTCAAGAACAGTTATTACCCTGCAACCATCAGTCTCCTGGTCCAGTGTGGAGAACTTCACTCACCACAACTCAACCCACACACTCACGCTCAAGGACATTTTATAACTCAGTGTACACACATAAAAGTTGCTGGTGAACGCAGCAGGCCAGGCAGCATCTCTAGGAAGAGGTACAGTCGACGTTTCGGGCCGAGACCCTTCGTCAGGACTAACTGAAGGAAGAGTGAGTAAGGGATTTGAAAGTTGGAGGGGGAGGGGGAGATCCAAAATGATAGGAGAAGACAGGAGGGGGAGGGATGGAGCCAAGAGCTGGACAGGTGATAGGCAAAAGGGATACGAGAGGATCATGAGACAGGAGGGATCCTCTCGTATCCCTTTTGCCTATCACCTGTCCAGCTCTTGGCTCCATCCCTCCCCCTCCTGTCTTCTCCTATCATTTTGGATCTCCCCCTCCCCCTCCAACTTTCAAATCCCTTACTCACTCTTTCTTCAGTTAGTCCTGACGAAGGGTCTCGGCCCGAAACGTCGACTGTACCTCTTCCTAGAGATGCTGCCTGGCCTTCTGCGTTCACCAGCAACTTTTATGTGTGTTGCTTGAATTTCCAGCATCTGCAGAATTCCTGTTGTTTGCGTTATAACTCAGTGTTATTTGTTTAGAACATGGAACATTAGAGCAGAGTACAGGCCCTTCAGCCCACAATGTTGTGCTGACCTTTTAACCTACTCTAAGATCAATCTAACCTTTCCCTCCAACAGAGCCTTCCATTTTCTTATCACCCATGTGTCTATCTAAGAGTTTTTAAAATGCCCCTAATGTATTGGGTGGCGGGGTGGAGATACGTCTCTACTAAAGGAGGTGCAAGGTGCTAGCCTGCTGGTCTCCCTTGGGCAAGGTGTAGCACCTGCTTAGCCTCCCGATCAGGGTCACATGAAGCGATAGGAGCTGGTGGGTGGATGGTTGTATAAACAGCTGGTGCATATCACAGTCCTGGTTATGCAACCACTAACGTCAGGCAGACAGTCTTTGTAGAGTATTGATAATGGCTGGAGTCTCCCGTCTTGTAAAGACACTGCCCAGAAGAAGGCAATGGCAAACCACTTCTGTCGAAAAATTTGCCAAGAATAGTCATGGTCATGAGATTGTGATCGCCCACGTCATACAACATGGCACATTACTATCCCCCTGATACCCACCATTCTCTGTGTTAAAAAAAAACTTACATCTGACACAACCCCTATAGTTTCCTCAAATCACCAAAAAGTTAATAGATTTTATTTTCACAATTTGTCTTCTTTTGCACATTGCTTGATTGTCAATCTTTGCTTATGTATACTTTATTATAAATTCTATTGTTTTTCTTCATTTTCCTGTAAATGTCTGAAAGAAAATAAATTTCAAGGTAGTATAAGGTGACTTGTACATACGCTGCTAATAAACTTCTCTTTGACTTTCACCTGCACTTGACTTTTCTTTATCCCCCATTATTCATTATTGCAATTCACAGGAAGTTCCTACGAAGGCAAAATTAGTCAGGAGAATGAAAACAAGATTACAGCCTCTGGAGACTTGTAGTAGCCTAAGCTGGTTTAATTCCCTCTTGTTGAATGTTTTTATCTACGGACGGTAAGTTATATTTCTGGCACTTATTTACAGATACATATTTTCCACATACCTAATATTAATTAATCAGTTTACACTGACTAAAACACCAGTTATTAGGGAATGGACAGAGTGAAAATTAGCCAAATGTGTGTTAGACTAGGGAGTTTCCATTTTCAATCTCTGTCATCGGAGCATTGTGCTCTGATGAAGATTCCATCAGGAAGAACAATTCCCATTTTGTAGTGTAACACTGTGCAGCATAGGTGGACAGAGCCCTGGCAAAAATCAGCTCCTGTGTATCATTCCCAGTGGTAGTAATAAGAAGAGGGCATGTCCTGGATGGCAAGAGTCCTTAGTGATTGATGTCGCCCTACGTGAGGGTTGTCTGCTTAATCAAAGTCTTTAAAATTATTAGGTTGGGGAGAGTGAATGGTGGACCAGATCCCCTCTGGGCCTGTACTCACTGGAACTTAGAAAGGGAAGGATCGAATTGAAACCTATTGAATATTGAAAGGCCGAGATAGAGTGGATTTGGAGAGGATGCTTCCTATCGCGGGTGAATCCAGAACTTGTGGGCACAGACTCAGAATACAAGGTCATCCACTTAAAACAGAGAGGAGGAGGAATTTCTTTAGCCAGAGGGAAGTGAATCTTTGGAAATCCTTGCAACAGTTGGCTGTGGAGGCCAAGTCATTGGGTATATTTAAAACAGAGGTTGATAGGTTCATGATTATTAAGGGTGTCAAAGGTTACGGGGAATCGACAGAAGAATGGGTTTGAGAGAAATAATAAATTAGCCATGATTGAGTGGTAGAGCAATCTTGATGGGCTGAATGGCCTAATTCTGCTTCTATGTGTTATGGTCTTCTTGTCCTAATAACCCGAAGGCAGTAACTCACACAGTAAATGTAAGTGTTCTGGAGAGCGTTGGAGAACAGAACAGCCAAAGGATGCAAGTGCAAATTTACTTAAAAATGCTGGAAACACTCAACAGATCAGGCAGTGCTTCTGGAATTTTCTGTTTTAACATACTGGCGCCAGAAGCAAGGTGACTCTTACAGGCTGCCCTCAGCACATCCTCAGACTGTGTTGGTCGTTGATGTAAAGCAATGCCAGAAATGAAAGAGAAGTTTGGTTGCTGGGATTGGCTGCTTGCTTCTAGGCTTGTTCACCGAGCCTGGAGGTTAGGTCGCAAGTGTTTTATCTTCCTCTATCCCCTTCCTCTATCAGCTCATTCCATACATAGACTACCCTCGGTGTAAAGAATTTGCCCCTCAGATCTCCTTTAAATCTCTCTCCTCTCACCTTCAGACCCTGCCCTCTAAGTTTTTATTCAATTTATTTGGGAAATAGAATGTGCACATTCACCCCATCCATTGTATTGGACATCTCTATAAGGTCACCCCCTCAGCCTCTTATGAACAAATTCTATTTATTTATTTAGGGATATAATGCAGAATAGGCCCTTCTGGTCCTTTGAGCCGTAATGCCCAGCAACCCCCAACAATCCCCAATTTAACCTTAACCTAATCACAGGACCATTTAAAACATCCAATTAAGCTACTAACAGGTACATCTTTGGACTGTGGGAGAAACCTGAGCATCCGGAAAAAACTCATGCATTCCACAGGGAAGGTATACAGACTCTAGCAGAGGATGCTGGGATTGAACTCTGAACTCTGAGTCATAGCCTAACCAACCTCTCCCTATAATTCTGTTGCTCATGTCCTGGCACACAAACCAAGATTCATTATTAAGTGGAGACAACCATTACAAATAGCTGGTAACCACAGCTAACTGTCTGCTTCCCTGCCTTTCTGCCAGTAGAGTGATGAGATTGGGGGATGTTATCAGAGAGATCAGTCAGTATGAGTGGTGAATCTGTGGAATTCTCTGCCACAGGAAACAGTTGAGGCCAGTTCATTGGCTATATTTAAGAGGGAGTTAGATATGGCCCTTGTGGCTAAAGGGATCGGGGGTATGGAGAGAAGGCAGGTACAGGGCTCTGAGTTGGATGATCTGCCATGATCATACTGAATGGCGGTGCAGGCTCGAAGGGCCGAATAGCCTACTCCTGCACCTATTTTCTATGTTTCTATGAGTATTTGCAATATATTTTGTGGACGCTTTGTATTGCAGACGCAGGTGATCAGCGGTGGGTAGATTTCAATCAAGCTGATTACTTTTTTCCAGAGTAACACACACAAAGTGCTGGGGGAGCTCGGCAGGTCAGGCAGCCTCTATGGAGGGGAATAAAGAGCTGAGGTTTCGAGCCAAGATCCTTCACCAGGACTGGAAAGGAAAGAGGAAAGAAGCCAGAATAAGAAGGTGGGGAGAGGAGACAGAGTACAAGCCGGCAAGTGATAATTGAGACCAAGTGAGGGGGAAATTGGATGGGTGGGGGGGGGGAATAAAGTAAGAAGCTGGGTGGTGATAGGTGGAAGAAGTAAAGGGCTGAAGAAGAAGAAGGAGACTGATAGGAGAGCGGACCATGGGGAAAAGGTTGGAAGAGGGGCATCAGAGGGAGGTGATAGGAGGGTGAGGAGAAGAGAGGAGTAAGAGGGGAGCTTGAGTGTTGAATGGAAAAAGAGAGTAGCCGGAGAATTTACCAGAACTTAGAGAAATCAAAGTTTGTGCCGGCATGTTGAAAGCTGTCTGAAGGGTATATGAGGTGTTGCTTCTCCAACCTATTGTGGCAGTAGAGGAGGCCATGGACTGACCGATTTCCAGCATCTGCAGAATCTCTTGTGCTTATGGCTTACTCTATCTAGTTGTGATCAAGTTGCTAGGATATCTCTGGATTGCTCTTGGCCAGGCAAGCAGGAAGTATTCCATCACACTGGTGCCTTGTAGATGGCGACAAGACACTGGGGATTCAAGAGCTGCATAACTCTGAAAATCAAAGTTTCTAAAAGTATAAATGCAAATATTCAGGTTGAGAAAATAACTCAATCTTCTGATAATTACAGGATAGATTCAAAATAATAATAAATAAAATAATTTTATTTCAATTACATGTTGTTTCCTTTTTATATTTTGCACTTCATTTAACTAGGGAGAAGTACAACATGAGAAATTCTGCAAATGCTGGAAATCCAAGGCAAAACACACAAAATGCTGAAGGAACTCAGCAGGTCAGGCAGCATCTATGGAAATGAATAGACAGCTGATGTCTCAGGCTGAGATCGTTCATCAGAACTAGAAAAAAGATGAGAAATTAGAAGGAGAAGTAATTTTGTCCTCCAAATTACCATACTCGGTACAATGCTTAATGGAATCAATCCATGATGTTTCAATTGTGTTTTGGAGAAAAGTAATATCAGTAAGTTACAATATACAAAGTTAAAAAATACATGTCATGTTCTCACAGATTAGTGACTGTAACTAATAATTAGAAGTATGATGAGCAGTTTGCACAATCTGACAGGCACTGGCATGTTATCTGATACCTTCAATGTTCTTTTCAACGAAACGAAAGTCTCCTTGAACTTGAACTCCTCTAAGCTGTACTTCCTGTTTTCTAACTTGTGCCGTGTCTCATTCATCCCTTGCCCTTGTGATCACCGATCTATTATATCAGAATCTGAATCAGAATCCGGTTTATTATCACTCACATATGTCATGATTTTTTAAAATTTTGATTGCTGCTATCAGAAAGGAGGTACAGAGCCTGAAGACACACGCTCTATGTGTTTGTAACAGCTTCTTCCTCTCCACCATCAGATTTCGGAATGGACAATGAACCCACATTCTTTTTCTTTTTTCCGCTCTCCTTTTGCACTACTTATTCAACTTAATTTTGTCTTCCGGCTCCTGTACCTCCTCCTTGATAGAGAAGGGGGCAACTACTGCACAGCGTCCTGTCATCTTCAGAAGTTTTCTGATGACTCTGCCATAGTTGGATGCATCAGCAAGGGAGATGAGGCTGAGTACAGGGCTATGGTAGGAAACTTTGTCACATGGTGTGAGCAGAATTATCTGCAGTTTAATGTGAAAAAGACTAAGGAGCTGGTGGTAGACCTGAGGAGAGCTAAGGTACCGGTGACCCCTGTGTCCATCCAGGGGGTCAGTGTGGACATGGTGGAGGATTACAAATCCCTGGGGATACGAATTGACAGTAAACTGGACTGGTCAAAGAACACTGAGGCTGTCTACAAGAAAGGTTAGAGCCGTCTCTATTTCCTGAGGAGACTGAGGTCCTTTAACATCTGCCGGACGATGCTGAGGATGTTCTACGAATCTGTGGTGGCCAGTGCTATCATGTTTGCTGTTGTGTGCTGGGGCAGCAGGCTGAGGGTAGCAGACACCAACAGAATCAACAAACTCATTCGTAAGGCCAGTGATGTTGTGGGGAAGGAACTGGACTCTCTGACGGTGGTGTCTGAAAAGAGGATGCTGTCCAAGTTGCATGCCATCTTGGCCAATGTCTCCCATCCACTACATAATGTACTGGGTGGGCACAGGAGTACATTCAGCCAGAGACTCATTCCACTGAGATGCAGCACAGAGCATCATAGGAAGTCATTCCTGCCTGTGGCCATCAAACTTTACAACTCCTCCCTTGGAGGGTCAGACACCCTGAGCCAGTAGGCTGATCCTAGACTTATTTCCTGGCATAACTTACATATTACTATTTAACTATTTATGGTTTTATTACTATTTAATTATTTATGGTGCAACATTTATGGTGGAAATTGAAAACCAATTTCCCCCGGGATCAATAAAGTATGACTATGACTATGTCCTAGATGATGGATGCAGCCTTCCTGAGGCATTACCCTTTGAAGATGTCCTCAGTGGTGGGGAGGCTGGTGCCGATGATGGAGCTGGCTGAGTTTGCAACTTTGGGCAGCTTTTCCAATCCTGTGCGGCGGCCCCACCATACCAGACAGTGATTCAACCGGTTAGCATCTCTCCACGGTCCATCTGTGGAAGTAATATATCAATGTATTGCTGCTACAAAGCAACACACTTCATGATATACGGCAGTGATATTGAACCTGATTCTGATGAATCAAAATGATCAAATGGTGCTACGTCAAGAAGGAGTCTAACTTTCCCCATTGACCAGGGCAACATTAATCTATCAGTGAGCCTCACGGACACTGATCATTTCATCAATAAATCATCGATATTGGTGAGATCTCCTTGCTCAATACAAACTGCCTGCCATATTGGCACTGGAATTACAATTGGTTGAGCACCTCTCCACCATCTGCCACAAGTTGGACTTCCTGGCGGCCAAATATTTTAATTCTCATTCCCATTCCCGTTCCGGTGTGTCAGTCCACAGCCTCCTCTTGTACCAAGATGAGTCCACCCTGAGGGTTCAGGAGCAACAGCTTATATTCCATCTCCAACCTGATGGCATGAATATCAATTTCTCCTACTGGTGAATGAATACTACCCCCCCCCCCCACTCCTCTATTCTCCAGTTCGACCTTTTACTTAAAGTCATAGAATCAGAGAAAAGTACAGAACAGTAACAGACCCTTCAGCCCATCTAGTCAATGCTGAAACCATTTAAGCTGCCCACTCCCATCAACCTGCACCAGAACCATGGTCCTCCATACCCCTACCTATCCAAACTTCTCTTAAATGTTGAAATCGAGCTCACAGGCACCACTTCCTCTCACCTGCCTATGGATCACCTCCCCCTTCCCTTTTTCGTATTGTCCACTCTCCCTTCATATCAGATACTTTCTTCTCCAGCCCTTGACCTTTCCCACCCACCTGGATTCACCTATTACCATCCAGCTCACTTCCTTCCCCTCCTCGCACCTTTCAATTCAGGCGTCTGCCTCCCTTCCCTCTCAGTCCTGAAGAAGGATCTCGGCCTGAAATGTCAACTGTTTACTCTTTCCCATGGATGCTGCCTGACCTGCCAAGTTCTCCAGCATTGTGTGTGTGTTGCTTTGGATTTCCTCCTATTGGTTTATTATTGTCATGTGTACCATGGTACAATGAAAGGCTTGGAAATAATTCAGGAAATGAATGGCTTGAGTGGTGGGCGGTTGCATTGAGTTATTCTCCGTTCTTGGCAATTTACTTGCAAGCATATGTCACTGTATGAGGAGACATCATCAATGTCTTGTTAATTGTGGTGTGTCCTCTGATTGCTTGGCCTTTATATAGTTATCAATCAGCTGGTTGGTCCTCATTACGGGAACTCATTTGTGATGTAGGGAGGAAGTATCATCATTGACTGGTTGCATGGCGAACTTCATGCATCGTGGTCTGGAACTTTGCCCAGACTGGCTCATAAATAGGATCGAGGTCTACGTGTCCGTTTACAGAATTGTTCGTGGAAAACCATACTTCTCGGGATTCTCTTGCATGCCGTGTGTTTGCTTCCGCCATGACTTTCACGAATGCCCTTCGGTCTTGTCCAATAGCTTTGTTTGTTCTTTTGGTCTGCAGAGCAATTGGGCAAGACCAACGTGATCTTCAAAATCCAATGTAGGAACTGCAGCAAATATTGCGTTGGGCAAACTGGGAGAAAGCTATCCACAGGGATCCATGAACATCAACTGGCTGTGAAGCGACATGACCAATTCTCCCTAGCCTCTACCCATGAAGATTGAGAGGGACACAAATTCGACTAGCCATCAGTGAAAGTCACACAACAAATCAGCGACAAGACTTCCTCTTTGCATCACAACTGAGTTTCTGTAATGACGACCAATTAGCTGATTGATAAGTACGTATGTAAAGGCCAAGCATTCAGAGGACACACCACAATTAAGAGCACATTGATGACGTCTCCTTGTACAGTCAGAAAATGCTTGCAAGTAAATTGCCAAGATCGGAGAATAACTCAACCCAACCATCCACCACTCAGGCTGACCATTTCACGAATTATTTCCAAACTTTTCACATAATCATGGTACACATGACAATAATAAACGAACAGAAGAAAATCCAAAGCAACACACACAAAATGCTGGAGGAACTCAGCAGGTCAGGCAGATAGCACAATAGACTGTGAGGTCAAGAATCCATTTCTCATACTGAAGATTTTTTTATATATCATTAGTCAGAAGTTTTCCTTGCAGGTGCACTGAGAGAAGTATTGCGAAGTAAAGTAATTTAAATTAGTAAATTGGTTTATTAGTGTCACATGTGCCGAGATACAGTAAAATACTTTGTTTTGTATGACATCCATAGAGATAACTTTATCACATCAGTGCACTGAGGTGGTACAAGGGAAGGTTTAGGGGAGATGTCTGTAAACATCTACAGTTCGTTGGACCGGAAGAACCACACTGCACACTGCATCTTGAAATAAAATGATGTAAAAAATAAAAATTACAACGTCTTGGGTTCTGTCCTACATTTTGTGGATTATGCTTTATGTTCTTTGAGGTGAGCTTATGGACATGAACTGGGGTGGCACGGAGGGGGCAGCACGTTAACATTGCAGTTAGCGTAACGTTTTACAGCAACAGCAATCGAAATATCAGAGTTCAATATCTGCCACTGTCTGTAATGATAGTGGGTTGGTTAGCACAACACTTTACAGTACAGGTGACACAGATTCAATTCCCGCCACCGCCTGCAAGGAGTTTGTACGTTGTCTCTGTCACCATGTGGGTTTCCTCCGGGTGCTCTGGTTTCCTCCCACATTCTGAGGATGTACCGATTGCTAGCTTAATTGATCATTGTAAATTATCCCATGATTAGACTAGGATTAAATCAGGGGATTGCGAGGTGGCCTGGCTGATATTCCACGCTGTATCTCAATAAATAAATAATGAGTTTTTACATTCTCCCATGACCGTATGGGTTTTCTCCGCATGCTCCGCTTTCCATGCACATTTGAAAGACATACAGGTTAGTAAGTTGTGAGCATACTATTTTGGCACCAGAAGCATGGTGACACTACTGGGCTGCCCCCCCAGCATATCCCTGGACTGTGTTGGGCATTGACGCAAACAACACAGTTCACTGTATGTTGCGAAGTTTCGATGTACATGTGACAAATAAAGCTAATAATAAAAAAAAAGAACAGTATAAAATAAATGAATTTAACGTGTGGATGTTGTTAATGCTGTTTACTGCTCTTTGTTAAGTAAACTAGTGCTGACATTCCAGAACCAACTTTATGTACAGAGGTCTAAAATTGATCACTCTTACTTTTGAATATTTACTTTCCATCTGCAATGCGTCTCACCGATCCCCTTTGCACCTTTTTTTTTGTCCTGATGCCTGTGTCATGAATTATTCAGCCAAATTTAATTGGATTGTTATTTGAATAATTGATCAGATTGGCTCCTACCTGCGTTGGACTAGATCATTTAATTGATTCCTGCCCTTTTAAATCTGCCCTGAGAGATATTCTGATGTCTACTGGGTCAGTTGGAGCATTCGAGCTTGGTGAGTTGTTGCCTCTGCAAGAGCCACTTGTGAAATTTATTCTTATCTTATCTTTTTGGTCTTGATTTAGTGTATTTTTATTCAGCTCATTAACTGATATCCCCCAGCTTCTTCATGTTTATTCATGGTATTATTTAAATAGGGCAGTGATCCCTTGCTCTTTACACAGGCTCCTTATCTTGTTTATTTTTTGCTGCATTTGGATGTCTGCAGATGTGCAGAGGATAAGGAATCTTTAGGAGGAGTGTGGGGGTAGCACCTCCGGTGAAGGGGCTTGTCGTGTCCATTCTGGGGCAGCTCACTCACCTTTGAACCCACCGGACACTCAGCTCTCCCCTGTGGCTCCCAGTAGTCGTTTGCATGTGACAGCGGTCACACCTCAGGTCACGCCACTTCGACAGGTGGGCTAAACCAGGTGAGGGTAGCCAGTGGGCTTCATACCCCAGTGAGAGAGGGCCATGACTGTCCTATTGTGTGAAGTCAGCTCTGGCGGACGAGGTGGATGAGATTTATTAATTTATTGAGATAGACTGTGGAACTGGCCCTTCAAGCCACACCACCCTGTAACCCCTGATTTAACCCTGGCCTAATCTCAAGATAATTTACAATGACCCGATTAACCTACCAACTGGTACATCTTTGGACCGTGGGAGGAAACCAGTCACGAGAGAACGTACAACCTCCTTACAAACAGTGCCAGGGATTGAACCCGGGTCGCTGGTACTGTAAAGTGTTGTGCTAACCACTACACTATCACGCTGCCCATCTGCAGATCTACACCTATATTGTTCGAGGAGATTTGGTACGTCACCAAAGACACTTGCAAATTTCCACAGATGTACCATGGAGAGCATTCGAATTGGCTGCACCTGGTATGGGGGCGGGGGGTAGGAAGCACTGTACAGGAGCCAAATAAGCTGCAGAGAGTTGTAAACTCAGTCGGCTGTGACGGGCACTAGCTTCCACAGCATCCAGGACACTTTCAAGGAGCAATGCTTCAAAAAATTGGCATCCTTCATTAAAGGTCCCTATCACCCAGGATATGCCCTCTTCTCCTTGCCACCATCAGGAAGGAGGTACAGGAGCTTGAAAAGCCTTATTTACTTTACTAGTTACATCTGTAGACATACTCGTTAATTGAAATATCTAATCAGCCAATCATGTGACGGCATCTCAATGCATAAAAGCATGCAGACATAGTCAAGAGGTTCATTTGTTGTTCAGACCAGACACCAGAACGGGGAAGAAATATGATCTAAGTGACTTTTGTTCTGTGGAATGATTGTTGGTGCCAGGTTTGAGTATTTCATAAACTGCTGAACTCCTGGGATTTTCACACACAGCAGTTCCTACAGTTTACAGAGAATGGTGCATTGAGTGAGTGGCAGTTCTGTGGGCAAAGACAGCCTGTTATGAAAGAGGTCAGAGGAGAAGGACCAGACTGGTTCAAGCTGACAGGCAGGAGACGCTAACTCAGATAACCACACATTACAACAGTGGAACAGTGGTGTGCAGAAGATCATCTCTAAACACACAACACATTGAATGTTGAAGTGGTTGTGCTACAGCAGCAGATGACTACAAACATACACTCAATGGCCTCTTTCTTAAGAACTTCCTGTACTGTGTCATAGGAGGAGGTTGAGGAAACTGGAACTTTATTCCCTGGAGCATAGAAGACTGAAGGGTGATGTTACAGAAGCGTATAAAATCATGAGGGAAATACGTAGGGTGAACTTACAGTTCTCCTCTCGCGCTTAAACCTATGCACTGAAGTGTAAGATTCTCCTGGCTATGGATAAAGTTCCTCACTATCTATCATACGTCTTTTGTGACTTTGTAAATATCTATAAGGTCATCCCTCAGTGGCCAATGTTCCAGCTTTATCAATCTCTTCCTCCTCCATCCTCCATTCCAGGAGACGTCCTGTAGAATCTCTTCGGCACCAGCTTCTACACCCAGTCAGTTTAGATTGACAACAGCATCTCCTCCACAATCAGCATTAGCACAGGTGCACTACAATGCTGTGGGCCCTATCCCCTGCTCTACTCACTTTATACTTGTCAGTGAGGCTTTATTTAAGCTTCAATGCAACACTTAAGTTTACTGATGACACCACTGTTATCGGCTGAATCAGAGGTGGTGACGAATCAGTATATAAGCGGAGATTGAAAGTCTGGCTGAGTGTTGCCACAACAACAACCTCTCACCCAACATGAGCAAAAACGAAGAGCAGATTACTGACTTCTGGAGGAAGAAACTGGACATCCATGAGCAAGTCCGCATCGAGAATCAAAGGTGAAGAGGGTCAGAAGCTTTAGATTCCTCAGCACTAGCTCGTCAGTGGCTCTGTCCTGGGCCCATCACGTAAGCACCATAGCAAAGAAGGCACGGCAGCTCTTCTGCTTTCCTGGAGGCTGGTGAAGATTTGGCACCTCATCTAAGACTTTGACAAACTTCGATAGGTTTGAGGTGGAGAGTATACTGACTGATTGTTTTATAGCCTGGTAAGGAAACACCAATGTCCTTTAATGGAAAAGCCTTCAAAAAGAGGTGGTCATAGCGCAGTCTGTCACAGGTAAAGCCCTCCCCACCAGTGAGCATATTGACAAGGAGCGGTGTCACAGGAAAACAGGAAAGAAAATATCCATCATCAATCCCCACCATCCAGGTCGTGTTCTCTTCTCATCCGGAAGGAGGAGCAGAAGCCTTACGTCCCATACCACCAGCTTCAGGAATGGTTATTATCCCTGAGTCATCAGGCTCCTGAACCAGTGTGATTCACTTCACTCATCTCAACACTGATCCGACTCCACAACCTATGGACTCATTTTCAAGGACTCTACGACTTGTGTTGTCAATATTACTAATTTGTTTGTTATTCTTTTCTCTATTTGCACATTGGTTGTGTTGCCAGTCTTTGCAGATTTTCATTGATTCTTCTGTGTTTCTTTGAATTTACTGCAAATGCCCACAAGAAAATGAACCTCAAGGTAGAATATGATGACATATACAGTGCTATGCAGATGTCTCAGTCACCGATATATAGCTAGGGTACCTTTTGCACAGTACTGTAGTAATTTTATGTATTGCACTGTACTGCTGCTGCAAAAAGAAACTAATTTCATGACATATGTGAGTCAGAATCAGAATCAGGTTTATTATCACCAGAAACACAAGGAAATCTGCAGATGCTGGAATTTCAAGCAACACACGTAAAAATTGCTGGTGAACGCAGCAGGCCAGGCAGCATCTATAGGAAGAGGTACAGTCGACGTTTCAGGCTGAGACCCTTTTGT
Source organism: Mobula hypostoma (assembly GCF_963921235.1). Lineage (NCBI taxonomy): Eukaryota > Metazoa > Chordata > Chondrichthyes > Myliobatiformes > Myliobatidae > Mobula > Mobula hypostoma. The sequence goes on along the minus strand of NC_086114.1, from coordinate 7,778,109 downwards.
CAGGACGAACTAAAAGAAGAGATGGTAAGAGACTTGAAAGTGGGAGGGGGAGGGGGATATTCGAAATGCTAGGAGAAGACAGGAGGGGGAGGGATGGAGCCGAGAGCTGGACAGTTGATTGGCAAAACAGATATGAGAGGATCATGGGACAGGAGGCCTAGGGAGAAGGAAAGGGGGGAGGGGGGAAGCCCAGAGGATGGGCAAGGAGTATAGTGAGAAGGACAGAGGGAGAAAAAGAAAGAGAGAAGAAAATTAATAATAATAATAAAAGATAAATAAATATCGGATGGGGTACGAGGGGGAGGTGGGGCATTAACGGAAGTTAGAGGTTGGAGGCTACCCAGACGGAATATAAGGTGTTGTTCCTCCAACCTGAGTGTGGCTTCATCTTTACAGTAGAGGAGGCCGTGGATAGACATATCAGAATGGGAATGGGATGTGGAATTAAAATGTGGCCACTGGGAGATCCTGCTTTCTCTGGCGGACAGAGTGTAGGTGTTCAGCAAAACCGTCTCACAGCCTGTGTCGGGTCTCGCCAATATATAGAAGGCCTCATCGGGAGCACTGGACGCAGTATATCACCCCAGCCGACTCACAGGTGAAGTGTTGCCTCACCTGGAAGGACTGTCTGGGGCCCTGAATGGTGCTGAGGGAGGAAGTGTAAGGGCACTTGTTCCGCTTACAAGGATAAGAGCCGTGAGGGAGATCGGTAGAAAGGGATGGGGGGACGAATGGACAAGGGAGTCACGTAGGGAGCGATCCCTGCGGTAAGCAGAGGGGTGGGGGGAGGGAAAGATGTGCTTAGTGGTGGGATCCCACTGGAGGTGGCGGAAGTTACGGAGAATAATATGTTGGACCCGGAGGCTGGTGGGGTGGTAGGTGAGGACCAGGGGAACCCTATTCCTCGTGGGGTGGCGGGAGGATGGGGTGAGAGCAGATGTGCATGAAATGGGAGAGATGCGTTTGAGAGCAGACTTGATGGTGGAGGAAGGGAAGCCCCTTTCTTTAAAAAAGGAGGATATCTCCTTCATCTTAGAATGAAAAGCCTCATCCTGAGAGTAGATGCAGCGAAGATGGAGGAATTGCGAGAAGGGGATGGCATTTTTGCAAGAGACAGGGCATAGTCTACGAACTCTCACAGCTACCTAGACTATTCCTCTTCTCACCCTGTATCTTGCAAAAATGCAAAAATGCAAAATTCTCCGTAACTTTCGCCACCTCCGATGGGATCCCACCACTAAGCACATTTTTCTTGCCCCCCCCCTTTGCTTTCCACAGGGATCGCTCCCTACGCGACTCCCTTGTTCATTCGTTTCCCCCCCCCACCCCTTCCCACCGATCTCCCTCCCGGCACTTATCCATGTAAACGGAACAAGTGCTACACATGCCCTTACACTTCCTCCCTCACCACCATTCAGGGCCCCAGACAGTCCTTCCAGGTGAGGCGACATTTCACCTGTGAGTCGGCTGGGGTGGTATACTGCGTCCGGTGCTCCCGGTGTGGTCTTCTATATATTGGCGAGACCCGACGCAGACTGGGAGACCGTTTCACCGAACACCTACGCTCTGTCCACCAGAGAAAGCAGGATCTCCCAGTGGCCACATATTTTAATTCCACGTCCCATTCCCATTCTGATATGTCTATCCACGGCCTCCTCTACTGTCAAGATGAAGCCACACTCAGGTTGGAGGAACAACACCTAATATTCCGTCTGGGTAGCCTCCAACCTGATGGCATGAACATTGACTTCTCTAACTTCCGTTAATACCCCACCTCCCCTTCATACCCCATCCGTTATTTATTTATCTTTTATTATTATTAATTTTTTTTCTCTCTCTCCTTTTTCTCCCTCTGTCCCTCTCACTATACCCCTTGCCCATCCTCTGGGCTTCCCCCCTCCTCCTTTCCTTCTCCCTAGGCCTCCTGTCCCATGATCCTCTCATATCCCTTTTGCCAATCACCTGTCCAGCTCTTGGCTCTATCCCTCCCCCTCCTGTCTTCTCCTATCATTTTGGATCTCCCCCTCTCCCTCCCACTTTCAAATCCCTTACTAACTCTTCCTTCAGTTAGTCCTGACGAAGGGTCTCAGCCTGAAATGCCGACTGTACCTCTTCCTAGAGATGCTGCCTGGCCTGCTGCGTTCACCAGCAATTCTTACGTGTGTTGCTTATTATCACCGGCATGTGACGTGAAATTTGTTAACTTAGCAGCAGCAGTTCAATGCAATACATAATCTAGCAGAGAGTGAAAAAAATAATAATAATAAAGAAAATAAAACATAATAATAAATAAACAAGTAAATCAATTATGTATATCGAATAGATTATCAAAAAAATTTGCAATAACAGAAATACTGTGTATTAAAAAATGTGAGGTAGTGTCCCAAGCTTCAAAGTCCATTTAGGAATTGAATGGCAGAGGGGAAGAAGCTGTTCCTGAATCGTTGAGTGTGTGCCTTCAGGCTTCTGTATCTCCTACCTGATGGTAACAGTGAGAAAAGGGCATGCCCTGGGTGCTGGAGGTCTTTAATAATGGACACTGCCTTTCTGAGACACCAGTCCCTAAACTTGATTCTGATACAGGTTTCTATTGTGGACTGAGAGTGGGAAGGGGGCAGAGAGAGGGGAATCATGGTTGGGAAAAAGGGAAGGGAGAGGGGAGGGAGTGGGAAGTACCAGAGACACACTCTGTAATGATCAGTAAAAACAATTGTTTGGAATCAAATGACTTTGGCCTGGTGTCTCAGTGCCAGGTGAGTCAGCACTGTGCCACCCCGACCCCTGGCACTCCTTCTTTGCCACTCATCCCACACCTCTCTCGTGGTGCTCTACCCTCACCATTCCCAACATCCTTTGTTCCTGCCAGATTTACAAACACGCTCTCCGCTCCATGCTGACAGATACAGTACTGTGGAAAAGTCTAGGATGCCCTAGCTATCTAAGGCTTTTTCACAGTACTGTATTTGATAATACATAGACTCTGAACATTATTGCAACCTCATCCTTCCCGTAGTGTGGTGACCAGAAATGTACACAGTACTTCAAGTACGGTCCAACAATGTTTTGTACAGCTGCAAAATAATGTCCAGAAGATTCAAGAATTTGTCACATCACTACTTTCTCAGGGTTATACCAAATGACCAATAAATATTGGTCTTTCCAGTAATGCCCTCATCTATATTAATAAAAGATGACAGCTTCAATCTTGTCAAGTTTTCTCAGAGTTTAAAATATTTCCATGAGATTACATCTCTGAACTCCAGAGATGATAGTATCATTCTGCTCAGTTAGATCCTGGTGATTTTGTGAGCATAAGGTTCGGAAGTCAAGAATGAGGCTTAGGACCAATGTGCCCTCTAAAGGCTGAGCTATACTTGTGCGTACTAGCTTACACTGCAGCCTACACAAGTGGGCTACGACGTTGTGAGCATTTATACTTGTGCATTGGTGTGTCTGCGTCGCTCTGCAATTCACCGCCAAAACGCTAGTTGGCAGTGGGGTTTCTATGCCACTGTGTTGAGTTTCTTCGTGTTGAAACTCAACACAAAGAAACTCAAACTTCAAACAATGGTGACTGAAACTGAAGGAGGGTGAATTTTCTGTGCTTGTCTGGCCACTGAGAGACATGGACGAGGAAATGCATTTCAAATATTTTCGGATGTCGGCAAGTAGATTTGACTATTTGGTTTATCGTCTTCAACCATTTATTTTGCATCAGTGTATGCACAGTATACTCAGAGACTGGCAATCACCATTCGAGTTTTAGCTTCAGGTGGAAGTCAACAGGCTGTAGCAGCTAGCTACAAACTGGCGTCAAGCACAGGGTCCTCCATAATTTCGGAGGTCTGTAAAGCTTTATGGAAAGCATTGCAGCCAGAGTTCCTTCCCTGCCCTTCAGTCGCCCAATGGGAAGCTATTGCAGTGTAGGAGGAAATGCGATGCTACCAAGCGGACCAATCACAGTTGTTGCGGTCTGCGACGCCACGATGCGTAGTTACATTTTGGGAGAGGTGCGCGTCAGGCTACGGCGTAGGGTTCAGCATAGATACAGCGTAGGGTTCGCGGCTACGCCGTACCTACGGCGTACATTTGATGCACAAGTATAAATCAGCCTTAAGACCTGTGCGTGTATGCGCACACACATCTTTTCTACTATCGCACAAAGGAATTTAAACTATGCACAAAGGAATTCAAACTGCGTACAAAAGGTTGTCACCCTCTACCTCATTAGCATATTAAGTATAATTTCACGATCGTACACAATCACATTTCCTTTTCCAGTTTCTGATGCGGACAGTGTTGACAACGTAGAATTAGTGATGATTTGTCTGCAGATTTTAGAACTGGCTTACTTATACTGCTTTTATTGAAGAAATTATTGATTCTCTTTGCTGAATTCCAAGAAAGCAAAGGGCGTGAAGTGCAAAAGATCTACTAGTTCATTTAAAAGTGGAATGGCCTAATAAAACAGTAGAAACTGCTACACCAAATGCTTGTGAGGTCAGGAATGTGCAGCTACAAGAAATATTTATGTAACAATACAGAAACTGGTGTTACCTGACTGTATTGCACGATGCAAAAGTTGCTGGAGAATGCGCAAATGGGAAGAAGAGGAGTGATGTTAGGAAACTTGACTTCTTAAAGCGTCGTTTCGCAAGCAAATCACGCATGGACGGTATCAAAAAGCTGTGGTGAGAAAACCCTTCATTACCTGCTACAGGCCTGCTACGTAGGTTTTGTGAGAGTGCAGATGAATGAGAGCAAAAGCAATCAAACCCAGAGGAGATCAAAGTTCTTATCGACAGTGTTTTGCTAGCTGTTAAAATGAATACCTCTATATATAAAATCCAGTGCACACGTGTTGTTGTCACTGGGCAAAGATCTGCACAGCACAAGATGTTTCTGCACATGGGTCATTACAAATTAGAGGGAACATTGTTTAAGACTTGATGCTTATGATTGTTTTATTAAGTGTTACAAGAACAAAGAGAGAAAAAAAAGTTGTGGTTGTCTGGTACCAAAACTAGCTCCTACCTAAATTATAACAACACTCCAGTGATAATAATTAATCTATAAAATAGCCAAATTCAAGTGGTGTGACACCTTCTGCGGTGAAACTAAGAAGTTCTGAGGAAAATACAGAATAGTACAAATACTGGTAAATTCACTGAACATTTACAGGTTCGTTCATTCATTATATGCCATGTCGTATAAGACCATAAGATATAGGAGCAGAATTAAGCCATTTGGCCATCGTCTGCTTCACCATTTCATCATGGCCAATCCACTTCCCTCTCAGCCCCAATCTCCAGACTTCTCCTTGTATCATTTCATGCCCTGACTAATCAAGAATCTATCAACCTCTGCCTTAAACATACCCAACGACCAGGCTCCACAGCCGCTTGTGGCAATGAATTCCAAAGATTCACCGCACCCTGGCTAAAGAAATTCCTCCTCATCTTCGGTCCAAATGGACATCCTTCTATTTTGAGGCTGGATCGTTTGGTCTTAGAGCCTCCTACAATACAAAACATCCTCTCCAAATCAACCCTATCGAGGCCTTGCAACATTCAATAGGATTCAATGAGATCCTCCCTCTTTCTTCTGACTTCCAGTGAGTACAGGCCCTGAGCTATCAAGCAATCCTCATATGATAAGCCTTTCAATCCTGGAATCATTTCCATTAACTTCCTTTGAATCCTCTCCAATGTCAGCACATATTTTCTGACATAATAGTCATAGTCATACTTTATTAATCCCGGGGGAAATTGGTTTTCGTTACAGTTGCTCCATAAATAATAAATAGTAATAGAACCATAAATAGTTAAATAGTAATATGTAAATTATGCCAGTAAATTATGAAATAAGTCCAAGACCAGCCTATTGGCTCAGGATGTTTGACTCTCCAAGGGAGGAGTTGTAAAGTCTGATGGCCACAGGCAGGAATGACTTCCTACGACGCTCTGTGTTGCATCTCGGTGGAATGAGTCTCTGGCTGAATGTACTCCTGTGCCCAACCAGTACATTATGTAGTGGATGGGAGATATTGACCAAGGTGGCATGCAACTTGGACAGCACCCTCTTTTCGGACACCACCGTCAGAGAGTCCAGTTCCATCCCCACAACATCACTGGCCTTACGAATGAGTTTGTTGATTCTGTTGGTGTCTGCTACCCTCAGCCTGCTGCCCCAGCACACAACAGCGAACATGATCGCACTGGCCACCACAGACTCGTAGAACATCCTCAGCATCGTCCAGCAGATGTTAAAGGACCTCAGTCTCCTCAGGAAATAGAGACAGCTCTGACCCTTCTTGTAGACAGCCTCAGTGTTCTTTGACCAGTCCAGTTTATTGTCAATTCGTATCCCCAGGTATTTGTAATCCTCCACCATGTCCACACTGACTCCCTGGATGGAAACAGGAGTCACTGGTACCTTAGCTCTCCTCAGATCTACCACCAGCTCCTTAGCCTTTTTCACATTAGGCTGCAGATAATTCTGCTCACACCATGTGACAAAGTTTCCTACCGTAGCCCTGTACTCAGCCTCATTTCCCTTGCTGATGCATCCAACTATGGCAGAGTCATCCGAAAACTTCTGAAGATGACAAGATTCTGTGCAGTAGTTGAAGTCCGAGGTGTAAATGGTGAAGAGAAAGGGAGACAAGACAGTCCCCTGTGGAGCCCCAGTGCTGCTGATCACTCTGTCGGACACACAGTGTTGCAAGCACACGTACTGTGGTCTGCCAGTCAGGTAATCAAGAATCCATGATCCATAAGGGGCTCTAATGTGCTCACAATACTTCAGATGAGGCCTCACCAGTGCCTGATGAAGCTTTAACATTGCATCCTTGCTTTTATATTCTAGTTGTCTCAACTGAATACTAACATTCCATTTGCCTTCCTGACCACCGACTCAACCTGCAAATTAACCTTTAGGGAATTTTGCACAAGGACTCCCAAGTCCCTCACCTCAGATTTTTGAATTTTATCTCCATTTAGAAAATAGTCTGTGCTTTTATTTCTTCTAGCAAGGTGTACAACCACACACTTCCCGACACTGCATTCCATCTGCCATTTCTTTGCCCATTCTCCTAATCTGTCTAAATTCCTCCATGGAATCTCTGCTTCCTCAAAACTACCTACCCCTCCCACTTATCTCCATATTGTTTGCAAACCTGGCCACAAAGCCATCAATTCCATCATTCAAATCATTGCCATATAACGTAAAAAGAAGTGGCTTCAACACAGACTCCTGTGGAACACCACTCGTCACCAGCAGCCAACCAGAAAAGGTCCTTTTATTCCCACTCTTTGCCTCCTGCCAATCAGCTAATGCTCTATCCATACTGGTATCTCTCCTGTAATACCATGGGCTCTTAACTTGTTAAGCAGCCTCACAAGTGGCACCTTATCAGAGGCCTTCTGAAAATCCAAGTACACAACATCCACTGATTACCCTTTGTCTATCCTGCTTGCTTTTTCTTCATAGAATTCCAACCGATTTGTCAGGCATGATTTTCCCTTAAGGAAACCAAGCTGACTTTGAGCTATTTTATCATGTGCCTCCAAGTACCCCAAAACTACATCCTTAACAATCGACTCCAACATCTTCCCAATCACTAAGGTCAGACAAACTGGCCTACAATTTCCTTTCTTCTGCCTCTCTCCCTTCTTGAAAAGTGGCATGACATTTGCAATTTTGCAGACCTCTTAAACCATGCCAGAACCCGTAGATTATTGAAAGACCATTACGAACGTCTCTACAATCTCCTCAGCTACCTCCTTCAGACCCCTGGGGTGTAGACCATCTGGTCCAGGTGACTTAACTACCTTCAGACCTTTCAGTTTCTCAAGAACCTTCTCTCTAGTAATGGCAACTTCATTCACTTCTGCCTCCTGACACTGTCAAACTTCCAGCATAGTGCTAGGGTCTTCCACAGTGAAGACTGATGCAAAATACTTATTCAGTTCTACCACCATTTCCTTGTCTCGCATTACTACTTCTCCAGCATCACTTTCCAGAGGTCCAATGTCCACTATCTTTTACACATTATGTGTCTGAAGAATCTTTTGGTACCCTCTTTAATTGGTTAGCTTTCCATCATATTTCAATTTTTCCCTCTTTATGACTTTTTTAGTTCCCTTCTGTTGGTTTTTAAAAGTTTCTCAATCCTCTAACTTACCACTAATTTTTCCTTCATTATGTGCCCTCTCTTTGGTTTTTATGTTGGCTTTGACTTCTCTTAACAGCCATGGTTGCATCATACTGCCTTTAGTATATTTCTTAGGGATGTATCTATCCTGCTCCTTCTGAATTGCTCGCAGAAACTTCAGCCATAGTTTCTCCACCATCATCCCACGGAGTGATATCACCAGTGTAGTCTCTTCACCTCTGTTCTCTTCTGAGCCAGAGCACCAGACTCAGTGCCAGAAACCCAGTCCCTGTGGCTCTCCCCACATTGTACGATGTGCCACACCACCCGAGCAACTCCTAATTTAACCCTGGTCTACTCAAGGGACAATTTACACTGACCAATTAACCTACTAACCAGTATGTGTCTGGACTGTGGGAGGAAAGCTGAGGACCCGGAGAAAATCCATGCACTCCACAGGAAGGTCACGCAGACTCCCCACAGACGATGCCAGGGCTGAGCCCCAACACCCGGAGCTGTAATAGTGTTATCATTACAGGTGATAAGACCATAAGAGCATAAGATATAGGAACAGAATCGGGCCACATGGCTCATCCCATCTGCTCTGCCATTTCATTGTGACTGATCCAAATTTTCTTTCAGCCCCAGTCTTCTGCCTTCTCCCTGTATCCCTTCATGCCCTGACCTATCAAGAAATTATCAACTTCTCCTTAAGTGTACATAAAGACTTGGCCTCCACAGCTGCCTGTGGCAACAAATTTCACAGATTCACCAGTCTCTGGCTATAGAAATTCCTCCTTATCGCCGTTCTGAGGCTGTGCCCTCTGGTCTTAGACTCTCCCACCATAGGAAACATCCTCTCCACATCCACTCTATCAAGGCCTTTCACCATCTGGTAGACTTCAATGAGGTCAGCCATTATTCTTCTGAATTATGGTGAATATAGCCCAGAGCGATCAAACACTCTTCATATGACAAGCAATTCAATCCTGAAATCATTTTCGTGAACCTCCTTTGTACCCTCTCCAGATTCAGCACATCCTTTCTAAGGTAAGGGGCCTAAACCATAAGACCATAAGACATAGGAGCGGAATTAGGCCATCTGGCCCATCGAGTCTGCTCCACTGTTCAATCATGGCTGATCCTTTTTTTTCTCCTCCTCATCCCCAGTTCCTAGCCTTCTCCCTGTAACCTTTGATGCCATGTCCAATCAAGAACCTATCAATCTCTGCCTTAAATATACCTAACGACCTAGTCTCACAGTTGGACTTGGCAACAAATTCCACAAATTCACCACCTTCTGGCTAAATAAATTTCTCTGCATCTCTGTTTTGAAAGGGCGCCCCTCTATCCTGAGGCTGTGCTCCCTTGTCTTAGACTCTCTCACCATGAGAAACATCTTTTCCATATCTATTCTGTCTAAGTCTTTCAACATTCAAAAGCTTTTAATGAGATCCTCCCTCATCCTTCTAAATTCCACTGAGTACAGACCCAGAGCCATCAAATGTTCCCTGTATGATAACCCTTTCATTCCTGGAATCATGCTTGTGAACTGCCTCTGGACCCTCTCCAACGCCAGCACATCTTTTCTAAGATGAGGGACCCAAAACTGTCCACAATACTCAAGGTGAGGCCTCACCAGTGCCTTATAAAGCCTCAGCATCTCATCCTTGCTCTTGTATTCTAGACCTCTTGAAATGAATGCTAACATGGCATTTGCCTTCCTCATCACTGACTCAACCTGCGTTAACCTTGAGGGTGTTCTGCACAAGGACTCCCAAGTCCCTTTGCATCTCAGATTTTTGGACTTTCTCTCCATTTAGAAAATAGTCCAAGCATTTATTTCTACAACCAAAGTGCATGACCATGCATTTTCCAACATTCTATTTTATTTGCCACTTTCTTGCCTATTCTCCTAATCTATCTCAGTCCTCCTGCATCCTACTTGTTTCCTCGACACCACCTGACCCACCACCAATCTTTGTATCATCAGCAAACTTGGCAACAGAGCCATCTATTCCATTATCTAAATCATTTATATACAGCATAAAAAGAAGTGGTCCCAACACTGACCCCTGCGGAACACAACTAGTCACTGGCAGCCAACCAGAAAAGGATCCTTTTATTCCCAATCAGCCAATGCTCTAACCATGTTAGTAACTTTTCTGTAATACCATGGGCTCTTAACTTGGTAAGAAGCCTCATGTGTGGCACCTTGTCAAAACCTTTGGAAAGTCCAAATATACAACATCCACTGCACCCCCTTTATTCATCCTACTTGTAATCTCCTCAAAGAATTCCAACAGGTTTGTCAGGCAAGATTTTCCCTGAAGGAAACCATGCTGACTTTGTACTATCTTGTCCTGTGTCACCAAGAACTCCATCATCTCATCCTTAACAATTGACTCTAACATCTTCCCAACCACTGAGGTCAGGCTAACTGGTCTGTAATTTCCTTTCTGCTGCCTTCCTCCTTTCTTAAAGAGTGGAGTGACATTTGCAATTTTCCAGTCCTCTGGCATCATGACAGAGTCCAATGATTTTTTGAAAGATCATTTCTAATGCCACCACAATCTCTAACGCTACCTCTTTCGGAACCCTAGGGTGCAGTTCATCTGGTCCAGGTGACTTATGTACCAAAAGGTCTTTTAGCTTTTTGAGCACCTTCTCTCTTGTAATAGTAACTGCACCCACTTCTCTTCCGTCACACACTACAACATCAGGCATACTGTGAGTGCCTTCTACAGTGAAGACTGATGCAAAATGCTCATTTGGTTCATCAGCCATCTCCTTGTCCTCTGTTATTATTTCTCCTGCCTCATTTTCTAGCGGTCCTATGTCCATTCTCATTCCTCTTTTATTTTTAAGATATGAAAATACTTTTTCTGTCCACTTTGCTATTTTTTTTAGGTTATGATAACACTCAGTCCTCTTTTATTGTCATTTAGAAATGCATACATGCATTAAGAAATGATACAATGTTTCTCCAGAGTGATATCACAAAAAGCAAGACAGACCAAAGACTAACACTGACAAAACCACATAATTATAACATATAGTTACAGCAGTGCAAAGCAATACCATAATTTGATGAAGAACAAACCATGGGCACGGTAAAAAAATCTCAAGGTCCCCAAGTCGATCGACTCCTGAGTCCCCGATAGCAGGCAGCAAAAGGGAGAAACTCCCTGCCATAAACCTCCAGGCACCATCAACTTGCCGGTGCCTTGGAAGCAGCCAACCACAGCCGACACTGAGTCCATCCGTCCAAAAACTTCGAGCCTCCGACCAGCCTCTCTGATACAGCTTCCCCAGCGCCATCCTCTGCCGAGTGCCTTCGACCTTGCCCCAGCCGCTGAAACACGCAAAGCCGAGGATTTCGGGGCCTTCTGCTCCGGAGATTCCGGTTACCACACAGTAGCAGCGGCAGCGAAGTGGGCATTTCAGAAGTTTTCCAGATGTTCCTCTGTACTCTCACGTCCATCTCTATCAAATCAGAAACGGTCCCCTACTTGACAGATTACTGATATCATTCATTCACCGGAGAGGCTGCGCGTGCCGCCATCGTGCCGCCATCTTCTCCTCCTTTGCTAGCTTGCTTTCATATTTCATCTTTTTCCTTCTAATGATTTTTTTAGTTGCTCTCTGTAGGTTTTTCAAAACATCTGAATCCTCTGTCTTCCCACTAATTTTTGCTTTGGAATACAAGGTTGCTAGGAAGGAGCTTGAGAATGGAATTAGGAGAGCCAGAAGGGTTCATGAGAATACCTTGGTGAGCAGGATTAAGGAAAACCCCAAGGCATTCTCCAAGTATGTGAAGAGCAAGAGGATGATCCGTGTGAGAATAGGACCAATCAGGTGCAATAGTGGAGACTTGTGCATGAAATCAGAGGAGGTAGTGGAGGTACTTAACGAATACTTTGCGTCATTATTCCCCAGGGAAAAAGACCTTGGCAATTGTGGGGATAACTTACAGCAGACTGAAATGCTTGAGTATATAGACAATAAAAAAGAGGACGTGTTGGAGCTCTTGAAAAGCATAAAGTTAGATAAGTCACTGGGACCAGATGAGAGATATCCCAGTCTGTGGGAAGTGAGGGAGGAGATGCTGAGCCTCATGAAATGATCTTTGCATCATCAATGGGGATGAGAGAAGTACCAGAGGACTGGAGGGTTGCAAACGTTGTTCCCTTGTTCAAGAAAGGGAGTAGAGGTAACCCAAGAAATTATAGACCACTGAGTCTGACTTCAGTGGTGGGCAAATTGTTGAAGATCCTAAGAGGTGGGATTTATGAGCATTTGGAGAGACATAATCTGATTAGGGATAATCAGGATGACTTTGTCAAGGGCAGGTCATGCCTTGCGAGCCTGATTGAATTCTTTGAGGAAGTAACAAAACACATTGATGAAGGTAGAGTAGTGGATGTAGTGTAAATGGATTTCAGTAAGGCATTTGATAAGGTTCCCCATGCAAGGCTCCTCCAGAAAGTAAGGAGGCACAGGATCCAAGGAGACCTTGCTTTGTGGATCCAGAATTGACTTGCCCATAGAAGGTAAAGGGTGGTTGTAGATGGTTCATATTCTGCATGGAGGTCGGTGACCAGCGGTGTTCTGCAGGGATCTGTTCTGGGACCCCTCCTCTTTGTGATTTTTATAAATGACCTGGCTGAAGAAGTAGAAGGATGTTAGTAAGTTTGCTGATGACACAAAGGTTGGGGGTGTTGTGGACAGTCTGGAGGGTTGTCAGAGGTTACAGTGGGATATCAATAGATTGAAGAACTGGGCTGAGAAGTGGCAGATGGACTTCAACCCAGATAAGTGTGAAGTGGTTCATTTTGGTAGGTCAAATTTGAAGATAGAATATAATATTAATGGTAAGACTCTTGGCAGCGTGGAGGACCAGAGAGATCGTGGGGTCCATCGGACACTCAAAGCTGCTGTATAGGTTGACAGTTTTGTTAAGAAGGCGTATGGTATGTTGGCATTCATCGACCATGGGACTGAGTTCGAGAGCCATGAGGTAATTTTACAGCTATATAAGACCTTGGTCTGACCCCACTTGGAGTACTGTGTTCAGTTCTGGTCACCTCACTACAGGAAGGATGTGGATACCATAGAGAGTTTGCAGTGCAGATTTACAAGGATGCTGCCTGGATTGGAGGGCGTACCTTATGAGAATAAGTTGAGTGAACTTGGTCTTTCTTCCTTGACCTTGGAGCGACAGAGGATGAGAGGTGACCTGATGGAGGTGTATAAGATGATAAGGCGCATTGATTGTGTGAATAGCCTGAGGCTTTTTCCCAGAGCTGAAATGGCTAACACGAGGGGGCATAGTTTTAAGGTGCTTGGAAATAGGTACTGAGGGGATGTCAGGGGTAAGTTTTTCACACAGAGAGTGGTGAGTGAGTGGAATACACTGCCAACAGTGGTTGTGGAAGCAGATACAATAGGATCTTTTAAGAACCTCTTAGATATGTACATGGAGCTTAGAAAAATAGAGGGCTATGTGCTTGGGAAATTCTAGGTGGTTTCTAGAGTAGGTTACATGATCGGCATAACATTGTGGGCCGAAGGGCCTGTAATGTTTAGTTAATTTCTATGTTCTATGTTCATAGTTACAAGTATATAGATGATTGTAGAAAAGTACAAGGAAGTTAAACTACAAGGAAAATAATAATCCTACACCCTAATCCACCAGCTCAATCGTTCCATGTAGGACAGCCTCCATTTCCAGGATCAAAACTGGCGTTCAGCCCAAAGGAAATGTATTGCCTTTTAAGAAAGGATCTATTTGGGTGGAACCTTGACCCTGTTCAACGAAATCCAAGTTGACACTTTGCAAATGTTAGAAGGTAGAAGTTAAAGCATGTAAAAGTGGGGAAGAAATTTGATCTTGGTGCTTTGTGCTCTGTACCCTTTCACGTGGACGACCTTCACAACACTGGAGTTTCTTGCCCTCTCTAATTGCCCCTAAAGGGGAAGCAATTAAGAGACATTCACATTGGAATGTCTAAAATCACACTTGCATCATATATCAACTGATATCTTTCCTTGAAGGGGAATTGTGAACATGATGGATTTTCACAACAGTCCAATGGTTTCCTGGTAACCATTTCTGATATGATAATCAGAAATCGGTTTACTATCACTAACAAATGTCGTTAAATTAGTTGTTCTGCACCAGCAGTACAATGCAATACCTATCTTAGTTTTGGTTGGTTATGCTGCTGTCGCTTAGGGCAGCAATAAAAGTCCTCTCTCCCTGGCGGTGTCCAAGAGGACCACAACCTTGGCGTGGTTTGGAGGCTTGCCTGCCTCAGTGATCTGGAGATCTATGTTGGCTGGAGTCAGGGCTTTATGCTTTGGTTTGTGGTAGGGTCACCCATGCCAAACAGGTCAAAGGGTAGAAGTCAGACTAAGAGTAGCCCACTGGTCCTCCAGGTTCAGGGATTCAGATCAGGGCTAACAACCCTGACTGCTCAAACGGAAACATCAATGAAGAATCCTTCTTCATTTGAGTGCTGAACATTTTTTAAAACCTATAATTTACAATAAGTATATACAAAAATTAAATAAGTAGTGCAAAAAGGAAGGTTTTTGGTTTAAATTCCAGATTATTTTCCTGAATTTAACTCCTCCTGAAAGAAAGACTTGAACTCACACACCTGGATCATCAGGCCAGATCTCTGGGTTACTAAATCAGCGGATGATTCACACACTGCCACCATACAGCAGACAGTCTCTAAAGGAAGCTAATACGTGGGCGTCCGGAGAGCTAACAGCCTACGCTCTTGCACTAGTGACCACTGTTAATGGCCCCCCAGTGCACCAGAAAAGCTTTTATTTGAGAGCAGCTGTGCGATCCAGATGATTAGGAGCCATTATTTTTTACAATAAGTTTCTTGTGTTCCTGAAAATGTTAACAGTCTCTTTTAATGGATCCAATTAGCTGAAAATTTTTGTTTCATCAGATTGGTTTAATTACTTTGCAATTAGAATTGCATACTGCGGAGGAATACAATGAGCAGCTTCTAAGCAGATATCCCAGGACGCTACTTGTTAAATCAAGACTGCGCAGTTTACAATACAAAGGTTCATTGAGCTTACTGGGATAAATCTGGATCAAGCCAGAGATAAACTCCACTAACCTTAATCCCAAACACTTCACATTAGCAACTACAACTCATCCCTGAATTCTCCTGTAGTACTGTGGGTGCATTTTACCAGCTGTCAACTGCTAAATGTCTTATTGTGAAATTTATCACAGGTGGGGTATAAATTTTATTTATTCACAGGGGCAGGCACACTGGCAAGGGAAATATTTATTTTCTGCCCCCTATTACCCCTGAACAGAGGAGGCAGTTAATCAGGTTGGTGGTCCAGAGCTCCATACAGAACTGGCCTCTGTGTTTCCTCCTCTCAAGTACTTCAATGAACCAGAGGAGTCTTCAGTAACAATCTCACAAAGTGCTGGGGGAGTTTCAGCAAGTCAGGCAGCATCTATGGAGGGGGAGAAAACAATCAATGCTTCAGGCTGAGACCCTTCATCAGGAACCTCTACAGATGCTGCCTGACTTGCTGAGTTCTGCCAGTATTTTGTGTGTGCTGATCAATATTTCCAACCTCTGCAGAACCTCTTGGTTTCAGTAACAATTTGGCAATTTCACAGTCAAATGGTACAAAGTGGTTCAATTTAATATCGGATAATGTATACAGTATACATCCTGAAATTCTTACTCTTCACGGAAATATCTACCAAAGAATGGATGACAGTGATAACAGAACCCCAAAGTCCCTTCCCTCTCCCAGGCACAAGCAGCAGCAACACTTCCCCCACCCACTTGCACCAGCAGAAGCACTGAACCCCCTCCCCCCACCATGCTAGCAATAGCAAAAGCCCCCAGAGACCTTGACCTAGAGTCCATCAAAAACTACAGTCCATAACCCAGCATGTCGGTGTCTCAGACAAGTGAGTGAGAGAGAGAGAGTTCCTGCAACAAGAGTGGAAGACCGGTAGCTTGCTGTTCTGACGTTACAATCTTCCGCGTCACTTCTCCAACTCAGAGACCAACAGGCTCTCTTCCTCCATCAAGAGGAAGAGAGAGAAAGGGATCATTTGAGTACAGGAACCTTCTTCCGACAGAAGCACACACCACCTGCTCTCCTGATATTTCAGTCTTCCCCAACACTTCAGTCGGTGAAATTGGCAAGGTACAGGTCGTTGACAGGACCACCTCCCCTCGCCCCCCCCCCCAACAAACGCACAAATCTTCCAGGCTGTTCCTCAAGGTATTGAAATGCCGGGCTGCACGGCTGTTCCAAAAACCCACCACTTGCCGAGAGCCAAATTTGAGCTGTAACTGTCACCATTATATTCCAAGTTTGTTTAATTACTGGAAGTCTAAGTTCCTCGGGAACCAGAGTGAGATTTGAGTCAGTTCTCCCAGTTCAATGACCCACCACTCAGGATGGAAACCCAGGAACTATCACTGCACTACAGTACCTCTACCTATTAACTACATGCTTCAGACCCAGCCTTCTGGAAAGGGTGTAGAAACTTGAAGGTCTGAGGTATGGGGAGACATTAGACAGGCTAGGACTTTTTCCTTGGGACACAGGAGGATGGGAGGCAATCTTACAGAGAGTTATAAAATCATGAGGGGCATGAATAAGGAAAATACACACAAAATGCTGGAGGAACTCAGCAGGCCGGACAGCATCAATGTAAAGGAATAAACTGTCGACATTTGGGGCCGAGACCGTTCAACAGAACTGGAGAGAAAAAGATGGGGAGTCAGAGTTGGAAGGTGAGGGGAGGGGAGGGAAAAGCACAGGGTGATAGGTGAAACCAGGAGGGGGAGGGGTGAAGTAAAGAGCTGGGAAGTTGATTGGTGAAAGAAATACAGGGCTGGAGAAGTGGGGGGAGGGTCTGCTAGGATAGAAGGCCATGGAAGAAAGAAAAGGGAGGCGATGGGCAGGCAAGGAGATAAGGCGAAAGAGGGAAAAGGGGATGGAGAATGGTGAAGGACGGACGGCGACTACCAGAAGTTCGAGATATCAATGTTCATGCCATCAGGTTGGAGGCAACCCAGATGGAATATAAAGTGTTGTTCATCAGGTTGGAGGAATAACAACTTATATTCCGGCTGGGTAGCCCTCAAACTTTCGGTAATGGCCGCTCTCCTTTCCTTCACCATTTCCCATTCCCTTTTCCTTGGATTTCCAGCAACTGCAGATTTTCTCTTGTTTGTGAAAGTACACTCAGTCTTTTTCAGAGACTGGAGACCTCTAGGAGGGTTGGAAGACAGTCTCTGTGTGTGTGTGTGAGAGAGAGTGAGTGGAAAGGGACTGTGTGGCTAAGTACAGCTCCAACGCCATATTCAAGTTTGCTGATGAATGCCACTTTGTGGCTCATATCAAAGGTGGTGATGAATCAAAGGGAGATTGAAAATTTGGCTGACAGGTGTCATAACAACAACTTCTCACTCAATGTCAGCAAATCCAAAGAGCTGATTGTAGATTTCAGGAGAGGGAAACCAGAAGTCCATGAGCCAGTCCTCATCAAAGGGTCAGAGGTGGAGAGGGTCAGTAACTAAATTCTTTGATGTTATTATCTCAGAGGACCCATTGTATAAATGGAATTGTAATTGCAAAGAATGCATGGCAGTGCCTCTACTTTCTTAGGAGACTTGGAGATTCGGTATGAAAACAAAACTTTAACAAACTTCTATAGATGTGTAGTTGAGAGTGTAGTGACTGGAAGCGTCACAACCTGGTATGGAAACACGAATGCCTTTGGGTGGAAAATCCGACAAAAGACAGTGGATTCAATCCAGTACATAACAAGTAAAGTCCACCCAACCATTGAGCACATCTACATGAACCACTGTCATAGGAAAGCAGCATCCATCATCAAGGATCCTCACCAGCCAGGCCATGCTCTTTTCTCACTGCTGCCATCAGGTAGAAGGTACAAGAGCCTCAGGACTCGCACCACCAGGTTCAAGAACAGTTACTATCCCTCAACCATCAGGGTCTTGAACAAAAGGGGATAACTACACTCATCTATTGAAATGTTCCTACAACCAATGATCTGTCTTTAAGGACTTTTATCTTGTTGTTTCATGCTCTGGTTATTTATTGTTATGTATTTATATTTACATTGCACAGTTTGTTACCCACTCCAGTCTACTTGATCTATCATTGATCCGGTTTAGTTACTGTTCTATAGATTTGCTGAGAATGTCCACAGGAAAATGGATCTCAGGGTTGTATGTGGTGATGCATATGTACTCTGATAATAACATTTACTTTGAACTTTTGAACACTGCTTGATGTTTTGTTGCTGATGTTCTGTTGAACATTGTGGGAATGCTATGTTGGCGCTGGAATGTGGTTTTCCCCCAACGCATCCTCAGGTTGTGTTGGTTGTTTATGCAAACACCACATTTCACTGATGTTTTGATGTACGTGTGAGAAATAAATCTGAAAGCCAGGGAATCAAGAACCAGAACACAAAGCTAAAGGGAAAGATTTACTAGGAACTTGAAGAGACCACCTCATTTCTAACAGAGGATGCCACCAGTGGAATGGGCTGTCAAAGGAAGTGGCTGAGGCTGGTACAATAATAACGTATAATAGTCAATCTGACAGGAAAAGTTTAGAATGTTTCTCCACAGAGGCCAGATGTGACAAATGGGACGAGCTTAGATGGGCATACTGGTCAGCATGCACCAGTCGGGCTGAATGGCCTGTTTCTGGCCTGTATTAGTCTGACTTTGTGTCTATATGGTAGTATATTAATGGCATTTATAGTTTCAGTGGATGAAGTATCAGTAACCAAAGGGTGTGGCTTTAAAGCAACACACACAAAAATGCTGGAGGAAATCATCAGGTCAGGTAGCATCTATGGACATTAATAAACGGTCAATGTTTTGGGCCAGGACCCTTCATCAGGTCTGGAAAAGAATGAGGAAGATGCCGGACTAAAAGGGTGGAGGGAGGGGAAGGAGACTAGCTGGAAGGTGATAGGTGAAGCCAGGTGGGTGGAAAAGGTCAAGGGCTGGAGAGGAAAGAATCTGAAAGGAGAGCGCATCATGGGAGAAAGGGAAGGAGGAGGGAATCCGGGGGAGGTGATAGGCAGGTGAGAAGAGCTAAGAGGCCAGAGTGAGGAATAGAAGAAGAGGGGAGAGAGGAGCGAAAAAAATTACTGGAAGGAGAAATCAATATTTATGCCATCATGTTGAAAGCTACCCAAAAAGAATATAACGTGTTGCTCCTCCAAGCTGTGAGTGTCCTCATCATTGCACAAGATATCGGAGTGGAAATTAAAATGTTTGGCCACTGGGATCTTCCACTTTTGCTGGATGGAGCGGGGGTGATTTTCAAAAGAGATAAAGGAAAGAGGAGGATGCTCTCAGGATGAGGCTTTTCATTCTAGGACGAGGGAGATGTCTTCATTTTTTAAAGAAAGGGGCTTCCCTTCCTCCACTATCAACTCTGCTCTTAAACGCATCTCCCCCATTTCACGTACATCTGCTCTCACTCCATCCTCCCACCACCCCACTAGGAATAGGGTTCCCCTGGTCCTCACCTACCACCCCACCAGCCTCCGGGTCCAACATATTATTCTCCGTAACTTCCGCCACCTCCAACGGGATCCCACCACTAAGCACATCTTTCCCTCCCCCACTCTCTCTGCATTCCGCAGGGATCGCTCCCTACGCAACTCCCTTGTCCATTCGTCCCCCCCATCCCTCCCCACTGATCTCCCTCCTGGCACTTATCCGTGTAAGCGGAACAAGTGCTACACATGCCCTTACACTTCCTCCCTTACCACCATTCAGGGCCCCAAACAGTCCTTCCAGGTGAGGCATCACTTCACCTGTGAGTCAACTGGGGTGATATACTGCGTCCGGTGCTCCCGATGTGGCCTTTTATATATTGGTGAGACCCGACGCAGACTGGGAGACCGCTTTGCTGAACATCTACGCTCTGTCCGCCAGAGAAAGCAGGATCTCCCAGTGGCCACACATTTTAATTCCACATTCCATTCCCATTCTGACATGTCTATCCACGGCCTCCTCTACTGTAAAGATGAAGCCACACTCAGGTTGGAGGAACAACACCTTATATTCCGTCTGGGTAGCCTCCAACCTGATGGCATGAACATTGACTTCTCTAACTTCCGCTAGGCCCCACCTCCCCCTCGTACCCCAGCTGTTACTCATTTTTATGCACACATTCTTTCTCTCACTCTCCTTTTTCTCCCTCTGTCCCTCTGAATATACCTCTTGCCCATCCTCTGGGTCACCCCCCCCCCCGTCTTTCTTCCCGGACCTCCTGTCCCATGATCCTCTCGTATCCCCTTTTGCCTATCACCTGTCCAGCTCTCGGCTCTATCCCTCCCCCTCCTGTCTTCTCCTATCATTTTGGATCTCCCCCTCCCCCTCCAGCTTTCAAATCCCTTACTCACTCTTCCTTCAGTTAGTCCTGATGAAGGGTCTCGGCCTGAAACGTCGACTGCGCCTCTTCCTATAGATGCTGCCTGGCCTGCTGCGTTCACCAGCAACTTTGATGTGTGTTGCCTGAAAGAGGAGGAAACTTTTTTTTTAGAACTGTGGAGAATGTAAATTAAGAGGACATGGGTTCAATACCAACTTCCAAAAGGGAACCAGGTGAATTGGAATTGGTTATTATTGTCAGTTGCGGTGAAAATCCTGTCATGCAAATAAATTCATTGAGGTAGCACATGGAAAAACAATAACAGAATGCAGATTTTTTGTTTTTTTATTTTGAAGTGTAACAGTTACAGAGAAAGTGCAGTGCAGGTAGACAATAAGGTCCAATGTCATAACAAGGTAGCTTGGAGGTTAAGAGTCCATCTTGCCCAAAATGCTCATCAAAATATTTTAGTCTTTGGAATTAAATCACACAGAAAAGGTTTAGAGGGCTTTGAGCCAAACAGAGGCAAGTGGAACTCCTCGGTGAGCACCTTGGTCACCATGATGGTTGGGCTGAAGGGCCTGTTTAGGTAACTTTGACTTTAACAGAACATCACAGGTCTGTGGGGAAAAAGCAGTGATACTGCACTAATTAATACCTGATAAAGGAAGAACAGACTGAATGGTGATCTGAATTTTAAGTACAAGGAAAACTGATTGATGGAGACGCACTAACCCACCAGGGAAGCACTTTCAGACAAGAAGACTATCTGACAAGACAATTCCTTTCAAGTCTGACATTAAATGCCACTAGGCTTTAACATATTATTAATCATCGTAGGCTGTTCTTTGGGACTGAGGAGCACTTGCTTCATCTCTGGTTCTGTGGGTTCTCAGCTGCATGATGAAGCCAAAGCAGGAACCATGGGGACAGATGGCGTGTTTGGGTAGTTTGTGAGGTGCTGTGCTCCTTTTGATATCTATGATGGGTTTCTCTATGGTCCCAGCCCATGGGTGATGGTTTCATCATCATCTTGATGGTTTCTTCTCCATATTGAATGGGCACAGACCAAGAGATAGTGGGGACACTTTGAGAACATACTTCCTCTGTTCCTTCTGCCTACTTGGTAACCTCTACCGTGGCAGAGCACAGCATAGAACGCCTGCCATCGCAGTTTGTCGAGTGTGCAGTGACATATGCGATGACAATTCCAGTTAGAGGAACAACACCTCACGATCTGCCTGGACAGCCTACAAAGGTCAAAGTTTAAAGTACATTTGACATCAAAGCGCGTATACTGAATACACTCTTGAGATTCGACTCCTTTCAGGCAGCCACAAAACAAATAAAAATCAAAAGAACCCGCCAAAAAAAGAGGAAAAAAAAACAAATTGTGTAAACAACAAGAGAAAGCAAAATAGCTTCAGAACTGGAGTTCTTACAAAAGGCATGAAGCCAGGCACCAGCCACAGTACATTCCAAAGCCTAGTAAACATTACGAGATCACGGGTGCGAGCCAGGCACTGCAGCACAGCGTAGAGAGGGCAAAGGTCACTGCGTAGCAAAGAACTGGTCTGTTCCTTGGCTCTGGTCCCAACACTCTGACTTCTTACAGCCCGCAGCATGAATGTTGAATTCTCCAACTTCTAGTAACTTCTCTCTCTCTCTGTTCTTTTTCCCTTTCTTCATTCCTTTTGATCCACCTGCCCCATCACCCTCTCTCTTTCCCCTCTTCAAACCTCTCCCTCTACTCCTCACCCACACACTCCCACTGGCTCCCCCTTCCGCTCCTCTCTTCCCTCCCCACCATTCAATGCTCCACCTTCCTCTCCTATCAGACTCCATCATCTTCGGCCTTTTGTCACCTTCCAGCTTCTGACATTATAACCCTTCTCCCCTCCGTCACTCCCTCTCATCCACATATTACTTACCACCCCTTCCTCCCATCTTTAGATACGAGATATCTCCACTCTGTCTTTCAGTCCAGTTGGGTCTCGACCGGAAACACTGACTGTTGATTTTCCTCCATAGGTATGTATATGATGACATACATGCACTTTGATAATAAATTTACTTTGAACATTGAGATATTGCCTGAGCTGCTGAGCATGTTGTGTGTTCCTTCAGAATTTATTTAGATTTAGAGATCCAACACAGAAACAGGCCCTTCCAGCCCAGTGAGCCCACACCGCACCATCACACCCATGGGACCAATTAACCTGCATGCCTTTGGAATATGGGAGAAAACCAGAGAACCCAGTAGAACCCCATACGGTCACGGGAAGAATGTACAAACTCCTTACAGCCAGCGGTAAATTTGAACCCAGGTCACTGGTGCTATAACAGCAGAACACTTACCACTATGTTACCATGCCTCCCCAAGCAGATTTCCAGCATCTGCAGTCTCCTGTGTTCCTGCAATGCCAGTCCCATGTCTGTTCAACAGAACCAGCTAACTATCATTCAGAGCGCACAACAGAGCAGAAGCAACTCAACTAGTCAGACAGGAAACTGGATAGTTGGTATTTCAAGATGATTATTATTATGATTATGAGGACATGCAGTCCTCTTTTATTGTCATTTAGTAATGCATGCATTAAGAAATGATAAAAATGTTTTTCTAGAATGATATCACGAAAAATACATGCAAACCGACTTAAAAACTAACAAAGATCACATAATTATAACATATAGTTACAACAGAGTAAAGCAATACCGTAATTTGATAAGAACAGACCATGGCACAGTAAAAGTCTCAGAGTCTCTCAAAGTCCCATCATCTCACGCAGACGGTAAACTCCCAGCGCCGCAACTTGCCGATGCAGCATATCGGAATCATCCGAGCACAGTCCAACTCCGAGTCCGTCCGAAAAACTCCGAGCCTCCGACCACCTCCCGACATCGATGCACCGAGCACCATCTCTGCCAAGCGTTTTGATCCCAGCCCCGGCAACAGGCGATACGCAAAGCCAAGGATTTGGGGCCTATGTCTCCGGAGATTCTCAATCGCACAGTAACAGCGGCAGCAAAGCAGGCATTTCAGAAATTTCACCAGATGTTCCTCTGCGCTTTCATGGCTGTCCCCATCAATCTGGATTGTGCACAACACCCCTAGTTACACATATCGATATTCATTCGGAACGGCTGCGCGCACTGCGTCACATCGCCATCTTCTCCTCCCTCTGAAGATGAGACCCTTCTTCTGAATTTACAGACACCAAGGAGATAGCAAGCATAAAAAGGTGAGGGGAAGGGGTAAGGCAGGTGCTGCAGTTGGATCTAGGTGAGGAGGGTATTTCACAGGTGGAAGATGGACAGAGGAGAGTAGGAATGATATCTGAAGCTTGGAGATTATAAAGGGCTGAAGAAGTGTGTAGTCAGTGGACGCTTTATCAGGTACACCTGTACACCTGCTCATTAATGCAAATATCTAATCAGCCAATCATGTGGCAGCAACTCAATACATGAAAGCATGCAGACATGGTCAAGAGGTTCAGTTGTCGATCATACTAAACATCAGAATGGGGAAGAAATATGATCTAAGTGACTTTGACCATGGACTGATTATTGGTGCTAGATGGGGTGGTTTGAGTATCTTGGAAACTGCTGACACACAGCAGCCTCTAGAATTTACAGAGAATGGTGCAAGAAGCAAAAAAATCTAGTGAGAGGCAGCTTGGTGTCTGAAAACACGTTGTTAATGAGAGAGGTCAGAGGAGAATGCTGGATGTTCAAGCTGACAGGAAAGCTACAGTAACTCAAATAATCAGATTTTACAACAGTGGAGTACAGAAAAGCATCTCTGGACATTCAACACATCGGACCTTGAAGTGAATGGCTACAACAGCAGAAGATCACGAACATTCACTCAGTGACCATAAACATATCTATGGAGAGAAATCAGCAGTCAGCGATTCAGGTTGAGACTCTTCAACGGGCCTGAAAGAGAGAGTGGAGATATCTCATGGCCACTGAATGTATAATTAGGGGCCTCAGTTGGTCCGGGTAGTAGGTATTGCATTAAATCACTTTGCCACCAGCAGTTTGCAGAATTTTTGTGAAGGGTACATTGGTATAATCTTTCCAGGGCTTGAGGTGCCTGCTGTAGATAGTCCATTGCTGCCCATTTGACTATCAGAGTTGTGCTAGTTCTGACATAGAAAGTTTTTGATGTATTGAATTTGTATTTCATTGATTCCTGTTTTCATGAGACGTGGATCCCAAGATAGGAAGTAGTCGTTGATTTCCAGAGTCTCACCAATATCAATACACTTGAACAGACATTCAGTAGATATTAAATCAGAATAGGCAATGTTTACATCAAATGGTCAGGGCATCAAAAGTCAATCGATTTAACCAGAGTAACACACACAAAATGATGGAAGAATTCAGCAAGTCATGCAGCATGTATGGAAAAGGATAAACAGTCAATGTTTCAACCTGAGACCCTTCGTCAGGATTGGAAAGGAAGGGGGAAGAAAAGCTGGAATAAGAAGGTGGGTAGGAAAGAAGTACAAAATACAAGGTCATAGGTAAAGCCAAGTGGGCGGTGGAGGGGGGTTGAAGTGAGAGGCTGGGAGGTGATAGGTAGAAAAGGTAAAGGGCTGAAGAAGAAGGAATCTGATTGGAGAGGAGAGTAGACCATGGAAGAAAGGGAAGGAGGATGGGCAACAGCAGCAGGTGATAGTCTGGTGAGGCGACGAGGGGAGGCAAGAGGGGAGCAAGAATGAGGAATTGAAACTGGCTGCATCACTGTCTGGTATGACAGGATTGAAATAAGCTGCAGAGAGTTGTAAAATTAGTCAGCTCCATCATGTGCACTTGCCACTGTAATACCCAGGACATCTTCAAGGGGGAATGCCTCAAAAAGGTGGCATCCATCGTTAAGGACCCCCATCAGCCAGGTCATGCCCTCTTCTTGTTGTTACCTTCAGGAAGGAGGTACAGAAGCCTGAAGGCACACACTCAGCGATTCAGGAACAGCTTCTTCCCCTCTGCCGTATGATTTCTGAATGGGCATTGAACCCATGAATACTACCTCTCTACATTTTTTATTTCTGTTTTTGCATGACTTATTTAACTATTAATATGTGTGTAACCCTCAGGTTCGGCCAGCACGTGTTTGTCTGGGAGAAGACAGCCTCCGGCCCAGCCAAAATGAGAAATCTCACTTTTGTGGATGCTGCCTGATGTGTTGCCCAATTACAAATCCAAACAGCAAAATATCAGACAGTACACCATATGTAATTAGACAATTGAGCTTTACAGTTCTTAATATGATTATAGGGTTAGTAAAGAAAATAAAAAGAAAAAGGATCCATTTTAATGAAACAGGCTAGGAGTTCACGGTTGTCCATCCATTCATTCCCCATCGACCCCCTCCAAGCGTCGTCAACTCCTGGACCCTCGCTCTAAGTCCACTCCGTCTTGCAGTCTACCAACTCTTTCCACTTCATCTCTCGCCAACAAAAGACTGCGAATACCTTCTCTCAGACACACAAAAAAGAAACAACATGCCTCTCATTGGATGGCACACATTCCAAAGCCCCCGTTATCTCTAATCATAACCCAAACACTGCTGCTACAGAGAAACCAGTACATTAGCAGTGAAACCTCGCAAAGCGTTACATATGCAGTGGTTTCCTTGGCTGCGTAAGTCTAGGGAATACACACTTCGGTCCCGCCACACCTGTGAGGTTGAGACTGCTCTCCCATCCCAAACTCCGGTTTGTGTGGGTGCTGTGTAATTTACAACATTGTTACAACTCAGTGCCGAGAAATAACAGACAGCACACTGCATATAAAAGAATTATATTTATGAATCTTAACTTAACTAAAGAGTTAGTAACGAAATGAAAGAAGAAAACAAAAATGGCCTATTATGATTAAACAGTCAAATATGCACAAGTTAGAACTCAACTCTTCCAAAAGTCACACATATTCACCAATCCTCAATCGACCGTGGCACCTTGCTCCATCGAATCATGGTCCCCCATTGGGTTCAATCCTATGACCGGATCTCTCCAGCGTCTTCTCTCTTCATCTCCCGCCGAACCAAAAAAGAAATCCCAGAACCAACCTCAGTGCCCCTCACAAAACCTCCCAGTTCCACCATCCTAATTGGATGACACACATTCCGCAGCATCCTTTATCTTCAACAATAACCCAAACAAGCTGAAAGCAGAACAGACTGCTCTTACAGAACTGCTGAAATGAAATACCTACAGCATAACAATAAAAATGTGAACCAGGGTATTGCACACACACGCACGCATACTGTATAAGTTTACTGTAATTCACAGTTTTTTTCTATATTATCATCTATTGCATTGTACTGCTTCTGCAAAGTTAAGAAATTTCACGACATACGCCAGTGCGTTGAACTTGATTCTGATTCTGATTCTGAATAGGGAAGGGATCCAGAATGTGAACAGTTCAAACATTAGTTAGAATTATTGCAGCTTGACGGACTCCAAATCAAATTCACAATTTATTTAATGCAAACATATTACCCACTCTCTTTCTAAACTGCGTGAAGCCGAACTCTTGTTTTACAAATTGAGGATAAATTGAGGAGTTTCAGCCTCAGGGCCAAATTGAATTTGTTCTCAGGTTTACAAACAAAAGGAAATGGTGATCAGGATCTTATATCGTTCATCAAAGGCTCTAGCTTTTACCAACTGATGTATATCTATAATAATGTTGATCTTATAATGAAGAAATCTGCTTTTTGTGCATGGATATCAAAAGAGAGAATTTCACAACCACTGCACACATTAATGCCTCAGGCTTCCTATTCACACCCTAGAAAACCGATCCCACCCACCATTCCAAGTTATTAAACTGTGTCTCAGAGTTCCACAGAAAATTGCCCCTTTATTTGTCTTAAAGTGCCTTTTGATTCCGTTAATGCAGGAAAACTCAGCAGTTAACTCTTAGCGACTATGATACTGTCAGTTAAGTGACAACGACCTGCAGTGAAGATAAAAGTAGTACCAGCTACTCATAGTATGTTAGTACATCACAGCCCAACCAACTATATAATTAATAATTAGCACTCTCTTCTCCCTTAAGTCAAACCTGTACAATGAAAATGTTGCATTCGAAATGAATGCCTCCAGTTGACACCCCTGAATCAGAATCAGGTTGAGTATCACTGGTGTATGTCATGAAATTCGTTGTTTTTGTGGCAGTAGTACAATGTAATCATAACAACAGAGGGGAAAATCAAAAATTATGGTGAGTATATATATTAAATAGCTAAATTAAATAAGTAGGCAAAAATTAAAACTAAAAAAATAGTGAGGTCGTGTTCATAGGTTCAATGTCCATTCAGAGATCGGATGGCAGAGGGAAGAAGCTGTTTTTGAATCATTGAGTGTGTGCCTTCAGGATTCTGTACCTCCTGCCTGATGGTAACAATGAGAACAAGCCGTGACCTGGATGACGGACATCCTTAATGATGGATGTTGCCTTTTCGAGGCATCACTCCTTGAAGATGTCCTGGATACTACAGAGGCTAGTGTCCATGATGGAGCTGACTGAGTTTATAACTCTCTGCAGCTTCTTTCGATCTTGTGCAGTAGCCCCCCCACCCACCCATACCAGAAAATGATGCTGCCAGTTAAAATGTTCTCCACGATACATTTGTAGAAATTTGCGAGTGTGTGAAATACCAAACCTCCTCAAACCCTAATAAAATATAGCTCCTCATGAAAATATATGAAATTATTTCTTGCAACCTTCTAGCATTCAAAATTAGACCACTTTATCTATCTTATTTAGAGAGGCAAGGCAGAATAGGCCTTCTGGCCCTTTGATTAACACTGTCCCAGCAAACTCTGACTATCCAGATTTAACTGTAACCTGATTTTAATAATTTCTACTTTGGCTTCTCCCACTTCCTCCAAACTGAAGGTGTAGCCATGGGCACCAGTATGGATCCCAGCTATGCCTGCCTTTTTGTTGGCTTTGTGGAACAATCTATTTTCCAAACCTATTCTGGTATCTGTCCCCCACTTTTCCTTCGCTACATCGACGACTGCATTGGCGCAGCTTCCTGCATGCATGCTGAGCTCGTTGACTTCATTAACTTTGCCTCCAACTTTCACCCTGCCCTCAAGTTCACCTGGTCCATTTCTGACACCTCCCTCCCCTTTCTAGATCTTTCTGTCTCCATCTCTGGAGACAGCTTTTCTACTGATGTCTACTATAAGCCTACTGACTCCCACAGCTATCTGGACTATTCCTCTTCTCACCCTGTCTCTTCCAAAAATGCCATCCCTTTCTCACAATTCCTCCATCTCCGCTGCATCTGCTCCTATCCCATGATCCTCTCATATCCCTTTTGTCAATCACCTGTCCAGCTCTTGGCTCCATCCCTCCCGCTCCTGTCTTCTCCTATCATTTTGGATCTCCCCCTCCCCCTCCCACTTTCAAATCTCTTACTATCTCTTCTTTCAGTTAGTCCTGACGAAGAGTCTCGGCCCGAAACATCGACTGTACCTCTTCCTAGAGATGCTGCCTGGCCTGCTGCGTTCACCAGCAACTTTGATGTGTGTTGGGTGGATAATTTGAAGCAGGAGGGAACTCTAGCATCCATCATTGAGGACCCTCATTATCCAGGTCATGCTCTCTTCTGATTACTACCATTAGGAATGAGGTACAGAAGCCTGAAGACAGACACTCAATGTTTTAGGAACATCTTTTTTCTCCTCTACCAGCAGATTGCTGAACGGGCAATGAACCCATGATCACCACCTCACTATTTTTGCAGTCTATTTATTTAACTTTTTATATGTATATTTCTTTTTGTAATTTATAGTATAACTTATATACTGTACTGCTGTAAAACAACAACTTTCATGACATACATTAGTGATAATAAATTTGATTCTGATTTCAATTTAATCTTAACAAAAGATTACAATTGGTTAGGTTCTACATAAAGCAGGCAATCACTGCTGCCAAACAGTGAAGACGAGAGTTTTCTCTAAGGATCTTAAATAGAACCGATGCCAATCCAGAAAATGGCTGTGTTGTTAAATGGAATTTGCAAATGTGGAGCACCTGAGTTCAGTACGGCACAAGATGGCAACGCGCATAGTCACAGCAGCCTCTCTGACTCCAATCAGTGGTGAAATTTCTTGTCCTGTTTGTATTTTCTATGATCAGAAAAAACTACTGGCCATAAAGAACACTAAAAATCTACAAGTCTACTTTGCTAGTGAGTGGAAGAACAGGTGCTGCGCAGTTGCAGACTAACACAAGGAGAAGGTCCTCACTTCGTGCCATGACCCACTACAGCTACCCGGGGGAGCGACCGTCAGAAGTGCGGCATGAGAGTGCGGAAGTGCGGTAAGCGTGCCAATACTCGAGTGAGATTCAAAGTGGATCCCTGCTGGCCTGTGCTCCTGATGATTCTACTCACTAACGTTTGATAGCTAGAAAATAATATGGATTGCCTACGTCTGCGTTTGTACCAGCGGGAGATGAGGGGCTGCTGCACATTTGTTCTGACAGATATGTGGCTCCAGGACACCACTCCAGACTTGGCTATCCACCTAAAAGGCCTAATGTCATTTTGGGTGGACTGAAATGCTGAGACAGGCTGGCAAGACCGTGGAGGAAGTCTGCGTGTCTCTATTAATAAGAACTGGTGCGTGAATGCCACAGTAGCAACAGCCCACTGCTCACCAGAGTCAGAGTTTAATGGTGAAATGCAGGCCCTCCTACTTACTGAGGGAATTCACTGCCATTGTGATTATTGTTGTTTACATCTCTCCCCCTCCCCCCAGTGCTAGTACTAAGGAAGCACTACAGGAGCTGAACGGTGCAACCTGTAGCCTCGAAACCACTCATCCCTGTGACGTCTTCACTGGGGCTGGTGACTTCTATCATGCCATCTTAAAAGCAGTCCTGACAAAGTTCTACCAATATGTCAACTTTGCAACCAGAGGGGAGAATATATTACAAATCTGCAGATGCTGGAAATCCAAAGCAATGCACACAAAATGCTGGAGGAACTCAGCAGGCCAGGCAGCATCTATGGAAAAGAGTAAACAGTTGAATTTTCAAGCCAAGACCCTTCATCAGGACTCATCAGCAGAATATATTTGACCTGGTTTATACCAACATACGTGGAGCCTACAAGGCTGCCCCCTGCCCTCACCTTGCATACTTAGTCCACATAATCTATTTTGCTAATCCCTGCCTTTTGTGTACTGATTTAACGACTCAAACCAGTTTACCTGGAGATCAGGACTTGTCCAGAAGATACTACCTCAGTACAGCAGTTCTGTTTTGAATGCACGGACTGGAGCATATTCAGGGAGACGACTACCTACGATCATCACGTTAGCATTGATGAGTATGCGGGATCGGTGACTGGCTACATTGGAAAGGGCATTGATGATGTTCCTGTGATGCCAGGGCAAACCAGAAATCATGGCTGACTGCAATTGTTCATGCATTATTCAGGGATCGGAACGCTGCCTTCAGATCGGGGGACAAAACGACTCAAAGGTCAACGAGAGCCGTGCTGTCCCATGCCATCAGAAAGGAGAAGCGTGAGTATGCACAGAAGATTCAAAGACTCCAGGGACGTGTGGTGCATGTGACAGGGTATACAAACCATAACTGATTACAAGTCAAGTCCACCCTGCATGTCAGCAACAGTGACATATCTCCTGATAGGCTGAATGCCTTCTGTGAATGATTTGACGCATTGAATGATGTGTCATCAGGGAAGCCCCCCTCTCCTGCTGAGGAACAGGCATCCTGCCTGGCCACAGCCAAATTGAGCTGGATCCTAGCCAGTCTAATCCTATGTAAAGCGGTAAGGCCATACAACATACCAGGTTAGGTGCTGAGGGACTGCGTAGCCCAGCTAACAGAGGTCATAACAAACATCTTTAATATCTCTTTGAAGCAGTCCACTGTCCCTGCAGGCTACAAGGTAGCCACCATCATTCAATAGCCTAATAAATGGCCTAAACGATCACCACCCAGTGGCACTGACTTCTATAATCATGAAGTGCTTTGAGTGGCTGGTAGTGGATCATATAAAATCCCATCTTCCAGCTGTATTGGATCCTTTCCAGTTCGCGTATCACTCAAACCACTGATGATGCCATACCCTTGGCCCTGCTCTCCATCCTGTCCCACCTGGAAAATGATGCCTCATGTGCCAGGAAGTTCATCGACTTCAGCTCAGCATTTAACTTGACGGGCAAACTGTCGTAATTGGGACTCAACACCTCTGTCCGTAACTGGATCGTGGACTCTTGACAGAAAGAACCCAGCCAGTTTGAGGTAGCAGCAACACCTCAAGCTCCATCATGCAGAGCACTGGTGCCCCCCACCCCCCCGCAAGGCTGTGTGCTCGGTCTCAGGCTGTTCACACTGCCGACTCATGACTGTACTGCCAGATTCAGCTCAAACCACATCTCCAGGTTCGCTGATGTTACCACAGTGATTGACCTCATTGGCTGCAATGATGAGTCGGCGCACAGAGAGGAGGTAGAGAGGTCTGTCGGATGATGTGAGAACAACAACCTGAGTCCCAACGTGGGCAGACAAAAGAGATGGTTGTGGACTTCAGGAAGGCACAGGTTGACCACTCTCCATTGCACATCCATGGCTCTGTGGAGGAGAGAGTGAAGAGCACGAAGTTCCTTGGTGTGCACATAATGGGCAATCAAACCTAGACCAACAACACCTCCTCACTAGTCAAGAAGGCACAGCAGTGTGCACACATTTTAAGCAGATTGAGGCATACATGGTTCCCCATCCCCATTTTAACAACTTTCACAAGAGTGCCATTGAGACTGTCCTGTCTGGCTACACCATAGTGTGGAACAGAATTTGTCAGACAAGACCCTACAGAGGATAGCAAATCTACCGCGAGCATCACTGGGCTCTCCCTCCATCCTATTTGTGATATTTACCAGGAGTGCTGCAGGCAACGTGCCCAAAGTATTGGAGAGGATCCCCACCACCCATCCCACAATCTCTTTGATCCACTACCATCAGGAAGGAGCATCAGGACTGGGACTAGGACTGTCAGACTGGGTCATAACTTCTTCCCTCAGGCTGTGAGATGAATCATACCCTGCCACCACCGAGGTCTCGTCACGAGGTCACAGCTGTTCAGTGTTTACCTGTGCTCTGCCCTACATGCATTTTGAATTATATTTTATTCACTTATTTATGGTAATATTTTTAATGTGCTGCATGCCAAATATGTTTTGTGGGTGCGCTGTGGTCCGGAGAAACTCTTCTTGTTTGGTTGTATATATGCAATCAGATTACAATAAACTTGAACTTGAACTTAATGGGGGCGTCACTGAGCATCCATAGACCATAAGGCACAGGAGCAGAATTAGACCGCTTCATCCATAGAGTTGAATTATTTCATGGCTGATATATTATCTCTCTCAAACCCATTCTCCTGTCCTCTCTCCATAACCTTTTACACCCTTACTAATCAAGAACCTATGAACCTTTATTTTGAATATACCCTCCTCTGCCCCGCTGACCATCAACACAGGAGCTCCTCAGGGCTGTGTCCTAAGCTCCCTCCTTTAATCTTTGTGTACCCATGACTGTGTCACTACCCATTGCTCCAATCTGCTAATTAAATTTCCAGAAGATACTACATTGATTGGTCTTATCTCAGATAATAACGAGGCAGTATACAGAGAAGAAGTCATCACCATGACACACTGGTGTCAAGAAAACAACCTCTCCCTCAATGTTGCAAAAACAAAGGAGCTGGTTGTGGACTACAGGAGGAATGGAGATGGGCTCACCTCGATTGACATCAATGGATCTGGGGTTGAGAGGGTGAACAGCTTTAAGTTCTTCGGTATACACATCACCGAGGATCTCACATGGTCTGTGCTATGGCTGTGGTGAAAAAAGCACAACAGTGCCTCTTTCACCTCAGACGGTTGAGGAAGTTTGGTATGGGCCCCCAAATCCTAAGGACTTTCCACAGGGACACAATTGAGAGCATCCTGACTGGCTGCATCACTGCCTGGTATGGGAACTGTACCTCCCTCAATCACAGGACTCTGCAGAGAGTGGTGCAGACAGCCCAGCGCATCTGTAGTTGTGAACTTCCCACTATTCAGAACACTTACAGAGACAGGTGTGTAAAAAAGGCCCAAAGGATCATTGGCGACCCGAGTCACCCCAGCCACAAACTGTTCCAGCTGCTACCATCCAGGAAACGGTACCGTAGCATTAAAGCCAGGACCAACAGGCTCCGGGACAGCTTCTTCCACCAGGCCATCAGACTGATTAATTCGCACTGACACAATTGTATTTCTAAGCTATATTGACTGTCTTGTACATACTGTTTATTGCAAATTACAATAAATTGTACATTGCACATTCAGACAGAGATGTAATGTAAAGATTTTTATTCCTGATGTATGTGAAGGGTTTAAGAAATAAAGTCAGTTCAATTATTCAGTGGTTCCATTTAATGTCAGATAATGTATACAATATACAACCTGGAATTCTTACTCTCCACAGGCATGCGTGATACGGAAGAAAACCCCGAAAGAACAAATGACAAAAAAAACATAAGAACCCTAAAGACTCCCTCCCCCGACGCACAGGCAGCAACAAAAGCATTAGCCACCCCTCCCCCTCTCCTCTCTTATCCTAGCAGAAAGCATCAGCCCTCCCACCACCCACCATGTAAGCAACAGCGAAGCCCCCCAAAGAGAGGCCACGATCTGCAGTCCATCAAAACCCATTTTTCTAATTGTTTATGGCACTTTCTGTTTTGGAGTTGGTCTCACCTCAGTTCTCTCATTAATTCAGTGTATCAGCTATGAAATATCAGCCCATTTGTCACCTCAACCAGCCCAATGTTCTAACTTGCCTTGAATTATATTCCACATCATTTATTTACTTAGAGCTGGGGTCCGTGGATCCCTCTGTTAATGGTAGGAGCCCATGGCATAAAAAAGGTTGGGAACCTCTGATTTAGGCAGATAGATTTTAATGCAGACAAGTGCGAGCTGTTGCGCTTTGGTAGGACCAACCAGGGTAGGTCTTACAAAGTGAACAGTAGGTTACTGAGTGTGGTAGAACAAAGGGATCTAGGAATACAGGTCCATAAATCGTTGAACATGGTGTCACAGGTAGATAGGGTCATAAAGAAAGCATTGGCACATTGGCCTTCATAAATCAAATTACTGGTACAGGAGATGAGATTTTATGTTGAAGTTGTACAAGACAAATTAAGACAAAAAGAAGGCCTAATTTGGAGTATTATGTGCACTTTTGATCATCTACCTACAGGAAAAATATAAGGTTGAAAGAGTACAGAGAAAATTTGCAAGAATGTTGCCAGGTCTGGATGACCTGAGTTATAAGGAAAGATTGAATAGGTTAGGACTTTATTCCTTGGAAGGTAGAAGATTGAGAGGGGATTTGATAGAGGCATTCAAAATTATGAGGGTAAGTACAAGCAGGTGTTTTCCACTGAGGTTGGGTGGGACTACAACCAGAGGTCATGGGTTAAGGGTTAAAGGTGAAAATTTTAAGGGGTACATGAGAGGAAACTTCTTCACTCAGAGGGTCGTGAGAGTATGGAACGAGCTGTCACACAAGTGGATTGTGCAAGCTCAACTTCAACGTTTAATCGGAGTTTAGATAGGAACATAGATGGTAGGGGTTTGGAGGGCTATAGTCCCAGTGCAGGTCAATGGGAGTAGATAGTTCAAGTGATTTGGCATGGACTAGATGGGTCAAAGGGCCTGCTTCTGTGCTGTAGTTCTCTATAACTGTATGACTCTAGAGATACAATGCAGAATAGGCACCCACCTATTTAGCCCTAGCCCAGTCACAGGACAATTTACAATGATCAATTAACCTACTAACAAATACATCTTCAAAGTGTGGGAGGCACCCAGAGAAAACACATGCACTCACGGGCAGGATGTACAAACTCATTACAGGTGTCAGAACTGAAGTCCGACTCTGCCCTGAGCTGTAATAGTCTCATGCTAATTGTTCTGCTACTGGGACACCACCCATTCCACCTGCTGTGCCTGGGCTATGCTTCTAAAATACCTCAGAGTTTTCACGCCATGTAATCCTGAACAAAGCTTTTCTCGTTAACCACCAAAGACTTCTTCTCCTTCTCTGAATTACCTTAGGACACTGTAGACATTATAACTGCCATATAAGTGTAAATTCTGCTGTGCTAATAGAACCTGCAACATCCCTCTCTCTGTCTCTATTAGTTTTACTGATAGAACATGCCTGAAGGTTGACAATGCTTGGAGTTCTTGTCATTATTCTCACCATGGAGGTAGCTGTATTTTTCGAATGAAATGAAGAGTCAGCTTTCAGATTGACCTGAGCTAATTTTGAAAGGATTAAACATTGTGTGTTTGATAACTTTATGCAATGAGAGCACCTTACCAACAAAAATAATCTGCCCCCAATTTCTTTCTTCCTCTTTTCCCCGCTCTGACCTTTTCCCTCTTTTCACCTGCCAATTACTTCCCCTTGGATCCCCTCCTCCTTTCCTTTTTCCTATAGTCCACTCTCCTCTCCTCTCCTATCATTTTCCTTCTTCTCCAGCCTTTACCTATCCTGCTCACCTGTCTTCACCTATCACCTTCCAGCTAGTCTCCTTCCCCTCCCCAACCTTTTTATTCTGGCATCTTCCCCCTTCCTTTCCAGTCCTGATGAAGGAATTTTGGCCCAAAACATCTACTGTTTATTTATTTGTATTGATGTTGCCTGACCTGCTGAGTTCCTCCAGCATTTTGTGTGTGTTGCTTTGGATTTCCAGCATCTGCAGACTTTCTCATGTTTTAAACCGTGCCAATGTTTACTGATTTAATTACACAACTGCAGTGTGCTAAGGGAATAAAGGTGTAGGTTTATCTACCACACTGAGCAAGAAAATTGCAAATATTTCGTTTGCCAGCAAGTATAGAGAAAATGTCACACTGCCTCAGTACACCTTTCACAAATTGCCTTCCAAATAGTTCTAAGGCTCCTTGTGGTTTTCTGACTGGCTGCATCACAGCCTGGTATGGAAACACCAATGCCTTTGAATGGCAAAGCCTACAAAAAATAATGGATAGAGCTCAGTCCATCACAGGTAAATCCCACCCCACCACTGAGCACGTCTACAAGAAATGCAATCACGGGAAACCTGCATCCATCATCAAGGACCTCCACCAACCAGGCCATGCTCTCTTCTCACTGCTGCCATCAGGAAGGAGGCACAGGAGCCTCAGGACTCACACCACCAGGTTCAGGAACAGTTATTACCCTCAGTAACCAGGCTCTTCAACCAGAGGGGATAACAACTCATCTTCACTCACCCCTACACCTATCCCACAACCTATGGGCTCACTTTCATCGACTCTTCACCTCATGTTCCCGATACATGTTATTATTATTTTGTTTCTTTTTGTATTTCCACAGTGGTTTGACTGCGGACAAGGTCATTGGAGAGACACTGGAGCTGATGACAGAGAAGTCTTTAATCATCACAACAAGCAGGAATCATCCTGGAGACACTCTCTGTAAACGCTCACAAACCCAGAAGAATTCCACATTTTTTATACCCTTAGGATAGAAGTAACAGTAGGTGATTCAATACAGTTTCAATAGTAACAATGATATAATTTACTGGGTTATCAATACTTCTTTTGAATTACATATCTACAATGGGAGACTCCTCTGAATGTTCAAATATCTTTACTAATTGCAAGCTTCCTTGAATTTATTTACGATGGTGTAAATTGCCTAAGCCATAGTTGACTAGATTGCTACAGGCCAATTAATACAACCCCAGTGTCTTAACCTTTGGCTCAGGGATATGCAAATGTCTCATGGTCACTATTTCGCAAACCTTATCTCTTCTTCTGTGGGCTTTTAACTTCCGTTTACTGCTTGCAATTTACAATAAAAACTGAAGACTAATTGCAAGCTTCCTGAACTTATTTACATTTACAGTAAGAAATGAACCCTGGTTCCTGTTTGAATTAATATCTGCTATATTTGCATGGCTACAGAATACTCCCTAACACACAGTTTGTTGTCTTTTGTAAATTAGATGTTCATCTGTCATTTGTTGTGCGCAAATTTTTCATTGATTCGATTGTGTTCCTTTGTGTCTACTGTGAATGCCCGCAAGAATACAAACCTTAGGGTAGTATATGGTGACGTATATGAACTGTGACAATAAATTTACTTTGAACTTTTTAATTTTGGTCCACCAATGAAATAGCAAAGCCTGCAGTATCTCTAACAGATTCATTCTTCAAATGGTATTCGTTAAACCCTGCTCTCGAACTCAACATATGGAAACACCATTATCTACAAGTTACCTTCCAAGTCATTAGCCACATTTATTATTTTATTTTTTTATTGAGATACAAATACAGAACCGGCCCTTCCAGCCCTTATTTAACCCTATTTAACCCTAGCCTAATCATGGGGCAATTTACAATGACCAATTAACCTACTAACCGATACGTTTTTGGACTGTGGGAGGAAACTGGAGCACCCGGAGGAAACCCACACAGTCACAGGGAGAACATATAAACTCCTTACAGGCAGTGGGGAGATTTGAACCCTGGTCACCAGCATTGTAAAGTGTTGTGCCAACTGCTACACTACCCTTCACTCAGTGCATCTCACACCTGAAGCTCCCTCCATATCAGGACGACCATCACCTCTTCCAGAGCAAATAGAGATGGGCAACAAATGTATATTAGACCATAAGAACATAAGGCAGAGGAGCAGAATTGGGCCATTCAGCCCATCAGGTCTGCTCCTCTATTCCATCACAATCAACCCTCACAATGGACTGTTCCAGGATAATCGTCTCGTTTTTGGCGTCGCATCAGCTCCAGCAATTTGGCAAAGGGCAATGGACCAAGTGCTCCAAGATATCCCAGGAACACAGTGTTACCTTGATGACATCATTGTGACTGGCAAGAATGATGAAGAGCATCTTCAGAACCTCGGTAAAGTACTTACCAGGTTCAGTGAGTATAGTCCCCTCACAAAAGTGAGAAATGTGAGTTTTTCTAGAATGAAATCTCATGTTGTGGACATGTCATTGACAAGCATGGCTTACATAAGTCACAAGAAAAGATTGAAGCAGTGCTACAGGCAGCCAAACTGGAAAAGTGTCACAATTCAGGTCATACTTGGGCCTTGTAAACTAGTACCACCGGTTTCTCCCAGACATTGCTACAGTGCTGCATCCACTGAATGCACTGTTACAAATAGGAGCAAAGTGGGAATGGTTAAAAAGATGTGAAAAAGTGTTCAAGGAAACAGAGACTAATAACATCCGATGAACTGCTCTCCTATATTGACTCATCTCTGTCAATCAGACTGGTATGCAATACATCTCCGTATGAGATTGGAGTTGTTTTGTCAAACATTATGAATGATGGATCTAGACACGAGACACTAGAATACTACAGCACAGTACAGGCCCTTCGACCCTCAATGTTGTGCCAACCCATATATTCCTTAAAAAATGTACTAAACCACAATACCACGTAACCCTCTATTTTTCTTTCATTCATGTGTCTGTCCAAGAGGCTCTTAAATACCCCTAATGTTTTAGCCTCCACCACCATCCCTGGCAAGTCATTGCAGACACCTACAACCTTCTGTGTAAAAAACTTACCCATGATGTCTCCCCTAAACTTCCCTCCCTTAACTTTGTACATATGCCCGCTGGTGTTTGCTATTCGTGCCCTGGGAAACAGGTACTGGCAATCCACCCTATCTATGCCTCTCATAATCTTGTAGACCTCTATCAAGCCCCCTCTCATCCTTCTACGCTCCAAAGAGAAAAGTGCCAGCTCTGCTAACCTTGCCTCATAAGACTTGTTTTCCAATTCAGGAAACATCCTGGTAAATCTCCTCTGCACCCTCTCCATAGTTTCCACATCCTTCCTATAATGAGGTGACCAGAACTGAACACAATACTCTAAGTGTGGTCTCACCAGAGATTTGTAGAGTTGCAACATGACCTCTCTACTCTTGAACTCAATCCCCCTATTAATGAAGCCTAGCATCCCATAGGCCTTCTTAACTACCCTATCAACCTGTGCATGGGCTGAACGCCCGATTGCATTTACGCCAAGATCACTGAAGAGCGCAGAACGCAACCGCACAAAGATTGACGGCGAGGCCCTTAGTCTAGTATGGAGAGTAAAGTTACACCAGTACCTTTACTGATAAAAGTTTATGCTAGTGACAGATCACCAGCTCCTTGTGTCTATTTTCAACCCCAGGAAGGGAATTCCAGGAGTGTCTGCTACCCGGTTACAACATTAGGCACTGTTCCTAGGAGCCCACTCTTATGACATAGAGCTCAAGGGTACCAAACAACACAACAACACTGACAGCTTGACACGTTTTCCACTATTGGCCTTTTTCCACTGAAGAAGACAAGTCTTTATACTGTGACCCCGCAGAAGTGTTCCACACTGGCTCAGTTGCCAGTAACAAATTCTGAAACACAACGAGAAACAAGGAATGACCTGACATTGTCAAAAGTCTATGACATCACTGTGCAAGGATGGCCAACTCATGGTACCCCTATGTTTCCAGAGTTCTCTGTGAGACAAGACCAACTGTCAGAATGATGTTTGGATCTGTGGAGCATTTGCATGGGCAGGCAAAGAGGTAGGGTGAGAGAGGTACAAAGGGATGGGGAATGGTAAAGGAGAAGTGGGGAGAATTGGGGAGAGGTGGTGCAGCATTACTGAAAGTTCGAGAAATTGATGTTCGTGCTATCAGGTTAGAGGCTATCCAGACAGAATAAAAGGTGTTATTCCTCCTTCCTGAGTGTGACTTCATCGCAACAGTAGAGGAGGCTGTGGATAGACATATTGGAATGGAAACAGGAAGTGGAATTAAAATTTGTGGCCACTTGGAGCTCCTGCTTCTTCTGGCGGACTTCTGCTCCCCCTCCCCCGTTCACCATTCCTCATCTCCTTGCCTGCCCATCACCTCCCTCTGGTGCTCCTCCCCTCTTTTCTTTCTTCCATGGCCTTCTGTCCTCTCCTATCATACTCCCCCTTCTCCAGCTCTGTATCTCTTTCAGTAAACAACCTCCCAGTTCTTTACCTCACCCCTCCCCGTCCTGGTTTCACCTATCACCTTGTGTTTCTCCCTCCTCTCCCAACACCTTTTAACTCTACTCCTCACCTTTTTTTCTCCAGTCCTGGTGAAGGGTTTCGGCCTGAAATGTCAACAGTGCATAGATGCTGCCTGGCCTGCTGAGTTCCTCCAGCATTTTGTGTGTGTTCCTTTCAGTATCCAGTAGGATTCAATGACAGCAACCTTATCCTTCTAACTTGCAGCAAATGCTGACCCAGAGATACCAGATGGTC
The DNA here is from genome assembly GCF_963921235.1 of Mobula hypostoma. Classification (NCBI taxonomy): domain Eukaryota; kingdom Metazoa; phylum Chordata; class Chondrichthyes; order Myliobatiformes; family Myliobatidae; genus Mobula; species Mobula hypostoma. The sequence goes on along the minus strand of NC_086114.1, from coordinate 7,737,099 downwards.
TTCATGAATGAACCTTTTTGGTGCCGGGATCATTCTCATAAACCTCCTCTGGACCCTCTGCAATGCACCCCTCTGAGTCATTCACTCCAAAGACAAAAGCCCAGCTTTCCCAACCCTTCCCCACAAGCCACACTCTCCAATCCAGTCAGCATCCCAGCAAAGCCCTCCACGCCCCCTCCAAAGTTCCCACACACCGCAATACCAAGGATATGCATGTTGGTGGGTTAATCGGTAACTGTGAAATGCCCCGAGGCAGAATTCGTGGAGAGTGAGTTGGAATGTGGAAAGAATAAAGTGCGGTTAAAGTAGGAACCACCAGGGGCTGGAAAATCTGTGAAATTTATTGTCACAGACGGCTGTGGAGACCAAGGCATTGGGCATATTTAAAGTGGAGCTTGATAGGTTCTTGCTGAGTTTGGACATCAAATGTTACAGGGAGAAGACAGGAGAATCACACCTTCTTCTCATTACCACCATCAGAGCGGAGCGACAGGAGCCTGAAGACACAGCTTCAGAACTAGCTGTTATATCTCGCTCCTGTACGCCCTCGTCACCATCCAAGATTCTGCCGACAATGGTTGTAGGTAGCAAATTTATAGATGGCGTTATACCTAGCCATGCAGTTATGGGTGTAGAGAGAGTAGAGCAGTGGGCTGAGCACACTGAGGTGCACCAGTGCTGATTATCAGCAAGGTAGAGATGTTATTACCAATCCGTAGAGATTGTGGTTTTCTAGTTAAGAAGTTGAGGATCCAATTGCAGAGGGAAGTACAGAGGCCCAGGTTCTGTAATTCTTTGTGAGTCAACGGCCACCTACTGTCTGTGTGAGGAGTGGCGCACCACACAGTCTTTCGTTTTGCGCCTTGTAAGGCATTATGATGACAGACAACCCAACAAACCCTATACTTCCAGAGCCAGGAGTGCTCAGGAACTCTGTGGAAGGCCCAGACCCTGGCCGAGACAGGCGGTATGTAGATGCAACCGCAAACCCTACGGGGAGGGTTGAGTCCGACAAGGGGGCCGAGCGAACTGCGCTTCTTTTGCGCTGTAAGGTAAAAACGATCACCTCAACCTTCAACGCAAACACCATCTGCCTCTTGCCTCGATGTGCAGAGTTGGTATCACAGGCAAGCAGCTACGAGATCTCCTGGAGATCCAAGAACACCGTCATGTACACCCTGATGAAGAGATAAGGTTCACAGAGGTAGAGGGGATGCACCTCATCACCTCGTCTGCCTGGAGAGAGCCAACGACAATGTCAGCACAAGGTGGAGTAGGGCTAATGTTGAGCCGCAAGGTGAAGAAGGCACTGAGGGACGTGGTCTCAGTCAGTGACAGAATCCTTACTGTGGAATTTGACGGAAACTGGCGACCTCTGTCATCATCTGTTACTCCCCGCACAACTGCAGCAAGGAGAAGGAAGTGGAGGCCTCCTACAGTAAACTTCACGAAGCTGTCACTTCAATACCGGCACATAACTTCCTGGCCGTGCTTGGTGATTTTAATACCCAGGTCGGACTGGAAGATGTTTCATACTCATACCAAGACTTTACCAACAGAAATGGACAATATCTAGTTGATTTCATCCAGGAACACAGTCTCATTGCCGCCAACACACAATTCAAGAAGCGAGCTGGTAAACTGTCGACCTACGAAAACAGAGCCTCCATCTACAAGAAACAGCTCGGCTACATCCTCGTAAGAACAAAATGGCGTAATTGTGTGATCAACACAGAAGCCTACAGCACCTTCAACTCGGTCAGTTCTGATCACAGAGTAGTGTCAATGCAAGTGAAACTGAGCCTGCGGCAACCCACAGCCACAGGTCCCAAGGAGAAGGTAGACTGGAAGGCATTCTCCTCACAACCTATTCTTCAAGCCCAGTACACAGTGGAGGTGAGAAATCGCTTCGGCCCACTGGAAAGGGAGAAAGAAGAGACTGCCACCAACCACTATCAACGGCTCATAGACACACACACAGATGTAACAAAGAGTTTGCCTACTGTGAAGTGAATCAAGAGGAGTCGGATCTCGAAACATCCTGACGTCGTCGCAGCAAGAAGCGTGGTCAATGCTTGTCAAGCTGAACTTAGAAGGAGTGAAACAGAGGAGCTAAGAGACAAGTTCAAGACAGCAAAGAAGAATCTCTTTGCCACCTACGACTGACTGAAGGAAGAGGAACTAGCTGAGAGGATTAGAGAAGGAGAGGCTGCTAATGAAGACATGCAGCATGGAGAAGCATGGTGCCTAGTCAACGAGATCAGCAGACAGAAGAAGTCCCCATCAGGTCAAATAAGTGGTAAAACAGCAGAGGACCGTGTCCAGACATAGTCTACCCACTTTTAGAACCTGCTGGGAAGCCCTCCAACGATCACGGAAGAAGAAGACGACATACCCATGATACTAACGCAAGTCAACATCGATGACGGCCCATTCACCATTGAGGAACTGAAGAAGGCCAAATATGCACTCAAACAGGGCAGGAGCGCTGGACCAGATGGGATACCACCAGATGTCCTGCAGAACTGTGACCTGGACGACATCTTGCTGGACATATGTAATACGGCACTGATGAAAGGCGAAAAATCAGAACAGTGGTCACTCTCAAACATTATCCCAGTCCCCAAGTCTGGATCCCTCACGAAGACATATAACTACCACGGTATCAGCTTGACCTGCATCTTGGCAAAGCTATACAATTGGATGATCTTGAACAGGATTCGCACCGTCATTGACCCTAAACTAAGATTCAATCAGAATGGTTTTCGGCAGAAGCGCACAACAGTAATGCAAATACTTGCTCTCTGTAGAATCATCGAGGAAGTCAAGAAGAACAACCTACCAGCCGTGCTTACTTTAATTGATTTTTGCAAAGCTTTTGACTCCATTCACTGAGGTAAAATGCTGAAGACCCTGAAAGCTTACGGAGTACCAGACCGTCTACTGAGAGCAATAGAGTCCAGCTATACCAAAACCATGGCGAAAGTTGTATCACCAGACTAATCACCAGATTACTCTCTTACCAACTCTTCCTTCAGTTAGTCCTGACGAAGGGTCTCGGCCTGAAACATCGACTGTACCTCTTCCTAGAGATGCTGCCTGGCCTGCTGCGTTCACCAGCAACTTTGATGTGTGTTGCTTGAATTTCCAGCATCTGCAGAATTCCTGTTGTAAAGATCATGACAAGCTTGGTTTTACCATAAAACCAGGACGAACCAAAAGGGTCAGACCAGTTACACTCACAGATCTGGACTTTGCAGATGACATAGTCCTGCTCTCTGACCAGATGGAGGAAGCACAGCAGCTACTGACAAAAGTGGAAATTGAGTGCAATGAAGTTGGACTTCACCTAAACGCTAAAAAGACAGAGTACATGGCATTTAACTGTGACCAAGGTACTCTCAAGACTGTAAAGAATGATACCATTAAGAAAGTCTTTGATTTCAAGTACCTTGAGTGAAGAATGATGAGTTTGGAGAAGGACATAAAGATAAGGAAGGTGCTGGCGTGGAGGGCTATGAACGACATGAAGGAAATCTGGAAGTTGAACCTGACCAGAGGGCTTAAAAAGAGGATTTTCATAGCAGTCATAGAGTCCATTCTCATGTACGGATGCGAGACATGGACACTCACCAAGACGATGCGAAAGTCTCTAGATGGTTGCTATACACGAATGCTCCAGATGGCTCTTGATGTGAGTTGGCAACAGCACATGATGAACGTCGAGCTCTACAACAACCTACCGATGCTCACCACTAAAATCGAGGCGAGAAGACTGCAACTAGCGGGGCACTGTCTACGCCACCCCGAGCTACCTGCCAGCCTAGTCATCATATGGGAGCCCAAGCAAGGGAGGATGAACCCTGGGCGCCCTCCCAAGACTATGGTCAACACGCTCCTAGAAGACAGCAGCGCGGCTACTGAACACACTGATGAGGGAGAGGGAGAAGTGGAGAGTCCGTCATCGTGCCCGACGCCGGCCCCCTAGGCCTGAGTCGACGTAGTAGTAGTAGTGATCAGCACTGTAGGAATGATGGTGTTGAATGCTGAGCTATAGTCAATGAACAGCATCCTGACATAGGTGTTTGTATCGTCCAGGTGATCCAAGGCTGCCTGGAGAGCCATTGAGATTGCATCTGCTGTAGACCTCTCGTGGTGATAAGCCAACTGCAGTGGGTCCAGGTCCTTGCTGAAACAGATGTTGATTCTAGCCAGGACTAACCTCTCAAAGCATTTCATCACTGTAGATGTGAGTCATACTGGACAATAGGCATTAAGTCAGACTGCTCACACTGTTTTTCTTGAGCACTGGTATAATGGTTGCCCTTTTGAAGCAGGTGGGAATTTCTGACTGTAGCAATGAGAGATTGAAAATGTCTTTCAATACTCCTGCTAGCTGGTTGGCACAAGTTTACCAGGTGCTCCATCTGAGCCTGCCACCTTGCGAGGGTTTACCCTCCTGAAAGACAGCCTGACATCATATCCGAGACAGAGATCACAGGGTCACGGGGTGCCGCAGGGATCTTCATAGCTGTAGTTTATTCCCCGTTTCAAAGCGAGCATAAGAGTCATTGAGCTCGTCTGGTAGTGAAGCATCACTGCCAATCACGATGTCGGGTTTCGCTTTGTAGGAAGTAGTGTCCTGCAATCGCGGCCAGAGTTAACGTGCATCCGATGTCACTTCCAACCTCACTTGAAAGTGTTTCTTTGTTCTTGAGATAGTCCTCCACAAGTCATACCTGGTTGTCTTGTACAGCGGTGGTCCCCAACCACCGGGTCGCGGACCGGTACCAGACCGCAAAGTATGTGCTACCGGGCCGCGAGGAAACGATATGATTTGGTGATATGAAACGATATGAGTCAGCTGCACCTTTCCTCATTCCCTGTCACGCACTGTTGAACTTGAAATAACCTACCAAATCATACCAAATAACACATAAAACCTAAAATAACACTAACATATAGTAAAAGCAGGAATGATATAATAAATACACAGCCTATATAAAGTAGAAATAATGTATGTACAGGTAGTTTCACTTAACAGAATCAGGAAGATTAAGCCAAAACCAATTTGTAGAAAACAAAATCGGGACGTACATGCATGCGCATGTCATGTATGCGTATGTCTCGTATACACACGTCATGCATGCGCACACAGGTGCCCGTGCAAGGCTTCGTGGCCATGGTAGTCTTTCTTGTGGTAAACACAAGTGTCCCGTAATTGACTGATACTTTTGTCCCTTATTTGGGAGTGAGAAAGTTGGCAACCCTACTTAAACACCCCCACCCTCCCACCCCCAGTTGACCGGTCCGCAGTGCAAAAAAGGTTGGGGACCCCTGTTGTACAGACCTGGGTCGCCAGATTTAAATGCCACAGATCAAGCTCCCAGCAGACTTCTTGCCCACTGCCATCATACTTCTGAACTAATAATGAAGCATTCCATGCACACTACCTCGCTACTTTTTGCTCTCTTTTTGCACTACTTACTTAATTTAATTTTTAATGGGTCATTTCTTATTGTAATTTACGGTATTTTTATGTATTGCATTGTACTGCTACCACAAAACAACAAATTTCATGACATATGCCGGTGATATCGGACGTGATTCTGATTTTGAATGAGGTTCAGAGGGGATGAATTCAGCCATGGTCAAATTGCAGAGCAGAACCGATAGGCTGAACGGTCCAACTCTGCTCCTCTGTCTTGTGCCTTACAATGTCAATGAGTCCATGATGGTTAATATGCCCTCGGAGGATCAAAGACAGCAAAATAGTGTTGCTCATTTTGAGCACTGACAATTATGAAAGTTACTGTAACAGAATTAATTCTCTGACTGCCTCAGGATAGCGTCTTTAAGGCAGTGCAAAGCAATGTAGACAATTGTTTGCCTAGCACCCCGGAGACAGATATCTCCTTTGCACACGCCACTTCCATCTTCCATTTTAACATATTTTAGGTGTCCATTTGGTAAACTTGAACCTCTTGAAAGTGGACTGATTATAATTCAAATTGGATAAAAATCCCTGAATCAACTCCACAGGAGCTGCACTCACTACATAAATTGCCCAACACTGACACCGTCGCAGTTTGAATCCATGATGAAACACTGCTGGGAGATGTAAAGGATTGAATCTGAGCCTTAGGTTCCTCCAGAACCTCGTAGTTTGTATTCTGCTCTAACAAAGCATTGATATGTAGGTAATCTCACTGGGGTTGAATGCATTGATCTTGGTTGTTATGAAGCTGTAAAAGATATAGACAGCAGCATAAATCTGCTGTAAAGATTCAAAACTAATCTTTGAGAAATACAAGCAATCAGGCACCGGGACAGTGTGTTTTGAAATATATATGAAGAGCATAGTACTGCAGTGATTTATTGTCTATTGATTAATCAATCTACGAGGCTATGGTGAGGAGGGAATAGATAACCATAGATGCCCATAGTGAGTTTGCCATGCCATCTCATTGAATAGTTTAGCACAGCATACTGTACATTAGCGAGGTAATCACCCATTGCTCCTCGTCTCTGAACCCTATGCTAACAGAGACGTGTAGGGAGTAACAAGGACACTGAAGGTAATAAGAAAGAGAAGCTGATGCACTTGACTCCGAAAGGAATACAATTTATTGGGAGCATGACAGGTCTACAGTAAAATAAACAGCTATTAATGTGCTAGCCTGGGCCATAAATGAATAGCTGACACTCAGCAAGTGAGCTTTGTCTAAAATGAACAGTGACACAGAGCAGGGGATAGTTCCATTAAACATCCCCTTTTACTCAACCTCAGAATACAAGAGGCACTTTGATGAATAGTATATAAGGCACTTGCTGTGCTGGAGCAGGTACAGTCAAAATCCACAGTTCGACCCAACAAGGTCAGGAGAACATGTTTCAGGAGCAGGAGACAAAGGCTTTGAGCTGGTACAGATGACTCATCCTCTGGCGTGGAGAGCCTGCTATCAATCTTCTTCAGTTACTTCATGGGCCATTGCGGTGCCCCAGTGCACTCCTTCTGAACTGCCTCACATAAAAAAGCAGTCTTGCATATGTCACTTTCATCTCCCATTTTAGCATTATTTTTAGATGCGCATTTGGTAAACCTGAACCTCTTCAAGGTGGACTGATTATAAATCAAATTGGATACCAATCACTGAATCAATTAATTCCTAAGCACAGGGGTTCCCGACCTTTTTTATGCCATGGAGCCCTACGATTAACCGAGGAGTCCATGGACCGCAGGTTGCAAACCTCTGCCTTAGGAGCTGTCCTCACTAAATATATTGCACTCCACAACATTGAGTAACACACACAAAATTCTGGGGGAACTCAGCAGTTCAGGCAGCATCTATGGAAATGAATAAACAATCAAAGTTTCAGGTTGAGATCTTTCCTCAGGGACGGAAAGGAAGTGGGGAAGAAGCCAGAATAAGAAGGTGGGGGGAGGGGAAGAAGTACAAGCTGGCAGGTGTTAGGTGAAACCAGGTGAGGGAAGGATGAAGTAACAAACTGGGAGGTGATTGGTGGAAGAGGAAAAGGGATGAAGAAGAAGGAATCTGATAGGAGAGGATAGTGGACGATTCTGCTTTGTTATAGTTTTATTTTGTACTAACTCAATACATCGTGTAATGACCTGATCTACATAAACAGTAATGCAAGTCCAGCTTTTTACTGCATCTTGGTACATGTGACAATAATAAACCAATACAAAAGTGGCTCGCCCCCTTATTATTAGTCAGTGACTTCCTCTCCTCTGGATCAAACATGTCACATTGACTCTTCTCAACTTCAGCAGATAAAAGTCTAGACACTTTCTCGTGAGGCTTGACCACACTAGACACTAGCCTGGAGAGCCATCTCTAAACTTACATCTACATCACACTTTTGGTGTTGATAAACTTTTGATGGTGCCCTGATAGTTACTTGATCATAAAATGAAAGGGTTGGATAGAAATGATGTGTAGAGGATATTTCTCTTGGTAGATGAGTCTAGGACCAGAGGGCACAGCCTCAGAATTGAGGGAATTCTTTGCCACTGATGGTGGTGGAAGCCAATTCATTGGGCATCTTGATAAGTTGATGGTTAATAAGAGCATCAAAGATTATGGGATAAAAATAGGAGAATGGAGTTGAGAGGGAAGATAGGAATGCACTTTGCATCTGGCCCCTCAGCTTTGGGCCAGGTGTAGGCAGTGTGCAAATGGTGAAAATATTACCTTGAATTGGTTACTGTACTGATGGAATTGCAGTCAATTAATTTTCTTATTTTATATCACTTAATATTGTTAATTATATGTTAGTCATTCAAAGTACTTTTTAAAAAATTCTCCTAAATCATTGAAAATACTACTATCAAAGACATTTATACATTTTGTGCTGTCAACAGCTATCAGGATAGCTGAGGGTTTTGTACTTGAAACCCACTCCATGTCACAATGAGAGAATCATGTACACACACACACACATCCCAAGCATGCACAATGCACATGCGGTCAAAAAAACACAACCCCAAATGTGTACTCTAATGCGCACTCATACACACAAACCCCTAAACACATGCAAACACACACACATACATGACCAAACAGACACACCTCCCTATTGTGCACACACACATGCATGTATGCACCCACACGTTCAGACACTTCCTTAACTTGTGGTTTAATTATATGTGAATATGTCTGAAATATGTATGTGTACAATTTTGCGTGTGTGCCTCTGTGTGATCTTGTGTCTGTGTGTATGCACATGTATAGCCATGTGAGGTAATGACGTCATCACAAATGCAATGGTTATAGATAACCTTTGAGTAAGTGTTCACACGTTCTGACGTGTGTCAGAGATTATTATGAATTGACACTTTCCACGCAGTCAGTGTGGTACAACGCCAATTGCTCACTGACCGTTTTCAAACACATTACAGTTGGTGACCAGTTTAGTCGCAATAAATGATGCATATCCTTTCCAGATAGGAAAGCTTACAGGCTGCTGAAATTCTTGTACGCAGCCTCTGAGCAGCGATTGACAGCGCAGACCACAGGACCTCTGTGCTCTGCACTTGGAAAGAGAAAAGGAGTCTGGTGCCAAAGGTTTCCTGGAAAAAGAGGCAGACGTATTTCAGAAAAAGTCCAGCAGCAGTCCCGTTATGCTAACTTATATTTGTTCTTATCTTGTAAGGTACTGTGTTGCTGCAGGAAGAAGCTAGTTTGTATGGCATTTTTACCCTCTGGCAACAATGCAATTGAACTTAAACTTGAACTCATACCACAGATAACCACAGAAATAAACAGGAAAGTTAAGGATCAAGGATAAACTTTATTCACCATACTGGATAGTTCTGCAATCACTCGAGTTGAGTATGATACTCTCTTAAGAAGCTGTTTATTAGTGAGTTCCCAGGTGGTTATCGAGGCCAATCTGGGATTCACAAATTCTGACTAGGAGCTTCCAGAACTCACAATCCTGCCTCATTCGCCACTTGCTGATCACCACAGGACATAATCCAGACTGTTAGGGAGGATTCCCTGATTGGAGAACCCCTGTGTGAGACTTTGTTTCAAGTGGGGAGGCTGATGCACGGGCAGCCACCACACAGTCCTGACGGTTCTGAATGATGAAGTGTTTCGAGAGGATGTAGTAGCGGAGAGCTTTGAGACCTTCCTGATGGGGGATGGAAGTATATAGGGACTGGACATCCATGGTAAAAAATAAAGCGGTGGGGGCCAGGGAACTTAAAATCATTGAAAAGTTTCAGAGCGTGAGAAGTGTCATGAACATAGGTAGGAAGGGATTGAACAAGGGGGGATAAAACCGTGTCGAGGTATGCGGAAACGAGTTCGGTGGGGCAGGAGCAAGCTGAGACAATACGTCGGCCAGGACAGGCAGGTTTGTGGATCTTGGGTAGGAGGTAGAAACGGGAAGTGCGGGGTGTGGGAACTATAAGGTTGGTAGCAGTGGATGGGAGATCCCCTGAGCTGATAAAGTCGGTGATGGTGTGGGAGACAATGGCCTGGTGCTCCTTAGTGGGGTCACGATCGAGGGGTAAATAAGAGGAGGTATCTGCTAGTTGTCGCTGAGCCTCGGCAAGGTAGAGGTCAGTACGCCAGACTACAACAGCACCCCCATTATCAGCGGGTTTTATGGTAAGGTTAGGATTAGTACAGAGGGAGTGGAGAGCAGAGCGTTCGGAGGGAATGAGGTTGGAATGGGAACAAGGTGCGGTGAAGTTGAGACAGTTGATGATTTCCTCGTGTTTGCGTCCTCCACAATCTCCATCAGCACAGGTGGACCCCAAGGCTGTGTGCTTAGTTCCCTGCTTTACTCACCTTACACTTACAAATGTGTGGCTGAGCACCATTCCAATGCCATAGTTAAGTTTGCTGAGGACACCACTGTCACAGGTCGAATCAAAGGTGGTGATGAATTAGCATATAGAAGGGAGATTGAAAATCTGGCTGAGTGGTTCCACAACAATCACCTCTCACTCAATGTTTATTGACATCAGGAGGAAATTGGAGGTTCTCTGGCCTCAACAGTGGATCAAAGGTGGAGAGGGTCAGCAACTTTAAGTTCCTTGGTGTTTTCACTTCAGGGGACCTGTCCTGGGCCCAGCATGTAAGTTCTATAATGAAGAAAGCACAGCAGTGCCTCTACTTCCTTAAAAGTTTGCGACGATTTTGCATGACATCTAAAACTTTTAAAAACTTCTATAGATGTGTAGCAGAGAGTATATTGACTAGCTACATCACAGCGTGGTATGGAAAATCTTTCAAAAAGTAATGCATATGGTTCAATCTATCACAAGTAAAGCCCTCTTCACCATTGAACACATCTACACGGAGCATTGTCCCAGAAAGGCAGCATCCTTCATCAAGGATCCCCACCACCCAGGTCATACTCTCTTCTCGCACAATGGTTGTCTGTCATGTTGGAATGGTCTTTCATTGATTCTATAATGGTTATTGGATTTGCTGAGTATGCCCGCAAGAAAATGAATCTCAAGGTTGTATATGATGGCATAGATGTACTTTGAAATTTGAACTTTGATCAGGGTCCAGTGGCATGGAATGAAAGACAACTGGAGGCCTTTCACCATTGCAGCCTTCCTCCACCTTTGTGATGTGTCATCATCTTCTGTCAGCTCCACTGTTGACATCTTGGTTGCATCATTCTTTGTCTCCTCCTTGACCTGATGTCCATGGGTGACCCTACTAGGAGCTAAGCATCAAATGGCAAAACCCCAGATGGGATCTCAGGAACTCACGAGTCCCTCCACCACAGCAAAGTGACGATCCTCGGAGATTCACCATATACATTTATATGTATAGGAACTCGCTGTAGTGTGTTGGACAGGGCATGACATGCAGCAAAAAACAACAACTTTCAGTACTAATAAAGAATAAAGAAATACATTAAACCAAAAGAATTAGATATAAATTTAAAACCTAAGCATAATGCAAATAAGTTTTGAATGTAGCCATCACTGTTCAGGTGACACAGACTGAGTGTGCAGGTAGTACCTAAATCCTTCACAGAGTATGAGATAAATACCCTTTACAACTGATAATATTCTAACTTGAGAGGATCATGGTGAGAAGGAGTAGGCACTGAATTCTGATACAGAAGACTGCAAAAAGACAAAACAATCGACATTTTTGATAGGAAAATCTGCAATTTAATTATGAATTACAAATATCTTTTAGTTATGCTGGGTCCAAAAAAAATCTCTAATCATGCCAGTGTCTGGAATGAAGAGAAAAGCAATGTTGTTATCCCAATATATTTTGGCAATCCTGTTACCCCACAATGACCACGCCACTGATGATCGCTCTCGGGCAATGTTATGTATATTCTGACATCAGCAGCAATATGTAATCTTTTAATCTACGATTAGCGTATGATGCATTTCAAATCACAGCTGTGGTATTTTCCGAAACAACACTGAACGATGTACTTCCTCTAAAACTCTCAAAGATGAGGCTGGTTCAGATAAGTGGGAATATGGCAACATTTTTCAACAGAAGATTCATATTGTCCACTGATGAAGGATATCTGAGGTGGTGATGTAGAGCTAGGTCTTCTGAAGATGTCTTAAGTGTCCCTTCCTCGGGCTGAAGTTCGATTGGAAGTTGAAGTCTGGTGGCCAGAGACTGGAGGCCCAGAAGACTGGATTTACAATAGACAATAGACAATAGGTGCAGGAGTAGGCCATTCGGCCCTTCGAGCCAGCACCGCCATTCACTGTGATCATGGCTGATCATCCACTATCAGTATCCAGTTCCTGCCTTATCCCCATAACCTTTGATTCCACTATCTTTAAGAGCTCTAGCCATCTCTTTCTTGAAAGCATCCAGAGACTTGGTCTCCACAGCCTTTAGAGGACTGTCCATGTGTGTGGGTGGGAGGGGAGAAAGGGGATCGTTTCCACGGATGCTGCCCGAGCTGCTGAGTTCCTCCAGGGTGTTGTGAGTGTTGCTTTGACCCCAGCATCTGCAGATTATTTTGTGTTTAGGGGATTGTCTTGATGTTGTTGTTTTGTTGTGTTCTGTGTTCTTTTGCTGAGCATTGTGGGCTTGCTAGGTAGGCACCAGAATGGGTGGTGATGCTTGCAGGCTGCCCCCCAGCACATCCTCGGGTGTGCTTGTTGTAAACACAAACGATACATTTCACTGTATGCTTCAATGTACATGTGACAAATAAATTAGTTTGAAAACAAGTTACACCCAGATTTACACATCAAAGTTGCTGGTGAACGCAGCAGGCCAGGCAGCATCTATAGGAAGAGGTGCAGTCGACGTTTCAGGCCGAGACCCTTCGTCAGGACAGTTGCTTGCGTTCACCAGCAACTTTGATGTGTGTTGCTTGAATTTCCAGCATCTGCAGAATTCCTGTTGTTTACACCCAGATTTACATTCAGCTTTGCAAATGGGATGTAATTATGCCCACGTTCAACAAGTGATTGATTAAGACAGACCCAGATCACTGAAAAAATATGTGCAAACAAGTTTATTCCAGCTATATTCACAGAACCTACTGCTGATTGGTCACATATTATTCAGATCAAGAAAACTGCACCACTCACAACTCAGATGCCAGAAAGGAAAGTCCACGTGTCTCTGAGAGCCGGTTAACAAACTAAACCTCTGACTGCTCTACGTATTCTTTCACTATGTCAAAGATTCAAAGTACCTTTATTATTGAAGTATTTATACAGTGTACAACCCTGAGATTCGCCTTCCCCACGACAGCCATGAAATAAAGAAAACCATGGAACCCATTCAAAGAAAAACATCACCCCCACCCCCCACAACGCACTGAAAAAACAAATTGCGCAAACGACAACAAAAAAAAGAGCAAAAAACACTGAATATAAAAAACAAAATCAATAGAGTCCAGGCATATTCAGTTCAGCTCAGTGTTCACTATCTGTAGACCATCCATATTCAAAATCGCCCAAAATAGTTTCCAGTTTAATTTAGTGCTACTGAAGTTGTTTGACAGCTTACTGATAGTTCAGAAGACAAGAAATATAGGTAAAAACATGACTAATAACACCTTTTCTGAAGTAAATTGTGGTCAACTATCACTACAAACAATGAAGAAGTGAAGGTGAAGAAGATTCAAAGGATAGGTCATGTGGGTGCATTGCAAAGCGGCAATGTGTTCAAGATGGGGTTGCAGATGGAGTTTGTATCGCTGTCGCTTTTGGAATGATTGATTTGGAGAGGAGTCGATGCAGAAGAGTTTTGATATCTGTCCACCTAACCCGCGTGTGAGGTTAGATCACTTCAAGCACACCGAGCCGATTAGGTGAGATCAAGAACGGCTAGACTGTAGCTATCCCCTTTTGTTCAAGAGCCTGATGGTTGAGAGGTAGTAACTGTTCTTAAACCTGGTGGTGTGAGTCCTGAGGCTCTTGTACCTTCTATCTGATGACAGCAGTGAGAAAAGAGCATGGCCTGGGTGGTGAGGATCTTTGGTAATGAATGCTGCTTTCCTACAGCAATGTTTCATGTGGATGTGCTCAATAGTTGGGAGGGTTTTACCCATGATGTACTGGGCTGAATCCACTACCTTTTGTGGGATTTTCTGCTCAAAGGCATTGGTGTTCCCACACCAGGCCATAACACAACCAGTCAGCACATTTTCCACCACACATCTATAGAAGTTTTCCAAGGTTTTTGACGACAAGCTGAACCTCCACAGACTCCTGAGAAGTAGAGGCACTGTTGTGCTTTCTTTGCAATTATATTTATATGATGGGCCCAGGACTGATCTTCTGAGATGGTGACCCTCTCCACCTCTGATTCTCCGCTCACGGAACCCTGGTTTCCCTCTCCTGAAGCTTACTGTCGGTTCCTTGGTCTTACTGACATTGAGTGAGAGGTTGTTGTTATTACACCACTCTGCCAATTTTGAAACTCCACCACCTGTGATATGGCCCACAACAGTGGTGGCATCAGCAAACTTGTATATGGTGCTGGAGCTGTATCTAGCTGCACAGTCATAGTTGTAGAGTGAGTAGAGCAGGGGGCCAAGTACACATCGATGTAGTGCCCCTGTGCTGATGGAGATTGTGGAGGAGATATTTTTGCCAATCCCAACTGACTGGGGTCTACAAGTGAGGAAATCCAGGACCCAATTGGACAAGGGGGTATTGAGGCACAGGTCCTGGAGTTTAGTGATAAGTTTCGAGGGGATGATGGTGTTAAATGCCATTAGCACCATCATGTTTATTGCCATATGCGCAAGTATTTGCATGCACAGGTACAATGAAAAACTTACTAGCAGCACATCATTAAGATACAGCATTCACAAAAAATAAATGTAAATTTTACACAATTTTTACTAGAAAGAGCACAATTAGAACAAAAAAATCAAAGCCCATTGAAATGCATAGTTAAAGTTGTCTTAGTGTTTTACTATACTGGGAGATTAGTGTGCATATTGGTTCAAGAACTAATTGGTTGAAGAGAAGTAGTTGTTCCTGAACCTGGTGGTGAGGGACTTCAGATTTCTGTATCTTCTTCCCGATGGCAGGAAAATGGCATAGCCCTGATGGTAGGGATCTTCAATAACAGATGGTGCCTTCTTGAAGCAGCACCTCATATAAATACTGCTGATGAAGATCGTGTTGATATTAGCAATAGAATGCAGTGTGATGTATTTGTGGAAGTAAGGCACGGGTACCTGCATCACACACATATTCTAAACATAGGTGGCCTTGGTTAGTCTGTAATAAAATATAAGCCTGTTCTGAAGCTTTGATATCCCAGAGATCATGATCGACAGTACAAATTTCGATAGATCTAAGGTAGAGAGCTCCTGGTTACGTCATAGCCTGGTATGGAAGCTCCAATGCACAGGATCGAAAGACGATGCGGAAGGTGTAGTCTCAGCTGTACATTGCGGCACAACCCTTCCTACCATCATGGACATCTTCAAGAGGAGGGCCTCAAGAAGGTGGTATCCGTCACTAAGCATTCTCGCCGTCTGGGACCACCACGAAGTAGGTATAGAAGCCTGAAGACCAACACTCAGTGATTCAGGAACAGCTTCTTCCCCTCTGTCATCCGATGTCTGAATAGTCTGTGAGCTCACTTTCAAGGGCTTTACAACTCATACAATGTACAAAGTACAAAGTAAATTTATTATCAAAGTACATATATGTCACCACATACAACCCTGAGATTCGTTTTCTTGTGGGCATACTCAGTAAATCCAGGAAACACAATAGCATCAATGAAAGATCATACCCAACAGGACGGACAAACATCCAAAGTGCAAAAGATAACAAACTGTGAAAATATAAAAGAAAAAGAAAAAAATTAGTAATAAATAAATAGGCGATAAATATCAAGAACATAAGATGAATCCTTGAAAACGAGTCCATATGTTGTGGGAACAGTTCAGTGATGGAACAAGTGAAATTAAGTGAAGTTATCCCCTCTGGTTCAAGAGCCTGATGGTTAAGACATAATAACTGCTCATGAACCTGGAGTCCTAGAGCCCTGAGGCTTTTGTATCTTCTTCTTGATGGCAGCAGCGAGAAGAGAACATGGCGGGGGTGGAGGGAGTCCTCCATGATGGTTGCTGCGTTCCTGTGACAGCACTTCATGTAGGTGTACTCAAATAATGTCCTGAATATTATTTATTTACTATTTATTATTATTATTTGTTTTCTTTGTATTAACAGTTTGTCTTTTTTGCATATTGATTGTTTGTTAGTATTTGTGTGTAGTTTTTCACTGATTCTATTGAATCAATCAGATCTAATATCACCAGCATATGTCGTGAAATTTGTTAACTGTATGGCAGCAATACAATGAAATACATGATAAATAAATATAGGAAAAAAACCAAATTACATTAAATATATATATATATATATATATATGTCTATTAAATAGTTAAGTTCTTCTCCCTGGATTGTCACCTTGTCGTGGTGGAGAAGCTTGTGTGGTCCTGCGATCTCGAGAGCAATGCCATCTGGAGCTATGCTCCTGGTAGGGTCACCCATGATGGTAAGGTCGAGGGTGAGGTCCCCCGACAAAGAACAATCCAACTAAGACCTCAACAGTGGAACAGGCGGACGAAGTTACTTCAAACTCAACGGTTGTGAAGGCGGATGAAGGCTGCAACAAATCCATCAGCTCCAATCGTCGTGGTTTCCATGCCATTGGAATCAATTGCTTGATTTGTGAAGTATCATGTGCTTCTTGGAGTGCAACATCAAGTACACATTAAACAAATACACACACAGGTGTCTTCACCCTGTGGGCCACTTCTTCAGAACGAAGACCATCATCCTTGACCTCGAGGGATAGCCACGACGAGTTAAGTTAAAATGAGTAGTGCAAAAAAATGAAAAAGTAGTGAGGTAGTGTTCATGGATTTAATGTCTATTTAGAAATTGGGTAGCAGAGGGGTAGAAGCTGTTCCTGAATCACTGAGTGTGTGCCTGTATTTCTTTGTTCTACTGTGAATGCCTGTAAGCAAATGAATCTCAGGGTCGTATATAGCAACATATACATACTTTGATAATAAATTTATTTGAAACTTTGAACCATTTCAAGATTTCTTTCTCTTACACTATTTTTTATTTTTGTAATTTATAGTCCTTTTATGTCTTGGTACTGGGCTTTTGTCACAAAACAACAAATTTCACATCATATAAGCCAGTGATAGTAAATCTGATTCTGATACATACCTATTCTACATCACAGGCTCATGGGCTGTCTCCGTCTCCAAATAGTCTGCACTCATTTCTGCCTCTCACTGTTACCAATAGACCAACCGATTTAAAGCTGAATTAACAGAGGTGCTTAAGAGATGATATTAAGAGGTAGGACTAAATAATATTAAGCCAGACATTTCAATTTGGATTTAAGTGATTTGTGCTCCAGTAGCTGTGAATTTGAACCAATATACTACCACAAGGCAGGTGGCCCATTCTGACTAACATATTTTACAAATACGCAGTGTAAAATCCTGTAGGGTAAATAGGAATTTTACAGATTTTGAAACTAATCAAATGAGCTTTGATAGTGAAGGTTGTCAGCAATCGTTTTTTGAACCTGAGGTCATTACATTATACCATGATCTCCCAGAACAGACCGAAGGTTAACATGGTAAGGAATGATCTGGAACATGAGGGAAAATTAAAGTGGATGTTTCTCTACTAATCTTTTTTTTAATCATTCCTGCATGTCTTCCTCTCTCTCTCTCTTTGTCTCTGTGTCTATCTGTCTCTCTCCCCCCACCCTGTCTCTCTCTGTCTCTAACTGTCTCTTTCTAAATCTCTCTTTCTCTGTCCATTTTTTTCCCTCTTGCTCTCTCTCTCTCTCTCTTTCTTTCTGTCTTTCTCTCTCATCGAGCTTCTTGTGGAAGGAAAACTAATCCATGGCTGAATGCCAGCCAGAGCCGATTGTGCCCCTCACAGAATTTCTTGTCAGCCTTCACTGGACGGCTTAACTCACCTTCGGCTGAACTCAGACATGCATGGTCCTTCTGTAGAAGCGATGCAGAGTTCAGAGCAAAGTGTTAAAATATTGCATGATACTGATAAATTGCATGGATCTGCTAAACAGTGATCGGTTCTAAATGTAGCAGGCTTGTCCCTCACCACCACTGCAGAGACAGGAGGCCCTATATTTAAACTGTCAGCACCTGGAGGAGATTAATTTGGTTTGCAGATGGTGATAAAGTCATTAACACCTTTCTCAAATGTGGAAAGATGTAAGCAAAATGCTGCAGATACTGAAAACCTGAAACAAACAGAAACAAATTGGAAACACACTGATGAAAATTCACCAACCTGAAATGCTGATTCTCCTTCTTTCTTCACAGATGCTGCCAGCCTATCTGATTATTTTCAAAATTTTCTACTCTATTCGGACACATACGTATTTAATTTAGAAATATGGATGTTAACTTTCTCCTTAATTCTCTGGTCAGGCTGATTATTAAAGAAAATTAAATTAAAAATTACACAAACAGAATGCTGGAGGCAGCGTGTATGGAGAGGAATAGCAGTCAACATTTTGGGTTGAGACTCTTCATCAGGGTTGGAAAGGAAGGGAGATGATGAGAGGAGTTCAAGCTGGCAGGTGAGATCAGGTAAGGAGAAAAGTGGGTGGATGAAGTAAGAAGCTGGTAGGTGATAGGTGGAAGAGGTAAAGGGTTGAGGAAGAAGGAATCTGATAGGAGAGAAAAGTAGACCATGGGAGAAAGGGGAGTGGGGAGGGAGGGGCCAGAGTGAGGTGAGGAGAAGAGAGGGGTTAAGAGGGCAGTCCGAATGGTTACTGTGCTTCCCCTGAAAGAAAGCATCTCCAACTGTGCGGAAGTTGCCTCCTCTGTGCAAGTAGTGGATGCAATTTTGATTTCAAGGTTTGGATAGGTGCATGGATGGGAAGGGTATGGAGGGCTATAATCTGGGTGCAGGTTGATGGAACTGGGTAGTTTAAATGATTCAGCATGGGCTAGATGGGCCAAAGAGCCTGTTTCTGTGCTGTGGTTTTCTATGACTCCATAACTGTGCAGCTGTCCCTCAGTGGTTCAGTCCAAATGTTTGTTCTCATCTTTGGACTGAAGCGTTCTGACTCAGTGCTGCTATGGGAACATCAGCAACCCTTCAGTTCAATACTGGTCGAACACAAAGCTCATTCACTTGCAGGTCAGTAATTATCCGATACTTCACTAAATCAGACAGAATAACTTTCCTCATAAAGCCTTACAAACAAGATGAGGCTGAGGTCAGAGCCCATAATGACGCTGACAGGCAGCAGAATCATCTGTAGCATTTGAATCATGTGTAGTTTCAACATTACTTCAGAAGACTTGGGAGGATATTTTTCTGTACTATCTGCCCACGGAACTACCTCTTCACTGAAGGCTTAAGGCCCAGAGAAGGCCTGTGCTAGCGGAAGGGGGCTGTCTGTGTGTGTGTGCATGGGTGGAAGGGGAGGTAACGGGCTAGTTTACCTAGTGTTGTTGCTTGTGCATTCTGTCAACATTCTGGGCATGCTATGTTGGTGCCCGAATGTGTGGTGACACTTACTGGCTGCCCCCAGCGCTACCATGTCTTGGTTGTTAACACAAACCACATTGCACTGCATGTTTCAGTTGATAAATAATTGAACCTGAGCCTAAATCTGTTATATTATGTTTTGTAACTTCAAAACATTAAACTAATTCAAAGGAAGATGCAGGAATCTGAAATGCGGCTCTCACTTCAGGTTTACTTTAAACGAGGTGTACATGTATGATGTGGTATAGTGATGACGTATACAATTCACAAATTTTTACAGATAACCCATAATGAATTATTTCAATGAGCATGAATGCTTAATTAGCCAATACACAAGATTACTCAAATATTATTGAAATATTAAATACATTATATCATTAAGCTTCCGGCATTCCATACAGGAATATCTCCTGAGTTTCTTAAGCAGAGAACCTGAATAGCTTTAGAATCTGTGTCACAAATTACAGTACAGGAAGTAACTTGTTATTAATGCTGTGTGAGGAAAGAGTATGAGGTGGTGTGACAGAGTCATACAGTAATTCAGCATGAAAACAGGTCCTTCAGCCCAGTGCCCAGCGCAGAGTGGGGCTCTGCTTTGTCAAGCACTTTCATCCAGTCCACCACAAGGATTTCCCGGTGGCCACCCATTTTAAATCTACTTCCCATTCCCATTCCAACATATTACAGATTGAGGAGGAGAAGGTGCTTGCTATCTTGAGGCAAATCAGAGTAGATAAATCCCCAGGACCTGACAGGGTATTCCTTCAGACCTTGAAGGAACACTAGTGTTGAAATTGCAGGGGCCTTGGCAGATATATTTAAAATGTCAGTTTCTACGGTTGAGGTGCCGGAGGATTGGAGGATAGCTCATGTTCTGTTGTTTAGAAAAGACTCCGGGAAATTATAGACCGGTAAGTTTGATGTCAGTAGTAGGTAAATTATTGGAAGGAGTACTAAGGGATAGGATCTACAAGTATTTGGATAGACAGGGACTTATTAGGGAGAGTCAACATGGCTTTGTGCGTGGTAGGTCATGTTTAACCAGTCTATTAGAGTTTTTCGAGGCGCTTACCAGGAAAGTGGACGAAGGGAAGGCAGCGGATGTTATCTACATGGACTTCAGTAAGGCCTTTGACAAGGTCTCGCATGGGAGGTTAGTTAGGAAGATTCAGTCGCTAAGTATGCATGGAGAGGTAGTAAATTGGATGAGACATTGGCTCAATGGAAGAAGCCAGAGAGTGGTAGTTGATGATTGCTTCTCCGAGTGGAGGCCTGTGACTAGTGGTGTGCCACAGGGATCAGTGCTGGGTCCATTGTTATTTGTCATCTATATCAATGAACTGGATGATAATGTGGTAAGTTGGATCAGCAAATTTGCTGATGATACAAAGATTGGAGGAGTAGTGGACAGTGAGGAAGGTTTTCAAAGCTTGCAGAGGGATTTGGACCAGTTGGAAAAATGGGCTGAAAAATGGCAAATGGAGTTTAATACAGACAAATGTGAGGTATTGCACTTTGGAAGGGCAAACCAAGGTAGAACGTACAAGGTAAATGGTAGGGCACTGAGGAGTGCAGTGGAACAGAGGGATCTGGGAATACAGATGCAAAATTCCTTAGAAGTGGCGTCACAGGTAGATAGGGTCGTAAAGAGAGCTTTTGGTACATTGGCCTTTATAAATTAAAGTATTGAGTATAAGAGTTGGAATGTCATGGTGAGGTTGTATAAGGCATTGGTGAGGCCAGATTTGGAGAATTGTGTACAGTTTTGGTCACCAAATTACAGGAAGGATATTAATAAGGTTGAAAGAGTGCAGAGAAGGTTTACAAGGATGTTGCCGGGACTTGACAAACTGAGTTACAGAGAAAGGTTGAATAGGTTAGGACTTTATTCCCTGGAGCGTAGAAGAATGAGGGGAGATTTGATAGAGGTATATAAAATTATGGCGGGTATAGATAGAGTGAATGCAAGCATGCTTTTTCCACTGAGGCTAGGGGAGAAAAACAAGAGGACATGGGTTGAGAGTGAAGGGGGAAAAGTTTAAAGGGCACATTAGAGGGGACTTCTTCGCACAGAGAGTGGTGGGAGTGTGGAATGAGCTGCCAGATGAAGTGGTAAATGCGAGCTCACTTTTAATATTTAAGAAAAACTTGGACAGGAACATGGATGAGAGGTGTATGGAGGGATATAGTCCAGGTGCAGGTCAGTGGGACTAGGCAGAAAAATGGTTTGGCACAGCCAAGAAGGGCCAAAAGGCCTGTTTCTGTGCTGTAATGTTTCTATGGTTCTATATAGTCATAGTCATAGTCATACTTTATTGATCCCGAGGGAAATAGGTTTTTGTTACAGTTGCACCATAAATAATTAAATAGTAATAAAACCATAAATAATTAAATAGTAATATGTAAATTATGCCAGGAAATAAGTCCAGGACCAGCCTATTGGCACAGGGTGTCTGACCCTCCAAGGGAGGAGTTGTAAAGTTTGATGGCCACAGGCAGGAATGACTTCCTATGACAATCAGTGTTGCATCTCCGTGGAATGAGTCTCTGGCTGAATGTACTCCTGTGCCCAACCAGTCCATTATGTAGTGGGTGGGAGACATTGTCCAAGATAGCATGCAACTTGGACAGCATCCAAGTCTATGGCTATCAGTCTATGGCTTCCTCTATTACCATGAAAAAGCCACTCTCTGGTTCATATTCTATCTGGGTAGTCTCCAACCTGATGACAGGAACATTGATTTCTCTATCTTCCAGTAATTTCTCCCGCACCCCCCCCCCCACCTCTCATTTACTATTCCCATTCTGGCTCCTTTCTTGCCCTCTTTACTTCCCCCTGGTGCCCCACCTCCTTCCTTTTCTCCCATGGTCCACTTTCCTTTCCTGTCAGATCCCTTCTCCTTCAGCTCTTTACCTCTTCCACCTATCACCTCCCAGCTTCTCACTTCTTCACCAACCCTCCTTCCCCCTCACCTGATTTCACCTATCTTGTACTCCCTCCCCTCCTCCCACTTTCTTATTCTGGCTTCCTCCCTCCTCCTTTCCAGTCCTGATGAAAGGTCTCTGGCCAAAACATTGACTGTTTATTCCTCTCCATAGATGCCACCTGACCTAGTGTGTTCCTCCACCATTTTGTGTGTGTTGCTTCTGCCCAACAATCCATGCAACCATGGTGCCCATCTGCCCATGTTAGCTCCATACCCTTCTAACCCCTCCTATCCCTGCACATAACAAAAATGTCTTTTGAATGTAAATGATAAGGTTCAAGTACCATGACAAGGTAGACTATGAGATCAGGAATTTGTCACAAGTAAGTGACAAGAATCTTTTTTGAATTAAAAGATTTGAAGATCAAAGTACATTTATTATCGAGGTATGTGTGCAGTATACAACCCTGAGATTCATCTTCCCCACAGACAGCTACAAAACAAAGAAAACAAAAGAAAACTATGGAATCTGTATAAAGAAAAACATCAAACCCACTCCCCCATGAGCAAAAATAAATCAAATCATGCAAACAGCAACAAAAATGAGCGAGAAACACGGATTATAAAACACAAAATGGGAAGAGTTCAGGCACAGTCAGTTCAGCTCAGTGTTCGTTATCCATAGGTCGCCCCGATGAAAATTGCCCAAAATAGCAACTAAAAGAGGAGCGACCAATTACAGCATAAATTATACAAACTTATCCAAGAAAGAACACAATTAGTACAAAAAGTTCATTATAGTGCAAAGTGGTCAAAGTAAAAGTGATGTATGCAAAAGATCCAAATGGCATGACATTGATGAGCACATGGGATTTTTAACCTGAACGACATTTTTACCTCAATCAATATTGCTAAAGTAAAATGTCAAATCATTATTTATTGCAGGAACATTGTGTTGCTCATCATTGCTTCTGCCGTGCCAACAGTGGGCTCTCTTGATACCTGATTGCTTGCGAAATGTTCTGGGATATCCTGTGGTAAAATAGAGGTGTGAGTTATCGCATCCAGCTATAAAACAGGGCTTTCATACAACAGGTCTGTTCAAGGTCTGTTGAGGAGGTCATGGGTTAAGGGTGAAAGGTGATATACTTAAGAGGGAATATGAGGGGAAACTTCTTCACTCAGAGGGTGGTGAGAGTGTGGAATAAACTACCAGCACAAGTGGTAGTTGCGATTTTGATTTCAATGTTTCAAAGCAGTTTGGATAGGTACATGGATGGGCAGGTATGGAGGGCTATGGTCTGGGTGCAGGTCGATGGGAGTAGACAGTTTAATTGGTTCAGTATGGACTAGATGGACCAAAGGGCCTGTTTCTGCGCAGTAGTTTTCTATGACTCTAAGAGTCTCATATCAGCAGGATAGAAGCTGTCTTTGAACCTGGTGGTGTGTGGTTTCAAGTTTTTGTATCTTCTGCCCAGTGGAAGGGGGGAGGAGAGAGTTGTAGGTGCCTGGTCTATAATGCCATGTGGGGTGGGCGGGGGGTAGAACCAGACGTGATAGCACTGTTTAAGAGTCATTTAGGCAAGTGGTCAGCAAAGATATGACCTCCACCGGTCCCAAGCCACAAAATAAACAAGAATACGTAACTTATTCCCTTCACTTTCAACACGCCCTCACTCATGTGATTAGTTACCATAATAAACAGAAAAAACGCACAACATAGAATACATGGCTCCTACTGTATTCTTTTTAATTAGTTCCCGTGTTCATGCACTCGCCACAAGGGACTGTGTTGACTCCTTTGTTGAGTCAGCATGCACTTACAGCAGGTAATTGCAAGGGCAAATATAATATTGTAGGAGTGGAGTGTAAGGGGAAGGAGGCTTTGCTCCAGATTTGGAAAGGACTGGTGATATTGCACCTGGAGTACTGCACACATTCATAGAGCACTTCAGAACAGAAACAGGCCTTTCAGCCCAGCTAGTCTTTACCAAACTTTGTATCCCTCCCATTTACTTACCCAAACTTCCCTTAAGTGTCGCTGTTGAAGTCGACCATTTCCACTGGCAGCATGTTCCACATCCTCTGGGTGAAGATGTTTCCCCCCTCAGGTTCCCCTTAATTATTTCACCTTTCACCCTTAACCCATGGCCCCTAGTTCTAGTCTCACCCAACCTCAGTGGAAAAAGTCTGCTTGTATTTACCATATCTACAGTATACTCCTCATATATGATCTCCTCATTTAGGGGAGGTTCTCCTTCTGTTGAATGTAGTTCAGATAAGCTTCACTAGGCTGGTTCTTAGGAATGGCTGGTTCTCATTCGTAAGGCCAGTGATGTTTTGGGGATGGAACTGGACTCTCTGATGATGGTGTCTGAAAAGAGGATGCTGTCCAAGTTGCATGCCATCTTGGACAATGTCTCCCACCCACTACATAATGTACTGGGTGGGCACAGGAGTACATTCAGCCACAGACTCATTCCACCGAGATGTAGCACTGAGCGTCATAGGAAGTCATTCCTGCCTGTGGCCATCAAACTTTACAACTCCTCCCTTGGAGGGTCAGACACCCTGAGCCAATAGGCTGGTCCTGGACTAATTCCTGGCATAAATTACATATTACTATTTAATTATTTATGGTTTTATCACTATTTAATTACTTATGGTGCAACTGTAACGAAAACCAATTTCCCTCGGGATCAATAAAGGATGACTATGACTATGTGAGGGAAGATGGAGGAGCGTATCCAATACTCAATGGGGATCATAAGAATGAGAAGCTGTCTGAGTAAAACATAAGTTTCCAATGTCATTTGATGTGGTCAATGCGGCGACAATGTTTCCTTTGTCAGGATTATCCAATTTTATGCACAAGAAATTCTGCAGATGGTGGAAATCTAGAGCAAAATGCTGGAGAAACTCAGCAGGTCAGGCAGCATCGATGAAGAGGAATAAAGAGTCAATATTTTCTGTCACAAACCTTCATTAGGGCTCGAAAGGAAGGGAGAAGAAGCTAGAATCGGAAGGTGGGGGAGGGGAAGGTATACAGGCTGAAGAGGGAGAAGGTGGGTGGGATAAGTCAGAGGTCAGGGTCATAGTTTCAAGCTAATATGATGGTCCATTAAGATGGAAATGAGGAGGTCTTGCTTTTCTCCTTTGAATTCTTTACAGCAGAGGGCTGTGGAACATTCACTATTTCAAGTTGGGATGGATATTTGGACTATCAAGGAGTCAAGAGTTTTGGACAGAAGGCTGAAAGGTACAGCAAAGTCTTATAAAGTTTTGAAGCAGGCTCGAGTAATGTTGTGAGCTACTCTTGGTCTTAATTTGTACTTTCAAATTCGTTTCATCTGGGATCCTAATGAACTCTCATTCCATCTGTCTGGTGTGGATTTGAACCCAGACTCTGGAGTGACCTACCAGCATCTGACTCCCTCGGCCTCTCAGTCACCCCAGGGAGATGTTAGAGAACTTATTCAGTCAGATGTGAAAATTGGATTGGGAACAACAGCATCTTTTCTTTGTTCAGAGCAATCCCTCGTAAACAGAAGACAACATACTGTATATCTGAAGCATACACAGTCTTTGTTGAAACTCATTGCGCCATAAAGATAAACACCATAATTACATGAACCGCAAAGTGACACCTTCACAACCACCGCATATTATTTCTGCCTATATTGTTACAGTATTGATTCTCCCTATTCTTCCACAGAACCTGAAAATTCAATCCTTACACAGAGAGCAATCGATCCACCCACTCACCCACAGTAAATGGAATTGCAGTGCATATTTTGTTAAAGTACGAATGCATACATGTACAAAGAGACGACAGATGCCAAAATCTGGAGTCTCTCTGCGTGCTCAAGTCTATTTATTCATTTTATTTAGTGACACAGCATGGAGCTGGCCCTTCTGGCCCTTCAAGTCATGTTGCCCCAGCAACTCCACCATCCCAATTAACCCCAACCTAATCACGGGACAGTTTACAGTGACGAATAAACCTGGCAGGTGGTGACTAGTGGGGTACCGCAAGGCTCAGTGCTGGGACCCCAGTTGTTTACAATATATATTAATGACTTGGATGAGGGAATTAAATGCAGCATCTCCAAGTTTGCGGATGACACGAAGCTGGGTGGCAGTGTTAGCTGTGAGGAGGATGCTAAGAGGATGCAGAGTGACTTGGATAGGTTGGGTGAGTGGACAAATTCATGGCAGATGCAATTTAATGTGGATAAATGTGAAGTTATCCACTTTGGTGGCAAAAATAGGAAAACAGATTATTATCTGAATGGTGGCCGATTAGGAAAAGGGGAGGTGCAACGAGACCTGGGTGTCATTATACACCAGTCATTGAAAGTGGGCATGCAGGTACAGCAGGCGGTGAAAAAGGCGAATGGTATGCTGGCATTTATAGCGAGAGGATTCGAGTACAGGAGCAGGGAGGTACTACTGCAGTTGTACAAGGCCTTGGTGAGACCACACCTGGAGTATTGTGTGCAGTTTTGGTCCCCTAATCTGAGGAAAGACATCCTTGCCATAGAGGGAGTACAAAGAAGGTTCACCAGATTGATTCCTGAGATGGCAGGACTTTCATATGAAGAAAGAATGGATGAACTGGGCTTGTACTCGTTGGAATTTAGAAGATTGAGGGGGGATCTGATTGAAACGTATAAAATCCTAAAAGGTTTGGACAGGCTAGATGCAGGAAGATTGTTCGCGATGTTGGGGAAGTCCAGAACAAGGGGTCACAGTTTGAGGATAAAGGGGAAGCCTTTTAGGACCGAGATTAGGAAAAACTTCTTCACACAGAGAGTGGTGAATCTGTGGAATTCTCTGCCACAGGAAACAGTTGAGGCCAGTTCATTGGCTATATTTAAGAGGGAGTTAGATATGGCCCTTGTGGCTACGGGGATCAGGGGGTACGGAGGGAAGGCTGGGTCGGGGTTCTGAGTTGGATGATCAGCCATGATCATAATAAATGGCGGTGCAGGCTCGAAGGGCCGAATGGCCTACTCCTGCACCTATTTTCTATGTTTCTATGTTTCTATGTTTACCCTTCGGACCAGGATTCCCAGCCTGGAGTCAATGGACCCCTTGCTTAATGGTATTGGTCCATGCATAGCAAAGGTTCAGAAGCTTTGCTTTGGACTGTGGGAGGAAAGCAGAGCACCTGGGGAGAACCCACACATTCCAAATGGAGGACATACAGAGACTCCTTACAGAATGGTGCTGAAATTGAACTCCAAACTCTAGAACGCCCAAGACGTAATAGCGTTGGGCTAACTACTACACTACCGTGGCACTTGCTTGAGTGTTCATTTATATTTAATTTAGAGATACAGCACAGTAACAAGCTCCTCTGGCCCAGCTGCCTCCATTGCCTGATTACACGCATGTGACCTATTAACCTACTAATCCATACGTCTTCAGAATGTGGGAGGAAACCCACGCATTCACGTGGAGAATGTACAAACTCCTTTGAGCAGCAGTGGAGTTGAACCCTGGTTGCTGGTGCTATAACAGTGTGACATTGACCATTACCCCACTGTGACACCCTGCACATTGTTGCATTGCTGTTGCCGTTTCTCCTTTCTGCTCCTTGTGGTAGATTGGGTGGCAACTTTGCCATTTCTTTAGTATTTGCCTGCTTTTTTACAAGGCCAAGTTGCTACCTTATCTCTCAACCCAGCACAGATGGAAAGCATGCAAGGAGGCGGCTGGTTTCAAAGCCCGGACCACTCGTCTTAAAGTCCAAAGTGGATGCCTCTACACCATTGGCTTACTAGCACATTGTTACATACACATTTTGTCTGCCTCTCGCCCTCTCTCTCTCTCTCACACACACACCACTGTGTAAACATGCAGTAGCCCCCATGCATGTGTCACACAAATACCCTTGAATGGAAAATCCTACAAGAAGTAGTAGATACAGCCCAGTCCATCACAGTCCCTCTTCCTCAATAAGCACACCTACACAAAACGTTGCTGCAGGAAAGCAACATCGATCATCAGAGACCCCCAACACCTAGGATTACTGCTGCCATCAGGAAGGAGGTATAGGAGTCACACCACCAGGTTCGGCAACAGTAACTACACTTCAACCATCAGGCTCTTGAACCAAAGAGGATAACATCACTCAACTTCACTTGCCCCATCATTGAAGTGTGTGCACAACCTATGGACTCATTTTTAAAGACCCTTCATCTCATGTTCTCAATACTTACTGCTTATTTATTTATAATTTATTATTTATTTATTTTTGTATCTGCACAGTTTGTTGAAGGTTTGCACACTGATTGAATGTTGAAGTTGGTGCAGTCTTTCATTGATTCTGTTATGGTTATTATCCTATTATGCATGTAATGAGTATGATGACAAGTAAATGAATCTCAGTGTTGTGTACGGTGACATGTATATACTTTGATAATAAATTTACCTTGAACTTGGAACTTTAAACTTTGAAAGAGTTTGTATGTTCTCCCTGTAACTGCGTGGGTTTCTTCTGGGTGCTGTAGTTTTGTCCCACATTCCAAAGATGTGTGGTTAGCGTTCGGGTTAGTGAGTTGTGGGCATGCTGTATTGGTGCCAGAAGTGTGGCAACACTTGCTGCTCTCAGCACACTCTCCTTGCGAAAGGTGCATTTCACTGTGTGTTTCAATGTACACGTGACAAATAAAGCCAATCTTCAATTTTTATGATCTGAAGTTTCCATTGGATACTGGGCCAGGTAGAAGAACAGAGAGATAGTTTCAAGATTGAGCAGGACAAAATTGTACCTGCTTTAAGTTTGGTGGGTCACGGCAATGACTGGGTAGACAGAGGTGGTGAAGAGGTGAAGCTGTGTGTAACTGACTCAGGCAGGGAGGTGAACTGATGTCTGTGGATCTGGAAATGGAAATATGATGCTCTACTCTAATTCTAGGAGATGCCAAATACTGTTCAACATTCACCTAGTCTGGAGAGCCAACTTGTTTATTGCACGCCATCAGGGCATAGCTTCTGATTTGACATATGCCTCACTGCCAACACATCCCCAGGCAGATGTTATTTGTGTATCACTGACAGATGATGTCGAATTCTACAGCAGACTTTTGAGCAGCTCATGGTTCCAACTGTAGCCACAATTCCAACTGTTTGCGTTGAGACAAGTTGCTACCTCTGTTATGTCATGGTTCCATTTTTTCCATGTGTACCAGTCCCTATAATATATAATATATAGGTACAGCAGTCTTCCCTTCGTTTATTGGGGCATAGAATATAAAAGCTGGCATGTAATGTTGAAACGTTACTAAACATTGGCTTGACTGAGGGTGGAGTACTGTGTGCAGTTCTCTTGTCACACTTTAGGAAGGATGTAGTTGTGTTGGAGAGTTTGCAGAGGAGATTCACTCGGATATTGACTGGATTGAAGACTAGGTTTGTTTTTCCTGGAGTGAATGAAGCTGAGGGATGACCTGATAGGGGTTGGAGTCTGGCTGTCTACAGGTCTGCGAGTCTGGGACTAAGGACTGAAGGCCCATTGGCAGACATCCCACCTCTCCCGGAAGTCACGGGAGTCTCCTGCATATCGATTGTCGCTCCCTGACGCCCGGAAATATATTTTTTTGAGAGGGAGAGGGAGAGCGAGCATCCTGATTGGTCTCTCTTCGTGCTAAGAGTGGTCCCCAACCACTGGGCCGTGAGGAAACGATATGATTTAGCGATATGAAATGATATGATTCAGCTGCACCTTTCCTCATTCCCTGTCAGGCACTGTTGAATTTTAATGCATGCAAGGTCATCAGTGACCCAAGACGTGCAAAGGAATGGGTCCGTGACCCATTTGTGAATGTCGACGGTGAATCATTCGTGTCAAGTTGTCCTGTCCAAGACCAAAAGAAGCTGCAGAAGATCGTGAACACAGCTCAGCACATCACACAAACCAATCTTCCGTCCTTGGACTCACTTTATACCGCACACTGTCGGAGCAGTGCTGCCAGGATAATCAAGGACACGACCCACCCAGCCAAAACACTTTTCGTCCCTCTTCCCTCCGGGAGATGGCTCAGGAGCTTGAAGACTCATACCACCGGATTTGGGAACAGCTTCTTTCCAACTGTGATAAGACTGCTGAACAGATCCTGACCCGGATCTGGGCCATACCCTCCAAACATCCGGACCTGCCTCTCGGTTTTTTTGCACTA
Organism: Mobula hypostoma; assembly: GCF_963921235.1. NCBI lineage: Eukaryota > Metazoa > Chordata > Chondrichthyes > Myliobatiformes > Myliobatidae > Mobula > Mobula hypostoma. The sequence continues at coordinate 7,706,458 of NC_086114.1, read as the reverse complement.
CCTTACTTTCCATTTTTCTATTTTCTATTTATGATTTATAATTTAAATTTTTAATGTTTACTATCAATTTGTAATCCAGGGAGTGGGAAGAGCAGAATCAAATATCGCTGTGATGATTGTACATTCTAGTATCATAGTCATAGTCATACTTTATTGATCCTGGGAGAAATTGGTTTTCGTTACAGTTGCACCATAAATAATTAAATAGTAATAAAACCATAAATAGTTAAATAGTAATATGTAAAGTATGCCAGGAAATAAGTCCAGGACCAGCCTATTGGCTCAGGGTGTCTGACCCTCCAAGGGAGGAGTTGTAAAGTTTGACGGCCACAGGCAGGAATGACTTTCTATGACGCTCTGTGTTGCATCTCGGTGGAATGAGTCTCTGGCTGAATGTACTCCTGTGCCCACCCAGTACATTATGTAGTGGGTGGGAGACATTGTCCAAGATGGCATGCAACTTGGACAGCACCCTCTTTTCATACACCATCGTCAGAGAGTCCAGTTCCATCCCCACAACATCACTGGCCTTACGAATCAGTTTGTTGATTCTATTGGTGTCTGCTACCCTCAGCCTGCTGCCCCAGCACACAACAGCAAACATGATCGCACTGGCCACCACAGACTCGTAGAACATCCTCAGCATCGTCCGGCAGATGTTAAAGAACCTCAGTCTCCTCAGGAAATAGAGACGGCTCTGACCCTTCTTGTAGACAGCCTCAGTGTTCTTTGACCAGTCCAGTATTAATTGTTTGGCGACAATAAGGTATAAAGTATAAAGTGTCAGCGTGGGAAGAAGATCAACTCCTCGAGCTTGCAAATGACGGTGAGCTGAAAAGTATGTTTGACGTAACATCTCTGCTGGCATTCTGGATCAAAGTCAAGGCTGAATATCCTGACACAGCCACGAAAGCACTGAAAACGATGCTTCCATTTCCAACATATTTCTGTGAAGCGGAGTTTTCTGCAATGAATGAAATGAAAACTAAATTGCGGAATAGACTGGACATAAGGAAGTATCGCTGTCTCCCATCACCCCTCGATGGCACCGTCTTGTTGCAGGAAAACAAGCCCAGGGCTCCCACTGATTCAGCGATATTGGTGTGTTGCAATGATTTTATATGTTCATACGAGGAAAGTATGCGTTGTGTGTTTAATATCCAAACGTTACTTAAAATATTATGATGCTATTGACTTATAAGTGACTTATAATTCAGTCGTCCCCAACCTCCGGGCCGTGAAGAATACAGCAGTGGCCAGAATGCACCCAACACACCTTTAAGAAAACAGCCGAAATAAACAAGCTAATTGATTAGGTGCCGCCTGGCACGTAAATGTCGGCCCAGATCAGAGGTGATTGCCGATTGCGTCGTCTCTGGTCTGGGCCGACATTTACGTGCTGGGTGGCACCTAATTAATTAGCTTGTTTATTTCAGCTTTTTTCTTAAAGATATGCTGGGTGCGTTCTGGCCACCGCTGTACCGCTGCATTCTTCGCGGCCCGGAGGTTCGGGACCACTGTTATAATTGACTTATCACTATATTCATGCGAGGAAAATATGCGCTGTGTGTTTATTATTAAATTTGTTAGATAAACCCCTTTAGAAATGAAATTGAGTGTATTACCCACTTGCAAAGTGACTTATCATTGACTTATCACCTATATTCTCGTCGCATTTAACACCCCTCCTCCCCGGTCTGCAAGAATATTGTCAATATTAAACCAATCTGCGGTACGAAAATGGTTGGGGACCCCTGACTTAAACTAGCTGGCTAGCTGCCAAGGAGCTACGCTATTAATGTCCTACATGATGAGGCCAAACTCCCTGTAGACTTGCTTAAAGTTGTAATAGAATAAACATGATAATATAAGTACATATTTTAATGTCACTTGCTGCATATACCCAACTTGGTTTACAGATTAGACAAAATCACTAAACAAAGACCCTTGGAGGTCGACGGGGGTGGGGGGGATATGGGGTTGCGGGGGGGGGGGAAGGCAGGGGTGCTACCTCCATGAAATGAGGTTTTGCAGGGTGGGATGTCTGCGCTGGCGGCCTGTCCTGGGGTCAGTGGCCTTATATGTGTGTGAGAGTGGGTGAGAGGGTGGGGCTTGTTTTTCCAGTTTTGTTTTGTTTATTTTGTTGTTGTTGCTTGTGCTGTTCTGCTGAGTATTGTTGACATGCTATGTTGGCACCGGAATATGTGGCGACGATTTCAGGCTGCCTTTAGCACATCCTTGGTTGTGTCAGTTGTTAACAGAAACAGCCCAGTTCACTGTATGTTTCAATGTACACAAGATGAATAAAGTCTGAATCTGAATCTGAGATGGGGTAGGTCATGAAAAGCTGTTTCTCACGATAGGAGTATCAAAACCAAAAGGGCACATAGTTACGGGAAGACAAAGGAGATCTCAAAGGATTCTGAGGAGTAAGCTTTTTTTACACAGAGTTCAAGTTCAAGTTTATTGTCATCTGACTGTACATATATACAACCAAATGAAAAAATGTTTCTTTAAACCATAGTGCACCCACAAAACAAATATCAAACACAACGTGTTCAACAAAATACTTCCAGAAATAAGTTAATAAATATAATTCAAAATACATTGAGAGTTATTGGAAGGTGTTCTGAGAGATTGGATATACAAGTATTTGGACAGCCAAGGGCTGATTAAGGATAGTCAGCATGGCTTTGTGCGTGGTAGATTGTGTTAACGAATCTTGTGAGTTTTTTGTAGAGGTTACCAAGAAAGGAGATGAAGGAAAGGCTGTGGATGTTGTCTAAGGCCTTTGACAAGATCCCACATGGGAGGTTAGTTCAGAAGGTTCAGACACTAGGTATCCATGGAGAGGTTGTAAACTGGATTTGAAATTGGCTGTGTGGGAGAAGACAGAGAGTGGTAGTGGATGATTGCTTCTCAGACTGGAGGCAAGTGACTAGTGGTATGCCTCAGGGATCTATGCTGGCACCATTGTTGTTTGTTGTCTATATCAGTGATCTGGATGATAATGTGGTAAATTGGATCAGTAATTTATACTCTGTTCTTGGTTGGGGCAACTGTAACGAAACCAAATTTCCCTCGGGATCAATAAAGTATGACTATGCCTATGACTATAAGTTTGCTGATGACACTAAGATTGGAGGCGTTGTGGACAGCAAGGAAGGCTTTCAGAGCTTGCAGAGGGATCTGAATCAACTGGAAAAATGGGCCAGAAAATGGCAGATGGAATTTAATGCAGACAAGTGTGAGGTGTTGCATTTTGGAAGGATAAATCAAGGTAGGACATACACAGTAAATGGTAGGGCACTGGGGAGTGCGGAGGAACAAAGGGATCTGGGAGTTCAGATACATAATTCCCTGAAAGTGATGTCACAGGTAGACAGGGTTGTAAAAAAGGCTTTTGGCATCCTGGCATTCATAAATCAAAGTATTGAGTATAGGAGTTGGGATGTTATGGTGAGGTTGTATAAGACATTGGTGAGGCCAAATTTGGAGTATTGTGTGCAGTTCTGGTCACCTAACTGAAGGATATCAGTAAGATTGAAAGAGTGCAGAGAAGATTTACTCGGATGTTGCCGGGTCTTCAGAAGTTGAGTTACAGGGAAAGATTGAACAGGTTAGGACTTTATTTCTTGGAGCGTAGAAGAATGAAGGGAGATTTGATAGAGGTTTACAAAATTATGAGGGGTATAGACAGAGTAAATGTGAGTAGGCTCTTTCCACTTAGATTAGGAGAGATAAATACGAGAGGACATGGCTTTAGGGTGAAAGGGGAAAGGTTTAGGGGGAACATTAGGGGGAACTTCTTCACTCAGAGAGTGGTGGGAGTGTGGAACGAGCTGCCATCTAACGTGGTAAATGTGAGCTCACTCGTAAGTTTTAAGAATAAATTGGATAGGTACATGGATGGGAGAGGTCTGGAGGGTTATGGACTGGGTGCAGGTCAATGGGACTAGTGGAATAAAGTTTTGGCACAGACTAGAAGGGCCGAATGGCCTGTTTTCAGTGCTGTAGTGTTCTGTGGTTCTATCTGAAACATGCTGTCAGAACAGGTGGTAGATTTAGATAAAATGACTACATTTAAGACACGTTTCACAAAGTAGAGAAGAGTATGGAACTAATGCTAGCAAATGGGATTGCTGGAGTTGGGCAAATGAATAGCATGGAGATGTTGGGCTGAAGGGCCTATTACTGTGCTGTATGATTCTATAACAGTCTGTCTCTATGACTTAATGCCAAATGCATCTGTGTGCTTCCCTGCATATGCCATCTGGCCACAATGCCTTGTCTACCACCCCCCAAACATCCGCTCCCACCCCCATCCACTCAGGACATTCTCTCTTCTCCCCTCTCTCATAAGGCAGAAGAGAAGATACAAGCACCTGAACGTACATAACCATCAGGCTCGAGGACAGCTTCTACCCTGCTGTTTTAAGACTATTGAATAGTCCCTTAGTATGATAAGGTGGGCTCTTAGCCTCACAGTCTATCTCGCTGTGCACTTGCAACTTGTTGTCTGGCAGCTCTGCACTTTGTCTGCAGCAGTAACACTTCATCCTGGATTCTGTTACTGTTTTCCCTTGTACCACTTCAAGATACTGATGTGATGAAGTGATCTGTATGGATGGTTTGCAAAACAAAGTTTTTTTAACTCACCTTAGTGCATGTGACAATTTACTGATTTACTGAGTCAGCAGCTCCACAAACAATGGCATTGGCAGGTCAGGCAGAGTTTGAACAGCACTTGGTAAAATGAATTCACGCCTCTTGTATCTAATAAGGTGACCACTGAGAGTATGTTCATGGTCTTCTGCTGCTGTAGCCCATCCAATTCAAGGTTCAATGCGATGTGCATTCACAGATGCACTTCTGTCCATAACTGTTGTAACATGTGGTATGTGGTTATTTGAGTACTGTCACCTTTCTATCAGCTTGAACCAGTCTGGCCATTCTCCCCTCACCTCTCTCATTAATGAGGTACTTTTGCCCACAGAACTGCCGTTCACTGGATGCTTTTGAAAAACATTTCACACCATTCTCCGCAAACTCTAAAGACCTTTGAGCGTAAAAATCCTAGGGGATCAGCAGTTTCTGAGATATGCTTGGTGGTGGGATCCAATTGCAGGTGGCAGAGGTTTCGGAGAATTACGTGCTGGGCGCGGAGGCCGGTGGGGTGTTGGGGTGCTGGGGTGCTGACTATGTCAGCACGCTGTTACACATTGAGTTGCTGTTACATATTTGGCTGATTGGATAGTTGTACAAATGAGGAGGAATGCAGGCTTACCTAATAAAGTGGCTACTGAGTGTACACTGTCTCACCTCTTGCTCACTTAAAACTGTAGTCTCTTAGCTTTGAATTGTGCATTAATGGCAACAATCTCTTCCTACTTAGTCTCTTAATGATCTCGCCCACCTTAGCTTAGTCTCCCAAGCCTCTGCACGAAGGAGAACAACCCTAGCTTGGAATTGCAGTGGTACGTTCCAGAACTTTTCCAATGTGTCTCTGATTCTGATACGTCCATTCATTAATAATGATGGAAACCACATAAGACCATTAGTTATAGGAGCAGGACTAGGCCATTTGGCCAATCGAGTCTGGTCGCCATTTCATCATGGCTGATCCAATTTTCCTCTCACCTCCAATCTCCTGCCTTCTCGCCATATCCCTTCATACCCTGACTAATCAAGAATCTATCAACCTCTGCCTTAAATGTTCATAAAGATTGGGCCTCCACAGCTGACTGTGGCAAAGAATTCCACAGATTCATCACTTTCTGGATAAAGAAATTCCACCCCATCTCCGTTCAAAAAAGATGCCCTTCTATTCTGTGGCTGTGTCCACATCCACTCTGTCAAGGCCTTTCAACAGTTGATAGGTTTCAATGAGGACACCCTTCATTCTTCTGAATTCCAGTGAATACAGTAACAAAGCCATCAAATGCTCTTCATATAACAAGCCATTCAATCCTTGAATCATTTTTGTGAATCTCCTTTGAACCCTCTCTAGTTTCAGCACATCCTTTCTAAGATAAGGGGCCCAAAGCTGCTCACAGTACTCCAAGTGAGGTCTCGCCAGTGCTTTATAAAGTCTCAAAATTGCACCTTGCTTCTAGTCCTTTTGAAATGAATGCTAACATCGCATTTGCCTTCCTTACCACAGGCTCAACCTGCAAATTTACCTTTAGGGAATCCTGCACAAGGGCTTTCAAGTCCCTTTGCGCCTTAGTTTTTTGTATTTTCTTTCCATTTAGAAAATAGTTAACCCTTTCATTTCTTCTACCAATGTGCATGACCATACACTTCCTGACACTATATTCCATCTGCCATTTCTTTGTCCATTCTCCTAATCTTTTTAAGTCCTTCTGTAGCCTCTCTACTTCCTCAAAACTATCTAACCCTCCACCTATCTTCATATCGTCTGCAAACTTTGCGACAAAGCCATTAATTCTATCATCCAAATCATTGACATATAACATAAAAAGAATCAGTCCCAACACAGACCCCTGTGGAACACCACTTGTCACTGGCAACCAACCAAAAGAGGCTCCCTTTATTCCCACGCATTGCCTCCTGCAATCAGCCACTGCTTCCTCCACGCTAGAATCTTTCCTGTAATACTATGGGCTCGTAGCTTGTTAAGCAGCCTCGTGTGTGGCACTTTATCTATCCTGCTTTTATTCTTCAAAGAATTTGTCAGGCAAAATTTTCCCTTGAGGAAACCATGCTGACTGCAGCCTTTTTATTAATGTGCCTCCAAGTACCCTGAGACCTCATCTTTAATAATCAAATGCAACATCTTCTCAACCATTGAGGTCAGGCTAACTGGTCTATAATTTCCTTTGTTCTGCCTCTCTTCCTTCTTGGTGTGACATTTGCAATTTTCTCAACTTCTGGAACCATTCCAGAATCAAGTGATTCTTGAAAGATCATTACTAATGACTCCACAATCTCTTCAGCCTCCTATTTCAGAACCCTGGGGTGTATACCATCTGGCTCAGGTGACTTATCTACCTTCAATCATTTCAGTTTCCCAAGAACCTTCTCTCTAGTAATGGCATCTTCACACTCTTCATGACCCATGACACCTGGAACTTCCACCATACTGCTAATCTCTTCCACAGTGAAGATAGATGCAAAATATTATTCAGTTTGTCTGCCATTTCCTTATCCCCCTCTCCAGCATCATTTTCCAGCAGTCCAACATCCACTCACCGCTCTTGTTTACACTTTTGCATCTGAAGAAATTTTTAGTATCTTCTTAAATATTATTGGCTAGCTTACTTATGTATTTCATCTTTTCCTTCTTAATGACGTTTTTACTTGCCTTCTGTTGGTTTTTAAGAACTTCCCAATCCTCTAACTCCCCACTAATTTTTGCTCTATTATATGTCATCTCTTTGGCTATCATGTTGTCTTTGACTTCTCCTGTTAGCCATGGTTGTGTCATTTTACCTTTAGGAAACTTCTTCCTCTTTGGGATGTATATATCCTGTGTCTCCCAAATTGTTTCCAGAAATTCCAGTCAATGCTTCTCTGCCAGTATTCGTTTCAAATCATTTCTGGCCAACTCCTGTCACGTGCTTCTGTAATTCCCTTTATCCCACTGTAATACTGATACATCTGACTTTCCTTTCTCAAATCTCAATGTGAATTCAATTATATTATATTCACTTGTCCATAAGGGGTTCTTTTACCTTAAGCTCTCTTATCAATTCTAGTTTATTGCACAACACCCAATCCAGAATAACTGATCCTGTGGTGGGCTCCACCACAAGCTGCTCTGAAAACTCATCTTGTAAGCATTCCACTAGAAATTCTCCCTCCTCGAATCCAACACCAACCTGATTTTTCCAGTCTACCTGCATATTGAAGTCCTTCATGACTATTGTAACATTGCCCTTTTGGCATGCATTTTCTATTTCCCATTGTTATTTGTAGGCCACATCCTTACTACTGCCTGGGGTCTGTACATAACTCCCTTCGGCATCATTTTAGCCTTGCAGTTCCTCAGCTCTATCCACAATGATTCAGCACCTTCTGGCTCTATGTCTCCTCTTTCTAATGATTTGGTTTCATTCTTTACTAACAGAGCAACGCCGCCCCCTCTGCCTTCCTGCTTGTTCTTTTGCTGCTGGATGCACCTCGCGGTTGTAGTCATCAGGGACACTGGAGCTCTCCCTGCCTTTCCACATCCCGCAAGAGAGGCATTCACTATCCTACCTGGCAACTCTACAGTCCAAACTGAGCAGATATAAAGAAGGGAAAGGAAACAAACTTAACCTAGAGCTTTTCTTTTTTTAGCTTTCTCTGACTGAAGCCTTGCTTCATTGAAGTTTTGAAGAGCTAAAACCTCAAGCTCGCCACTCTGACTCTGTCCATTCACATGACGGCCACTGCGCTTGCCCCTGCTTTCCCTTAATTTGCTCTTGCTAATCAACCCAAACGCCGAATGGTTGCTGGTCAAAGCTCTATTTCACTGTAGTGAACTGCTGCTCCCTTTTCTACTTGGGCCTGATTGAATTCCTCCAGCATTTTGTGTGTGTTGCGTTAAAATGTCAAACTTTTTTGAAACAATAATTTCCTTCTCAGTAACAGATGGTATTGTGTTTCAGCTTGACAATAGGTTAGACTTGGAATGGAAAGTTATCCACAAGGTGCCTTGTGCTTGAAACAGGAACTTGCTGGAGATTCGGGTGTAGGCTCGGAAATTGATTGCTTAGTTATTTATTAGTTCACAGCATTTGGACGGCACTGGAAACAGTGACATTGTCTATGCCAACTGTTAAAAGATGCCCAAGCAAGGAGTGCACCACTTTGCTGCCTTATCAAGCATCTCTTGGCCCATTTTGCGGCAGAAATTGGCAGTCTTACAATGACTAGAAAACTGGAGAGGGAACAAGTCCCAAAGGACTACCTAAAAGAAGGGGAAAATTTGAAAGTAACAGTCTGAGCAACACACAGAATGCTGAAGGAATTCAGCGGTCAGCCAGTGTCTATGGAGGGGAGTAAACAATCGGGCCAAGACCTCCATAGGTGTTACCTGGCTTGATGAATTTCCTGAGCACTTTGTGTTTGTTGCTCTAGATTTCCAGTATCTGCATAATCTCTTGTGTTTAAAGTAACACTCCGTACAGTGATTAGAGTTCCATTGTCAGATCTGAAGAGACCATCATTTGACCCAGGGAGAGGAATGCTGCCATTGGGCAAGGCCAGCAATACTGGCAGAGAGAACTGAGCCATCACATGTCTGAATGATCCATTAATCCATGAACAAGACCTCACTATTCCTCTTTGCCACTATTTATTTACCTATTTTTTATTGTACATTATAGTAATTTTTTATGTTTGGTACTATACTGTGGTTACAAAACAATAAACTTCACAACATAGAGTATGTCAGTAATATTAACCCTGATTCATAATCTCTAGCATCAGAGACCTGGGAACAAACCAGACCTCAGGTGCCCTCTGCCTGGAGTTTGCTTTGTTTTTCCTACGATGTGGCCATCCGTGGGTCGAGGTCGACGCTGGATTTTGTGTCCTAGCTACCTACATCGTTGGCGCAGTGTCGTGCATGGCTGACAACAGCAATGTGAGAGTGGCACTCTGTGTTGCAAAGGTTGTATCTAGGAGTGTCCTCAGCTCTGTTGGAGATGCAGCATTCCTTCCTGTGGGCCTACTTGTTTTCTGCGGCTTTCAGGAATTCTTTCCTCGCCTGACTTAAGGTGTTGCTTCAGGTTGTTCCTTCATCTGGAGTGGTCAGCTGCAAGTTCCTCCCAGGACTCCGTGTTGATGTCCCAGTGTCCTCATGTCCAGCATAAGACATCCGAGTAGTGCAGCTGCAGGCAGCCTGCAACTTTCTTGCCTGCAGCCAGCTCCCATAAAGGACGTCTCTTGGGATGCAGCCATCCTGCAAGTGGCGGACGTGACCCAGTCAGCACAGCTTACGCTCTCTGAGCAGGGTGTACACACTAGGGAGGCTGACATGAGAGAGAACCTCAGCATTGGGTGCTCTGTCTCTCCAGGAGCTGCCCAAGATGTGATGAAGGCACCTTAAATGGAATGTTCTGTCCCTGCTTAGCGTATGCTGTCCAGGTCTTGCTGCTGTACAGCAGTGCGCTGTGCACTGCCATCTTTGTTTTGACTGAGAGTTTGGACTTTTCCCAGATTTTGTGGTGAGGCAGGCAATAGTTGTTGCAGCCTTCCTAATGCATTTGTCCATTTCTGGATCCAAGGGGAGGTTGTCACTTTTGATGAATGCCAGGTATGTGAACTGATGGACAACATCCAGTTTGAAGTAATCAATAGTAATGACTGGTGCTGCCTCCACAACTTGTCCCAAAACATTGGTCTTTTTCAGGGCGATAGTCGGATCATATTCCTTGCAGGCCTGGGAGAAGCAATCCATTGAGCTCAGATTGTGGGTTGCAACTGCTGCATCATCAACAATTGGCATGTCTCTGATCATAGCCTCATGCACCTTGGTTTTGGCTCTTAGGTGGGTGAAGTTTAAGAGCTTGCTATCTTATCTATTGTGGAGGTAGATCCCATCTGTGGGATGCAGTGCAGTGCTGAATTGTGCCTCAGGAGAAGGGCAAAGAAGATCCCAAAGTGTGTTGGGGAGAGAACATGGCTTGCTTGACACCACTGCTTATGTCTAAGAGCTGCTGTTGTGCTGCACAGTCCCCTTCATGTTATTGTGGAAGGATTTGATTGTGCTCTGTAGTTTTGGCGGGCAACCTACCTTAGAGAGGATCTTAAAAAGCCCATCTCTGCTGACCAAGTTAAATGCCTTGGTGAGATCAATAAATGCAAGTAGAGGGGTTTCATTTTATTCTCTGCACTTCTGAAATTGGTGGAGAGAGAAAATTATTTTCTTAGTTGATCTTTCAGTATGGAAGCCACTCTGTGACTGTGGATAGACATGTTCAGTCAACCTCTGTAGCTGGACCAAGAAGACGTGGACAGACAGACTTTGCCAACAACATTCAAGAGGGAGATGTCCCCGTAGTTGTTACAGTCACTCCTCTCACCTTTGTTTTTGTAGAGGGTAATGATCTTGGCGTCCCTGGATAACTGTAGTACAGCTCCTTCCTGCCAGTATTGACAGAGGACTTCATGCAACAGGAGCAGAGGGTAGTCATACAGCTCTTGGTCACGTCTAGAGGGATCCCACCATTGCCTGGTGCCTTCTTTGAGACCAAGTTGCCAATGGTCTTGCTGAGCTCCTCCAAGGTTGTCTCTGCAGCAACTTCTTCCATTGTCAGCAGGCACTTAATGGCATCCAGACTTGAGAAAGAGACAATGTTCACTCTGGAGTGGAGGTCAGAGTAATGTTCTGTCTGTCTGTCCATCTGTTTATCCCTGTCTATGATTACTTCCCCATTAATTTATTTGAGGGGAGCCTTCTTGCTCTTAGAGGGCTGAGAATTTCCTTGATGCCATCGTTCATACCCCTGATATTGCCTGTCAATGCTGTGGTCTGGATTTCTCCACTGAGCTACTTCCAGTACTCATTGGTACAGAGCCTGGCTGTCTGCTGAACTGTACTTCAGCAGCCCTGAGGATCTGAAGGTTCCTCTCAGTTGGCTAGGGCAGCATTTTGGCTTCAGTAACAGGGTCATCTCATTGGATTTGGCTTTGAACCAGTCATTTGTTTTCATGGCCCTCTTCCCAAGGGTTTCCAAAGATGGGCTGCAGTTGTTATTCCGCAGAAGTTCCCATTTCTCTGTGACAGAGTTTCCAGGCTGCTGGTCGCTCAGTTCTTTCTCAAAGGACTTAGTAACCTGCTCCAGCAGAGCTGGCTGACAACAATGTGAGTGTTCCCTTCTTGTTTAGCGCAATGGAATTTCTTTGACTGCTGCCTGATCTTGCAATCAGCAAGTGGTCTGTGTTGCAGTCTGCCCTGTGGTAGGGAAGGTTTGTGTGAAAAAAATGCCGCCATGGAAGGAGTGCCTGACTACGGTCAAGTCCAGCTGGAGCCAGTGTCGGGAGCGATGGTATCTCCAGGAAACCTTGTGCTGAAACTTGGTCTGGAAGTATTGTTTAGTGAAACATAGATTATAACAGGTGCAGAACTTCAATTGTTGCTGTCTCCCTCTCGTTCATCTTGCTTACGCCAAAGTGATCTGCACCCACTCCGGCACTAAAGTCACCCAGGAGAACAAGAAGTTCCTTGCGTGGGGCGTTCTTGATGGTGGCTACAAGGTTCCAATAGAACTCATCTTTTGCCTCAGATGTGGAGCACAGCGTGGGAACATGCACACTGACAGGAGTAACTGGACCTTCAGTAGTTAGAGTAATTGATCTTTGATAGCGAAGAGTAAGAAGTTGCTTAGATCCATTGCCACCTGCTTCAACCATCTTCAACAATATGCTCCTCACTGCAACGCCTACTCCATGCTCTCTGGGCTCATCAGGACTCTTCCCTTGCTAGAAAAAAGTGTAGTCTTTCTCTTTTAGTGTGCTGGAGTCAGCCAGACCTGTCTCCTGGAGGGTGGCTGTGTCCACGTGAAGTCTTTTAAGCTCCTTATTTATTACAGCTGTCTTCTTGATGCCCACTGATGTCTTGGAGGTTATCAGAGAGGCCAGTTGTCATTATCTGAATATGCCAACATCCCAGTTTTAGAGCTGGTCTCTTTTGTTGTGTTGTCTTGCCTGGTGCAGTGTTTTCAGTCAGCAGGTTGGATAATACCCAATCCTCATGCATCCAGTGAGGAAAGCAGAGCACGGTGGGACAGCAACTTTTTGACCCGGGGGGGCTGCCCAGCTTAATGTGGGTGGTAGCTGTCCAGTGAGGTTAAAGATTCCGTCCCACCATCGGACACAATCCCCGGTGCTACACTCTGTGTCAATCAACTGTGCTGATTTATAACAGGTGACTGCTTCTTCTTGGGTTGTGTCAATGCCATGAGGCAAAGTAAGAGTGTCCTCTCCTGAATTATGTTCATGCGTCAACAAGAGGTCGATACTCAAGCCTGGGCAGTACGATGTGGAGAGCAAACTGTCACCCACACACCAGACTCACCCCCTCCATGGAGATAGTGAACCTAAAGTAACAGCAGAGACCAATACAGTTTAGTACCAGTGGCATCGTAGGAGTTGCCCGTCAGTGCTGGGCTCAACATAGGACTGCCATAGGGACTCCAGCTCTGGATTTTTCCTTGGCGTTTACTCCTGAAACGTACCCTGTGAGTGGGTATAGCCAAAAGGCAGCATCATGGCCTGGTTTGGGCACACCTACATACACTTCACATCATATCATATTCCTTACTGGTGAGACACTACAAAATTGGAAAAGAATTTCAGAGAGTCAGCTCCTTGAAAAGAGACATTTAATAAATTGCACAATGCACAAAACAGGTTTAACATCAGCAGGGGAAATCTCAACTCATTAGATTCTTCTTAAAGGTAAGATTTGTCTCTATTGTACTGAGCTGTGAGACAGGCAGGAGGCAGTTGTTGTACAGTTTGAGTACAGAAAGTTCCCATGATAATCAGAATCAGGTTAATCACTTTATCAGGTACACCTGTACACCTGCTTGATAATGCAAATATCTAATCGGCCAATCATGTAGCAGCAACTCAAGAGGTTCAGTTGTTGTTCAGACCAAACATCAGAAAGGATGTGATCTAAATGGCTTTGACAGTGGAATGACTGTTGGTGCCAGATGGGGTGGTTTGAGTATCTCAGAAACTGCTGATCTCTTGGGATTTTCACACACAACAGTCTCTAGAGTTTACAGTGAGTGGTGCAAGAAACAAAAAACATCCGGTGAGTGGCAGTTCTGTGGGCAAAAATGCTTTGTTAATGATAGTGGTCAGAGGAGAATGGCCAGTCTGTTGCAAGCTGACAGGAAGACGACAGTAACTCAAATAACCACGCATAGTGCTGTGCAGAGGAGCATCTCTGAGCCTTGATGTGAATGGCTACGGCAGCAGAGGACCTCTCCGAGTTCCACTCCTGTGGCCAGTTTATTAGGTACACTTCTGTACCTTGTAAAGTGACCACTGTATGTATGTGTGAAATTCGATGTTTTACAGCAACATTACAGTGCAGCACATAAAAAAATTACTATAGGGAACAAAAAGAAGTACAGCGGGTTCCAGTTAATTGGGACATATCAGGGCCAGTACATTTTGGCCCAATTAAGTACTGCCCCAATTAGCCAAAGTTTGATGTAAGGAAGATGTAAGAACGATAAACTACCATTTAACTGAGTAACAAATCATGTATTTAAATGAAATACAGAACAAATTAGAACACCACCAATACTACTGGTGTTGTCCATCATGTCCAACTATGGCAGGAACCCTGTGCGGGAGAGTTTTTAAAGTTGTAAAGCCGTCGCGCTGGGGTAATTCTATTCTCTTGACCTCGGAAGTCTGGATGCAGTGGTACGGAGTAGACATTATAACTGCTGCCTTCCCTGGTTGCAGTGATGGTCGTGACTTCCTCTGTGCTTCATAATGTTCTTCAATCTCCACAGAACATTGCAGAACTTCCTTCCTGGCCATTGGATCTCACTATTGATCTCATCATAAAGTCCCACATAGGAGATTAGTGGGCAAAATTAGGGCACATGGTATTGGGGGCAGAGTACTGACATGGATTGAAAATTAGCTGGCTGACAGAAAACAAAGAGTAGCGATTAACGGGTCCCTTTCGGAACAGCAGGCGGTGACCAGTGGGGTACAACAGGGTTCAGTGCTGGGGCCGCAGCTGTTTACAATATATATTAATGATTTAGATGAGGGAATTAAAAGTAACATTAGCAAATTTGCCGGTGACACAAAGCTGGGTGGCAGTGTGAAATGTGAGGAGGATGTTATGAGAAAGCAGGGTGACTTGGACAGGCTGGGTGAGTGGGCAGATGCATGGCAGATGCAGTTTAATGTGGATAAATGTGAGGTTATCCACTTTGGTGGTAAGAACAGGAAGGCAGATATTATCTAAATGGAGTCAAGTTAGGAAAAGGGGAAGTACAACGAGATCTAGGTGCTCTTGTACATCAGTCACTGAAAGCAAGCAGGCAGTGAAGAAAGCTAATGGCATGCTGGCCTTCATAACAAGGGGAATTGAGTATAAGAGCAAAGAGGTCCTTCTGCAGTTGTACAGGGCCCTGGGGAGACCACACCTGGAGTACTGTGTGCAGTTTTGGTCTCCAAATTTGAGGAAGGACATTCTTGCTATTGAGGGAGTGCAGTGTAGGTTCACAAGGTTAATTCCCAGGATGGCGGGACTGTCATATATCGAAAGATTGGAGCGACTGGGCTTGTATACTCTGGAATTTAGAAGGCTGAGAGGGGATCTTATTGAAACATATAAGATTATTAAGGGATTGGACACACTGGAGGCAGGAAGTATGTTCCCGCTGATGGGTGAGTCCAGAATCAGAGGCCACAGTTTAAGAATAAGGGGTAGGCCATTTAGAACGGAGTTGAGGAAAAACTTTTTCACCCCAGAGAGTGGTGGATATGTGGAATGCTCTGCCCCAGAAGGCAGAGGAGGCCAAGTCTCTGGATGCTTTCAAGAAAGAGATGGATAGAGCTCTTAAAGATAGTGGAATCAAAGGTTATGGGGATAAGGCAGAAACTGGACACTGATTGTGGATGATCAGCCATGATCACAGTGAATGGCAGTGCTGGGTCGAAGGGCCGAATGGCCTACTCCTGCACCTATTGTCTATTGTCTGACCAGTCCGCCAGAGCTGACTTTGCGTGCTAGGCCAGGCACGTCCCTATCTCACTGGTGTATGAGACCCGTTGGATACCCCCAACTGGTTTAGTTCACCTGTCGGAGTGGTGTACTGGGCTGTGACCGCTGTCACATGCAAAGATATACTTGAGCAACAGGTGAGGGCTGAGTGTCCGTTGGGAACCAAAAGTAACATTCAAGATGATTGTCAGTACCTTCAAATTCTTTGTAGTCCCTAACTTGTTGAAGTAGTGAAATTGATTCATTTTCATTCCCAGCCTCTTCTGGCATCTCTAAGCCTCAATGCTTGAACCTGCAGGGAACAAAACAGTTTTGAATTGTCTTACTTCGCCAACTGTTAATGACAAATATCATTGATTTTTGAATATAAACACATGCAACTGATGGTATTTAAAAACTCTTTGCTCTAAGCATGGTGTAATGTCTAACAGCCACACGATTGTGCATGACTGAACTAGTTAGAACCTGTTTGGCAAGTCTACTACCCCAATTAAGCAGTATTGTATCCGAAATATAAGAAGGGAATCTCAGAAATTTTCCTGGGCAACACACACAAAATGCAGGTCAGGTAGCATCTGTGTAAAAGAGTAAATGGTCACCATTTCGGGCCAGGACACTTCTTCAAGACTAGAGAGGAGGGGGAGCAGTCAGAATAAGAAGGTCAATTTGTTTTCGTTCTTTAAGAGTTGTTCCAGACAAGTGGCTGCCCTGATTAAGTGATGGTTCAATTAACCGGAATCCACTGTATATAAAATATAAATCAATAGTGCAAAATGAGAGCAAAGTAGAGAAGCTGATGAAGGGATAATTATTCTCTTTGCGAGATCATTAATGAGACGATTTTGGGATGGGTCAGGTTTAGTTACATAGTGTTCCAGAGTAACCTACATTTGTAGACCAAAATGAGCGTGTGTCTGGGACCGTCTGAATATTGAATTGTATGTGTTTAATCATCAATATTAAAAAAAGAGGATATAATTGAGTAAACACTTGGTTAAACTCTGCTTTCACTGTTGGTTAAGAATTACATGGTGATTGAAATATACTAGATATATTATGCAGAAAATGCAGAGTGATTCTTCCATCTAGTTGGAGAAATCTAGCAGATTCAGAGTAATGCAGAAAAATAATATTGAAATATGGCTTAACACACTGCTGGTATCAGACTCTTGAACTGACCTCTCATGCACTAAAAACACATGGTCCTTGCACCGTATTTATTTACCCGCAGCGCACTTTCTGCAATTGGTTTTCCTTTTGATGTACCTACATATGGAATAAAACCATAGGACAAAAGAGTAGAATTAGATGACTCAGCCCATCAAGTCTGCTCTGCCATTCCATTATGGCTGATTTGTTATCCCTCAGTATTGCATTCTCTGCATAACCTTTGATGCCCTTACTAATCAAGAACCTATCAACCTCCTCTTTGAGTATACTCAACGACTTGGCCTCCACAGCCATACGTGGCAATGGATTCCACAGATTCACCACCCTCTGGCTAAATAAATTCCTCCTCATCTCTGTTTTAAATGTACAGCCCTCTATTCTGAGTCTGTGCCCTCTGGTCCTAGACTCCCCCACTATAAGAAGCATCCTCTCCACGTTCACTCTATCCAGGTCTTTCAATATTCGATAGGTTTCAATGAGATCCCCCCTCATTCTTCTAAACTCCAGTGAGTACAGGCCCAGAGCCATCAAACTCTCTTCATTTGCTGACCCTTTCATTCCCTGAATCATTCTTGTGAACCTCCTCTAGACCTTCTCCCAATCCTAGCACATCTTTTCTTAGATAAGGGGCCCAAAGGGGCTTATAATACTCCAAGTGTGGTCTGACCAATGTCTTATAAAGTCTCTGCATCACATCCTTGCTCTTATATTCTAGTCCTCTCGAAATGAATGCTAACATTACATGTGCCTTCCTTACCATCAATTCAACCTGCAAACTACCCTTTAGGGAATCCTACACAAGGACTGCCAAATCCTTTGCACCCCAGATTTTTGAATTTTCTCCCCGTTTAGAAAGTAATCTACACCTTTATTCCTTCTACCGAAGTGCATGACCATGCGCTTCCCTACACTGTGTTTCATCTGCTACTTCTTTGCCCATTCTCCCAATCTGTTGAAGCCCTTCTGTGGACTCCTTGCTTTTTCAACACTACCTGCCCCTTCACCTATCTTTGTAACATCTGCAAACTTGGCCACGAAGCCATCAATTCTGTCATGCAAATCATTGACATATAACATGAAGAGAAGTGGTCCCTACATTGACCCCTGCAGAACACCACTGGTCACCAGTAGCTGAACAGAAAAGGCCCCCTTTATTCCCACTCTACCTGCTGCCAGTCAGCCAATCTTCTATCCATGCTAGTATCTTTTCAGTAATACTATGGGTTCTTATCTTGTTAAGCAGCCTCAATTGCAACACCTGGTCAATGGCCTTCTGAAAATCCAAGTAAATCATGTTTACTGTCTCTCCTTTGTCTATCCAGTCTGTTATTTCCTCAAAGAATTCCAACAGCTTTGTCAGGAGTGATTTGCTGGATGCATGCAAACAAAACCTTTTCCCTACATCTCATTACAGATGACAGTAATAAACCAATACCAATACTAAGGTAGCCAAGTCCCACTGGCACAGGTACTTTAACACAGTAAGTACATAGCCTGTTTGTCCTATTGTGCCAGACTCAGCTCTTTGGAAAAAAACATCTATTTGGATGCATGTTTTGATTTCTCAAGGAGACTTTGATCCTTAAATATGTTTCCTTTATCCATTTGTACTCTCTTGTAATATTGGTGTTTGGAATTGAGTGTTTCAGCTTGTAAAGGCTTGCACATTGGAGCCCCATCAGATGAACTGATCTTCACTGTCAGCTCTGGTAGATGTTCCATTGTGGTTGGGAAGGAAGTTGTTCGAAGTGTGGGTGGTTAATTGACTATGGAGACCAAGACCTTGTTGGTGTACAGTTATTATGTCATAAAATCATAGAGAAAGAGACTTTTCTGTCCACCATATCCCCTTTAGGTCCAAAACATTCTATGACTTGACCATTCAAGTGCCATATATTCTTACAAAACAGGCCATGCTCACCAAGAATCCCAACTAAGTCAATCCTATTTGCAAACACGAGGAAATCTGCAGATGCTGGAATTTCAAGCAACACACACAAAATGCTGGTGGACGCATCAGGCCAGGCAGTATCTATAGGAAGAGGTACATTCGACATTTCGGGCCGAGACCCTAGGCCTGGCCTGCTGTGTTCCACCAGCATTCTGTGTGTGTCAATCCTATTTGCCTGTGTTTGGTCCGTACCTCTCTGAACCTTTCCTATCTGTGTACCTGTCCAAGTACCAAGAGCCTGCCAAGACACTTCCTAAAGGCAACATATGCAAAATGCTGGAGGAACTCATATAAATGAATAGATGGTTGACTTTCGGGCAGAGACCCTTCCTCAGGACTGAGAAGGAAGAGTGCAAATGCCAGAATAAAATGGTGGTGGGGGGGGCTGGCGGTGAAGAGAAGGTGGATAGCTGGTAGGTGATAGGTGAAAGCAAGTGGGTGGGAAAGGTGAAGGGCTGGAGAGGAAGGAGTCTGATAGGAGAGGAGAGTGGACCATTGGAGAAAGGGAAGGAGGAGGGGCACCGAGGGGTAAGAAATAGGCAGGTGAGAAGAGGTAACAAGTCGTGATTGTATATGACGCCACCACCTCCTGAGAGTGCATTCCCAACATGTGACCATTCTGTGCCGGGGGGGGGGGAACTCTCCCCTCTGAACCTCCTCCCTCCGTCCGTAAACCGATACTCTCGTTGTATGTGGTGGGGGTGGAGGATAGCTCTGAATTAGCCCACTCCGTAGTACCATTGTGCTTATTGTTCTAAGTCTTGGGGTTTCCCGCAGCAGATTAAAGCAAGCTCTCTCTTCGGTCTTTGTAGCACTCTGCTGTTCTGCTGCTTGGAGGTTTTCTAAACACCATCTCTGACATTAATAAATATGTTTGCCACTTTAAGCTCCACCTCACTGAAAGCCGGTCTGCTAGCCTTTTCTGTCTACTCGCCGCCACCCCTCTCTGCTTATTTATTCCTGAGCCAGGGCAGGTGGAAATCTGTTTGATCAGTTCGGAGTTCGAGCTGAGCAGGAGGGAGAGGCGGTGTCGGTGTATTCAGAGAACACGGCTCTTTGTGCTGCGGCTGTACCAGCTTCCCAACGCTGGCTACACTTCTGTCTCTCGGGGTATTGCAGCAATCACATAATGAATGGCATATCCCCCAGAAAGAAAAAGCAAGATGCTTTATTCCTTCACTCTCAAAACTAAACAACATCCTTGAACTGCAAGGATTGTTAAGGACCTGTGGGTTGCCGTGGTGATGACCTTTGCGGGGGGGGGTTTAAAGCTGTTAATGCATGAGCAACCGTATATATTAAGTGAGCGACAGAGGTCAGGATTTTGGAAGGTAGATTGCTCAGGATGCCGGAATGTCAACGCGGTGCTCTCAGCTCCTGATGTTAACAGTCCATTTTGAAAGAGTTGAGAGTTAAATCCTCAAATATTTGCCACTAATGTCTAATTAAGTGTGTGCCATCAATCAAGTGCGCATGTGTGTGTGCGTGCTCGTTGCTATTATTTAATTACCAGCGCAATAATCACCTTGTAAATCAAAAGGAGCAGGAAGGGTTCCAGAAAATGGACACCTCTTATTCTGAACTACAGATCTCAGAAATAGCTACACAGTTGATCCCGCTCCCTAAACACTTTCTTCACCCGCAAAACATTAGCCTGTTTAACTAAAGCGAATACTCCATATATTATATTGCCGTATCAAACAGTATTTACATATATCCTAGTGAAACAGTTAGATCTAAATCTGTATGTGTCACGCCAGGACCTCTGGACTCTAAAATAGTTACTTCCCCCAAGGCGTCAGGCTGATCAACACACTCAGCCGCCCCACCGACACCCAACACCACTACATACACATCACCTAGTGTCACTTTATCTATATACAATCAGTCTATGTACGTAACAGTCACTTGTACGTAGTGGTTTCTCGGATTGCTTTTATATTTTTTTAATTTATTTATGCTTATTGTGATTTTTAATGCTGCATCAGATCCAGAGTAACAATCTTCTCATTCTCCTTCACACTAGTGTACCGAAGAATGACAATAAACAAACTTGAATCTTAAATGCACAATGTACCCCAAGTACTGGCAGCACATTATTCCATTAGGAAGGAAAAGGTGCCATTTGGTATACAGATTCCTTGTGATGTACAGATGGTTGAAAGGAAGATGTTGACAGCTGTTTATTTTTTCAGATCACCAGTTCAACGCACCCATACAATCACAAAGCTGGTTTAAAATCTATAATTCACACAGCGCCAGAGACTCAACCTGTGACCAAAAAAAAAAGAATCTGCAGATTGTTATAGATTTTTTGATTTGAAGAAAAATTATGGAATAATGCTGCAGCAGACTGGAAGCATTGCTATTATTTTGCAAGGATTATAAGGGATCAAAATGCAGGGTGTGCAAATTGTAACAGTCACACAGAGATAGCATTGCTCCTGTTTGACGTTTGATCTTCATTTTGTTTTTTATCCAGGGCGTGGAACCTTTAAGAGAGTTTTAATGTGTTCTGCCGAGTGAGGTTCAATCAAAAAAAATTTTTTTTTAATTCAGTTACAGATTTATTCCTCATTCCACTCATAACATTCTTCAACCTCATCCAAACACTCTTGTAACAATCTTGCTGCCTCACTCACTCTTGCCAACACCCACAGTGAAGGTTGTGAGCTCTTCCCACTCAGGCTCCTTACCCCGACCCCCTTCGCCACCGATCTTGCTCACAGACACTTCTTCCTCTACCTCGGCACCTCAAATGGAAGCCTATGGAATGGCATGGTGGCATAGCGCTTTACAGAGCCAGAAAACCAGATTCAGTTTCCACCACTGTCTGTAAGCAGTTGGATGTTCCACCCATAATGGTGTGGATTTCCTCTGGGTGCTCGGGTTTCCCCCCACAGTCCAAAGACATACGGGTTAGTGAGTTGCGGGTATGCTATGTTGGCACTGGAAGCATATCCTGTGATGGTTATTAATACAATCAACACACTTCCCTCTGTACGGTCGCAATGTACAAGTGACGAATAGAGCTAATTTTTCTCTGAGCATAGACCGAAAAATTGGACATAGGCGGAGGAGTCATATTGGCGCTAAATTGCAACTCCTCCGCATTCGTCGATGAAAACAGCTTAATTTCTACCTTTGATGTCTCTCCTTTTCCCTTTCAGGCTGGACGGGGCTCTGTTGAACCTACACTCAGACTTCGGTTCTTTGCAGTGGTGGGACCTGCTCTTGGTGTCTCATGACCGGCCACTTTTTGATATCCCAAGAATGCAAGTGCGCCTTCGAGGTTCTGAGGTCTCAGAGCCCTGAGGATGGGTTTATTCTAAGCCGGGGCCGCCAACTGAAGCGTCGCGGGAGGGAACGTAACATCGGGAAGAGCGGATCAGCTATCGGAGGCAGCAAGTCGCATTCCCTCTCTCTTTCGTTGGTTGGTGAGAGATTGTTGCCGATTTTCGAGTCACAGAACTCAGAAAAAAATGCTGAGTGAC
Organism: Mobula hypostoma; assembly: GCF_963921235.1. NCBI lineage: Eukaryota > Metazoa > Chordata > Chondrichthyes > Myliobatiformes > Myliobatidae > Mobula > Mobula hypostoma. The sequence continues at coordinate 7,684,122 of NC_086114.1, read as the reverse complement.
AGACTTTTAACCCGGTAAATCAGTGAGTTGTTTTGTTATGTCTCCCCTCTTGCGGTGAAAAGGGACACTCTTTTCCCCTTTATTAGGGAGAGGGAGGGAGGGAGAGAGAGAGTGTCTATGGCATGTTGAATTTTCAGGTGAATGAGTAGAGTTTGCTGTACTGTAGATCATGGTCTTTACTGGGGGCTTTGCTATTGTTTGCTTGGTGGATGGAGGGTGCTGGTGCTTTTTTGCAGAAGTGGATGGGGAGGGTTGTTGCTTTGCTGAAGCTTGTGTGCGGGAGAGGCAAGTTAGGGAGGCTTTGGGATTCTAACATTTTAATTGTCATTCATTCTTTGGGGCATCCTTCTGTCTTCATGGATGTCTGCAAAGAAAAAGAATTTCAGGATGTATATTGTATACATTTCTCTGGTATTAAATGGAACCATTGAAAGTATTGCTGGTGTGTCCACTACTGTACCCATCTCCTGTGCCCCTTAGTTCAAGAGTGAACTTTTTAAATTTTGGTGGCACCTCAACTTGACATCTTCTGTATAAACTGTCTGAATTTATCTTGTCGAATTGAGAGTTTTCTATTGAAGTTATTTATTGAAGTACCAGACCAAATTAAAAGAATGCCACATCTATTTGCATATCAAACAATGACATTTTAGGCAATTGCATCATGTATCTGAACATTTGGATCATATCTTACCTATTGTGTCTCTCAACTGATGTTTTGCTTACAGGAGATTATTTAACCTTTATACAAAAAAACATGTTGTCTCAGATCTATGACAAGGAAACAATATCAGAAACACAAGAGTTCACTAGAACAGCTCGCTATTTACTTTTTACTGTTTACCTGTACTGCACACTTTGAATTATAATTTATTAACTTATTTGTGATTATATTTTGTTTGATGTTCTGTGTGTAATATATGTTTTGTAGATGTACTATGGTCCAAGGGAACATTGTTTTGTTTGGTTGTATATATGTAGAGTTAGATGATAATAAATTTGAACTTGAACAAAATGCTGGAGAAACTCATCAGCTCAGGCAGCATCTATGGAGAGGAATAAACAGCTCAAGACACCTCGTCAGGGCTGGAGAGTAAGGGGGAAGATGCCAGGATAGGAAGGTGGGAGGAGGCGGAGGAGCACTATCTAGAAGGTACTAGGTGAGACCACGTGAGGGGAGGAAGGTGGGTGAGATGAAGTGAGAAGCTAGGAAATGATAGTTAAAGTTCTGAAGAAGAAGCATTCTGAGAAGGGAGCATGGTGGACCATGGAAGAAAGGCAGGGAGAAGGCTTTGTGATTGGCAAAGCCTTTTCTAGTCAAGAGTGAGTAGTTAGGCATTATTGAGTTGCTATGGTCTCACACTTAAGTGGAGAGAATGTTATTTAGCACTTTGTTTGAATATTCTCTGACCCAGGTTACATGCAGGCAAGGAGATCACCATTTTCAGAGGAACTGGAACTGGAATTTCATACTGTGTTCTCTTCAGTAAACACACCTTCCTCTAATAAAATGCGGATTAGATCCCAGGTCTTTATCAGTTGCTCAGAAGCGATTGCGTCTGGAATCGAGGGATACCATGAACAGAACTTGGCATTTTCACCATTGTAAGCTGGCATCACATTGTGCCCAGACAGATGGAATACAAATCTGCCATCTCTGTGAATCTCCAGGTCTGTGCAGCTTGGATGGAACTTTCATCCTTCTGTCCAGAGTAAAACCATGGAATCCAAAGTGATTGCATGAATTCTGCTGATTAAAGTAATGATCTGAAAATGAAACAATTTATGCAATATTTAGTAGCTTACATTTCCAGAATTAAGTCACCACACCATCATAATTAACATCAAAACCACCTCCATTATACATTCTCTCCATCCTGTTGCACGTAAGAACGCTGTTCCCTTCTCAGTTCCTCCGTCTCCACCACATCTGTTTTCACAATGAAGCTTTCCATTCTAGAACATCTCGGATGTCTTCTTTTTTCAAAGAATGAGGTTTCCTGCCACCACCATCAATGCTACCCTCACCCGAATCTCCTTCATTTCTCATACATCTGCTCTTACCTCATCCTCCTGCTTCCAGAACAGGGGTAGTGTTCCCCTTGTCCTTACCTCCCACCCAAAAGCCTCCATATTTAGCACATCATTCTCCATAACTTCTTCTACCTACAACAGGATCCTACCATGAAACACATCCTTCCCTCCCTCCTCCTCTCTGCTTTCCCTAGGGATCACACTCTACACGACTCCCTTGTTCTCTCCTCCTCCTCACTGATCCCCAACCTGGCGTTTATCCCTCCAGGCATGACAAGTGCTACTCCTGTCCGTACACCTCCTCCCTCAGTACCATACAGGGCCCCAAACAATCTTTCCAGGTGAGATTCTGCTCTGACACATTCCTATTCTGACACATAGACATGGGAAAGTACAGCATGGAAACAGGGCCTCTGGCTTACCTTATCTGCGCTAAACCACTTAAACTGCTTCAATCCCATCAACCTGCACCATAGCCCTCTATACCCCTACCATCCAAACTTCTCTTGACCGTTGAAATTGAGCTCACATGTACCACCTGCATTGGCAGCTCATTCCATACTCACATGACCCTCTGAGGAAGAAGATACCCTTCTTGTTCACCTTAAACTTTTCACCTTTCATCCTTAACCCATGACCTCTGGTGGCAGTCCCACCCAACCTCAATGGAAAAAGTCTGCATGAATTTACCCTGTCCATACCCCGCAGAAAATTTGGAGACTTTGACTAGAGTAGGGTTATCATTTATGCAGGAAATACAGGCACACAACAAGAACAATATTCACCTCTACACCATCGAGGCCCAGACTGAGCCAGATCCTTTGGGAATGAACAGCATTTCACTCAGCCAGAGGTGTCCTAAACCTCAGCAGTACAGCTGTGCCAATCAACCTCAGCAGAAGAGGATTAGAATGGTTGGAGCTACCCGTGGGTGTAAGGGTTGGGTGATTCCAGCACCCAATGACAATGAAGTAGGGCTGTTGGGTGGGTAGGTGAGCAGAAGCTACGAAATTTGGTGTCTGGTAAGAGAACCCATCAATTGGCTGCCCGCTGAACAGAGAAAGAGGTGAATGGTGGCTGGTACTCCAGTGACAGCTAATCCAGAGGGCAAATGATAAAAATGAATCTGGATTAAGCTTAGAAGTGAACTTTCTAAAGCTTGAGTTTAAACTTTTGCTAAATCAGATCAAATTCATTATAATAATAGAGAACATTCTGGAATCATGTTGCCCATCTGGTTAAATGAGTGAATGCCACTTTAATTCCATTTTAAGCAGGTCTTTTTTCGTGAAATGAACAGAAGTGGGAATTGGAAAGCAGAGGCCATCTGAAATGCAAACAGAAAATGCTAGACATATTCAGCAGGTCAGGCAGCATCTATGGAGAGAGAAACAGAGTCAACTTTTCATGTTAATGACATTTCATCACCATTCTGAGATCTTTGAGTCCTCTTTAGTCACAGGCAAGGTCCTGGAGACCAGTCACTTCCTTGTTTAAAAAGTATAGGAGACACAAAACAAGAAATTCTAAACTGATCAGCTTCACTTAATTAGAGGGAAATTACTGGAGATTCTTAGCGATAGGATCTATTCATTTCTGGAAAAGAATGGGCTTATTTATGATAGTCAACATGGATTTGTCCAGGGAAGGTCATATCTTCCAAACTTGATTGATCTTTTTGAGGAGGTGACAAAGATGATTGATGAAAGTGAATGTTGTGTGCATGCACTATAGTAAAGTCTTCAATTAATTCCCCCATGGTAGTCTGATCCATAACATTAAGGCACATGAAGTCTAAGGAGACTTGATAGATTGGATTTAAAATTGCCTTGGCTGTAGAAGACAGTGGTGGAGGCGTGTTATCTTGACTGGAATCTGCAACAAGTGGTGTACTGGAGAGATCATTGCTGGGACCTCTGATATTAATGATCTGAACAAAAATGTAGGTGGCTGATTAGTAAATTTTCAGATGACACAAAAGTTGGCAGAGTTGTAGATAGGGAGGAAGGTTGTCAAAGATTCAGCAAGATATGGATCAGTTGAAAACGAAGGCACAAAAATAGCAAATGGAGTTTAACCTGGCCAAGTGAGAGGTGATGCTCTTTGGGAGATCAAATGCAAGATAAAAACATAAAAGACTGCAAGTCCATAGCTCTCTGAAAGTGGAAATAGAAAATAGATAAAATGGTAGGAAGGCATACAGTACACTTGCCTTCATCTTTTGGTATGCCGTATATACTGTAAAAGTCTGGAGGTCCTGTTGTACCTGTATAAACTTTAGTTAGGTTACATCTGGAGTATCATGTGCAGATTTGGTCCTCACATTACAAGAAGAATGTGGAAGATTTGGAAATGCTGCAGAAACAATTCACCAGATTGTTGCTGGATTAGAGAATATTACCTCAAAGGAAGCGTACAGATGTTCCATGTTGCTACACTTTACCAGAAAGGAAAGTTGGACAACACAATAAATGAAATGAAAAGGTTGGAAGTTGATATCTTAGGCCTGTCAGAAATTTGATGGACTGACAGTGGCAAATTCACTAAGAATAATTCTCTGATAATGTATTCTGGAGGTCAACAGCATATGTATGGAGTTGGAATTATTCCTGTGGGATATTGGGTGATATCCGACCGGCTGCTTCTAGTTAAATTAAGGAGTAACCCTTCTAACATTAGCGTAATCCAAGCCCATGCGCCAACAAATGATGCGGATGAAGAAGATACCAACAAGTTTTATGAAGATCTCGACAGTGCTTATGAGCAATATAAATCTCAGGATATAAGTCATGGGAGATTTTAACTCCAAAGTTGGACAGGAAAGTGTTGATAAGATCAAAGGACCTTTTGGATTAGGGGAGAAAAATGAAAATGGAGAAAGGATTACTGATTGGTGTGTCAGAAACAACCAAGTGATCACCAATACTTGGTTTAAAAACCATCCACATAGATTGTGTACTTGGATTAGCCCTGGAGATAGAACAAGGAATCACATAGACTTCATTACCATCAATGAACGCTTTAGAAATAATATCACAAATTCTAAAGCCTACCCAGGAGCAGACTGTGGTTCAGATCACCATCCAGTAATAGCTACCATTAAAACAAAATTAAAGAAACTGAAACGTGGAAAAAAGAGGAAGAAGTATATGTTGGGAGAACTTAAAAATGATAGCTTACTTAAGCAACAATTCAAAACAGCTGTAGAAGAACACCACAACGTAAACGAAACAACACCTATTTGGGACAGATTTAAATATGCTATACAGCAATCAGCAGAGGAGATGATCCCAGTACAAGAAATTCAACACACCAACAAGGGGTGAATAACCCAAGAAATTTTAGATCTGATGGAACAAAGAAGGTTAGTGAAGAATAATGAAGTGCAATACAGAGAGCCAGACAGACGGACCAGACAATTGTGCAATATTGCAAAGGAAGAATGGCTGAATCAAAAATGCAATGAAGTAGAAGGCCATATTAACAGCAGCAAAGAAATGCACAAGAAAATTAAGGAATATACTGAAATTAAGAAAACCTCCTGTACAGGATGCATAAGATCAGCAGATGGATCCATGCTAACAGATCCAGATAAAGTATGTGAGAGGTGGATTCAGTATATAGAGCAGCTTTTTGAAGATAATAGAGGGGAGCCACCAGATATTAAACATCCAGGTTCTGGCCCACCTATTACCAAAGAAGAAATAACTAAAGCAATGAAAAGCATGAAACATGGTAAAGCCACTGGACCTGATGAAATTTCAGTGGAAATGATACAAGCCCTAGAAGATCTGGGCATACATATTCTTTTTGAACTGTATAATGGCATCTATGAGTCTGGTATATTGCCTGACAATCTCTTGAAATTAGTACTTATAAATCTGCCAAAAATTCCTGGAACTATTGACTGCGAAAATTATAGAACAATCAGTCTTACGAGTCACATAATAAAGATTTTGTTGAGAATTGTTCTGAGTCGAATTAAAAACCAAGTCCAGAAACTTCTAAACTGCAGTCTGGGTTTATAGAGGATAGAGGAACTAGGAACGCAATTTTCATACTACGAATGCTTTCAGAAAGGGCAATTGAATGGCAAATGATGTCTTTTTATGTTTTATTGATTTCACTAAAGCATTCGACAAAGTGTAACATGAAAAATTATTTCAAATTCTCACTAAACTAAAACATTGACGGAAGGGACCAACAATGCTTCAAAATTTATATTGGAATCAAACGGTGGCGGTAAAAATCAATGATAATATAAGCAGTTGGACTAAAATTCAAGGAGGGGTTAGACAGGGATGCGTTGCCTCACCGGAATTATTTAATATCTATAGTGAAATGATTCTCAGAGAAATAGAAGACCTAGATGGGATAAAAATTGGAGGTGTTAACATCAACAATAAGATATGAAGACAATACCACCCTAATAGCAAGTGCTGCAGAAGACCTACAAATCCTCCTGGACAAAGTAGTACAAACAAGTGCAGATTCTGGTCTAACCGTCAACTGTAAAAAAACGAAATGTATGGTAATATCAAAACAGCAGGATACTCCCAACTGCCAATTGTACATCGGTAACCAAGAGATTGAACAAAAGACAAGCTTTAATTACCTTGGTAGTTTTATATCACAAGATGCTAGAAGTAAAGTAGAAATAAAAAGAAGAATTGCCATTGCCAAAACCAACTTCCAAAAAATGAAACCCATTTTTACCAACAGACACATTTCTATGACAACAAGGCTTAGGCTACTAAAATGTCACATCTGGTCAATCTTGCTGTATGCTTCCGAAACATGGACTATAACACCAGAACTCCAAAGAAACTTAGAAGCAACAGAAATGTGGTTTCTTAGAAGAATGCTGAAAATATCATAGCCATAGTGTAACTAATGAGACAGTACTCCAATGTGCCCATACAAAAAGATCTTTAATGAGAACATTAAATGAGAGGAAACTAAAATTCCTGGGCCATGTCATCAGAAAGAGAGAAATAGAATTCCTTACATTACAAAGCCGTATGCCAAGGGAACGCGGTAGAGGAAGGCAAAGAAGAAAATATATGGACACTGTGAAAGAACTAGCAGATCTAAGTGTGCAAGAACAACACCTTATATTCCGTCTGTGTAACCTCCAACCTGATGGCATGACCATCGACTTCTCTAACTTCTGCTAATGCCCCACCTCCCCCTCGTACCCCATCTGTTATTTATTTTTATACACACATTCTTTCTCTCTCTCTCCTTTTTCTCCCTCTGTCCCTCTGACTATACCCCTTGCCCATCCTCTCGGTTTTTCCTCCCCCCCCACTTTTCTTTCTCCTGGGCCTCCTGTGCCATGATCCCTTTTGCCAATCACCTGTCCAGCTCTTGGCTTCATCCCTCCCCCTCCTGTCTTCTCCTATCATTTTGGATCTCCCCCTCCCCCTCCCACTTTCAAATCTCTTACTAGCTCTTCCTTCAGTTAGTCCTGATGAAGAGTCTTGGCCTGAAACGTCGACTGTACCTCTTCCTAGAGATGCTGCCTGGCCTGCTGCGTTCACCAGCAACTTTGGTGTGTGTTGTAAGTGTGAAAGATATCATTGACGCTGCGAGGGATCGTTTGATGTGGAGAGCCATGATCACCCAAGCATGTAACACGCAAGACACATGAAGAAGATCTTTAAGGAGGAGTTAGACATTGTTTACTATTTTATCTGAAGCGCCAAAGGTTAAGGGGCCACCTTTCAGAAGCATATAACATTATGAGAGACAGAGAAAGGGTAGAGGGCACAGTTTTAAGGTGAGAGGGAGAATGTTTAAAAGAGATTCACGAGGAAGTCTTCTACACTGAGAGTAATAGATGTCTGGAATGTACCGCTAGGTGAAGCAGTAGAAGGTGATAAAATAGCGATGCTTAAGAGGCATGCAGGCAGAGACAAAAACAGGCAAGACATGGAGGGATATGGACCACAAGCAAGCAGATAGGATTAGTCTGTAATGACATCATGGTTGACATAAACATTGCTGACCAAAGGAGCTGTTTCTGTGCTGTACTTCATTCGCTGTTGATATCTTTCGAGGCAGATAAATATAGCAAAAGCAAAGAAATACAGAAATACTGATACTGAAAGGTTTTACAATAAATGTGGCTACTGGCCTGTATAACCTCATCTCCAAATGATTGACACTCTGTCGTCACCTTATTAGGTATACCTGTACACCTGCTCGTTAAGACCGTAAGACATTGGAGCAGAATTAGGCCATTTGGCCCATCGAGTCTGCTCTGCTATTCAATCATTGCTGATCCTTTCTTTCCCCTCCTCAGCTCCACTCTCTGGCTTTCTCCCTGTAACCTTTGATGTCATGGCTAATCAAGAATCTATCAATCTCCACTGTAAATTCACCCACCGGCCTGGCCTCCACAGCTGCCTGTGGTAATAAATTCACCACCCTCTTGCTAAAGAAATTTCTCTGCATCTCTGTTTAAAATAGACACCCCTTTATCCTGAGTGTGTGCCCTCTTCTCCTCAACAGGAAATACCCTTTCCACATTACTCCGTCTAGTCCTTTCAACATTCGAAAGGTTTCAATGAGATCCCCCCTCATACTTTTAAATTCCAGCGAGTTCAGACCCAGAGCCATCAAACATTCCTCATATGCTAACCCTTTCATTCCCAGAATCATCCTCTAAACCCTCTCCAATGCCAGCACATCTTTTCAGAGATGAGGAGCCCAGAATTGTTCACAATACTCAAGGTGAGGCCTCACCAGTGCCTTATAAAGCCTCAGCATCACATTCCCGCTCTTATTCTAGACCTCTTGAAATGAATGCTAACATTACCTTCCTCACCACTGACTCAACCTGCAAGCTAACCTTTAGGGGTGTTCTGCATGCCTTCTACCAATTAGCCAATAATCTAACCATGCTAGTAACCTTCCTGTAATACCATGGGCTCTTAACTTGTTAAGCACCCTCATGTGTGGCACGTTAGAAAAGCTTTCTGAAAATCCAAATATAGAATACCCACTGCATCTCCTTTATTTATCCTACTTGTAATCTCCTCAAAGAATTCTGTCAGGTTTTTTCAGGCAGGATTTTCTCTTAAGGAAACCATACTGTCTTTGTCTTATCTTGTCCTGTGTCACCAAGTACTCCATAACCTCATCCTTAACAATTGATTCCAACACCTTCCCAAACACTGAGGTCAGGCTAACTGGTCTATAATTTCCTTTCTGCAGCCTCCCTCCTTTCTTAAAGAGTGGAGTACATTTTCAATTTTCCAGTCCTCCAGAACCACACCAAAGGCCAATGATTCTTGAAAGGTCATTACTAATGCCTCCAAAATCTCTACCGCTACCTCCTTCAGAACCCTAGGGTGCAGTTCATCTAGTCTGGGTGATTTACGTATGTAAGGAGTTTCTTCTTTTATGTTACTGGGTATGCTAATTAAAATGGCTTCTTTGTTATGTTATAATTAAAATGGCTTCTTTGTTATGTTAATTGCCGAGAAAGTTCTCCTGCTAGTAGCTTGTTTGGGTTATGTTATTGATAAGAGGACAAACAAACCAATTGGGATAGAAGTTATTCTTTTGGGTGTGTCTGTAAGTTACTGTGATGCGCTGGTTTTTCGGCAGAAGGGGCAATGGAGAGCGAGAGAATAGACAAGGTGCTGTGAGCTGGCTAACGCGGTTGGGCCCCGAGCAGGAGTCCGAGGTCCGGGGTCTTCGGCGAGGCGAGGAGACAGAGACAGACTCGTGTTGAGCGTCTGGTCGACCACCGTGGTTGGTCCCAGGCGGCAGGTCGAGGTAGTCAGAGGGGATCGAATGGTGAAGAGAGGATCGTTACTAGAGCTCCAACTGTTGTGCACAAAGAGAATGAACTTTGATAAGTGTGGTGCCTTTGATTTTCCTTTTATATTTTATCTCTATTAATTATATAGTCCCAGTAATATTTATAAACTGTAATTCATTTAATCGTATATGGTGTATTGTCTGTTATTTGGCGGGGTGGGGTACATCACACAGCATCCACACAAACTTGATTACCCAGTTTGGCGGGCTGAGGGCTGTTTCCCCTAGACGACAGCGAGTTGACCGACCCTGAGGCTTACCAAGGGGGCTACATGTACCTTTAGGTCTTTTTGCTTTTTGAGCACCTTCTCCCTTGTAATAGTAAGTGCACTCACTTCTCTTCCCTCACACCCTTCAGCACCTAGCACACTGCTAGTGTCTTACAGTGTCCTATATCCACTCTCATCTCTATTTTATTCTTTATACATTTGATAAAGCTATTGCCATCCACCTAATATTGTTTGCTAGCCCGCTTTCATATTTCATATTTTCCCTTCTAATGATTCTTTTAGTTGCTTTCTGTAGGTTTTTAAAAGCTTTGTTGTTTATTAGCTTTGACTTCCCTTGTCAGCCACGGTTGTACTATTTTGCCATTTGAGTATTTCTTTGTTTTTTGAATACATCTATCCTGCACCTTCCTCATTTTTTCCCAGAAAGTCAAGCCACTGCTGCTCTGCTCTTATTCCTGCCAGCATCTCCTTCCAATTTACTTTGGCCAACTCCTCTCTTATATCACTGTACCTTCATTGTAAATTTCACTGTAACTCCACTGAAATACTGCTACATCAGACTTTACTTTCTCCCTATCAAATTTCAAGTTGAACCCAATCACGTTGTGATCACTGCCTCCTAAGGGTCCCTTTACCTTAAGCTCCCTAATCACCTCCGGTTCATTATATAACACCCAATCCAGTATAGCTGATCCAATAGTAGGCTGAATGACAAACTACTCTAAAAAGCCATTTCAGAGACATTCAATAAATTCACTCTTGAGACCCATTAGCATCCTGCATATTAAAATCTCCCATGACTATCATAACATTGCCCTTTACACGTGCCTTTTCTATTTGCCATCCTAATCTGTAGTCGACATCCCAGCTACTGTTTGGAGCCCTGTCTATAACGGCCATCAGGGTCCTTTTACCTTGCAGTTTTTACATCTTCCAATCCTCTGTCACATCTTTCTACTGATTTGATGCCATTCTTTACCTGCAGAACCACACCACCCCCTCTGCCTACTTTCCTATCCTTCCAATACACATGTAACCTTGGGCATTCAGCTCCCAACTACAACCATCCTTCAGCCACAATTCAGTGATGGCTACAACATCATACCCAATGATCTGTAAAAGTGCAACAACTTCATCCACCTTATTTCTCATACTCTGTGCATTAAGATATTACACTTTGAGTACTGTATTTGCTACATTTTTTGATTCTGCATCCCTAATGCATTGATTCTCACCCTGCTGGCTACAATTTTGTCCTGTCATCTGCCTGCTCTTCCTGACAGTCTGACTACACACTATCCTTGTGCTTTTTTACCATTTGTCTTATCCTGAGTCCTTTCACTCCGGTTCTCATCCACCTGCCAAATTAGTTTAAATCTTCCCTGACAGCTCTAATAAACCTGCTCACAAGAATATCTGTTCCCTTTGAGTTCAGGTGCAACCCATCCTTTTTGTACAGGTCATACCTCCCCCAGAAGAGATCCCAATGATCCAAGAACCTCAAGCGCTTTCCCCACACCAGCTTCACACCCATGCACTTATCTGCCAAATCAGCCTGTTTCTATCCTCACTGGCATAGGGCACAGGTAGCAATCCAGAAATTACTAACCTGGAGGTCCTGCTTCTCAGCTTTCTACCTAGCTCTCTAAATTCTCTCTTCAAGACCACGTTGTTTTCCTTCTTATGTCATTGGTACCGATACGTACCAAGACAGCTGGCTGCTGTGGATGTGATTTGAGACATCCCTGATCCTGGCACCTGGGAGGCAACATATCATTCGGGTGTCCCATTCACAGAATTTCCTGTCTGTTCCTCTGACTATCACTACCGTCTTCTCTCTCTTTCCCATCTGCACCATGGGCCCATTCTCAGTGCCAGTAACCTGGCCTGCATAGCGTCCCCCTGGGAGGTCATCCTCCACAACAGTATCCAAAACAGTATACTTATTATTGAAGGGAATGGCCACAAGGGTGATCTGTGCTATCCGCCTATTCACCTTCCCAATCCTTCTCCTGACAGTCAGCCAGCTACCCGTCTCCTGCAACTCAGGGGTGACTACCTCCCTGTAAAGGCTGATTTATACTTGTGCATACTAACTTGCACCGTAGCCTACGCAAGTGGGCTATGCCTTTGTGAGCATTTATACTTGTGCGTTGGTGTGTCTGCGTCGCTCTGCAATTCACTGCCAATACGCTAGTTGGCGGTGGGGTTTGTTTGCCACTGTGTTGAGTTTCTTCGTGTTGAAACTCAACATGAAGAAACTCAAACTTCAAACAATGGTGACTGAAACTGTGAAGGAGGGTGAATTTTCTGTGCTTGTCCGGCCACTGAGAGACATGGACGAGGAAATGCATTTTAAATATTTTCAGATGTCGGCAGGTAGATTTGATGATTTGGTTCATCGTCTCCAACCGTTTATTTCGCATCAGTGTACGCACAGTATACTCTGAGACTGGCAATCACCATTTAAGTTTTAGCTTCAGGTGGAAGTCAACAGGCTATAGCAGCTAGCTACAAACTGGCGTCAAGCACAGGGTCCTCCATAATTTCGGAGGTCTGTAAAGCTTTATGGAAAGCATTGCAGCCAGAGTTCCTTCCCTGCCCTTCAGTCGCCCAATGGGAAGCTATTGCAGTGTAGGAGGAAATGCGCTGCTACCAAGCGGACCAATCACAGTTGTTGCAGTCTGCGACGCCGCGACACGTAGTTACATTTTGGGAGAGGTGCACATTAGGCTACAGTGTAGGGTTGCCATACAGCGTAGGCTACGCTGCTACGCCGTACCTACGGCGTACATTTGACGCACAGGTATAAATCAGCCTTAACTTCGATCAATGATCTCCTCACTCTCCCAGACAAGTCGAAGGTCATCTAGCTGCTGCTCCAGATCCCAAACGTGGTCTTCAAGGAATGCAGCTGGATGCACCTCACGCAGATGTAGTGCCCTGGGAGACTATGGGTCTTCCAAGATTCCAACATCCGGCATGAAGAACACACAATGGCCATTTAAACTACGCTGAGTACCCCGTCACTGTAAAAAAAAAGAGAATCCAAATATATAATCAGCCAATTATCTGGCTGCATCTCAATATATAAAAGCATGCGGACATGGTCAAGAAGATCAACTGTTGTTCAAACCAAACATCAAAGAATGGGGCTTTGATCGTGGAATGATTGTTGGTGCCGGATGGGATGGTTTGAGTATCTCAGAAACTGCTGATCTCCTGGGATTTTGACACACTCCAACCATCTCTAGAGTTTTCAGAGAATGGTGCAAAAAACAAAAAAAATCCAATGAGTGGCAGTTATGTGGGTGAAAATGCTTTGTTAATGAGAGAGGTCAGAGGAGAATGACCAGACTAGTTCAAGCTGACAGGAAGGTGACAGTAACTCAGATAACCACACGTTACAACGGTGGTGTGCAGAAGAGCATCTCTGAATGCACAACACATCGAACATTGAAGTGGATGGGTTACGACAGCAGAAGACAACAAACATAAACTCAGCGGCCTCTTTACAGGAAGTACTTAATAAAGTGGCGACTAAGCATAAGGTTTTAAATGTGGTTACCAGCCTATATAGCTTCATCTGCAAATGCTATATGTATAAGAATAAGATTTGTACTGAACTAAGATTAATGTCAAAGTCCGTTTCAAAGTCTGATTTTCTAATTCAGCTCAGCTGGCACACAAAACCACAAGCCCACTTCAACCCATACTTGGGAGTTAATTGTGACTGTTCAATTACCTGCTTTTGTGAAGCCTGTCTGAATTAAGACTAGATGAAACTTGGTTTAATTAACACAAGGGATTAGTGCTGGATAATTGAGAGGAAGACACACGAGGGGAGCAAATAACTGTAAAATACTCCTTAGACTAAAGTGATGCTCGGTGGCAATTCTCCAGACTGGTATTGAAGTAAAATGTGACGTTCCAAGTCTGAGTGATTTGTGCTCACAGATAAAGCTGAGGATAGTATTTTTTTCCTCTCTTGAATCTACTGAATCTATAAACTCTCACTCAATACCTGAGGAACTACAGACAGCAGAGAGACTGGCACCTTGCTACTTGACCACTTGACAGAGAGAGAAATCCTCTCCACCGTTGAGCACATCAACATGGTACGTTATCACAGGAAAGCAGCATTCATTCTCAGGGACCCCCACTACCCAGGTCATACTCTGCTCTCGCTGCTGCCAACAGGAAGAAGATACAGGAGCCTCAGGACTCAAGCCCCCAGGTTCAAGAACAGTTATTACCCCTCAACCATCAGGCTTTTGAACCATATTGGATAACTTCACTTGCCCCATCATTGAAATCTTCCCACAACCCATGGACACACTTTCAAGAACTCTTCATCTCATGTTCTTGATATTTATTGTTTATTTATTATTATTATTATTTCTTTCTCTTTGTATTTGCATAGTTTGTTGTCCTTTGCACACTGGTTGAGTGCCCAAGTTGGGGTGATCTTCCATTGATACTATTATGGTTAGTATTATGGATTTTTTGAGTATGCCCACAAGAAATTGAATCATAGGGTTGTATATGGTGACATATATGTACTTTGATAATTACTTTGAACTTTGAAAATGCTTAGAGCATAGAACACAGAAAACAGAGCAGTGCAGCAGAGGAGCAAAGCCTTTGGTTCGTAATGTTGTGCCGTACCAACTAAATGAATCCCTTCTGTCTACATAATGTCCAATTGCTTCATATTTCCTTCACATTCATGAGCTTTCACAGCTGTCTGTGGCAATGAATTCCACAGATCCACCACCTTCTGGTTAAAGAAATTCCTCCTCATCACTTTTCTAAAGGGATGTTCTTCTAATTCTGAGAATGTGCCCACTGGTGCTAGACTCTCCCAATATTGGAAACATTCTCCACATGTCCACTCTATCTAGGCCTTTCAATAATCAATAGATTGCACTGAGATTTCGTGCTTCCCCCCCCCCCCCCACATTCTTCTAAACTCCAGCACAGGCCCAGAATCATCAAGAGCCCCTCACAGATTACCCCTTTCATACCCAAGATCATAGATAGATGGATAGATACCTTATTGATCCCAAAGGAAATTACAGTGTCAAAGTAGCATTACAAGTGCATAGATATACAAATATTGGAAGAAAAGTAAGAAAGAATAAAAAATAAGTTACCTCAAATGGGGGGGGGGGGGGGTCATCACTTCCCCTGCTATAGGTTGACTCATTATAGAGCCTAATGGCCAAGGGTAGGAATGACTTCATATAGTGCTCTTTGGAGCAGGGCAGTTGTCTTAGTCTGTTATTAAAAGTACTCCTCTGTTCAGCCAGAGGGAGAGAGCTTGTTCAGAGTTGGCAGGGTTTTCCGTAGGGTCCTTTGTTCCACCACAGCCTTCAGTGTGTCCAGTTTGACTCCTATAACAGTGCCAGCCTTTCAAATCAGTTTACTAAGCCTGTTGGCATCACCCGTGTTGATGCCATTGCCCCAGCACACCATTGCATAGAAGATTGTACTGGCACCAACAGACTGGTAAAACATGTGAAGGAGAGGCCTCCATACTTCAAAGGACCTCAGTCTCCTCAGGAAGCAGAGGCAACTCTGGCCCTTCTTGCACACAGCCTCTGTGTTGGTGCTCCACTCAAGTCTGTCATCCAGGTGCAGTCCCAGGTTCTCATTCCTGTAAACCCCATGGTACCAGGGACACTAGGCTGGGAGAAAGCACTGGCATTTGGTTGTTGGTTCAAACGTGCTTCAGACTCTGAAAAAGCAGTGATGAATTAATAAAGAGGACCGTGTTTTAAAAATAACCAGCAGTTTTTACTGAAATATGAGTATAGCAGGTACATCACATCTCCACATGTCACTGGAGAATTTGCAGCACTCTGCCATCAGGCAGGGACTAAAACCGATATCTCAGAAACTTGGTCAAAGTCAAGTTTACTGTTGTGTGTGTATGCACAGATGCATTACCGTTACAGGCATACAGCACCATTTAAGCAGCATTCCCAAGAAAAGCCAATTAAACATAGATTATACATAGTTTTTACAATAAAGAACACAATTAGCACAAATAAACAAAGTCAATTGAAGCAAAATGTCATAGTTTTGCTGTAGTGATTAAGGTTGTGCAGGCGGGTTCAAGCCTGAATGGTTGAAGGGAGGTAGCTGTTTTCGAACCTGGTGGTGAGGACTTCTGTGCCTCCTGCTCAATAGTAGTTTCAAGAAGATGGTAGACGATGGTGAGCATCCTTGATAATGGATGTTGCCTACTTGTGGCAGCACCTTCTATAGATACTATCAACGATGAAAATGGATATGCCTATGATGTATTGGGCTGAGTCCACTACTCTCCATACTTCCTGCATTCCTGTGCATTCCAATTGCTATTCCAGATCATGATACAACTTGCACAGTGCCTTCTGATTGAAATTCGTCAGATATCGTGACATTCTGAGATGTAAGCTCAGATCTGGCTACAGGCAGTCAATGCCAATAGTTCACATTGTTTAGTGGTTCCACTGCCACACAACCTTGGAGGGCAAGATACTCAAGATTCAAGATTATTTAATGGCATTTCCAGTACACAAGTGTAAAGGAGAATGAAATAGTTGTTACTCCAGATCCAATCTGCATCACCACCTGGTGTGGGGGGTGGGGAGAGGGGCGGGCTACCGCGCAGGATTGAAGTAAGCTGCAGAGAGTTGTAAAATTAGTCAGCTCCATCGTGGGCACTAACATAGAAACATAGAAACATAGAAAATAGGTGCAGGAGTAGGCCATTCGGCCCTTCGAGCCTGCACCGCCATTTATTATGATCATGGCTGATCATCCAACTCAGAACCCCACCCCAGCCTTCCCTCCATACCCCCTGACCCCCGTAGCCACAAGGGCCATATCTAACTCCCTCTTAAATATAGCCAATGAACTGGCCTCAACTGTTTCCTGTGGCAGAGAATTCCACAGATTCACCACTCTCTGTGTGAAGAGGTTTTTCCTAATCTCGGTCCTAAAAGGCTTCCCCTCTATCCTCAAACTGTGGCCCCTCGTTCTGGACTTCCCCAACATCAGGAACAATCTTCCTGCATCTAGCCTGTCCAATCCCTTTAGGATTTTATACATTTCAATCAGATTCCCCCTCAATCTTCTAAATTCCAACGAGTACAAGCCCAGTTCATCCAGTCTTTCTTCATATGAAAGTCCTGCCATCCCAGGAATCAATCTGGTGAACCTTCTTTGTACTCCCTCTATGGCAAAGATGTCTTTCCTCAGATTAGGGGACCAAAACTGCACACAATACTCCAGGTGTTGTCTCACCAAGGCCTTGTACAACTGCAGTAGTACCTCCCTGCTCCTGTACTCGAATCCTCTCGCTATAAATGCCAGCATACCATTCGCCTTTTTCACCGCCTGCTGTACCTGCATGCCCACTTTCAATGACTGGTGTATAATGACACCCAGGTCTCGTTGCACCTCCCCTTTTCCTAATCGGCCACCATTCAGATAATAATGTTTTCCTATTTTTGCCCCCAAAGTGGATAACTTCACATTTATCCACATTAAATTGCAACTGCCATGAATTTGCCCACTCACCCAACCTATCCAAGTCACCCTGCATCCTCTTAGCATCCTCCTCACAGCTAACACTGCCAACCAGCTTCGTGTCATCCGCAAACTTGGAGATGCTGCATTTAATTCCCTCATCCAAGTCATCAATATAGATTGTAAACAACTGGGGTTCCAGCACTGAGCCTTGCAGTACCCCACTAGTCACTGCCTGCCATTCTGAAATTTATTCCCACTCTTTGCTTCCTGTCTGCTAACCAATTCTCCACCCACACCAATACCTTACCCCCAATACCGCGTGCTTTAAGTTTGCACACTAATCTCCTGTGTGGGACCTTGTCAAAAGCCTTTTGAAAATCCAAATATACCACATCCACTGGTTCTCCCCTATCCACTCTACTAGTTACATCCTCAAAAAATTCTATGAGATTCGTCAGACATGATTTCCATGATAACCTCCAAGACACTTCAATGAGCAGTGCCTCAGAAGGGCAGCGTCCATCATTAAGGACCCCATCACCCAGGACATGCCCTCTTCTCATTGCTACCATCAGGAAGGAGGTACAGAAGCCTGAAGGCACACACTCAACGATTGAGGAACAACTTCTTCCCTCTGTCATCTGATTTCTGAATGGACATTGAACCCATGAAGATTACCTTACTACTTTTTTATTTCCTATTTTTTTGCACTACGTATTTAATTTAACTGTTTAGCATATCTATACTAGCAGTAAGTCACAGTTGTTTCTCTCTCTATTATTGTGTATTGCATTGACTGCTGCCACAAAGTGAACAAGTTTCACAACATATGGCAGTGATATTAAACTGATTCTGATTCTGAAGCAGCACAGAAAAAAAACACACAATAAGATAAAGAACACAATAAATATAAATACATAAGTTTGCTTATATGCATAGATTGATTGTATGTCCATAAAGTTCAAGCACAGGAGAAGGTTATTGGGCTCTCCCTACCTTCTGTCCAAGACCTCTTTCAGAGTCGATGCCTCCAGAAGACACGGTACATCATTAAAGACCCCTCACACCCTCTCCATGAACTGTTTGTTCTTCTGCCATCAGGCAAACGTTACAGGAGCATCAAAACTAAAACCACAAGGCTACTAAACAGCTTCCTCCCACAGGCAGTCAGACTGCTAAATAGCTGCTCCACCTGACTCTGCTTTGGACACTTTCAACTTGCACTGGACACTTATAACTGATTTTAACTGACATGTGGCTGTTGTGTTTTACTATTTTTGTTATGTTTATTATTTAGTGTTGCGTTTGTTATGTTATGATTGCACTGCCCCTGAGAAACGCTGTCTCATTCTGCCCTGCAGAGCTGATTGATGTATGGTTAGAATGACAAAGTTTTTTGAATCTTTGAACCTTTGAATAAGGTGACTGACAGGAAATGATAAGGTGGTGGTGGTTGGCTTTGTGGAGGTATTGTTCATACTGCTTGCGGAAGGTAACTGTTTTTGAGTCTGCTGGCCCTGATGTGGTTCTAGGTAGCCTCCTCCCTGATGGGAGATGGACAAACAGTCCATGAGCAGGGAGAGCGGCATCCATCATGATGTTGCTGGCCACTTTCTGGCACCTTTCTCTATCTGATGGTCGGTAAGCTGGTGCTGGTTATGCCTTAGCTACAAAACAGTGGCATCTCCTTCCAGAATCACACGAGTTCTCCCTCAATGTTTTCAAACATTTTCTACCTTGGCGGTGTTACTAAACCAGTTGTGTCACTTCCTGATATCAATGCATGCTGATTTTCAGAGTCCAAAACTGCTTTTTTTTACACTGAGAAGATAGATTTCTTTCAGGAAATATTTTTGGGACACAATAACTCAGTAATTTGAGAAGTCACAAAGTAATTGTTACATGCTTAGGAGGAAGTAGGCAACTTAGGGTTCCCAAGGCTTTAGGCTTTTTTTGTGTCATGTTTTATGTCAAGTTTGGTCTGTGGTAGATCAATTGATCGAGATTAATTACTACAATTCATCAAAAGCTCTGTTAGAGTTGTATTCCCTGACAGCCAGAGGGAAACCAGGTGGAATTCCTTTGTCCAGCAATTCCCATGTTACTGAGAAAGCAGATCAGCTTGCCCTGGTCTGGTTCCTAGTCAAATAAAATCCATTCCCCCACCCAATGAGCAGCACAGGCAATAAATGTTACCCATTCAAATGACGTCCAGATTAAAGGTTCAAAATTGTTTAATGTCATTTCCAGTACACAAGTGTAACGGAGAAGTGTAAAGGAATTGTTGCTCTGGATCCGATGCAGCCCAAAAAACACAATAAGATAAAAAACGTTGAACATAGATCATAGAATAGTACAGCACAGTACAGGCCCTTCGGCCCACAATGTTGTGCCGACTCTTAAACCCTGCCTCCTATATAACCCCCCCCCACCTTAAATTCCTCCATATACCAGTCTAGTAGTCTCTAAAGCACACAATAATAAAAAAAAACACAATAAATATAATTACCTAAGATACCTTGGCACTCAGTTTTGCATTTGCCTTCCTTACCACTGACTCAACCTACAAGTTAACCCTTCGGGAAATCCTGCAGTAGGACTCGCAAGTCCCTTTTCAGCTCTGGAGTACAGGGAGGCTGTAGTGCCTGTGGTAGAGCACAGTATTTAGCCGACAGGGGTTTTTTAGATTAGATTATTAGATTCGATTATGATTATGAGGAAACGCAGTCCTCTTTTATTGTCATTTAGTAATGCATGCATTAGGAAATAATACAATATTCCTCTGGTGTGATATCACAGAAACACAGGACAGACCAAGTCTGAAAAACTAACAAAAACCACATAATTATAACATTTAGTTACAACAGTGCAACAATACCATAACTTGATGAAGAACAGGCCATGGCACAGTAAAAAAAGTTCAAAGTCTCTCAAAAGTCCCACATCTCACGCAGACGGGAGAAGGAAGAAAACTCTCCCTGCCATGCCCAACCACAGTCCGACTCTGAGTCATCCGAAAACTTTGAGCTCCGATCAGCCCTCTGACACCGAGTACCAAGCACCATCTCTGCCGAGCGCTTCAACCCCAGCCTTGGTCGCCAGCAGCAGGCAAAGCCGGGGATTTTGGGGCCTTCCCTCCGGAAGATTCTCGATCGCACAGTAGCAGCGGCAACGAACTGGGCATCTCGGAAGTTCTTCCAGATGTTCCTCTGTGCCTTCTCACATCTGTCTTCATCAAATCAGAATTGTGCATGGCATCCTACTTACAAATATGATATAATTTCACTGGAGAGCTGTGTGCGCTGTGTCGCACCACCATCTTCTCCTCCCGCCAATTGTGCGGGCTGAATTGAGATGGGAGGGAACAGGAGCACCGGAAGCAATCCCGCGCAGTTGCGGGGAGAACATGCAAATGCCTCACAGCAGGAATCAAACCCTGATCTTACAGCTGGTACCGTAAAATGTTGTGCTAACCTCTACGCTACCATGATCTTGACAGTTGAGGGGGGGAAGGTGGATGGGTGGGGAAGGCTGGATGATGTGAAAATCTGGGAGATGATGGGTAGAAGAGATGAAGGGCTGAAGAGGAAGGAATGTGATAGGAGAGGAGAGTGGACAATGGAAGAAAAGAAAGGACGTGAGGAACCAGAGGGAGGTGATGGGAAGGTTATGGGGTTGGGAAGAGAAGGGAAGAAAAGCCAGCAGAATAATGGAAAACAAGAGGGGATTGGGAAACAGAAGGGAGAAATTTCTGGAAATTAGAGAAATCTATGATCATGCCATCAGTTTGGAACTCCCCAGACAGAATATCAGATGTTGTTCCTCCAACCTACATTTGGCCTCATCATGGCAGTAGAGGAAACCATGGACAAACATGTCAGTGTGGGAAAGGGAAGTCAGATTGAAATGGGTGGCTTTCTTAGTCAATAAAATTGAGAGAGTACAGAGGAGGTTTACTAAAATGTTGCCTGGGTTTCACCTCCTAAGTTACAGAGAAAGGTTGAACAAGTTAGGTCTTTATTCTTTGGCGCGTAGAAGGTTGAGGGGGGACTTGATAGAGGTGTTTGAAATTATGAGGGGAATTGATAGAGTTGACGTGGTTAGACATTTTTCCATTGAGAATGGAGAAGATTCAAACAAGAGGACGTGGGTTGAGAGTTAGAGGACAAAAGTTTAGGGGTAACATGAGGGGAAACTTCTTTACTCAGAGAGTGGTAGCTGTGTGGAATGAGCTTCCAGCAGAAGTGGTTGAAGCATGTTCTATGTTGTCGTTTAAAGTTAAATTGGATACATATATGGACAGGGAAAGGAATGGAGGGTTATGGGCTGAGTGCAGATCGGTGGGACTAGGATAGGGTAAGAGTTCAGCATGGACTAGAAGGGCCGAGATGGCCTGTTTCTGTGCTGTAATTGTTATATGGTTATATGGCTACATTAGGAGCATTAGATACAATAGATGATGCAAACAGACTCACAGGAGAAGAGCTGCCTCAGCTGGAAGGACTGTTTAGAGCCCTGAATGGTGGTGAGAGAGGAGGTGTAGGGGCAGGTGTAGTACTTAGAGTTATAGATTCATAGCCATCTTCCACTGAAGCTTTGAGGTTAAAGTCACAGAGACATAGAGACATACGGCACAGAAGCAGGCCCTTCAAGTTCAAGTTTAATTGTCATTCAACCATCCATGAATACGCATGAATACAGCCAGATGAAACAGCGATACTCTGGGGCGGAGGTGCAAAACACAGTACCAACAGTTATACACAGCACAAGGCACATATCACAAATATGATTCCAGGATTGAAAGGTTGTGACTAAACACGTTGATGAAGGTAGAGCCGTAGATGTGGTGTATATGGATTTCAGCAAGGCATTTGATAAGGTACCACATGCAAAGCTTATTGAGAAAGTAAGGAGGCATGGGATCCAAGGGAACATTGCTTTGTGGATCCAGATTGGCTTGTCCACAGAAGGCAAAGGAGGTTGTAGACGGGTCATATTCTGCATGGAGAACAGTGACCAGTGGTGTGCCTCAGGAATCTGTTCTGGGACCCTTACTCTTCGTGATTTTTATAAGTGACCTGGATGAGAAAGTGAAGGGATGAGTTACTAAATTTGCTGATGACACAAAGGTTGGGGGTGTTGTGGATAGTGTGGAGGGCTGTCAGAAGTTACAGCAGGACATTGATAGGATGCAAAACTGGGAAGTGGCAGATGGAGTTCAACCTAGATAAGTGTGAGGTGGTTCATTTTGGTAGGTCAAATATGATGACAGAATATAGTATTAATGACAATAGACAATAGACAATAGGTGCAGGAGTAGACCATTCGGCCCTTCGAGCCAGCACTGCCATTCACTGTGATCATGGCCGATCACCCACAATCATTACTCCGTTCCTGCCTTCCCCCCATATCCCTTGACTCCGCTATCATTAAGAGCTCTATCTAACTCTTTCTTGAAAGCATCCAGAGAATTGGACTCCACTGCCTTCTGAGGCAGAGCATTCCACAGAACCACAACTCTCTGGATGAGAAAGTTTTTCCTCAACTCCGTTCTAAATGGCCTACCCCTTATTCTCAAATTGTGGCCTCTGGTTCTGGACTTCCCCAACATCAGGAAGATGTTTCCTGCCTCTAGCGTGTCCAATCCCTTAATAATCTTATATGTTTCAATCAGATCCCCTCCCATCCTTCTGAATTCCAGTGTATGCAAGCCCAGTCACTCCAATCTTTCAACATAAGATAATGGTAAGACTCTTGGCAGTGCGGAGGATCAGAGGGATCTTGGGGTCCGAGTCCATAGGACACTCAAAGCTGCTGTGCAGGTTGACTCTGTGGTTAAGAAGGCATATGGTACATTGGCCTTCGTAAACCATGGGATTGAATTTAGGAGCCGAGAGGTAATGTTACAGCTATATAGGACCCTGGTCGGACCCCACTTGAAGTACTGTGCTCAGTTCTGGTCACCTCACTACAGGAAGGATGTGGAAACTATAGAAAGTGTGCAGAGGAGATTTATAAGGATGTTGCCTGGATTGGGGAGCATGTCTTACAAGAATAGGTTGAGTTAATTTGGCTTTTTCTCCTTGGAGCGACAGAGGATGAGAGGTGACCTGATAGAGGTGTATAAGATGATGAGAGGCATTGATTGTGTGGATAGTCAGAGGCTTTTTTACAGGGCTGAAATGACTAACACAAGAGGGCACAATTTTAAGGTGCTTGGAAGTTGGTACAGAGGAAATGTTAGGGGTAATTTTTCATGCAGAGAGTGGTGAGTGTGATGAATGGGCTGCCAGCGATGGTGGTGGAGGCAGATACGATAGAGTCTTTTAAGAGACTCCTGGATAGGTACATGGAGCTTTAAAAAAATAAAGGGCAATGGGTAACCCTAGGTAATTTCTAACGTAAGAACATGTTTAGCACAGCATGGTGGGCCAAAGGGCCTGTATTGTGCTGTAGTTTTTCTATGTTTCTATGTTTCTATGAAAGGTTTATTATATGAGGAACGTTTGATGGTTCTGGGCCTGTACTCACTGGAATTCAGAAGAATGAATGGGAATTTCATTGAAACTTATTGAATGTTGAAAAGCCTCAACAGAGTTAATGTGGAGAGCATGTTTCCTATGGTAGAGAAGTCTAAGACCAGAGGACACAGACTCAGAATAGTGGGGCCTCCATTGAGAATGGAGATGAGGTGGAATTTCTTTAGCCAGAGAGTGAACTGTGGAAGTCATTGCTACAAGCAGTTGTTGAGGCCAAGTCACTGGGTATACTTAAGGCAGAGGTTGATAGATTCTTGATTCTCCAGGGTATGAAGGGATACGAGGAGACGGCCGGAGATTGGGCTGAAAGGGAAATGGATCAGCCATGATGAAATGGCAGAGCAGACTCGACGGGCCAAATGGCCTGATTCTGCTCCTATATCTTATGATCTTATAAGATAGAAAGCATGTAAGATATCAGTAAAATGCAATTAGACAAAAGAATATGGTCCAAGACCCTAAGTCTATGAATGTTGCAGAAGTCTGCGGTTGATTACAATACAGGTTGTCTTCTGCTGAGCGAACACTGGGGGCAGCACCGACTGCAGCTCGGACGTCCCACCACACCACACCGCCTCTCGTGGAGCGCAGTGGCTCCAACATCCCCATCTAGTCCGTGCTGAACTATTAATCTGCTTAGTCCCATTGACCTGCACCAGGACCATAGCCTTCCATATCCCTCCTAACCATGTAGCAATCCAAATCTCACTAATGGCTACAATGACATAATTCCACATGCTGATCCATTCCCTAAACTTAAATGCCTTTCCTACAATGCAACTCGCATTGAAGTATATATCGCTCAGAACATTAGTTCCCACCATGTTCAACCTTTTGATTCCTGACTTTGAATGTAGACTTAACAACTTCTTTCTCCACAACCACTCCACTATCTGTTCTGGCACTCTGTTTCCCACCCCCCTGAAACTCTAATTTACACCTCCACCCCCGCCCCCTGCAGCACTAGCAAACCTTCCTGCTAGGATATTAGTTCAGGTGCAACCCCCTCCAGTTCATGTGCAAACCGTCCTTCGATACAGGTCCCACCTTCCCTGGAAGGGAGCCCAATAATCGAAAATTCTGAAGCCCTCCCTCCTTCACCAACCCCTTAGCCACATGTTAAACTGTATGATCTTCCTATTTCTAGCCTTACTAGCACGTGGCATGGGTAGCAATCCTGAGATCACACTCCTGGAGGTCCTTGTACTTTAACTTAGCATCTAACTCCCTGAATTCATTTTGCAGGACCTCTTCACCAATTCTACCCATGTCATTGGTACCAACGTGGACCATAACCCTCCCATTTAAGAATACTGTAGACTTGATCCAAGATTTTCCCACCCTGACACCTAGGAGGCAACAAACCATCCAGGAATCTTGTTCTCTTTTCTCCGCAAACCTCCTTTCTGTTCCCCTATCACTACAGCTCACCTCTTCTCTCCACTTCCCTTCTGAGCCACAGATCCAGACTTGGTGCTAGAGACCAGCTCACCGCGGCTTCTGTCCGATAGGTCGACTCTACCAAACAGTATCTAAAGCAGTATACGTATTGAGGGGAATGGCTGCAGGACATACTCCGCACTGGCTGCCTATTCTCTTTCTCTCTCCTGACAGTCACTTAGGTACCTTCCTCCTGCAACTTAGGGGTAACTACCTCCCTGTAGATCCTATCTATCACCTCCTCATTCTCCCGTATGAGCTGAAGGTCATCAAGCTGCCTTCCAGTTCTTTAACACTGTCTCTAAGGAGTTGCAGCTCAGTGCACTTCAGGCAGATGCAGTTATAAGGGAGGCTGGAAGTCTCCCAAATTTCCCATATCTCACACAAGGAGCATGCCACTTACTCTGGACTCATTCTCAACTCACTAGATATGTACTAACAAAAAAAAACTTATTGGAAACTTTCATAGAGCCTGTGTTTGTGCTTGTCCAAGCCTACCCTCGACCAGGCCTGTTAAGCCAAAGCCGGACCACTCCATCACTGCCCCACTCACATAATGGCCAGTCCCCTTACACCTCCCTTCTCTTTATTGACTCAAATAAAACTCACTCCCAAGGAGACTCATAGGTTTCAAAAGGCTCCTCCCTGCAAGGTGTCACTCACTCACTCATTACTTCCAACAGTGACTCACTCCACTGAGACTCGCAATTTTCAAAAGGCTCCTGCCCTGCAAGATGTTGCTCGCTCACTCCTGATGAGACTTGTCATTTTCAAAATGCTCCTGCCCTGCAAGATGTTGCTTGCTCACTCGTTACTTCCAGCGGTTTATCTAGTTCCACACCTGGATCATAGTACCTGGGTCAAGCTTCCTTTAACCGTCGCAATCAAACCCACATTGGCATTTTCACTGGCAGCTCGTTCCACACTCACTCTACCTTCTGAGTGAAGAATTCCCCCTCAGGCTCCCCTTAAATATTTTACCTTTCCCCCTTAACCTGTGACCTCTAGTTGTAATTTGGCATGGTGCAAGGAGGGAGATCTATGGGGAGGGACAAGTGGACAAGAAGTCTCATTTTCATTTCGAACCTTTGATTAATGTAGGTTCAGTGTCGGTAGTTAATGATCAGTATGGACTTGCTGGGCCAAATGACCTGTTTCTCTGCTATGTCTCTCTATGCCTCTGTGATCTTAACCTGAAAGCCTCAACGGAATATTGCTGCTGCCTCCTGGAATTTGATTTTAGCCTTAAAAGCAAGGGTTAATCCTTGACTGCTATCGTAATTAATTATCAATTGCTCAAATCCTTCTGAACTTCCGCTCAATTCCAAACAGCACTAATGATCTGCCACTGCAAAACAACATTGCAAGCTGCAACATGCACTAAATGCTCAGGAGTTTAAGAACAGGCGCATTTTTTAAAAGATGTTTGGAGTTGTCTGCCCTCAGAGGTTTCAAAAAGAAAAGAAATATCATTAACAATTTTAAACATGCCTTTCTGATGCACTGAATGCAGAGACTAGGTGTCTC
Organism: Mobula hypostoma; assembly: GCF_963921235.1. Lineage (NCBI taxonomy): Eukaryota > Metazoa > Chordata > Chondrichthyes > Myliobatiformes > Myliobatidae > Mobula > Mobula hypostoma. The sequence continues at coordinate 7,656,995 of NC_086114.1, read as the reverse complement.
AAATGAATAGGAAGATGAAATGAGATACCATCTCAGTGATCCAGATTTCCCCTGATATGTACTGTTTGAATACACATAAAGTGGAGAATACTCTTCCACATTATTCTCTGTTTATCATGGTCTGCAAACAATGGGGATTAGCTATCACCATTGGCAATGATCCATTGAATGGTGAAAGGCCTCGATAGAGAGATGTGGAGAGGGTGTTTCCTGTGGTGGGAGAGTCTAAGACCAGAGGGCACAGCCTCAGAATGGAGGAGCATCCTTTTAGAACAGAGAAAAGGAGGAATTTCTTTAACCAGAGAGTGGTGAATCTATTGACACAGGCAGCTGTGGAGGTCAAGACTTTGAGTATATTTAAGGCAGAGGCTGATAGATTCTTGATTCGTCAGGGCATGAAGGGATATGTGTAGAAAGCAGGAGATTGGGGCAGAGAGGGAAATGGATCAGCCATGATGAAATGATGGAGCAGACTCAATGGGCCAAATGGCCTGATTCTGCTCCTATGTCTGATGATGTAAAAAGTAAAAGTACATCCAGGATTCCTTTTGCTAACATCCCGAATTTCAAGTTTCGAGATTCAAGGGGCAGCAGAGTAGTATAGTGGTTAGCGTTACGCTTCTACAGTGCTAGCGGCACAAGCTCAATTCCCATCACTGTCTGTATGTTCCTCTGGTGACCACATGGGGCTCCTCCAGCGGCTCTGGATCCCTCCCGCATTACAAAGGCGTACAGGTTGGTTGGTGAATTGGTCGCAGGGATGCAATTGGGTGCAGCGGGCTTGTTGGCGCTGAATGGTCTGTTACCAAGCTGTATCTCCAAAATAAATAAAGGTTCAAGTTTATTTGTCATGGGAAACAAACAGTGAAATGTGTTGTTTGCATTAGCAACCAATTTATTCGAGGGAGTGGCACTCGTAGTCCGCAAGTGTCACTGCACATCCTAGCACCAACGTAGCATGTGCACAATGCTCAACACAACAGGCAACAAAGCAACAACAGCAAAGCAAGCCCCGTTCCTCCCTCACACCCATGCACATACACAGCCTCCAGCCGTCTCAGGTCTGCAGGCACCGAGCTTTCACCTCCTCAGTGGACTCGCAGAGATGCATAGATGTGGTGCGGGCCATGGAGCCACGACTTCCAGACCTCATATTCAACCCTTGGGCCTCAATCCATGGTAAATCTCAGCACATGTTGACCATTGAACTCGAGGCCTCAAGTTCCTGAAATAAGAACACTCTCGTTACAAGCTGATTATCCGCTTGCATCTGACCATTTCCACCAGGCACTTACTGTATGCATAGCCTGAGATTAACACTAGAGGAACAAGTTAGGTCTTTATTCTTTGGAGCGTAGAAGGTTGAGGGGAGACTTGATAGAGGTGTTTAAAATTATGAGGGGGATTGATAGAGTTGACGTGGTTAGACTTTTTCCATTGAGAGTGGGGGAAGATTCAAACAAGAGGGCATGGGTTGAGAATTAGAGGACAAAAGTTTAGGGGTAACATGAGGGGGAACTTCTTTACTCAGAGAGTGGTAGCTGTGTGGAACGAGCTTCCAGCAGAAGTGGTTGAGGCGGGTTTGATGTTGTCGTTTAAAGTTAAATTGGATAGATATATGGACAGGAAAGGAATGGAGGGTTATGGGCTGAGTGCAGGTCAGTGGGAATAGGATAGGGTAAGAGTTTGGCATGGACTACAAGGGCCGAGATGGCCTGTTTCCATGCTGTAATTGTTATATGGTTATATAGAGGAACAGTAATAACTTGCACCGCCAGCAACAAGTTAGTTCCTTGCCAAATGTGAGAAAGAGAGAGAGCAGAATGTTAGAACATAGAACAGTGCAGGTCAGGAATAGACTGTTCAGCCCATCTAATTCAGCTAGTAATTAAAAACCCAACTAAACAGATCCCTTTTGGCTGCTCAATATCCTTAAATATCCATTCTTTTTCAGATTCATCTGCCAGTTTTAGAGCCCCTCTGTTGTATTTCCCTCCACTAGCACCTCTGGCAGCCCATTCCAGTCACCACCACTCTCTGTGTAAAGAACTTACCCTGCACATCTCCCTCACACTCATCACTCCTCACCTTTAAGGCATGCCTTCTAGTATTAGAATTTGTTATTCAGACAGTATGAAAACACCAGAGCTTCTGTAGATGCTGGAAATGCAGAGTAACACACCGACGAAGGGCCTCAACGCAAAATGCCAACTGTTTATTTCTCTCCATAGATTCTGCCTGTCTTGCTTAGCTCCTCCAGTATTTTGTGTGTGTTGCTGAATATTTCCAGCATCTGCAGAATGTTCTGTGTTTATAAGAAACGTAATAGCCCGTGTGACCCTCAAACCCTTTCCATTGTTCAACAACCTGCTGAATGTTGAACTCAGGACCACCTTTCCATTTGTCCTCCCCTGAACAAAAATCTACCTAATAAAACATAGGAGCAAAATTAGTTCATTCAACCTATCGAGTCTGCTCCATGGCTGATTTATTATCCCTCTCAATGCCATTCTCTTTTCTTCTCCCCATAACCTTTGACACAGTTATTAATTAAGAACCTACCGACCTCGTGTTAAATATACCCAATGATGTGGCCTCCACAGATCCATTGCAATAGATACCCAAGGGGAATAAAAAGTTGATGTTTCAGGCTGAGAGTCTTCATCAGGACTGGAAAGGAGGGGGGAAGAAGCCAGAATAAGAAGCTGGGGGAGGGGAGAGGAGCACCAGCTGGCAGGTGATAGGTGAGACCAGGTGAAGGTGAAGGCAGGTGAATGGGGCAGGGAGGATGAAGTAAGAAGCTGAGAGGTGATAGGTTGAAGAAGCAAAGGGCTGAAGAAGAAGGAATCTGATAGGAGAGGACAGTTGACCATGAAGGCGAAGGAGGAGGGGAAACAAAGGGAGGTGATGGGCAAGTGAGGATAAGAGGAGTGTTGAGGGTCAGTGTTCGGTACTAGTGGTAGCCTGCCAGCTTCTCCTCTTGACATTCCCTCCTGTTGGAGTCAATGGAAGGGAAGGAAGTTACACAGAATTAGCAATCAACAACCAATTGTTTTCTTCCGTCCATTTAAATTTGATCACTGACAAGGTCAATGCAGAAAAACCCAGAGACAGAGAGCGAGAGAAAGATAAGCAATCTCACTCAACTGCTCTTGGCATTTTTGTTTGCAAAACACTTGCTGGGAATAATGAGTGTAAAATATTGGAAATAGTTGTGGTTGGGCAGGTTTCCTCTGAAGCATTTGCTTGAGCTCATGTGTAAATATTTTCAGACGAGAGCCCTGTGCCTGACACGGGAGCATACATGACACTGAGGTTTCAAATGGTTTCCCTGAGAATCAGCAGCCAGAGAATAAATTATACGATTCCTGTTCTTAGTGCAGCTGGGAACTGCTAAAGGCAGTTTAGGAACCATGCTGGGATTTTATGTGTCCCAGATCTAAGCTTTCACTTTAACCAATGTAACTCCAACAGTATTCATTTGGTGCTGTGGAAGATTTATAGGAAATGACTGTTTTTGATGTGTGGTTTCACATGCAGTATATGTGTGCACACTGGGACATATCAGGTATTGATATATATACAGGAGACATATTTCTCCAAAATGTGTCCACATATGTCATTGAAGTATGCAGAAACCACCTCCTGCATGTTGTTTTTCTATGTTGGTTAACGACTTATCGCAGTCCACAAACCGGGAATTAATTCTTACTGGTAGTAATAACTTAAAACAGATACAGAGTTCCTGTTCCAACATATAGCAGACTTCTCATTATCAAGGCACTCACATTGCAAACAAAGTACCGTATATTTTGATGATTTTCACAACACTAACACTGTCAATAATGAAGACCAATAATTACAATGCTGTCAGGCAGGGAACAGGTCTGGAAAAAGTATCCTCATCCAGAGGTGAAGATCTCTTGTGGTGACGAGTCATGGAGGCCAGTGACCAGTGGTGTGCCTCAGGGACCTGTTCTGGGACCCCTACACTTGTGATTTTTATAAATGACCTGGATGAGGAAGTGGAAGGATGGGTTAGTAAGATTGCTGATGACACAAAGGTTGGGGGTGTTGTGGATAGTGTGGAGGGCTGTCAGAGGTTACAACGGGACATTGATAGGATGCAAAACTGGGCTGAGAAGTGGCAGATGGCGTTCAACCCAGATAAGTGTGAGGTGGTTCATTTTGGTAGGTCAAATATGATGGCAGAATATAGTATCAATGATAAGACTCTTGGCAGTGTGGAGGATCAGAGAGATTTTGGGGTCCGAGTCCATAGGACACTCAAAGCTGCTACACAGGTTGACTCTGTGGTTAAGAAGGCATACGGTGCATCGGTCTTCATCAATCGTGGGATTGAGTTTAAGAACCAAGAGGTAATATTACAGCCATATTGGACCTTGGTCAGACCCTACTTGGAGTACTGTGCTCAATTCTGGTCGCCTCACTACAGGAAGGACGTGGAAAGCATAGAAAGGATGCAGAGGAGATTTACAAGGATGATTTCTGGATTGGGGAGCATGCCTTATGAGAATAGGTTTAGTGAACTCGGCCTTTTCTCCTTGGAGTGATGGAGGATGAGAAGTGACCTGATAGAGGTGTACAAGATAATGAGACGCATTGATCGTGCAGATAGTCAGAGGCTTTTCCCAGGGCTGAAATGGCTAGCATGAGAGGGCATAGTTTTAAGGTGTTTGGAAGTAGGTACAGAGGTGACGTCAGGGGTAAGTTTTTTACACTGAGGGTGGTGAGTGTGTAGAATGGGCTGCAGGTGGCGGTGGTGGAGGCGGAAACATAGAATATAGAACATAGAATAGTACAGCACATTACAGGCCCTTCGGCCCACAATGTTGTGCCGACCCTCAAACCTTGCCTCCCATATAACTCCCCACTCTAAATTCCTCCATATACCTGTCTAGTAGTCTCTTAAACTTCACTAGTGTATCTGCCTCCACCACTGACTCAGGCAGTGCATTCCACACACCAACCACTCTCTGAGTAAAAAACCTTCCTCTAATATCCCCTTTGAACTTCCCACCCCTTACCTTAAAGCCATGTCCTTTTGTATTGAGCAGTGGTCCCCTGGGGAAGAGGCGCTGGCTATCCACTCTATCTATTCCTCTTATTATCTTGTACATCTCTATCATGTCTCCTCTCATCCTCCTTCTCTCCAAAGAGTAAAGCCCTAGCTCCCTTAATCTCTGATCATAATGCATACTCTCTAAACCAGGCAGCATCCTGGTAAATCTCCTCTGTACCCTTTCCAATGCTTCCACATCCTTCCTATAGTGAGGCGACCAGAACTGGACACAGTACTCCAAGTATGGCCTAACCAGAGTTTTATACAGCTGCATCATTACATCGCGACTCTTAAACTCTATCCCTCAACTTATGAAAGCTAACACCTCATAAGCTTTCTTAACTACCCTATCTACCTGTGAGACAACTTTCAGGGATCTGTGGACATGTACCCCCAGATCCCTCTGCTCCTCCACACTACCAAGTATCCTGCCATTTACTTTGTACTCTGTCTTGGAGTTTGTCCTTCCAAAGTGTACCACCTCACACTTCTCGGGGTTGAACTCCATCTGCCACTTCTCAGCGCACTTCTGCATCCTATCAATGTCTCTCTGCAATCTTTGACAATCCTCTACACTATCTACAACACTACCAACCTTTGTGTTGTCTGCAAATTTGCCAACCCACCCTTCCAGCCCCACATCCAGGTCGTTAATAAAAATCACAAAAAGTAGGGGTCCCAGAACAGATCCTTGTGGGACACCACTAGTCACAATCCTCCAATCTGAATGTACTCCCTCCACCACGACCCTTTGCCTTCTGCAGGCAAGCCAATTCTGAATCCGCCTGGCCAAACTTCCCTGGATCCCATGCCTTCTGACTTTCTGAATAAGCCTACCGTATGGAACCTTGTAAAATGCCTTACTAAAATCCATATAGATCACATCCACTGCACTAGCCTCATCTATATGCCTGGTCACCTCCTCAAAGAACTCTATCAGGCTTGTTAGACACGATCTGCCCTTCACAAAGCCATGCTGACTGTCCCTGATCAGACCACGATTCTCTAAACGCCCATAGATCCTATCTCTAAGAATCTTTTCCAACAGCTTTCCCACCACAGACATAAGACTCACTGGTCTATAATTACCCGGACTATCCCTACTACCTTTTTTGAACAAGGGGACAACATTCGCCTCCCTCCAATCCTCCGGTACCATTCCCGTGGACAACGAGGACATAAAGATCCTACCCAGAGGCTCAGCAATCTCTTCCCTCGCCTCGTGGAGCAGCCTGGGGAAAATTCCGTCAGGCCCCGGGGACTTATCTGTCCTAATGTATTTTAACAACTCCAACACCTCCTCTCCCTTAACATCAACATGCTCCAGAACATCAACCTCACTCATATTGTCCTCACCATCATCAAGTTCCCTCTCATTGGTGAATACCGAAGAGGAGTATTCATTGAGGACCTCAGTCACTTCCACAGCCTCCAGGCACATCTTCCCAGTTTTATCTCTAATCGGTCCTACCTTCACTCCTGTCATCCTTTTGTTCTTCACATAATTGAAGAATGCCTTAGGGTCTTTTAAGAGACTCCCGGATGGCTACATGGAGCTTAGAAAAATAGAGGGCTATGGGTAAAGCCTAGGTAGTTCTAAGGTAGGGACATATTCGGCATAGCTTTGTGGGCCGAAGGGCCTGTATTGTGCAGTATGTTTTCTATGTTTCGATGTTCCTATCATCCCTACCATCAGGCCATGCTTTCTTCTTGCTGCTGCCATTGAGAAAGAGGTGCAGAATCCTTAGATCCCACACCACCAGGTTCAGGAACAATTATTACTCTTGAACCATCAGGCTCCTGAACCAGAGTGGATAACTTCACTCACCTCGACACTGACCTGATTCCACATTCTACAAACTCATTTTCAAGGATTCTACAACTCATGTTCTCAATATTATTTATTCATCATCATCATTATGTTCCATTTTATAAGATGTGGGCGACCATTGTTCTTGACAAATTTTTCTACAGAACTAGTTTGCTATTGTTTTCTTCTGGTCAGTGTCCTTACAAGTAACCCCAGCCATTATCAATACCCTGAGATTGTCTGCCTGGCATCAGCGGTCACATTACCAGGACTTGTGATGTGCACTGGCTGTTCATACGATCATCCACCGCCTGCTCCCATGGTTTCACATGACCCTGATCAGGGGCTAAGCAGGTGCTACACCTTGCCCAAGGGTGACCTGCAGGCTAGCAGATGGAAGGAGCACCTTACACCTCCTTTGGAGGAGATGTATCTCCACCCCACCACCCAATATTTATTATTTATTGTTATTGTTATTTGCATTTGTTTTTTATTGTATTTGGCACATTTTGTTGTCTTTTGAACATTAGTTGTTTGTCCGTCTTTGTTAGTGTGTGGTTTTTCATTGATTCCATTGTGCTCCTTTGTACCTACTGTGAATGCCCGCAAGTAAATGAGTCTCAGGGTTGTGTATGGTGCTGTATAGGTACTTTAATAATAAATTTACTTTGAACTTTGAGCTGATGGATGATTCCCTTATCAGTCAGGCTGGTGACCAAGCTGCTGAAAATCACAAAGAGTGAATTAGAATCAGAATCAGGTTTATTATCACTGTCGTATGTCATGAAATATGTTGTGTTGAGGCAGCAGTACAGTGCAATACACAAAATATACTACAGATTATATAGGAAATATATTAAAAATAAATTAGTGTAAAAGAGAGCTAAAATAGAGGGGTAGTGTTCTTGGGTTCATTGTCCGTTTGGAAATTTGACAGCGGGGCGGTTTTATGCACAGAATTTATACACAACTATCCTCCACTCACTGCATTTTCTGGGCTAAACCTGCTTTTCTTAGGAGAAATTGTTGTGGTTTCTGTTTATTCTTTGGTTACACAGATTTTATTTTGCAACTAAGCTGACGTTGTTTACTGTACGATACACTAGCCACCTGAAATTTCTTTCACACTAACTCCAATTCATTGTTGTCAAACGATACTCTAAACATCACGGAGTCATGGAGTTGTAACAGAGCATGGAAACAGGCCATTAGCTCATCTCATCTATCCTTGCAAAGGTGACCTCTGTTGGATTAGAGCGTTGGATTTCTCATGGTTTAACTTTTCTTATGCTTTCTTTACATAATCACCTATATACGTGAAAATGTTCATTGAATTTTTCAGTAACTATTCTATACTGATTTTTCTAGAAACTTCTTAGTTTTTCTGCAGCAGGTGTCACTCCATTTGAATCTGGCTATTCCATTGGTTGTTTGTTAATCATGAAGTGCCTTGTTGTCTTTCCAGTTTGAAGTAGGTTTTAGTATAAGACAACCATGCGTCTCTTTGTAGGTTGAACTTTCTTGTGTTTTGTTCTTCATTCACTCAATAATCAGCCATAACCACCACAACTTATTCTTGATTTCTTCATTACAAATTCACCAGGATACAAGCTAGTCTATCTTGCCCATGTTTTGACTGTATCCATTTTCTTTCTTATCTATATACTGTATTTATCCAAATAATTTTTAAATGTCGCTAATTTTACTGCTCTCTCTGGCATCCCCTTCCATATGGGGACCACCCTCACATGAAGAAGTTGTACTTCAGGCCCCTTTTAAATTGCGGGGGCCCTGGCAGAAATATTTAAAATGTCGCTGTCTACGGGTGAAGTGCCGGAGGATTGGAGAGTGGCTCATGTTGTTCCATTGTTTAAAAAAGGATCAAAAAGTAATCCGGGAAGTTATGGGCCGGTGAGTTTAACGTCAGTAGTAGGTAAGTTATTGGAGGGAGTACTAAGAGACAGAATCTACAAGCATTTGGATAGACAGGGGCTTATTAGGGAGAGTCAACATGGCTTTGTGCGTGATAGGTCATGTTTGACCAATCTGTTGGAGTTTTTCGAGGAGGTTACCAGGAAAGTGGATGAAGGGAAGGCAGTGGATATTGTCTACATGGACTTCAGTAAGGCCTTTGACAAGGTCCCGCATGGGAGGTTAGTTAGGAAAATTCAGTCGCTAGGTATACGTGGAGAGGTGGTAAATTGGATTAGACATTGGCTCGATGGAAGAAGCCAGAGAGTGGTGGTAGAGAATTGCTTCTCTGAGTGGAGGCCTGTGACTAGTGGTGTGCCACAGGGATCAGTGCTGGGTCCATTGTTATTTGTCATCTATATCAATGATCTGGATGATAATGTGGTAAATTGGATCAGCAAGTTTGCTGATGATACAAAGATTGGAGGTGTAGTAGACAGTGAGGAAGGTTTTCAGAGCCCGCAGAGGGACTTGGACCAGCTGGAAAAATGGGCTGAAAAATGGCAGATGGAGTTTAATACTGACAAGTGTGAGGTATTGCACGTTGGAAGGACAAACAAAGGTAGAACATACAGGGTTAATGGTAAGGCACTGAGGAGTGCAGTGGAACAGAGGGATCTGGGAATACAGATACAAAATTCCCTAAAAGTGGCGTCACAGGTAGATAGGGTCGTTAAGAGAGCTTTTGGTACATTGGCCTTTATTAATCGAAGTATTGAGTCTAAGAGCTGGAATGTTATGATGAGGTTGTATAAGGCATTGGTGAGGCCGAATCTGGAGTATTGTGTTCAGTTTTGGTCACCAAATTACAGGAAGGATATAAATAAGGTTGAAAGAGTGCAGAGAAGGTTTACAAGGATGTTGCCGGGACTTGAGAAACTCAGTTACAGAGAAAGGTTGAATAGGTTAGGACTTTATTCCCTGGAGCGTAGAAGAATGAGGGGAGATTTGATAGAGGTATATAAAATTATGATGGGTATAGATAGAGTGAATGCAAGCAGGCTTTTTCCACTGAGGCAAGGGGAGAAAAAAACCAGAGGACATGGGTTAAGTGTGAGGGGGGAAATGTTTAAAGGGAACATTAGGGGGGGCTTCTTCACACAGAGAGTGGTGGGAGTATGGAATGAGCTGCCAGATGAGGTGGTAAATGCGGGTTCTTTTTTAACATTTAAGAATAAATTGGACAGATACATGGATGGGAGGTGTATGGAGGGATATGGTCCGTGTGCAGGTCAGTGGGACTAGGCAGAAAATGGTTCGGCACAGCTAAGAAGGGCCAAAGGGCCTGTTTCTGTGCTGTAGTTTCTATGGTTCTATGGTTCTATGGTAAATCTTTCCCTTCTAGTTTTTGGTTCCCTTTCTATTGAAAAAAAAGCAGTGTGCATTTCTAATGAACAGATGTGGATTGGTCCAAATTTTAACCAAATCAGTCTAAGAAGACTTGTGAAGATACAAGAGACTGCAGATGCTGGAAGACATGTTCTTGGTAACATTGGAGTGGTCTGCCTCCAATTTTCTATGCTTAGGCACATTAATCCAGCAACCAATTTGCATCTCAAATCATGTCAGGAGTGTTTTGTGTCTCATCTTGGACATTACTAATCCACTTCAGTACCAAACCAGACTATAGGGTTGGATTATGTGCTGAAGTCCTTTTGTTGGACTTAACTCAATCTTCCAAATCTATATTACTTGCCCAGAACATAGAACAGTACTGCACACTATGGAACCTTTCTGTCCACATTGTTTTGTTGACTGAATTAAACCTACTCTATGATTAATCGGACTCTATACAGTATAATCCATAACCCTCCATTATTTATTCATCCATGTACCTATCTAAACTCTCTTAAATGTCCATGCCCCTGTTCTATCAGCTTCTACCACCACCCCCAGAAGTACATTCCAGGCAACTGCCTCTTTCTGCTAAAAACATACCTCTGAAATTTCCCCTAAACTTACCTCCACTCACCTGTATTAGATTATTAGATTATGAGGACACACAGTCCTCTTTTATTGTCATTTAGTAATGCATGCATTAAGAAATGATACAATATTCCTCTGGTGTGATATCACAGAAACACAGGACAGACCAAAACTGAAAAACTAACAAAAACCACATAATTATAACATATAGTTACAACAGTGCAAACAACACCATAACTTGATGAAGAACAGGCCATGGGCACAGTAAAAAAAAAGTTCAAAGTCTCTCGAAAGTCCCACATCTCACGCAGACGGGAGAAGGAAGAAAACTCTCCCTGCCATGTCCGACCACAGTCTGACTCTGAGTCATCTGAAAACTTTGAGCCTCCGACCAGCCCTCCGACACCGAGTACCGAGCACCATCTCTGCCGAACGCTTCGACCTCAGTCTCTTTAACAGGTGTCCTCCTGGTATTGTCCATTGCCATTCTAGGAAAAAGGCACTGGCTATCCGCTCTACCTATGTCTGTCATCATCTTATACACCTCTATCAAGTCGCCTCTCGTCCTCCTTCACCCCAAAGAGAAAAGCCCAAACTCTCTCAGCCTTTCCTCATAAGACATGCTCTCTAGTCCAGGCAGCATCCTGGTAGACCTTATCTGCACCCTTTATAAAGCTACTACATGCCTAGGTCATTCCCATGACACCTACCAGACGTGTGATCTCACCAGCCAAATAGAGCAAGCATGGCAGGTACATAAGAGCACCACCACCTTCAAGCTCCCCTCCAGGTTGCAAAACATTCTGACTTAGAAATATAGCACAATTCTGCAAAGCATTTGACAAGATACCCTATGTAAGACTTATTGAGAAGGTATGGAGGCATGGGATCCGAGGGGACATTGCTTTGTGAATCCAGAAGGCAGACAGTGGTTGTAGACGGGACATATTCTGCATGGAGGTCAGTCACCAGTGGTGTGCCTCAGGGATCTGTTCTGGGACCCCTGCTGTTCATAATTTTTATAAATGACCTGGATGAGGTAGTGGAGGGATGGGTTAGTAAATTTGCTGATGACACAAAGGTTGTGGGTGTTGTGGATAGTGTGGAAGGCTGTCAGAGGTTACAACAGGACATTGATAGGATGCAAAACTGGGCTGAGAAGTGGCAGATAAGTGTGAGGTGGCTCATTTTGGTAGGTCAAATATAATGACAGAATATAGTATTAATGGTAAGACTCTTGGCAGTGTGGAGAATCAGAGGGATCTTGGAGTCTGAGTCCATAGGACACTCAAGGCTGCTGTGCAGGTTGACTCTGTGGTTAAGAAAGCATACAGTGCATTGGCCTTCATCAATAGTGGGATTGAGTTTAGGAGCTGAGAGGTAATGTTAGAGCTATAGGACCCTGGTCAGACCCCACTTGGAGTCGTCGTGGCTATCCCTCAAGGTCGAGGATGATGGTCTTCGTTCTGAAGAAGTGGCCCACAGAGTGAAGACGTCTGTGCGTGTATTTGTTTAAAGTGTACTTGATGTTGCACTCCAGGAAGCACATGATACTTCACAAATCAACCAACTGATTCCAATGACATGGAAACCACGACGATTGGAGCTGATGGATTTGTTGCAGCCTTCACAGCTGTTGAGTTCAAAGTAACTTTGTCTACCTGTTCCAGCGTTGAGGTCTTGGTTGGATTGTTCTTTGTCAGGGACTTCACCCTCGACCTTACCGCCATGGGTGACCCTACCAGGAGCATAGCTCCAGATGGCATTGCTCTTGGGATCACAGGACCACACAAGCCTCTCCACCGCGACAAGGTGACAATCCACGGAGAAGTCCACTTGGAGTACTGTGTTCAGTTCTGGTCGCCTCACTGTAGGAAGGATGTGGAAACCATAGAAAGGGTGCAGAGGAGATTTACAAGGATGTTGCCTGGATTGGGGAGCAGGCCTTATGAGAATAGGTTGAGTGAACTCTGCCTTTTTTCCTTGGAGCAACGGAAGATGAGAGGTGACCTGATAGAGGTGTATAAGATGATGAGAGGCATTGATTGTGTGGATAGTCAGAGGCTTTTTCCGAGGGCTGAAATGGCTAGCACGAAAGGGTGCAGTTTGAAGGTGCTTGGAAGTAGGTACAGAGGAGATATCAGAGGTATGTTTTTTAAGCAGAGAGTGGTGAATGTGTGGAATAGGCTGCCGGCGACAGTGGTGGAGGCGGATATGATAGATTCTTTTAAGAGACTCCTGGATAGGTAAATGGAGCTCAGAAAAATAGAGGGCTAGGGTAATTTCTCAGGTAAGGACATGTTCAGCACAGCTTTGTGGGCCGAAGGGCCTGTATTGTGCTGTAGGTTATTATGTTTATGTTTCTAATTTCTTCATCATCACCATGTCTAAATCAGATCTCCCTACACTGAACACATTCACCCAAAGGTCTGTAGTGGTTCCAGGAGGTAATGCAATAGGCATGGCCTTACCATTGACTCCCACTTCCCAAAACTGAAAAAAATGTTATTTAAATTATTTCCATTGTTCAGTCCTTGCTTATAAAAGAAATATTTTTAAACTGAAAGGCACAAGTTGCTTTATATGTAAGCAAAGAATGCAGATATTTTCTCGTGGTTTTTAACACTATCCCTGTGTACCACTGAGGAGATATGACAAGTCGTGTATTCCTCACTGACAGCCTTTAGGGATATCACATAAAATGAGATGTAAAAGTCTGAGCGTAGTCTGCTGTTGATTTGCATCATTGGTTAAAGCAATGATCTTGAGGGTCAAAAGACCATAATTTAGCTCACAGAATTATGCCCACCTCCTTTTTTTAAAGTAACCTTAGCAACATTGATTTTTTTTTAGTGTTCCCAGTGATAAAATGCAGAACTGTAGGTTGAAAGCAGGTTTGGAAAAGATTACAGATTAGCTTTATTTGTCACATGTGCAGTGAAACATGAAAGCATTCCAGGAAATGCATTGCTGGCGTCAGTGACCGACGCAGTCCGAGGATGTGCTCGGGGCAGCCCGCAAATGTCTCCACCACACATCTATAGAAGCTTGTCAATGTTTAAGATGACATGTCAAATCTTTGCAAATTTCTAAGAAAGTAGAGGTGCTGCTGTGCTTTCTTTGTAGTGGTACTTATGTGCTGAATCCAGGACAGACTCTCTGAAATGATAACACTGAGGAATTTATTGTTGCTGGCCCTCTCCAGCTCTGATCCCCTGATGCGGACTGGCTCATGAGCGTCCAGCTTCCTCCTCCTGAAGCCAGTGAACAGCTCCTTGGTCTTGCTGATGCTGGTGAGAAGATTTGCAGTATTTCAAAGGTTCAAAGGTCCAATTTGATGTCAGAGAAATGTATACAATATACATCTTGAAATGCTTTTTCTTTGCAAACATCCACAAAAACAGTGTCCCAAGAATGAACAACAGATAAATGTAAGAACCCCAAAGTCCCCCCCGCTCTCACGCATAAGCGGCAGCAAGCAACAATCTCCCCTCCCCCCCACCAGCAAAAAAAAACAAGCATCAGCACGGCCACCAAGCACGCAAGCGTGAGCAAAGCAACAGCAAAGACACACACTTGCAGTTACCCCAGAGACTTCATGTTTCACCCCACATTCAACATACCACAGGTTCTCTCTCTCCCTAATAAGGGAGAAAGAAGTGACTCCATTTTCCCAGCGAGCAGGGAGACACAACAAACAACTCACTGGTTTACGATGTTAGAAGTCCGTTACATCATTTTTTCTGAGCTCTTTTCCCAAAGATCTTGGGTCTTCGGGCCCACAGCAGTAGATTTTCCAACTCCCCCAATGACAGACGGGTCTCCCGCCGTGACACCGACCCTCGATCCGCCCGTCTCCAGTGCCCTGAGATCTTAAGCTTCCAAATCTAAGCCGGACTCTCAGGTCAAACCCTTGGCGTGCCGAACAACAGCCAGTCCTGAAACCCCGAGAACGGCTCCCATTCCCGCAAAGATCTGAAGTCAGCGTGTAACTCCAGGTCAGGGTCTTCAAAAGAACCCTGAAAGGGAAAAATAAGGATAGTAAAGATGGAAATAGAGCTGTTTCTGAAGATGCGAACAAAGGAGCCGCCATTTAGCGCCATCTTAACTTCGCTCCGCTTCCTCTCGTACTTTCAGCATTTCTGTATTTTCAGCCAGATTTTCAATATCTCTCTTATATGCCAATTCATCACCACCTTTGATTCAGCCAATGACAATGATATTGTCAGCAAACTTAAGTGTGACTTTGGAGCTATGAATCATAATCATAATATACAGTGAGTAGAGCAGGGGGCTAGGTACACAGCCTTGTGGTGCGCCTGTACTGATGGAGGAGATGTTGCCAATCCAAACTAACTGGGATCTGCAATGAGGAAATCAAGGATCCAGTGCACAGGAGGTATTGAGGTCAAGGTCTTGAAGATTATTGATTAGTTTTGAGGGGATGGTGGTATTGAGTGACGAGCTGTAGACAATGAAGAGCATACTGATGTATGTATCTTCACTGTTCAGATGTTCCAGGGTAGAGGGAAGAGCCAATGAAATTACATCTGTAGACAAAACTGGAACGGATCCAAGTCACTACCCAGACAGCAGTTGATATGTTTTATCATCAGCCTCTCAAAGCATTTCATGTAAGAGCTACTGGATGATAGTCATTAAGGTACGTTACTATGTTCTTCTTAGGCACCAGTATAATTGAAGCTACTTGAGTAACTCAGACTGCCAAAGGGAGAGGTTAAAGATATTGGTGAACAGTCCAACCAGTTGATCAGTACAGGTCTTTAATACCCAGGCAGGTAGCTCATCTGGGCTGGATGCTTTCCTTGGATTCTCCCTCTTGAAGGATGCTTGACTCAGAGACTGAAATCACAGAGCCATCGGGATGGGGTGTGGGAGGGAGGCGTTGTTGGAGTTCATAAAAGGTTTTTCCATGTTTTGTTGATCAAAGGGAGCAAAGCAATTCTGCAGAAGGACTTGCACAGGTTAAGAGAATGAGCAAAGAAGTGGTAGATGGAGTACAGTTCAGGGAAGTGTATGGTTATGCATATTGGTAGAATGGAATAAAGGTGCAGATTATTTTCTAAACAGGAGAAAATTCAAAATTCAAAAGCGCAAAGGGACTTGGGAGGATTCCCTAAAGGTTAACTTGTAGGTTGAGTTGGTAGTAAGGAAGGAAAATGCATTCCTTTCAAGAGGACTAGAATATAAAAACAAGGATGCAAACTGAGGTTTTATGAGGCATAGGTCAGCCCACGCTTGGAGTATTGTGAGTAGGTTTGGACCCTTATCCAGTAGCTTAATTGGTCACATAAGTGTAATTGGGGAGTTCGGGCCCATTGAGCTGGAAGGACCTGTTACCTTGCTGGAAGACAGAAGTCACAATGCAAAGGGACATGAGAGAATTAGCTCGGTTTTTAAAGGCAGTCCGAAGGAGTCTGCACTCCTTTTCAATGATGGCATATCATTGTCATGGTTGCCATGGTGCACCTGAGGCACTGGCCCCCAAGTTGGGAGGGCAGCTGGGCGTTAAAGCAACACACAACCGGATTCAAGGGGGTACCAAACCACTTCCTGTGCACTCTGCTTCTGTAATCGGTCAGAATCAGAATCAGGTTTAATGTCACTGCACCGACATATGTTGTGAAATGTGTTGTTTTGCAGCAGCAGTACAGTGAAATACATAAAAATACCATAAATCACAATAAGAAGTAGATCATTAAAAGTAAATTCAATTAATAGTGCAAAAAGAGAGCAAAACTAGTGTGGTGGTGTTCATGAATTGGTTAATTGGCTGCTCAGAAATCTGACGGTGGAGAGAGGAAGCTGTTCCTAAAATCTTGACTGTGTGTACTCAGGCTCCTGTAGCTCCTCTGTGGGGTAGCATGTCCTGGATGACAGGGAGGCTGGAGCCCTGGTGCCCTGAATGATAGGGAGGCTGGAGCCCTGGATGGAGCTGGCTGAGTTTAAAACCCTGTGCGGCTTTTTCCAATCCATACCAGACGATGATGCAACCAGTCAAAATGCTGCCCATGGTACATCTGTGGAAATTCATTCGAGTCTATGGTGACATATCGAGGCTTTGGTGTTTGTCCCGAGGCAGCAAGTTCAATATGTGGTCAGAATAAAAGGGAATAAAAGCCTGGCTCTCTCTCCTGCCCCTGATATCCCATGTAAAAACCTGCTGCCCGTTTTCCTGGTGTCACAACATACCAACAAAATTGTTCACAACCATCTTTGAACAATGAAACAGCCCTCCGATTGTCAGTGCTCTTCAACGTTCTTCTACTGAAGACAGAGCAAAGAGGCAATTTATTCCTTTCTGCCGTCTCTTTGATTTGTTGTAATTATAAAGCAGAGATAAGCAGATGAATTCCTTAATGACATTCTCTCATCTGTAACCTTTAGAAGGAAGCCAACACAGAAGGTGGTGTTGATCATGGAGCTGATTAATGCAGTAAATGGGTACTGTATGTAATTTGATAAATATTTGTAAAGAACGTTAATAGATTCTTTAAAAAGACACTTGAATCAATAGATTTTTGCAATTAGCCTTTTGAAGCATGTACTTCATTTGGTAGCGAGCAGAGAGCACGCAAAATGCTTTGTTGGTTAACTCTCTTCAGTTTGAACCAAATGTTCAATGTTCGACATAAATTTATTATCAAAGTACATATGTCACCGTATACTACCCTGAGATTCATTTTCTTGAGGGCATTTGCGGTAAGTACAAAGAAACACAACAGCAGTAATGAAAAACATCACACAAGATGGGCAACCATTTTGCAGAAATAAAGAAACTGCACAAACGCAAAAAGGGAAAAAAAGCATTATATTAATAAATAAACCAATAAATAAATAAACAATAAATATCAAGATCGTGAGATGAAGAGTCTTTGAAAGTGTCCATAGGTTGTGGGAACAGTTGAGTGTTGAGGTGAGTGAAGTTATCCCCTTTGATTCAAGAGCCTGTTGGTTGAGAGTTAATAACTGTTCTTGGACTTGATGGTGTGAGTCTGAGGTTCCTGTAACTGCTTCCTGATGGCAGCAGTGAGAAGAGAGCTGTATGGGGTCTGGAACACCAGATAGAATAGTGTAAGACAGTGAGGCACGGTGAGTACAGGATTGGGATACAATGGAATAGATAATGGGAGTTGACTTTTTCTGTGTGTTCCGAGTACTAACTTACTGCCTCTTTCACTGCTGGTGTTTAGGGCGGCAATGAAGGCCTCCCATCTCTGTCTGCCCTTGGTCATTCAGATATAGAAGGAATCGTTATTGCTGTTTTGATAACAGTTTTGTTTTATCGGTCAGGGTTGATAGCTATGAGCTGAACCCCCGAACCTGGAGGACTAGAGGACCACTCTGAGTCTCCCTCTACCCTTTGACCTGTTTGGCATGGGTGGCCCTAACAAGAGCCAAAGAATAAAGCCAACATAGCTCTCTGGGTCATTGGGGCGTGCAAGCCTCAAAACTACGACAAGGTTGTGGTCCTCTTGGAGGGATCTCTGGGTAGCAACAGATTAATTTGCTTTTTTTTCAAACAAATGATTTACTTTACACTGAGAAAGTTAGATTCAGCAGATGATCCAAAGCCAGAAAATGTCCTGTGAAAGATTGCGTGAAAGGAGTGATTTCATCTCTTTGTGTGTGTGTGTGTGTGTGTGTGTGTGTGTGTGTGTGTGTATGTGTGTGTGTCTATCTCTGTGTGTGCATAGTCTCTGTGATGTTTATCAGTCTGTATTATGTATAGTTTTTCATAATCTCTACTGCATTTCTTAATTTTCTTGTAAATGCCTGCAAAACTTTGACCGTGGAATGATTGTTGGTGCCAGATGGGGTGGCTAAGTATCTCAGAAACTGCTGAACTCCTCGTATTTTTCACGTACAACAGTCTGCAGAGGTTACAGAGAGAGAATGGTGTGCAAAACAAAAAAACATCCAGTGAGTGGCAGTTCTGTGGGTGGAAATGCTTTGTTAATGAGAATTCAGAGGAGAATAGCCAGACTGGTACAAGCTGGCAGGAAAGTGACAGTAACTCAAGTAACCACGTGTTACAACAGTGGTGTGCAGAAGAGCATCTCCGATCAGACAACACATCGAACCTGGAAGCAGCAGAAGACCACAAACGTACTTCTGTCACCACTTTATTAGGTACAGGAGGTACGTTATCGCCAGACTGGTTTTCTGCTTCATGTGTGTTTTCAGTTGGCACTCTGTAATATCTTTGAGCTCACAACAATGTCTCCGCCACAGAACAATGACACACAGTGAGGACGTGCATCTGTCACTCGCTCGACAGCACTTCTCAGCCAATCTGAGGCTCCTTTAGAACTCCCCTTAATCTGAATTGTCAGGCTCATGTAGCATCTCACAGACAGATTAAAATCCAAAATCTGCAAGAAATCTCCTGTTGACTTATTGATGAAGGACGTTTTTCAGGGAAGGAACTGAATGAGAAAGCTCACTGGCAGATCACGGAATGGAACAACGTAGTGCATCCTACAGATCAGTTGTCTTCTCATCTGAGACAAAGTTGAAAATGAGAAAGGGACCCAGCTTCAGAGGTGTGACAGTGAAACAGTGATCTCTCGCCAATATTAACATTAGAGGGTGTCAGAGTGAGATGATGTGCACCTTTGTGAACACAAGAGATTCTGCAAATGCTGGAAATCCAAAGCAACACCCACAAAAAGCTAGAGGAACTCAGCAGATCAGGCAGGATCTACGGAGAGGAATAAACAGTCAACGTTTCAGGCCGAGTCCAGGTACTTGGGAGTTCTTGTGCAGAACACCCTTAAGGTTAACTTGCAGGTTGAGTTGGTGGTGAGGAAGGCAATGTTAGCATTCATTTCAAGAGGTCTAGAATAAGAGTAGGGATGTGATACTGAGGCTTTATAAGGCACTGGTGAGGCCTCGCCTCGAGGACTGTGAACAGTTCTGGGCTCCTCATCTCTGAAAAGATGTGCTGGCATTGGAGAGGGTTCAGAAGACGTTCACAAGGATGACTGCAGGAATGAAAGGGTTATCATATGAGGAACGTTTGACGGCTCTGAGCCTTTACTTGATGGTTTTAGAAGGATGAGGGGGGATCTCATTAAAACCTTTCAAATGTTGAAAGGCCTAGACCAATTAGATGTGGAAAGGATGTTTCCCACATTAGGGAAGTCTAGGACAAGAGGACACAACCTCAAGATAGAGAAGCATCCAATTAAAACAGAGATGCGGAGAAATTCCTTTTGCCAAAGAATGGCAAATTTGTGGAATTTGTTACCACAGGCAGCTGTGGAGGCCAAATCGTTGTGTATATTTAAGGCAGAGATTGATAGGTTCTTGATTGGCCATGGCATCAAAGGTCATGGGGAGAAGACCGGGAAGATGGTTAAGGAGGAGGGAAAGAAAGATCAGCCATGATTGAATGGCGGAGCAGACTCTAGGTGCCAGATGGCCAAATTCTGCTCCCATGTCTTATGGTATTATTTTCTTATCCCTCTCCACCCCATCTTCCTGCCATTTCTCTATAACTTTTGATTCCCTTATTAATCAAGCACCTGTCAACCTCCGATACGAGGAACTCAGCAGGTCAGGCAGCATCTGTGGAAGGGAATCAAGACTGGGAAGGAATGGGACAGAAGCTAGATAATGTGGAAATACTTTCTCAATCCTGAAAAGGGAAAAGAAACTCCTAAGTAAAGAGATGGTGCTGCAGACCAAAAGAAGAGGATCTTGGTTGAGCCGTTAGAGTATCAAGGTTGAAGAACCTATTCTGGAGGAAACTGCTGACAAGCAGAGTGTGATTTACAATACACAGGGAACCACAGATTGATTAAACTTGCTGGAGCTGACTTATCTAAAGACCAAATGGTTTACTTTGGAACCCAGCAGCCTAGGCTTGCAGGGCAGGCTAACAATGAAGGTGCTTGGTGTAGATACTTAACAACAAGGGTATGGAGTTTCCACATTCTCCCTGTGATTCACTGAGTTTCCTCACATACTCCAAAGTTGTATGAGTTAGTAAGTTAATTGGTCACATGAGGATAATTGGCATAAACACAAGAGGTTCTGACCCTATGACTCTAATTATGTCCAGACTAACACAAACATAATGCTGGAGGAACTCAGCAGGTTACGTCCCATCTATGGAGAGGAATAAACAGTCAATGGTTCGAGCTGAAATCTTTCATCAGGACAGTTCTGAGAAGCCCAAAATGTTGACTATCTACTCCTCTTCATAGATGCTGCATAACCTGCTGAGTTCCTCCAGCATTATGTTTGTGTTACTCTGAGTATAATTAGGGTCATAGAGCCATAGAAAAGTACAGCACAAAACTGGCCTTTCAGCCCATCCATTTAACCTGCCTATTCCCATCAACTTGTGCAGGGACCATAGCCCTCCATACCCCTACCATTCATGTACCTATCCGAACTCCTTTTAAGCACTGATATCGAGCTGGCATGCACCTCTTGCACTGCCAGCTTGTTCCACGCTCTCATGACCCTCTGAGTGAAGAAGTTTCCTCTCACGTTCCCCTTAAACTTTTCACTTTTCATCCTTAACCCATGACCTCCAGTTGCAGTCCCACCCACCTTCAGTGGAAAATTGGATGGCAAGGGCTCACTGGGTCTGAGCTGTATCTCTGAATCTAAAGGAGAATGCAAGTAGGCAATCATATATTCTACATTCTGTTATGGATTTCCCCTTGTAATACCTGGATGGGTATTATCTCATGGTAAACTTGATAACTACAGGATGGTTGTATCTCAATTTCCTGTATTGTTCAGGGTCGTCCAATTTGAATGCCCTAGACCCGGACTTCATCTGGGAGCGGATCTCAGAATCACAATAATGTTTACTATCACTGACGTGTTGTGAAATTCGTTGTTTTGTGGCAGCAGTGCAGTGAAATACAAAAAAACTATAAATTATAATAAGAAATATATATAAATGTAAATTAAATAAGTAGTCCAGATGGAGAGCAAAGTAAAGTGAGGTAGTGTAGGTGGGCTCACTACGGATTCGGAAATCTGATGATAGAGGGAAGAAGCTGTCGAGTGTGTGTCTTCAGACTCCTGTACCTCTTCCATGATGGCGGCAAGAGAAGAGGCCCTGTCCTCAGTTCATCCATGGGTCTGGTTGGGAAACACCCAGAACGACTCATTGGTACACAGTCCTCTACACACTTACTAACACTGCATTTCATCACCCCTCTCACAGATCTCCACTTCAGCCAAGAGTTGCTGTGTAACAGTGAGACAAGGTACTGGAATCTGAACCAAAACACAAACCGCACGAGGATCTCAGCGGGCCAGGCAGCGTCTGTGGAAAGAAATGGTTTGAGGCCCCTCTCCTGGTTCATGTACTGTTGAGTAATTGCTCCTTGAGTAGGCAGTCTGTGACACCAACTGTATTGAATCTAAGAGATTATTTTGCCTCTTTTCTGACTGTGTTCATACCTCCCACTCTTTACTCTTCAGTAATCAGAACTATCAGCTGTATGATCAATTACTGATTGCCTACAAGTGTTCTCTTTTGGATTCAGAGATACAGCTCAGACCCAGTGAGCCCTTGCCATCCAATTTTCCACTGAAGGTGGGTGGGACTGCAACTGGAGGTCATGGATTAAGGATGAAAAGTGAAAAGTTTAAGGGGAACGTGATTCATTTTCTTGTGGGCATTCGCAGTAGAATAAAGAAATTACAGGTGGAATATAAGGTGCAAGGGTCATGGCAAGGAAAATTGTGCATCTATGAACAACCCTGGGCTGCCTTCCAAGGACTCTATAACTCATGTTCTCAGTATTATTTATTTACTATTTCATCATCATCATCATTACGTGCTGTGTCGTATGATGTGGGCGATCATGGTCCTTGACCATGGTTGCTCTTGGCAAATTTTTCTGCGGAAGTGGTTTGCCATTGCCTTCTTCTGGGCAGTGTCTTTACAAGAGGGGTGACCCCAGCCATTACTGATGCTCTTCTCAGCTTGTCTGCCTGGCGTCAGTGGTCACATAACCAAGACTTGTGATGTGCACCGGCTGCTCCCGTGACTTCACATGACCCTGATCGAGGAGTTAAGCAGGTGCTACACCTTGCCCAAGGCTAGCAGAGGGAAGGAGTATCTTATACCTCCTTTGGCAGAGACACATCTCCGCCCCAACACCCAACATTTGCTGTTTATTTATTATTATTATTTATTTTATTGTATTTGCCCAGTTGACTTGTTTTGCACACAGTCTTTGTGTGTAGATTTTCATTGATTCTACTGTATTTCTTTATTCTACTGTGAATGCCCACAAGAAAATGAATCTCAGGGTGGTGCATGTTGATAAATGCATCCTTGATAATAAGTTTACTTTGAACTTTGTGAAATCATAGCAGAGAGTCACTCACTAATCTCTTAATGATAGGATTGAAGCTGTCTTTCAACCTGGTGGTGCGTGATTTTAGGGCCAGCATTTGTTAAAGGAGTAACGCACAGCAGAACTGATTTTTTTGTTTACAGGACCTTAATCTTCCTGTTGTGACTGGTAAAGTTGAATTTGTTTACGTACAGGAGAAATGGGAAATCCCTGCCACTGCGATAGTGCTACATCTACACACTGTAAGTGGCAGCAAAGTCTTGCTTGTTCCTACAGCAGAACAAGATGATAAATGGCTTACAACTGCACAGCCAAACTGGGCACAAATAACACACTGATGCCAACGTTTCTTACCTTGTGGGAATGATCTGACCACGACTGTTCATTCAACATGGAAACTGCCAACGGTTTTTTATCCAAGACTGATTTTCCCATCACTTATTTATTTGCTTGCAGTCTCTGTAAAGGCCTCGAGACCACATGCCCTTAATCTCAAAGAGAAGAGGATTCCAAAGAGCGGATTGTTGACTTCGGGAAGGGGAAGAGGTCTGCACTGGGCAATGGGCAGTGCAGGGAGTCAGTAGCTTTAAATTCCTGGGCGGTAACATATCGGATGTCCTGTTCTGGGTCTAGCACATGGATGCAATCATAAAGAAATCATGCCAGTGTCTTAACTTCTTAAAAATTTAGGGAGCAAGTTTCTACACAACTACTGATGAAAGTATTCTGACAGGTTGCATCATGGTCCGGTACAGCAATCCAAATATCCAGGAATGTAAGAAGCTGCAAAGAGTAGTTGGACTTTGCTCAGTTCATCATGGGAACATCCTCCCACTACCGGTCGTATTAACAGGAAGCACTGCCTCAAGACTCAGCATCAAAGAGCTCCACCATCCACGTTAGACCGCGCCATCTTCTCACAGCTACCATTGGGCAGGTAGTACAGAAGCCCGAAGTCCCACACCACCAGGTTCAGGAACAGCCACTGTCCTTCAACTGCTCAGTTCTCGAACCAACCAGAAAATCCCATACTGTATCTCGGCTGTTTTGCAACACTACCACCATTTTGTCCACTTGCACTAAAATGGGCTTTGACTTTTTTTTTTGTTTTAATTGCGTTTTGAGAATTAGAATCAGGTTTAATATCACCAGCAAGAGAAAATCTGCAGATGCTGGAAATCAAAGTAATATCACACAAAATGCTGGAGGAACCCAACAGACCAGACAGCTTCTATGGAAAAGAGAAAACAGTTGACGTTTCGGGCCGAGCTCATTCATTAGGACTCTTGTCTTCATCAGTTCTGATGAAGGATCTCAGCCTGAAGCCTCGACTGTTTACTCTTTCCACAAAGAGTATGCCTGACCTGCTGAGTTCCTCCAGCATTTTGTGTGTATTAATTTAATGTCATCGGCATACGTTACGAAATTTGTTGTTATGCAGCAGTACGTTGCAATACATAATAATAAAAAATGTGAATTACAGTAAATAGTGAGGTAGTGTTCATGGGTTCAATGTCCATTCTGAAATCTGATGGCCGGGAGGAAGAATCATTGTGTGTGTATCTTTAGGTTCCAGTACCTCCGCCGTGATGGTATCAATGAGAAGAGGGCATGTCGTGGGTGATGGGGATCCCTAATGGTGGATCCCACCTTTCTGAGGCATCAGTCCTTGAAGATGTCCTGGATGCTGGAAAGTCATGATTGAGCTGACTGAGTTTACAACGTTTTGCAGCTTTTATTGACACAGTGCCCCCATACTAGATGGTGATGCAACTAGTTAGAATGCTCTCCATGGTAGAACTGTAAAAACTTGTGGGTAACTTTGGTAACAAACCAAATCTCTCAAGCTCTGAAAGAAATATAGCCACTGTCATCCCCTCTTTGTAATTGCATCGATATGTTGGGCCCAGGATAGATCCTCAGAGATATTGACTCCCAGGAACTGGAAATTGCTCACTCTTTCCACTTCTGATCCCTCGAAGAGGTCTGATGTATGTTCCCTCATCTTACTCTTTCTGAAGTCTGAGGTTTTCTTGTAAAAACTGTATAATTTATGTTTTTTCTTGTGAATGCTGCTGAGGCAAAGCTATGTGCCCGCGATGCTGCTGCAAGTAAGTTTTTCTCTTCACCTGTTCACAGATGGGCCTGTGTAGATGATAAACTCCACTTTGACTTTGCTGTCACAACCAAGGGCAGGAAACCGAGAGAGGAAGCTGCTGGGTAGGGCAGTTAACAGAAGGAGCGAATCCTGCAGCCAACAGCAGAGATTCCACTGGTAGTAAGCCCCCAGGGAAGGATTACACAATAAAGGATGAGGCAGAATGGGGCACAACCCCATGTGTCATTGCAATACCTGAGCTGACTTTGCTTGACTCCCAAGCCTCTTTGAAGTTTCTCCCATCACGGTAAACACTTGAAAAGCTGACATGTTGTCTTACTTGGGAATGGTTCAATATTTCAAAGAGAAAGGAGTTACTTCAAAATTTCAGTGATGAATGTTTAATGAGAGAGGTTGTAAGCTGTCATGTATAATTTTGCAGTTAAGCCAACTTCCTCTCCAGTATTTTTCTTGTCAATAGCCCTGGTTCTACATGCAAAGACGTTGAGTCATGCACTGATAAGATTGAACAGGTTCCGGCAAACCTCTTTCTCATAGTTCCTAATGACCCAGAAAGCCAGTCTTCCCATTGATTTATGCTAGCTCTCAGAGCAATCCCACTTATAATCAGTGGCTATATTTTCAGTATACTTGTATGCCTGCTCAGTTATGCAAATATCTAATCAGCCAATCATGTGGCCGCAACACAGCGCATAAAAGCAGGTAGACATAATGAAGTTGTTGTTCAGATCAATCAGCAGAATGGGGACTAAATGTGACCTAAGTGACTTTGACCATGGAGTGATTGTTGGTGCCAGACAGGGTGGTTTGAGTATCACAGAAACTGCTGATCTCCTGGGATTTTCATGCACAACAGCCTCTGGAGTTTACAGAGAATGTAAAAAACAAACAAAGACGTCTAGTGGTGGGGGGTCTGTGGGTAAAATGCCTTGTTAATGAGAGAAGTCAGAGGAGACTGGTTCAAGCTGACAGGAAGGTGACAGTAACTCAAATAACCACACATTACAATAGTGGCGTGCAGAAGGTCAGCTCTTGAGGTGGGTGGGCTACATCAGCAGAAGACCTCACTGAGTTCCACTCCTCTAGTCAACAAAGAGACAACTGAGTGTATATCCCACTCCCCGATTATTTTCCTTCAATCTATTTTTTCATACGTGTCCATTAACAACCCCACTAATATTTCTACCAGACACCTACACCAAGGGAAATTTACACAAACCAAATAACTTACCAAACTGCACGTTGTTGCATTGTGAGAGGAAACGGGAGCGCCCAGGGAAGCTGAGAGACACTGAGGAATGTGCAACATGAGTACAATGGGCACCTGGATCAGTCCCAGTGGATTGTAGAATACCTAAACATGAGGACAAGTGGAAACATGGAAATAGAGACTTCACAGCTGGAGTTCAGGAGTGGAGAAAATGCTAGACTTTGGTATTAAGAGATGCAATGGCAGAGGATTTGGTAAACAATGACAATGATGGGCAGAACAATAGCGTAGTGGTTAGCATAATGCTTTACAGTGCCAGTGATCAGGGTTCAATTCCCATCGCTCTGTAAGGAGTTTGTACATTCTTCCCGTGACTGCATTGGTTTACTCCGGGTGCTCCAGTTTCCTCCCACATTCCATGGAGATACAGGTTAGTAAGCTGTGGGCATGCTATGTTCAAAGTTCAAAGTTCAAAGTAAATTTTATTATCAAAGTACATATATGTCACAGTATACAATCCTGAGATTCATTTTCTTGAGGGCAGACTTAACAAATCTATAGAATTGTAACTACAACAGAATCAATGAAAGACCATCCAACTAGGGCATTCAGCCAGACTCTAGAAGACAACAAACTGTCCAAATGGAAAAGAAGGAATGATAATAATAAATAAATAAGCAGAAAATATCAAGAACATGTGATGAAGAGTCCTTGGAAGTGAATCCATTGGTGGGGGAGCATGTCAATGATAAGGTGAGTGAAGCTGAGTGAAGTTATCGTCTTTGGTTCACGAGCCTAATGGATGAGGGGTAGTAACTGTTCCTGAATCTGGTAGTCCAAGTCGTGAGGCTCTCGTACCTTCTATCTGATGACAGCAGCAGCTCGAAAAGAGCATGACCTGGGTGCTAGGAATCCCCGATGACATAGATGTGCTCAATGGTTGGGAGGGAAGTACCTACTAGTTTTTGTAGAATCTTCTGTTCAAGGGCATTGGTACTTCCATACCAGACTGTAGTGCTGGAGACATGGCAACACCTGAGGGCTGCCCCCAGCACATCCTTAGACTATGTTGGTCATTGATGCAAATGACATATTTCACTGCATGTTTCGATATTTCAATGTACATTTTTTGAAAAATAAAGCTAATCTTTACATCAATCAACATCAGTGCAGTTGTTGACAAATTTCACAATATATGCCAATGATATTAAACCTGATTCTGATTCTGATAACAAAAGAGAGATTACAGAAGACAATTTTTCTGTAAGTATTTGAGGACTCGTTAGTAGAGCTGATAGTGGAGAACTTGTGGATGTAGTGTTACTGGAGACACAGGTTACTGCTGATGGTTGGAATATGAAGCAACACACAAAATGTTGAAGGAACTCAACAGGCCAGGCAGCAACTATGGAGGGAATTGGACTGAACAGAATTAAACAGGAATAAAACCAATGAGTATTTGGTACCAGACCTCTCTACTAGCCTTGCCTTTGGGTGTAATTGCAGAGTGCCTGACCATTCAAGGTCTCTGGGATAAACATTCAATGCCCACATTCCACAACTTGAAATATCATTCTCAGATGGGACAGTAAGCCCACCTTCTAAAGTGCCTGTGAAAATAAAACAGTTCCATGACCAACCCAACAGTTGTCCCTCAGTTACTATCATTGAAACATCTGGTCATTTCGCGCAAGCAGAATAAGTGCTACATTTACCCCTACACCTCCTTCCTCCCTACCATTCAGGGCCCCAAACTGTCCTTCCAGGTGAAGCGACACTTCACCTGTGAATCTGTTGAGGTCATCTACTGTATCCAGTGCTCCTGGTGTGACCTCCTGCATATCAGTGAGACCCAACGTAGATTGGAAAAGCACTTCACTGAGCACCGTCCACAAAAAGCGAGATTTCCCAGTGGCCACCCATTTCAATTCTACTTCTCATTCCCATTTCTACATGTCAGTCAATGGCCTCCTCTACTTCCAGGATGAGGCCACACTCAGGTTGGAGGAGCAACAATTTATATTCCGTCTGGGGAGGCTCCATTATGGTGAACATCGATTACTTGAACTTCCATTAATTCTCCCCCCACCATTCTCCATTCCCATTTCCCTCTCTCGCCATATCTCCTTACCTGCCTATCACCTCACTCTGGTGATCATTCCCCTTCCCTTTCTCCCGGGGCGTATCTACGGAAAATATCGCCTATGGCAAGCACTGAAATTGTGCCCCTGTTCAAACATCTGACACCCATCTTTTAGATAACTTTACCATAATATCAGCTCAAAAATACAAGTCAAGCTCGTTAATCTTTTAATTAACAAATTATGGCACTACATGAAAATTATAACTGCACCTTCCTTGCTTTCACTGATGCAAGTTGGTCTATGATGTGATCAAAGTCAGTTTTTTCAGTTTCTTCTCTTTCTACACTCAGCAGAGCAAGATCAGAGAGTCTGCCTTGACCCATGGAGGCTCTCCAATATGGAACTTGCCGAATGATCTCTCACAGCTGGCGATGGAAACTGTGATGGTTCGGATTATCTGAATAGCAATGTGAAGATTGGGGAAGATGCTTTCATCTCCATACTGAACAATAAATTCAAGAAGCTCTTCAGGTCTTGATATTTTCATGTTGACCCACCTTGATAGCAACATTCTACAATCCAAAATTTTTTCATATAGCTGCTGTCCATCAACATCAGAGCTGTACAATTCGCCCAAATTTTCGCACTTCTTCTTTAGGTCGTTACTGTCATTGCTGTACTACAGTCCCTCGACATCGAGAAGGAACCCAAACTTGGCGTCAGTGTCGTGCAAACGAGCGAGGCTTTCGTCCATTTCTCTGTTAAGACGGTCGAGTGTTCTCTTCCTTTCGTGACTCTTTCCATTTCCTCCTTAGCTGTTAACCCAGCGCCTCGAGTTCTCATCAGCCATTCGTTTCTTTCGTCTCTGACGTCTTTCAACTTCAATATTCCATTCTTGACAGAGACCGACTCCTCCTTTGAGTGACTCGCTGACCAACACTTCTCTTTCATCATAAAAATGATTTCGGAGGGCTTTCAAATCCAGGGCAGCATCGTGGAAATTCATGCTAGGATTCTGCTGCCTCTTTTGAACACAGTCAATGCGAATGAGTACTTTGTTCCAAAATCTTAGCAAAATCAGAAAGTCGTAACTCAACATACGGTTGTACAGCTGCCTTGCATCACTTCTTGTTTCACTGGCCTCATTTTCATTGTCTATCATGTCCTGGAGAACTTGAAGTATCTCCTCAAGGTACTTGTTGACGGGCTTCACTGCTTCTGTCCTTGCACTCCACCTGGTTACAGACTCCGACTTAACAATCACAGGCACGGCGTTTTTGAGTTTTCCCCAGCGCTGTGTTGAACGAGGGAAAAACACGTAGAGAGCTTCAATGGTTCCAAAAATTGTGACCATCATTATATCCTGCTTGGCTGTATGTACACCCACCAAGTTGAGTGAGTGATTGTCGAAATTCACAAGCACTGCTAGGTTGTTTTTCTCACTTATTCTTTGATGAACACCATTTCTGTGTCCAGCCATCACGGCAGCCTTGTCATAGCACTGTGGCCGACAATCTTGTAGCTCCATTTCATCCTTCTCCAGCTGTTTCAAGATGTCTTCAACCAAGCTCTCAGCATCCTTCTGGCTTATCTGGATTAAACCGAGGAAGGACTCTCTTAACGCGAACTGTTTTTCTCTCAAAATCAACTTCCACATACCTCACTACTTCTGACATCTGCTCACGGTGTGCCTGATCAGGGGTCAAGTCGAACATGAGGCCATAGTACTTGGCTTTATGAATGTTTCTCAGTAAACTCTGGCGAACAGTGGATGCCATCATGTGGGTGAATTCGTTCTGGACACCCAGTGAAAGATAAGACGTGGATCCAGGATGACTTTCCAAATGAGTGAGGTGTTCTTTTATGACGGGGTCCAAGATGGCCAGTAGCTTCAGTAAGCCAAGGAAATTTCCCACATTGGAGTCATCATCCAGCTAAAGTGACTCCCTGTGTCCTCGCAAAGCCAGGTTCTGAGTTGTAAGGAATTTTATGCAGTGAAGGATTCTCATCAAGATATTATGCCACTTCTGCTTTTCCTTCACGATCTGTGACTGAAATACCGCGTCAATAACTCCTCTGTTTCCAGCTAAATTTCTTTCCATTTCTTTCCACTGTCTGACTTTAATAGAAACTGCTCAGTGGTGTCCCCCTTCAAGTGACGCCCAGGGCACGTGCCATACCTGCCATACCTTAGATACGCCACTGCTTTCTCCCATAGACTTCTAGCCTCTCCCATCAGATTCTCCCTTCTCCAGCCCTTTATCTCTTTCACCAATCAACTTCCCAGCTCTTTACCTCACCCCTCCCTCTTTCCCAGTTTCGCCAATCACCTCCTAACTTGTGCTTCTTCCTCCCCTCCCACACCTTCTTACACTCACTTCTCCCCTTCCTTGCCAGTCCTGATGAAGGGTCTCGGCCTGAAAGGTCGACTGTTTACTCTATTCCATAGATGCAGCCTGTAATGTATGGATCTATTTCTTTTAGAGCAATGAACCCCGTAAGCAGTACGTATGGATTGTTGTTTATGCATGCATATTAATCTGTGTCTACTCATGGGTACTGATTTGTTGTCTGCGTACGCGCTGTTGTCTACACACACACATTGCTCTCCTCAATCTCTCTCGTTGTAATGTGAATACACCAGTGAAAGCCATCCCCCACATGCGTGCTTTTATTTAATTGATATGTAGCTGTGCACAGACAAAACAAAATGACAATGAGTACAAACCAGAATGTCAGAAAATACCATGAACTGCATTGACAGTTATGGGACGAAACAGTGAGAGTTACAAGAGCACAAGAAAGCTGAAGGACGCGTGAGTAACAGTGAAAGACGTACAGAATTTAGACCGTAAGACCATAAGACCATAATTTAAAGTGAAAATAACTTGGCAATGGCTTCATTTGGGAAAGTTAGCGAATTTGATAGTGCCATGAAGGCTGGGAGTTGTATATTGAGAGGGTGGAACGACATTGTAATGCTAGCAACATAGAGGAGCTAAAGACAGCTCCCACACTTCTTAGTTTAATGGGTGCAAGGACATACAGTGTCTCACACAACCTAGTAACACCTGAAAAGCCAGCAAGCAAGAAATTTGACAAAATTATTACAATTTTATAAAATCACCTGAGCCTTAAACCACTGGCAATAGCTGAGAGATTTAGATTTCACAAAAAGAACCAGTCAAAAGATGAAGGCATTTCTGAATACATGGCAGAACTGTGCAAATCTTCCCAGTACTGTGACTTTGAAGATGGACTTTCTGATGCATAAAGGGATAAGCCTATATGTGGCTTACATAGTTAAAGCACACAAAGGAGGCTACTGTCTGAAAGAGACCTAACCTTAGAAAGGGCATTGACCATTGCAATATCATTAGAGACTGCAGCAATGGATGCAGCAGAACTACAGAAAAGGAGGTTGGAATGTGAAATGCCCAAAATGTCCCTGAATGGTTCAAAAATCCAAAGATGTTACTGATATGGCAAATCCTCCCTTGATACAAAAGACTGTTGGTACAAGGAAAAAGTCTGCAGAAAGCGTCACAGATAAGGTCACATAGAGAGAACATGCAAGGCAGACAAAAAGCACGACCAAAGAGAAAAAACACACAAAGTGAAGTTCAACACACAAAAGTAAGCAAATGCGTAGAGTGATGAAATATGAAACAGACAGCACTGAGTCTGATAAAGGAGAACTGTATTGCCTAGAAGTGCATAGCATAACTGAAGCAGATCACAAAATCACCTGGAACACAATAGATGTGTCCAATGTAAAACTGAAAATGGAACTGGATAGAGGGTTAGCTTTGTCTATAATTCCAGAGACTGACTACAATAGACTGTTTTCTAAGGTACCATGAGAGAAGACCTCAGTGGGGCTAAAGACCTATAAAGGTGAAAAAGTGTCTCCTCAATGCCAGCTGAAGGTAACTATAATGTATGGAGGCCCAACACAACAGTTAGAGCTTTATGTAAAAGTGGAGGGCCAGTACTTTTCGAAGATGAATGATTGAAAAAGCTCCAACTAGACTGACAATCAAAGTTCTCAGTGTGACATCAACAGGCAACTGCACTCCAAGTGGTAGCACTAACCAGAGACTGGCACAGCTGCTTAATGCTAATCAGAAAGTCTTTGAGAAGGGGATTGGTAAACTTAAAGGCATGGAGGCCAGAATTGTATTGAATGTAGCAGCAACACCAAGATTCCATAAAGCACGTCCAGTGCCTTATGCACTACATCCAACTGCAGAGCTTGGAGGAATCTGGAATTCTCTTCAAGGTTGAGTGGAGCGATTGCGTCATGCCCATTGTCTCAGTGATCAAGAAAGGGAAGGCCAGAGCCGTTCGCATATGTGGGGATTTCAAGGTGAGCATCAACCCGGTGCTGCCTACAATGCAGTATCTCCTGCCACGAACAGAAGGCATTTTTGCATCTTTGGCAGGTGGGGAGAGGTTTTTAAAGATTGATTGGCTGCAAACCTATCTGCAAATTGAAATTGAAGAGTCAAGCAGGAAGTTCTTCACAATCAACACTCACAAGATACTGTTCCAGTATAATCGATTTGTCTTTGGCATCCCATCAGCCCCAGCAATTTGGCAAAGAGCTATGGACCAAATGTTCCAAGATATCTCAAGGAACACAATGTTAGCTTGATGACAACATCGTGACTGGCAAGAACGATGGAGAGCACCTCCAGAGCCCGGGTTAAGTGCTTACCAACTGAGTGAGTATGGTCTGTGTGCAAAGATAGAGAAATGTGAGTTTTTCAAGAATGAAATCTCATATTCTGGACATGTCATTGACAAGCATGGCTTACATAAGTCTTAAGAGAGTATTGAAGAAGTACTACAGACAGCCGAACCGGAAAATGTGTCACAACTCAGGTCACAGTAGGGGCCTTGTAAAATACTGCCACCAGTTTCTCCCAAACACTGCACCCATTGAATGCACTTTTACAGAAAGGGGCAAAGTGGGAATGCTCAGAAAGATGTGAAAGAGCATTCAAGGAAACAAAGAGACTAATAACATCCAATGTACTGCTCACCCATTGTGACCCATCCCTGCCCATCAGACCGGCATGCAATGCATCCCTTGTGGCATTAGAACCATTTTGTCACACGTTATGAATGACGGCTCTGAACGCCCGATTGCATTTACGCCAAGATCACCGATGATCGCAGAAAGCGTCCGCGCACAGATCGACCGAGAGGCCCTTAGCCTAGTATGGGGAATAAAGAAGTTCCACCACTACCTCTGTGGACAATCGTTTACGCCAGTGACAGACCACCAGCCCTTTGTATCCATTTTCAATCCCAGGAAGGGAATTCCAGTGATGACTGCTACCCAGTTACAATGTTAGGAACTCATCCTCGGAGCCCATTCTTATGACATAGATTTCAAGGGTACCAAACTACACATGTGTCTTGGCACATCTTCCACTATTAGCAACTGAAAAGGAAAAGTCTTCATACTGTGACCCAGCAGAAGTATTCCACACGCACTGGTGGACCAGCTGCCAGTAACAAATTCCGAAGTACAAAGGGAAACAACAAATGACCTGACATTGTCAAAGGCCTATGAAGTCAGCATGCAAGGATGGCCAGCTCATGGTAACCCAATGTTTCCAGAGTTCTTAGCGAGACAAGACCAACTGTTGGTGGGTCAAAGAACTCTGATGTGTGGATTTCATGTTGTGGTTCCCTCTAAACTGTGCACCAGAGTGTTAGAAAATCTGCATGAAGGACTCCTGACCACAGGCAAGATGAAGAGTCTCACCCAGAGCTACGTGTGGTTGTCAGGAATAGATAAACAGATTGAAAATTTGGCCAAAAGCTGTTTGGGATGCCAAAAAGTTTGAAATGCAACCCCCACAGGCACCATTACACCCATGGGAGTGGCCATCATCACCATGGCAAAGAGTACATATTGACTTTGCTGGGCCGTTCATGGGCTCCATGTTTCTGGTTGCTGTTGATGTTCATTCGAAGTGGCCAGAGGTTATACCAAATGAAGTCAACCACCGTATCAAAGGGTGTCTTCGCTCTGAGGACTATCTTCACCAGAAATAGCTTACCATAACAAATTGTGAGTGACAACAGACCACAATAGACGTCAAAAGAATTCCAACTGTTCATGAAGCAAAATGACATCAGACATTTCAAATCAGCTTCTCACCACTCAGCGATGAAGGGGTTAGAGGAAAGGTTTTTCCAAACCTTCAAGAAGCCCATTAAAGCTATGGACAAAGAGGACATTTCTCTACAGCACTAGGTGGACAATTTCCTTTTTGTAAAACAAAACACTGTTCATGCGACGACAAATCAAACATCTGTAATGTTGCTCATGAACAGGAATCTGAGATCTCGCACAGACCTCCTGAAACCAGATCTACAGAGGGAAGTGCAGAATAAACAGTTCAGCCAGTTGCCAAGTGAAGCAGCAAGGAGCTTCAAGATTGGACAGGACCTCATGTGCGGTACCTTGTCAAAGGCCTTCTGAAAATCCATGTACACCACATCTACTGTATCTCCTTTGTCTACCCTGCTTGTAATTTCCTCGAAGAATTGCAGTAGGTTTGTCAAGCAGGATATAACATAAGACTAAAGCCTTTATTTCTCTCTTCTTGGAGTCGTAGATTACTGCAGCACAGAAACTGGCCCTTCAGCCCATCAAGTCCAGGATGACCCAATCCTCTACCTAGTTTTACCTACCTAGACCATATTCCTCAAACATCTGCCAGCCAAACTTCTTTTAAATGTTTCCTGCATCTACCATTTCATCTGGTATCTCATTCTGCTCTCACACCACCCTGTGAGTCAAGAAATTATTTACTTTATTTTTATTTATTTACACGGTAACAGCCCTTTTCAGCCCAATGATCCCACACCACCCAATTGCATCCATATGACCTGTACGTCTTTTAAATGTGGGAGGAAATTTGAGCACCTGGAGGAAACCCACGCAGTCACGGGGAGAACTTACAAATTTCTTACAGACGATGACTGGAATTGAACCTTGGTCACTGGTGTTGCAATAGCTTTACCCTAACCACTACGCTAAGCATCCCCTCAGATTCCCCTGACCATTTTCACCTTTCACCCTTCACCTATAACCTCTAGTTCTAGTCTCACCTAACCTGAGGAGGAAAAGCCTGTTTGCATTTACCCTATCTGTACTCCTCATGATTTTGTGTACATCAGTAAGATCTCCCCTCATTTTCCTGTGCTCCAGAGAATAAAGTCTTTATCTATTCAACTGTTCTCTATAAGTCGGATCCTCTTGTCCAAGAAATGGTAGAAATGCCTGCAGTCAAAACTATAAACACCCAAACAGTTAAAATTCCCACTGTATAAATTGCCTACTTAACTTGCATAATTATGTATTCAGCATATGTTATTTGATTCCCAGTTCATTAGTTCTTCCTGCACTGTAGGCGAAATAAGTAAAATATTGATTAGTGCTTACAAATATTCAATCCCTGTGTCATTTTGCAGAATTCCACAGAACATTAAAACTAGCTCCCATTGCCAGAGATATTATAGTTTCCACTATAACCTACAGCTTAAATGGCGAGCTGCATGTGATAATTTGCATTCAGCTAATATTGAAAAGCTTTTACTTTATAGGATGACCCTGAAGGTTTTAGTCACCTGGGGAATCATCGGTTAATTACCAATACCAAATACCATCAGGTTGTTTTATAACCCATGGACAGCAAGGCACAAGGCGGACACTCGAGAGTGTGTAATTAAAGCATTCCTTTCTCTGCAGCCAATCCCTCTCCCTCTCCACTTTCACTACACTGGAATCTTCAGGAGCACAAAGTACAGCATTGTCTGGTCAAATGAATGGGGCAGTTTAATTGATGTGATTGGTCTAACTATGCACAGTGACATATGGAGCTTAGTCTGCAGCTAGCAGACTAGAGTAGTGCAGCCAATCGTCATCTCCAAGTGACACCCACTTGGTTTGGTCTCTATCAAATGGATTGATGAATTGTTCCTGGCCCCTGGAGACAGAGGTCCTCAGGTTCAGATTCCTTTCAGTTTGATGCAGCATATGCACACACACAAGTGCATACACAAGCACTAACATGCACAAGCACACACAGAAACACACATGTGGAGTAGTGTAATTGGTGGAAACATATATAATTCACAGCCACCGACATTGAGTCGGGGTTCACTTTAAGAGGCTGCTCAGATGTGATGACATAATTCCATAAAGTACTTTTACCGTGCTTTGTGTTCAGTGTTTGGAGTACAATAAATGAGCTGTTACAGTTTTTCTTAAACATAAAATGCCTCTGCCATTTTATAAAAACCTACACACGAAATTCACACACACGTACACAGACCCGCACACTCACACACACGCATGCACATACATGCAGTTCTCTATTTTGCTCTCTACCTCACTATTTTGCCCCCCTTTTGCACTGTTAAAAATATATTCTTATTGTAATTTATATTTTTTATATATTGCAAAGCAACAAATTTCATGACATGTCGGTGATAAAAAACCTGATTCTGTTCTGTTTCTCCTACACACATACACATAAATGCACACACATGAATGCACGCGTGGACGGGCACACGCATTCACATCTGCACACGGATGAGCACCATCAGTTATAGATGCAGGTGCATGGACATTTGCATACGCACTTGCACCAATGGACCCATGCACACCTGCATGCAAATGAGCACCTGCACATAAGCATGTGAACATATATGCCATATCATGTTTAACCATCACCGACTTTATCCGCTCAGGGGATCTCCCATCCACTGCTACCAACCTTATAGTTCCCACACCCCGCACTTCCCGTTTCTACCTCCTACCCAAGATCCACAAACCTGCCTGTCCTGGCCGACCTATTGTCTCAGCTTGCTCCTGCCCCACCGAACTCATTTCTGCATACCTCGACACTGTTTTATCACTCCTTGTTCAATCCCTTCCGACCTATGTTCGTGACACTTCTCACGCTCTTAAACTTTTCGATGATTTTAAGTTCCCTGGCCCCCACCGCTTTATTTTCACCATGGATGTCCAGTCCTTATATACTTCCATCCCCCATCAGGAAGGTCTCAAAGCTCTACGCTTCTTTTTGGATTCCAGACCTAATCAGTTCCCCTCTACCACCACTCTGCTCCATCTAGCGGAATTAGTCCTTACTCTTAATAATTTCTCCTTTGGCTCCTCCCATTTCCTCCAAACTAAAGGTGTAGCTATGGGCACCAGTATGGGTCCTAGCTATGCCTGCCTTTTTGTTGGGTTTGTGGAACAATCTATGTTCCGTGCCTATTCTGGTATCTGTCCCCCACTTTTCCTTCGCTACATCGACGACTGCATTGGTGCTGCTTCCTGCACGCATGCAGAACTCATTGACTTTATTAACTTTGCCTCCAACTTTCACCCTGCCCTCAAGTTTACCTGGTCCATTTCCGACACCTCCCTCCCCTTTCTAGATCTTTCTGTCTCTGTCTCTGGAGACAGCTTATCCACTGATGTCTACTATAAGCCTACTGACTCTCACAGCTATCTGGACTATTCCTCTTCTCACCCTGTCTCTTGCAAAAACGCCATCCCCTTCTCGCAATTCCTCCGTCTCCGCCGCATCTGCTCTCAGGATGAGGCTTTTCATTCTAGGACGAGGGAGATGTCTTCCTTTTTTAAAGAAAGGGGCTTCCCTTCCTCCACTATCAACTCTGCTCTTAAACGCACCTCCCCCATTTCACATACATCTGCTCTCACTCCATCCTCCCACCACCCCACTAGGAATAGGGTTCCCCTGGTCCTCACCTACCACCCCACCAGCCTCCGGGTCCAACATATTATTCTCCGTAATTTCCGCCACCTCCAACGGGATCCCACCACTAAGCACATCTTTCCCTCCCCCCCTCTCTCTGCATTCCGCAGGGATCGCTCCCTACACAACTCCCTTGTCCATTCGTCCCCCCCATCCCTCCCCACTGATCTCCCTCCTGGCACTTATCCGTGTAAGCAGAACAAGTGCTACACATGCCCTTACACTTCCTCCCTTACCACCATTCAGGGCCCCAAACAGTCCTTCCAGGTGAGGCATCACTTCACCTGTGAGTCGACTGGGGTGATATACTGCGTTCGGTGCTCCCGATGTGGCCTTTTATATATTGGTGAGACCCGACGCAGACTGGGAGACCGCTTTGCTGAACATCTACGCTCTGTCCGCCAGAGAAAGCAGGATCTCCCAGTGGCCACACATTTTAATTCCACATCCCATTCCCATTCTGACATGTCTATCCACGGCCTCCTCTACTGTAAAGATGAAGCCACACTCAGGTTGGAGGAACAACACCTTATATTCCGTCTGGGTAGCCTCCAACCTGATGGCATGAACATCCATTTCTCTAACTTCCGCTAAGGCCCCACCTCCCCCTCGTACCCCATCTGTTACTCATTTTTATGCACATATTCTTTCTCTCACTCTCCTTTTTCTCCCTCTGTCCCTCTGAATATACCTCTTGCCCATCCTCTGGGTCAACCCCCCCCCCCTGTCTTTCTTCCCGGACCTCCTGTCCCATGATCCTCTCGTATCCCCTTTTGCCTATCACCTGTCCAGCTCTTGGCTCTATCCCTCCCCCTCCTGTCTTCTCCTATCATTTTGGATCTCCCCCTCCCCCTCCAACTTTCAAATCCCTTACTCACTGTTCCTTCAGTTAGTCCTGACGAAGGGTCTCGGCCTGAAACATCGACTGCACCTCTTCCTAGAGATGCTGCCTGGCCTGCTGCGTTCACCAGCAACTTTGATGTATGTTGCTTGAATTTCCAGCATCTGCAGAATTCCTGTTGCTTTTGTTCATGTTTAACATCTGTGTTTGCCCTCTGAGTGACTTTTGTCCAAGACCAGAGGTGCAACTCTGCGGCTCTGGCAGAACTATAGCAATGTGGCTTTCAGCGCCCGCCCACAGGAGAAGCCAGGGACTCGATTTACTCTCTCGTCTACAAAATGGCGCCACTGCACCTCTTCACTCTTGCACTGCACTTTCAATCTTTACAATTTTCCTTGTGATCAACAAGGTCTCTACTCAGTCATCTGAGTCCATGCCATCTTGTGGAGTAACCCCACTTCAAACTAATTTTCCCCTCATTCTCACCATTCTCCCCCCCCCCCACTGTACCATTCACCTACACACCTAACAGTAATCTACAGCACTCATTTAAGATGGGGGAGCATTTGAGCCTATGCTGTCATGGGTAGTGGAGGTATAATTTGCCCATCAGTGCTGATCACCCCATCCTTGACCAAGCAGTTCCACCGTGAACACGATCTGTTATGAGTCAACATGATGCTTTCAGATCAGGTCCTGCTTAGCACATACCTCTGCCGCACTGCTCGGGTGTGTTTCTGGGGAACAGGGGCTGGCGACCCTTGCGCCTGTTATCACTGAGCAGCAGTCAACCATCTGATTGGCCTGTCAGAGTTCTCTATGAGAACTAGTTGACTTGATCAGCATTTCTGACCTGGCTATTGTTCACGATTGTACTTAATTAAAAAAAAAATCACATGTGCGGGCACATGAATTCACAGACTTGCAAAAATGCAAATCCATCATCGAGGACCTCCACCATCCAGGCCACGCTCTCTTCTCACTGCCATCATCGGGAAGGAGGTACAGGAGCCTCAGGTCCCTCACCACCAGGTTCAGGAACAGTAATTATCCCTCAACCATCAGGCTCCTGAACCGGAATGGATAACTTCACTCACCCCAACTCTGAATTGATTCCGCAACCTATGGACTCACTTTTAAGGACTCAACAAGTCATGTTCTCAGTTTTATTTGTAAGCTATTTATTATTATTAGTTTTTTCTTGGTATTTGCTCAGTTTGCCTTCTTTTGCACATTGATTATTTGTCTTTCTTATGCATACAGTTTTCATTGATTCCACTGTATTTCTTTGTATCTACAAAATAAATCTCAGCATTGTATATGGTGACATATACATACTTTGATAGTAAATTTACTTTGGATTTGAACCTTAAAAAGATACATGGTATCTTTACCCTTCCTCGAGCAGTGAAAGGAATGTGACTAAACAGACAGAGTGACACAGTGGTTAGCGTAATGCTTTAAAGTGCGAGCGATCAGCAGATCAGCATTCAATTCCTGCTGCTGTTTGTACGTTCTTGTCAGGGCGCTGGAGCAGGGATCCAATCGCAGACCCAGTACTGTGCACACAGTGATATTAATTGAGTAGCAAATCCCGAGGTGCAAACAAAGTCGGCGTCAAAGTTCAAGCAGAGATCAAAACATCCAGAGAAATCCAAAAACCAGAATCGGGAAACAGACAGAGTCGATATTCAGATGGACAGAGTTCAGATACAAATGCTGGAAAGGCTATGGAAAACTCACTGGCACAATCTGGCAACAAACAGGTGAAAACACAGGACTGAAATACACTGAGCAATAAACAGAGAGGCAGGTGATAGGTGGAGCACAATGAGACCCAGGTGGCAGCAATACAGGTAATAATGAGAAACAGATGCGAGACGGAGTACTCAGTAATACAGGAGCCGGAGTAGAGCAGGAGTGGGGACAAGAGCACATGGCAATACAAAACCACAGACTGACAGCTCGGAGGAAACACACAGAAAGATAGAGTTCAACTGGAGGTACTGACAGTTCTCCCCCATGACCACATTGGTTACCTCCAGGTGCTCTGGTTTCCTCCGACATTCCAAAGACCCGTGGGTTAGGGTTAGAAAGTGCATGCTGCATTGGCACCAGAAGCATGGTGACTCCTGCGGGCTGTCACCAGCACATCGTCAGACTGTGTTAGTTTTTGATGCATTTCACTGTATGTTTTGATGTTTCAATGTACATGTGACAAATAGAGCTAATCTTTACCTTTATCTATTTACAGTCAGCTGAATTCTTATTTGACATGCACATGGAGGGATGAATCATTTTCCAAAATTGTACATTTTTTGCTAACGAGAAGCATTAAACTGACAGAAATCTCAGGAATCGTGATCATTCTGTTAATTAACGCAAACCAATTATGATGTTGTCCTTTGAACTGTGTGTGGTGGGGACATGTTAGAGGGCAGTGAAGAATTCAGGACATTGCATCAAATCACACGGAGGCCTGACCAGATAAGGAGAGCAGAATGGCTTCCCTGACAGAGCTAGGACCTACACTATCGAACCAGATGTGAGGCTTTTATGTGTGTGTGTGGTATAATTGTGTATATATGTGCTCGTTGATATCTATGTGTGTGAATGCATGTGTGTGTATGTGTCTCTTGTGTGTTTGTGTGTCTCTGTCTGTATGTCTGTGAATATGCTACTGTGATTGTGTTTATGTGCATTTGTATATTTGTATGTGTGTGTGAGAGCTGTTTCCCTGCTCCTTGCTTCCTGGACACATGTACACCAGTCCTTCCTTCTTCCTGCCCTGTTCAGAGGCCCAAGTCTCAACTGCTTCTCATTTGCAGAGGGAGGGAGAGAGAAAAAAACGTTCACTTCTCTACCATATTTTTCCTTTAACAAAAACTACGCTGAACTCGCAACTGACCAGTAGATTGTGCCTGACCAGGAGGCTGCACGGAAGCCCCCCTCCCCAAAGATCCCATGCATAAAAGTTGCTTCAAACCACGCCAAACACTTTGCTCGCCTTTCACTCCCCAAAGATCTCCCAGCACAAGGGAGGGACTTGGGCAAAGAATACCTTGTACCCGATTCCCTATCTGCGTGTATTCCATGCCAACAGAGTGAAAAATAAGAAGGAGTCTGGAATTCGGCGAGAACTAAACAGACCGCCAAACAACCAGCGCCTGCAAAATAAAAGGAGGAAAATAGAGAGAGAGAGAGAGGGGGAGAGGGAGAGAGAGAAGAGAGAGCAAACCGTCTCCTTAACTGCTTTCTGTATCAGTGACCCCCATTGTTCCACTAGAGAGAGCCCATGGCAGAGCCATACACTGGGAGCAAAGGCTCCTCCAGCCAGTGTGAGTATGTGTGTGTATGTGGGTGTGTGTGAGTGTGAGTATGTGTATGTGTGTAAGTATGTGTGTGTGAGTGTCTGTGTGTGTGAGTATGCTGTTTGCTTACACTATTGTTTTATATGATTTGGGTTTTTTATGCATATTGGGTGTTTGATGGTCTTTTTTTTAATGGGTTAGTTTGTGCGTCTTTGTTTCATGGCTGCCTGCCAGGAGATGAATCTCAAGTTGTATAATGTATACATAGTTTGAAAATAAATGTATTTTGAACTTTGAAAGTGACGTGAGGTTGTTCATAAGGTGACTGACGGGAAATAGTGAAGTAGTGGTGGAGTTAATGGGTGGAGGTGTTGGTCAGCCTTACTGCTTGGGGAAAGTAACTGTTTTTGAGTCTGGTGGTTCTGGAGTGGATATTACATGGCTTCCTTCCTGATGGGAGTGGGGCAAACAGCCCATGTGCAGGCGGGGTGGGATCCTTTATGATATTACTGGCCTTTTTCCCCGCCGCTATCTGAGTAGACTATATGTCGTTGATAGTGAGTAGGCAGGTGCCAGTGATGTGTTGGGCAGTTTAGACTACCCATTGTAGAGCCCTCTTGTTCCCCATGGTGCAGTTTCCGTACCAAGCAGTGGTACAGCTTGTGATGAAGCTCCCTACTCCACACCTGTATAATGACATGAGCATGGACGTGCAAAGTCC
This sequence comes from Mobula hypostoma, assembly GCF_963921235.1. Lineage (NCBI taxonomy): Eukaryota > Metazoa > Chordata > Chondrichthyes > Myliobatiformes > Myliobatidae > Mobula > Mobula hypostoma. The sequence goes on along the minus strand of NC_086114.1, from coordinate 7,613,745 downwards.
AGCTCTCTTCAGCCTTCTCAGAACGTAGAGGCATTTGTGAGTTTACGTGACTGTGTTCTGGGACCGTGAGAGAATGTGTGTGATGTGTACTCCCAGGGAAATAGAAGTTACAGATTGTGGGTGTGTATGTGTGTGTCTGTGAGAGAGTGTGTGTGTGTCTGTGTGTGTGACGTACAGCCCAGGAAACAATGGCTTGACGTATGTATGTGGAATAAAATCTGCATAAATACAAACACCAGCATGTATTTACAATGTAAACAGGATTATAGGAAGTGGTTTAAAGTGTTTACAGTTACAGTGACTGAGGTAAGAGATGAAGGGAATGCGGGCTTGGTAGAGTGGTTGATCAGATTAATTACCCAGGGGAAGAAACTTTTAAGAATGCATTAAGCTTTTATTTTAAAAGCCTGATAGTGCTTTCCAGAAGGGAGCATTTTGAAAAGCCAGCTTGCAGGGTGGGTAGTGTCTGCTATGGCTTTTCCTGTCCCCTTCTTTGTACTGGACTCACACAAGTCCCACCTACCCACCCACCCACCCGAGGAGTAGTTCACAGTGGCCAGTCAGTCTACCTGTTAGCAAGTCCTTGGGATGCATTTGAAACTGGAGCACCCAGGAGAGACCCACGTGGTCACAGGGAGAACATGCAGACTCCACACAAACAGTACTTGATGTCAGGATCAAATATGGATTGCTTGAAATTGTTAACTCACCCTAAGTATACTGGCTAGCCATCCTAATAGATTAGCATTTAAGTGCACCACAAAGTAAAAAGAGCAAAGAAAAAGCTGATGTCTATTGTTAAAGTTCCCTAGCCAATAACCTCTACACTGATGAATGTGTGGAATGGGCTGCCGGCGGCAGTGGTGGGGACGGAAGCGATAAGATCTGTTAAGAGACTCCTGGATGGATACATGGAGCTTAGAAAAATAGAGGGCTATGGGTAACCCGAGGTAGTTCTAAAGGTAAGGATGTGTTTGGCACAGCTTGTGGACTGAAGGGCCTGTATTGTGCTGTAGGTTTTTTTATGTTTCTATGTTGTATACAGTATACATTGATAATAAATGTACTTTGAACTTCGAGTTTTGTGAAGTTTTGTGAAGAGTGAGGTCCCCATTGTTAATAATTTGACAATGAGCAAATAACTTCCTTTTAAGTGACTGAAAGTAGAGGGTGTATTGCTAGTAATGTGAGTATTGTGAGCAGTTTAGGACCCTTTATCTAAGAAATTATGTGGGGTTCAGAGGAGGTTCATGAGAATGATCCCGGGAATGAAACGGTTAACACGTGAGGAGAGCTTGATGGTCACTGGAGTTTAGAAGTTTGAGGGGAGATCTCAATAAAACCTATTGAATACTGAAAGGCCTAGATAGAGTGGATGTGGAGAGGATGTTTCTTATAGTGGAGGAGCCTAGCACTAGGGTACAGCCTCAGAATAGAAGGGCATCCCTTTATAAAAGAGATTTTAGCCAGAGGATGCTGAATCTATGGAATTCATTACCACAGAGGGCTGTGAAGGCCATCTGCATATTTAAAGCAGAGGCTAACAGCTTCTTGACTAGTCAGGACATCAAGGGTTATGGGGAGAAGGCAGGAAAATAAATCAGCCATGATGGAATGGTGTCGCAGACTTAATGGGCCAAATGGCCTAATTCTGCTCCTATGTCTTATGGTCTTTTAGTAACTTCTGCTTCTTTCAGTTTAAAGCAAGTGTCCACTTTGGGAAAATATGGTGAAGCATTAAAATTAGCCAGTGCTGCTTCAGTACCATTTTCTGTGTCTGTTCTGAATGGTCAAGTTGGCTCCTTCTGTGTAATCATTAGCAAAGTGTTGAGAGGTCAAACTAATAGGTCAAACAAGGATCTCCCAAGCAGGTCTTCATCAAAGAACTGGGTGCAAAAAGATGAATTAAAAGGGTCCTTCTTTGAAAAGGCTGGAAATTCCTCCCTAAGACAACTGCATATACGGTGACAGAACTGTCAGACTAACAAGAGAGTTTCACTCAGAGCCAAGTATCATTTTATACCACATATATAAGTGGTCATCTGCTTCCTGATGTGCTGATGGTGAGTCTCAGCCCAAAAAGGTTGACTATTTTTTTCCTCCTCCATAGGTGCTGCCTGACCTGCTGAGTTCCTCCAGCATTTTGTGGGTGGTGCTCTACATTTCCAGCATCTGCAGAATCTCTCAGATTTATGACGTGCCTCTTTACTATTGTCTGCTAAAACTGAGAGATAAAGGCTCTTGATACTAAGTCAATTGAACAGTGATTGATAGCTTTCTGTAAGCTGAAGGGACCTGGGTAGTAAACGGAGAGAGTTATAGACTGAAACCAAACCTCAATGTTCGGACAACATGCTCCAATTACCTTATCATGAGCCGAGAGTTTTGGTTGCATTGGGAGTATTATTTTCTCTGTAACATGATAGCAAAATACCCCTTACTCTGTTCAAGTTCTTGACGAAAGTTCTTCACACATTGTACCACCCAAGAAGCTCTCCCTCTGTTTCATTTTACGAATTCACTAGCCTGGAATTCCCGGAAAGGATGTCACATTTTTCCTCCTTGTGTCATCGCTTCAGGTCATATTTTTGTAAGTTGGCCTCGTAACTTAAGCAGTATGCTGATGAATTCTGAGTGGAGGAGGACAGTGGTCAATTACATTAATAGTCATGTCAAGTCAAGTCAAGTCAAGTCAAGTTTATTGTCATTTAACTATATACATGTATACCGTCTCCAGTATAACGTTTCTCTGGACCAGGGTGTAAAGCACTGTAGTTCACACAACACACATATAACACACGATAACTTAGGAAAGTAAGGATAAAATCTACAGATGATATATAATCAAAGTAAGAGGAACTCAGCAGGCCGGGCAGAATCCGTGGAAACGATCAGTCAATGTTTCGGGCCGGAACTCTGCATCAGGACTGAAGACGGAAGGGGCGGAGGCCCTATAAAGAAGGTGGGGGGAGGGTGGGAAGGAGAAGGCTGGTAGGTTCCAGGTGAAAAACCAGTAAGGGGAAAGATCAAGGGGTGGGGGAGAGGAAGCAGGGAGGGGACAGGCAGGAAAGGTGAAGAAGGAATAGGGGAAAACACAATGGGTAGTAGAAGGAGGCGGAACCATGAGGGAGGTGATAGGCAGCTGGGGGAGGGGGAAGAGTGAAACTGGGATGGGGGATGGAATTACCAGAAGTTGGAGAATTCAATCTTCATACCAAGGGGCTGGAGACTACCCAGACGTTTCCATGGATGCTGCCCGACCTGCTGAGTTCCTCCAGCATGTTGTGAGTGTTGCTTTGACCCCAGCATCTGCAGATTATTTTGTGTTTATAAACAAAGTAAAGTCCATAAATTAAATATTGTCAGGTACAGAACAGATTAGTCGAATGTGATGCGGCAGGGAATTCAGAAGCCTAATGGCCAGAGGGAAGAAACTGTTTCCCGTCCTGGCCATTGTTGTTTTATGCATCGAGTCTCCTGCCTGATGGTAGAAAGTCGAAGAGAATGTTGGATGAATGGCTGGGATCCTTAATAATACAAAGGGCCCTAACAGGAGTAAGCAATATGCTGACGTATCCTGAGTGGAGGGGGATAGTGGTCAATTACATTAACGCCTGCATGATAGTTTTAGAAGGAATAGGAAAATAAATTATTTTTGTCATAATTATGTAAGGTGCATTTATGACTGGAGTTAAATAACGCTACATATGGTACAAGGCAAGTGGAGATGATTGAAATGGAATGGGTCTAGGAGTGGAGTTAGCTTTTTATTCTCCTCCATAGATGCTGCCTGACCTGCTGAATTCCTCCAGCACCTTGTGTGTGTTGCAACGGGTCTAGCAGTTGTTTGTGATCTTGAGCCTCTCTACCTTCCCGCCACTGTCTGTACATCCTCCCTGAGAACATGTGGGTTTCCTCTGAGTGCTCCGGTTTCCTCCCACGTTCCAGACATAGAATCAGAATCAGGTTTATTATCACCGGCATGAGACATGAAATTTGTTAACTTAGCAGCAGCAGTTCAGTGCAATACATAATCTAGCAGAGAGAGAAAAAAATAAATAACAAATGAAATAAAAAATAATACTAAATAAACAAGTAAATCAATTACATATATTGAATAGATTAGTTAAAAATGTGCAAAAACAGAAATACTGTATATTAAAAAAAGTGAGGTAGTGTCCAAAGATTCAATGTCCATTTAGAAATCGGATGGCAGAGGGGAAGAAGCTGTTCCTGAATCGCTGAGTGTGTGCCTTCAGGCTTCTGTATCTCCTACCTGAAGGTAACAGTGAGAAAAGGGCATGCCCTGGGTGCTGGAGATCTTTAATAATGAACACTGCCTTTCTGAGACACCGCTCCCTAAAGATGTCCTGGGTACTTTGTAGGCTAGTACCCAAGATGGAGCTGACTGGATTTACAACCTTCTGCAGCTTCTTTCAGTCCTGTGCAGTAACCCCTCCATACCAGACAGTGATGCAGCCTGTCAGAATGCTCTCTACAGTACAACTATAGAAGTTTTTGAGTGTATTTGTTGACATGCCAAATCTCTTCAAACTCCTAATAAAGTACAGCCGCTATCTTGCCTTCTTTATAACTACATCAATGTGTTGGGACCAGGTTAGATCCTCAGAGATCTTGACACACAGGAACTTGAAGCTGCTCACTCTCTCCACTTCTGGTCCCTCTATGAGGATTGGTATGTGTTCCTTTGTCTTACCCTTCCTGAAGTCCACAGTCAGCTCTTTCGTCTTACTGACGTTGAGTGCCAGGCTGTTGCTGTGGCACCACTCCACTAGTTGGCATATCTCACTCCTGTACACCCTCTCATCACCATCTGAGATTCTACCAGCAATGGTTGTATCATCAGCAAATTTGTTGATGGTATTTGAGCTATTTTTAGCCACACAGTCGTGTGTATACAGAGAGTAGAGCAGTGTCAATAAGCTCATTGGTTACAATTGTGTAAATGGGTGTTGTGCGCTCTGTGGGCCAGACAGTCGGTCACCATGTTGTATTGCTAACTAAAATATAAATATACAAAAGAAACAAAACCAATGATGATTTATTGAAAAGTATCTGCAACTACTCAGCAAGCCATGCAGCATCTACAGAGGGACAGATCAATGCTCCAATCTGTGAACTTGTTGGTCAAGGATTCCCTCAAGTCAATAGGGATGTTGTATTTTCTTAGGGAGGATCTGAGAAGATTCTGTAAGTGTTTGCTCGGTCCTCCTGATGAGCCCTTGCTGACGACGTCTGCTTGGCCACCCACTCAGCTTGCAATCTAAAGCTTCATTTGATCACAACAATGAGGTGCAAATCCCACCTCAGAGATCCAGAAACCATATTATTATCAACATAGCACGAAGGTAATCTGTCTTTAGGAAATATAATTAAAGAATATATGTTGTCCAGGACACTGGGGAGAAGGTCCTTTAAAAAATTCTGTTGGAATAATTGTACACACATCTGAGAGGGAGAGACAGGTCAATGCTTAAAGTCTTAGTTGAATGTTGTCCCATGCCCTGTTGCTGTGATCATATACACACACACACACACACACACACACACACACACACACACACACACGACAGGGTGCCTCCAAACCTGCAGACATCAGGCCTCTGAATTCTGGACTTGCCATCGGACCTCTGTTGGACTGGATTTTGTGCTCGAGTCCACATCACAGACGGTTACCTTGAGGGTTAATTGACAGATTCTCTGGTGTCGAGCTGTAATGGTGGGATTCGTGCCAGCACCGATCTATACTTCCTACCTGGAACTCTTCCTAAAGCAATTTTAAGCCACTGACTCATGGGTCTATCGCACTGGAACTGCTCAGCACTGATTAGCAAACATAATTAAACATGACACAGTAACACCCAGCAATCTCTCGGTATTCTTGGAGTTAATCTTTTCATTAAAAATAATCAATTGATTGAGTTGGTACCATGGGAGCTGGAGAGTTTCAGTTCTGAGTTAGATGTTGGAGTCTGGTCCTGCATGGATTTGCAAACTAAATTAGCAGAAACTAGAGCACAGTGTAGAGTGGATGTTTGTGTACAACTGACATGAAATAAGAAGAAATAGCAGGGCAGAAGTTTATCAGTATCTTACTGAGTGTATCTTGTGAGATCTCAGACAAGTACATGAAGAGGAGAGGTTCAGAGTGATTTGGGCCATGTGTGGAGAGCTGGAGCTAGTTCTCTGTGTATGGATGAGTCGGGACAAAGGGCCAGTTTCCATGCTCTATGACTCTATTGAGAATGGAGGGGTCTCATATTCATTCTTAATCACTTGAGGTTACATTATCTGCCCTCACAGTTGGGACTCATTGATTAGGTTTTTGGAAAATTTCCTTTGATATCTAATAAATCCTGCTTGAGCCTACTCAGCAATGAAATCCTTGCTGCCCTTGGTATAGAGAATTCTAAACTTTTTCCACTTCCTGGACAAAGCAATTCCCCGGCCTTTATTTTGAGATGGTGCTCCCGATTCAAGGAGCTCCAGCTGGGAGAAACACAGTGTTCTGAAAAGCACCACTAGAATTTGTGGTAATCACTACTTATTGTTCAGAATGCAAGGAAGTTCAAGCCCAAAGAGTAATTGCATACTTACCATTTACTGATAACTACTCTTCTTTGGCTTGACCATAAGACATGAGCAGAACTAGGCCATTCGGCACATCAAGTCTGCTCCACCATCCCATCATGGCTGATTTATTATCCCTCTCAACCCCATTCTCCTGCCTTCTCCCTGTAATCTTTGGTTCCCTGACTAATCAGGAACCTATCAACCTCTCCTTTAAATATGCTCAATGATTTGGCCAGAGTTCATTGCCACAACTCACTGTGGCAATGAATTCTACAAATTTGCCACCCTGTGGCTAAAGAAATTTCTCATCATCTCCTTCCAGAGACATCCTTCTATTCTGAGGCTGTGTTGTCTGGTCCTTGATGCTCCCACTATTCAAAACATCCTCCCCATTCCCACCGTACCCAGGTATTTCAATATTCATAAGGATTCAATGCAAACCTCACCCAATCTTCTAAACTCCAGTGAGTACAGCTTTGATGGGATTTGAACTGATATCTTTGACCTAGAGGCAACAAGCAATCTAGACGAGAAACTCATCGAGTCAAACAGCACCTGTGAGGAAAGGAACTGCCGACATGTAGTGGTTGAATAAAAAGTGACTAACTTACAGCTAATTATATAAAGCAGGGTTGATGCAGGTTCAGGTGATGTGCTGTAGCTGCATGATATGGGAGCTGGTGGACCCCTTTGTGGTTCTTGGTGACCACATCTGCAGCAAGTGTTGGCTGCTCGAGGAACTCAGGCTCAAAGTTGATGACCTGGAATCTGAGCTTCAAACACTGCGGCACATCAGGGATGGGGACGGTTACCTGGATTCTCTGTTTCAGGAGGTGGTCACACCCATTAGATTAGCTGCCTCAAATTCGGTCTGTGGTCAGGGACAAGATGGTGTTACTGCAAGTAAGACGGACAGTTGGATCCAAGAGACTCAGCCCTTGAACTTGTCCAACCGGTCTGAGTTTGTTGCTCCCTGTGTAGATGGGAGTGAGGACTGTAGGAAGGATGAGCAACCGAACTGTGGTGCTGTAGTTCAGGGAGCCATTCAAGAGGGGGGAGTGAAGAGAAATGTCGTGGTAATTGGGGATAGTATAGTCAGGGGAATAGACAGAGTTCTCTGTCGTGAGGATAGAGCATCCCGAAGGCTGTGTTGCCTGCCTGGTGCCTGGGTTCGGGACATCTTATCTGACTCGCAGAGGAATTTGCAGTGGGAGGGGAAAGATCTAGTTGTTCTGGTCCATATGGGTACCAAAGACATAGGTTGAACAAAGAAAGAGGTTCTGCTGAGGGAATTTGTACAATTAAAAAGCAGAACCAAAACAATGGTAATCTCTGGATTACTACCTGATCCACGTATAAATTGGCATGTGGTCATGAAGATTAGGGACTTAAATGCGTGGTTCAAGGATTGGTGTGGGAGAAGTGGGTTTGAATTCATGGGAAATTGACACCAGTATTGGGGAAGGAGGGAGCTGTACCAATGGGACAGGCTCCACCTGAGCCGTGATGGGACCTGGATCCTGGCGAGTAGCAAAACTAGGGCTGTAGATAGGGCTTTAAACTAAATACTAGGGGGATGGGTTCAACAGGTTGGAGAAGTGTGGATAAAGTAAAAGAGAAAAGCATGGATAAAGATAGTGTAAAAGCAAAAGATAAAAAAGAGAAAATTAAGGGTGGAGTGCAGAAAAGTCATGTGCAAAAGAGACAAAGATCACCAGATTTTAAAGGCACTATGAGTGTATGGGCACTTTATCTGAATGCCTGTAGTATTCAAAATAAGCTTAGTGAACTTGTGGCACAAATCAATACAAAGGGGTATGATTTAGTGGCTATTCAAGAAACGTTGTTGCAGGGTGCAGAGGATTGGAAAGTAAATATCCAAGGATACCAGGTAATACAGAAGTGTGGCGACCCACTTTCTGACACCCACGAACCGGCTCACGAAACAGCGCGCGCAGGCAGAGGGCCGGCAGCAAAAAGGGCGGGAACGGGAAGGCTTTAAAGCGGGCCGCGAAGTTTGAATAAACCTCTTTCATCGCAACTCTAACTCACCGACTCCGTGTGGTTATTCTAGCGCTGTGTGTAGCACATCGCTACAATTGGTGACCCCGACGGCCCAAACGATATTTGGACCAGAGATGACCGATGCTGCATCTGTTCACGCAGTTTCGTTAAAACTGCCAAGCTTCTGGACGCTGCGACCCCATTTATGGTTCGAACAAGCAGAAGCACAATTCCACATTCGGCAGATAACCTCGGAGTCCGCTCGCTACTACTACGTGCTGAGCTCCCTCGACCAGGAGACAGCTGCACAAGTTGAGGAGTTTATACAGTTGCCCCCGGAGGACGGCAAATACACAGCATTCAAAGCCCTGCTCATAAGGACTTTCGGACTCTCACGGCGCGAACGAGCACGCCGCTTAATGCACCTGGATGGTTTGGGAGACAGGCCGCCGTCAGCATTAATGAACGAGATGCTGGCCCTGGCTGAAGGACACAAACCCTGCCTCATGTTTGAGCAGGCGTTCCTAGAGCAACTGCCCGAGGACATATGCCTGCTGCTGTCCGACGCAGATTTCAGCAAACCCCGGGAGGTGGCGGCCCGAGCAGATGTGCTGTGGAATGCCAGGAAAGAGAGAGGGGCATCCGTCGCACAGATCACCAAGCCGCGTGCCCAACGACAGACCAGACCAGGCCCGGCAGCAGAGCCTACAAAACCCGGCGACGGGAGTGAGGAGCCCAACGAACAATGGTGTTTCTACCACCAGCGGTGGGGCACGGAGGCCCGCCGCTGCAGACCGCCCTGCAAATTCCCGGGAAACGCCAAGGCCCAGCCACTGCCGATCGCTACGGCGGCTGGCCATCAGGACAGCCTCCTGTACGTCTGGGACAAGCAGTCGGGACGCCGCTTTTTGGTCGACACCGGAGCGGAGATCAGCGTCTTACCTCCAACGAGTTACGACACCTGCAACAGAGAACCGGGACCCACCCTGAGGGCCGCTAATGGCAGCACAATACGAACCTACGGCACCCGCACGGTGCGGCTACAGTTCAGCTCCAGCCGGTTCACGTGGGACTTCACACTGGCCGCCGTGGCCCAACCACTGCTGGGGGCAGATTTTCTATGAGTCCACAGCCTGCTGGTTGACTTGCAAGGGAAGCGATTAGTCCACACCAAGACTTTTCAAACGTTCTCCCTGGGTGAAGCACAGTTGTCAGCCCCACACCTGGACTCCATCACGCTGTCCGACGATGAATTCACCAGGGTCCTGGCGGATTTCCCATCAGTACTGACATCGCAGTTCACGGCAACCATGACCAGACATGGAGTACAGCACCACATCCCGACCCAGGGACCACCCCTCCACGCCCGTGCTCGAAGGCTTCCCCCGGACAAGCTCCGACTGGCGAAGGAGGAGTTCAAGAAGATGGAGGAATTAGGGATCATACGACGGTCCGACAGCCCATGGGCCTCCCCCCTTCACATGGTGCCCAAGGCAACGGGGGGCTGGAGACCATGCGGTGACTACCGCAGACTGAACGAGGCTACAACGCCAGACCGCTACCCTGTGCCGCACATTCAAGACTTCGCAGCAAACCTACACGGCTCAAGGATCTTTTCCAAGATAGACCTCGTCCGGGGATACCATCAAATCCCTGTACATCCGGACGACATCCCCAAAACAGCACTTATCACCCCGTTCGGACTTTTCGAATTCCGCCGAATGCCGTTTGGTCTAAAGAATGCCGCACAGACTTTCCAGCGGCTAATGGACGCGGTGGGACGCGACCTGGACTTTGCATTCATCTATTTGGACGACATCCTCATAGCCAGCAGTAGTCAGCAGGAGCATCTGTCCCACCTCCGCCAGCTCTACTCCCGCCTGAGTGAATTCGGCCTTACAATCAATTCATCCAAATGCCAGTTCGGACTCGACACCATCGACTTCCTGGGCCACAGGACTACTAAAGACGGGGCAACCCCGCTGCCTGCCAAGGTAGACGCGGTCCGCCACTTCCCCCGACCCAACACAATCAAAGGCTTGCAGGAATTCGTGGGTATGGTGAATTTCTACCACCGTTTCCTCCCCTCAGCAGCCCGAACCATGCGCCCCTTGTTCACTCTAATGTCGGGTAAGGGCAAGGACATTACCTGGAACGAAGGGGCCCCAACCGCTTTCGTTAAAACCAAAGAAGCCTTGGCAAACACCGCGATGCTAGTGCACCCCAGAACGGACGTTCCTACTGCCCTCACAGTGGACGCATCCAACACAGCAGTCGGTGGAGTGCTGGAACAACTCATCGAGGGTCGCTGGCAACCCCTGGCATTCTTCAGCAAACACCTACGACGACCCGAACTCAAATACAGTGCTTTCGACCGGGAGCTATTGGCACTATACCTGGCAATCCGGCATTTCAGGTACTTCTTAGAAGGTAGGCCCTTCACCGCGTTCACAGACCACAAACCGCTTACCTTTGCGTTCACTAAGGTGTCCGACCCCTGGTCGTCCCGCCAGCAGTGACATCTGTCCTACATCTCCGAGTACACGACGGACATCCGGCATGTCTCTGGAAAGAACAATGTCGTGGCAGACGCACTTTCCAGACCTACCATACAGGCCCTGTCCCAGGGGGTGGACTATGCAGCGCTGGCAGAGGCACAGCAGGCAGACGCTGAGATCCCCAGTTACAGGACTGCAGTCTCCGGTTTGCAGCTCCAAGACCTCCCCGTAGGCCCAGGTGAGAGGACCCTACTATGTGACGTAGCTACTGGCCAACCCCGCCCCGTCGTCCCAGCAGCCTGGCGCCGGCGGGTGTTCGAGTCCATTCACAACTTAGCGCACCCCTCCATCAGGACAACTGTCCGGCTGGTCTCCAACAGGTTCGTGTGGCATGGACTTCGTAAGCAGGTCAGTGAATGGGCCAAAACGTGTATGCAGTGCCAAACGGCCAAGGTGCAGCGGCACACCAAGGCTCCACCGCAGCAGTTCGAACGCACCCGCCGGAGGTTCGACCACATCCATGTGGATATCGTGGGGCCCCTGCCAGTGTCACGAGGAGCACGGTACCTCCTAACTATGATAGACCGGTTCACCAGATGGCCAGAGGCAGTCCCGCTCAGCGACACCACCTCCGAATCCTGCGCCCGAGCACTGATCGCAACCTGGGTAGCACGCTTCGGGGTACTGGCCCACATTACCTCCGACAGGGGCACCCAGTTCACCTCCAGCCTGTGGTCGGCTATGGCCAGACTTTTAGGAACACAGCTACACCACACAACTGCCTACCACCCACAGTCGAACGGACTAGTGGAGCACTTCCACCGTCACCTGAAATCGGCTCTCATGGCCCGCCTGGAGGGGCCTAACTGGGTGGACGAACTTCCCTGGGTCCTGCTCGGAATCCGCACGGCACCCAAAGAGGATCTACACACCTCGTCGGCCGAGTTGGTGTACGGCGCGCCCCTGGTCGTCCCAGGAGAGTTCATACCAGCCCCAAGGGGGCAAGAGGAAGAACCCACAGCAGTCCTGGACAGACTACGGGAGAGGCTCGGTAACCTGGCCCCCATACCCACTTCACAGCACGGACAGAGCCCGACCTGCGTACCCAAAGACCTGCAGAACTGTAAGTTTCTTTTTGTACGACGGGGCGGACACCGGGCACTGCTACAGCGGCCCTACGAGGGGCCATTTAAGGTGATCAGGAACAACGGGTCCACGTTCGTGCTGGACATTGGGGGGAGAGAGGAGGTTTTCATGGTGGACCGACTCAAACCGGCCCATGTGGACTTGGCGCAACCGGTCCAGGCTCAGGCACCGCGGCGCAGGGGCAGACCTCCCAAACAGAGGCCGATCCAGACTGTGGACATTGGGGGAGGTATCGCCGGTTCTGGGGGGGGGGGGGTTATGTGGCGACCCACTTTCTGACACCCACGAACCGGCTCACGAAACAGCGCACGCAGGCAGAGGGCCGGCAGCAAAAAGGGCGGGAATGGGAAGGCTTTAAAGCGGGCCGCGAAGTTTGAATAAACCTCTTTCATCGCAACTCTAACTCACCGACTCCGTGTGGTTATTCTAGCGCTGTGTGTAGCACATCGCTACAGAAGGATAGGCAGGAAGGTAAGGGAGGTGTGGTAGTGCTCTTAATTAAGGATGAGATCAGGGTGATCATGAAAGATGATATAAGATCTAAGGAGCAGAATGTTGAATACATCTGGGTAGAGATTAGGAATAGTAAAGGGAAAAAAATCACTGATGGGAGTTGTCTATAGGCCACTGAATAATGACATTACAGTGACACAGACAATAACCAGAGAAATATCTGAGGCATGTAAGAATGGAGCAGCAGCTATCGTGGGGGACTTTAACTTGCATATAGGTTGGGCGAATCAAGTTGGTTGAGGTCATCTTGAGGAGGACTTCATGGAATGCATACATGATAGCTTTCTTGAACAGCATGTTACTGAACCTATAAGGCAACATGCTATCTTAGATCTGGTCCTGTGCAACTTCTGATCCCACGATGAGGACTGGAGTGTGTCCCCTTGACTTCCCCTTCCTGAAGTCCACAATCAATTCCTTTGTCTTCATGATGTTGAGTGCAAGGTTGCTGCTGCAACTTGCTGATCGATCTCCCTCCTGTCCTCCTCCTCATCACCATCTGAAAATCCTCCAACAATAGTTGAAGTTAAGGATGTTCTTGGAAAGAGTGATCACAGTACGACAGAGTTTCTCATGCAAATGGAGAGTGCAATAGCTCGATTCTATAACCAGTGTATTATGCCTAAACAACGTAGACTACAATGGGATGAGAGAGGAGTTGGATAGGGTAGACTGGGAACACAGGCTATATGGTGGGACAGTTGAGGAACAGTGGAAGACTTTCAAAGAGATTTTTCATGGATCTCAACAGAAGTATATTCCAGTTAAAAGCAAGGGTAGTAAGGGTGGGAAGAGCCAACCTTGGATAACTAGCGAAATAAAAGAAGGCATCAAACTGAAAGCTTGTGCATACAAAGTCATCAAGTAGTGGGAAACTGGAAGCTTGGGAAAACGTTAAAAAGCAACAAAGAACCACTAAGTGAGCAATAAAGAAAGGGAAGCTAGATTATGAAAATAAACTAGCACAAAATATAAAAACCGAGAGTGAAAGTTTAAATAAAGCAGAAAAGGGTAGCTAAAGTGAATGTATGTCCCTTGGAGGATGAGAAAGGGGAATTGATATTGGGTAATGAGGAAATGGCAGAGACTTTAAATGACTATTTTGTGTTGGTCTTCATGGTGGTGGACACATCTAACATGCCAAAGAGCAATGTACTGGATGCGATGGAAGATGAGGACCTTGATACACATATACCTATCATTAAAGAGGTAGTGCTGAGCAAACTTGTGGGCCTAAAGACAGATTAAGACCCCTGGTCCTAATGGAATGTACCCCAGGGTACTGAAAGAAATGGCAAAAGTTATAGTAAAGGCTTTGGCGATAATTTAGCAAAATTCTCTGGACTCTAGGCAGGTGCCAGCAGATTAGAAGATGGTGAATGTCACACTACCGTCCAAAAAAAAGATGTAGGCAAAAGACAGGTAACTATAGGCCAGTTAGTTTAACATCTGTAGTTGGGAAAATGATTGAAGCTATCAGTAAAGAAGAAATAGCAAGGCATCTAGAAATAAATGGATCCCTCAGGCAGATGCAGCATGGATTTGGCAAAGGCACATCCTGTTTGACAAACTTACTGGAGTTCTTTGAGGATATAACGAATGCAGTGGACAGAGGGAAACAGGCAGCCGTTATTTAATTGGATTTCCAGAAGGCTTTCGATAAGGTGCCACATAAAAGACTTATCCATAAGATAAGGACGCGTAGAGTTGGGAGTGATGGCACACACTTGGCGGTTTGGGAGCAGCTTCTTCCCCCTGCCATCCGATTCCTGGATGGAAGTTGAATCTTTGGACACTACCTCACTTTTTTTTATTATACAGTATTTCTGTTTTTTGCACTTGTTTTGATCTATTCAATACACGTAATTGGTTTACTTGTTTTTTTATTATTATTACTTTTATTTTATTTATTTTTAGTTTTTTTCTCTGCTAACTTATGTTCTGCATTGAAATGCTGTTGCTAAGTTAGCAAATTTCATGTCACATGCCGGTGATAAACTTGATTCTGATGTATTAGCATAGATAGAGGATTGGTTAACCAATAGAAAATATAGAGTTGGGATACATGGGCGTTACTCTGGTTGGCAATCAGAGGTGAATGGTGTGCCGCAGGGGTCAGCGCTGGGCCCACAACTGTTCACGATATGCATTAACGATCTGGAGAAGGGAGCTGAATGTAGTGCATCTAAATTTGCTGATGATACTAAATTGAATTGAAAACCAAATTGTGCAGAAGATACGGAGAGTCTGCAGAGAGATATAGACAGGTTAATTGAGTGAGCAAGGATGGAGATGGAGTACAATGTTGGTAAATGCAGAGCCATCCACTTTGGAAGGAAAAATGAAAGAGCAGATTATTATTTAAATGGTAAAAAACAGCAGCAGGCTGCTGTGCAGAGGGACTTGGGAGTGCTTGTGCATGAATCACAAAAGGTTAGTTTGCAGGTGCAGCAGGCTATCAAGAAGACAAATGGGATGTTGGCCTTCATTGCTAGAGGGATTGAATTTAAGAGCAGGGAGGTTATGCCAACACTGTACAGGATACTGGGGAGGCTGCACCTGCAGTACTGCGTGCAGTTCTGGTCTCCTTACTTGAGGAAGGATATACCGGCTTTGGAGTCAGTGCGGAGGAGGTTCACCAGGTTGAATCCAGAGATGAGGGGTTTAGAGTATGAGGAGAGATTGAATCATCTGGGACTGTACTCGCTGGAATTCAGAAGAATGAGAGGAGATCTTACAGAAGCATTTCAGGATGTATGTTGTATACATTTCTCTGACACTAAATGTACCTTTGAAACTTTTTTTTTAGATTATGAACTTTTGAATTATGAAAGGGATAGATAAGGTAGGGGCAGGAAAGTTGTTTCCACTGGTAGGTGAGACTAGAACTAGGGGACATAGCCTCAAGATGCAGGGGGTAAATTTAGGATGGAAGTGAGGAGGAACTGTTTTTCCCAAAGAGTGGTGAATCTATGGAATTCTCTGACCAATGAAGCAGTGGAGGCTACCTCAGTAAATATATTCAGGACAAGGTTGGATAGATTTTTGCATAGTAGGGGAATTAAGGGTTATGGGGAAGAGGCAGGTAGGTGTAGATGAGTTAATGGCCAGATCAGCCATGGCAGAGCATGCTTGACGGACCAGATGTCCCGCTCCTGTTCCTATTTCTTATGCTCATATGTTCTTCAAAGGTCAAAGTAAATTTATTCCCAAAGTCTGTATATGTCACCATATACAACCGTGAGATTCATTTTCTTGCAGGCATTCACAGCAGAAGAAACAGGATCAATGAAAAACTACACACGAGGACTGACAATCAAATAATGTGCAAGAGAAGACAAGCTGTGCAAATATAGAAGAAGATAATAATAAGTAAATAAATTGATAGCTAGATGGATAAATAAATAAATACTGAGAACATGAGTTGTAGAGTCTTTGAAGCTGAATCCATCAGTTGTGGAATCAGTCAAGTGTTGCATTGAAACCGTGCATCCAAAACGTCGACAGTGCCTTTACCCCCACCTACGCTGCTCGACCCACTACGTTCCTGCAATGGATTGTTTGTTGCTCCAGATTCCAGACAGCTGCAGTCTCTTGTGCCTTCTCTCTGATCTACAAGTCTAAGCTTTGGGAATACCAGTCCAGTTACTTAACCACAATATTAAACAGAGTATTCTTTCAATTCTTCAGTGGCAGAGGTTTAAAACGGTTCTCCCGGCTGTCCCCAGGCTCTCAAAATGAACAGGCCAACTGTGAGGCCAGGTAACAAATCCCTTCAGCAAGCATTTGGAAAGGTCAGTATTTAATTTGCAAAATTTAATTTCCCAGCTTTAACCGGCAGAAACTTTTATGCAAATGTTTCCAGCTCCTCTCCATGCTGTGCAGACTAATTAATCACTGCAGGATGGTGGCTGTGATTCTGTTGCTGGAGAAATGCTTCCTGTGGTGTTATATAAATAAACTAGTGGCTACCTGAGAGGGAGTCACAGGTTCTATCTCCAAAAGGGAAAAAAGGTATTGAGAAAGTTCCTCACGTGGATGACTCAAAGACTCAACAGACAGTACATAAACTGTTTTTACTTTTGAGCAGGTAGTGTACTCAGCACCCTATTAAGCTTCAACCACAAGACAATAAGATACAGGAGCAGAATTAGGCCATTTGGCCCATCAAGTCTCCTCCACCATTTCATCATGGATGTTCCAAATTTCCTCTCAGCCCCATTCTCTTGTCTTCTCCCTGTATCCCTTCATGCTGTAACCAATCAAAAACATATCAACCTCTATCTTAAGTATACATAAAAACTGCTGCCTGTGGCAAAGAATTCCACAGATTCTCCACTCTCTGGCTAAAGAAGTTCTTTCTCATCTCTGTTCTAAAAGGACACCCCTCTATTTTGAGGCTGCATCCATATAAACATCCTCTTCACATCCACTCTATCAAAGCCTTTCACTGTTCAATAGGTTTCAAAGAGGTCACCTCTCATTCTTCTGAATTCCAGTGAATACAGGCCCAGAGCCATCAAACACTCTTCATATGACAAGCCATTCAATCTTGGAATCATTTTCATGAACCTACTTCGAACCCTCTCCAGTTTCAGAACATCCTTTCTAAGATAAGGGGAGCAGACATGCTCACAATACTCCAAGTGAGGCCTCATCAGCACTTTATAAAGTTTCAGCATTACATCCTTGCTTTTTATATACTAGTCCTCATGAAATGAATGCTAACATTGCATTTGCCTTCCTCACCACAGAGTCATCCTGCAAATTAAACTTTAGGGAATCCTGTTCAAGGACTCCCAAGTCCCTTTGTGTCTCAGTTTTTTGTATTTTCTCTCCATTTAGAAAATAGACAACCCTTTCATTTCTTCTACCAAAGTACATGGCCATACACTTCCTGTCATTGTATTTCATCTGCCATTTCTTTGCCCATTCTCCTAATCTAAGTCCTTCTGTAGACTCTCTACTTCCTCAAAGCTACCTGCCCCTCCACCTATCTTTATATTGTCTGCAAACTTTGAAACAAAGTCATCAATTCCATCATCCAAATCATTGACATATAACATAAAAAGAATTGGTCCCAATACAGACCCCTTTGGAACACCACTAGTCACCACCAGCCAACCACAAAAGGCTCCCTTTATTTCCACTCTTTGCTTCCTACCAATCAGCCACTGCTTTGTCCACGCTAGAATCTTTCTGTAATACCATGGGTTTATAGCTTCTTAAGAACCCTCATGTATGGCACCTTGTCAAAGGCCTTCTGAAAACCTAAGTACACAACATCAACCAATACTCCTTTGTCTATCCTGCTTGTTATTTCTTCAAAGACTTCCAAAAGATTTATCAGGCAAGATTCTCCCTTGAGGAAACCGAGCTGACTACAACCTATTTTATCATGTGCCTCAAGTATCCTGAGACCTCATCCTTAATATTTGACTCCAACAGCTTCCCAACCACTGAGGGCTGACAATCTGGCCTATAGTCTCCTTTCCTCTGCCTCGCTCCCTTCTTGAAGAGTAGAGTGACATTTTCAATTTTCCGGTCATCTGGAACCATTCCAGATTCTAGTGATTCTTGAAAGATCATTACTAATGGTTCCACGATCTCTTCAGCCACCTCCTTCAGTAGTCTGGGGTGCACACCATCTGGTCCAGGTGACGTATCCACCTTCAGACCTGTCAGTTTCCCAGGAACCTTCTTATGTGTCATCAGCAAATTGAAATATGGTGTTTGAGCTGCACCCGCCCACACAGTCATGAGCATGGAGAGAGTAAGGCAGAGGGCTAAGCACACATTGTTGAGGTGTGCCTGTATTAACTGTCAGTGAAGAGGAGATGTTATTTCTGATCTGCACTGACTGTGATCTTCTAATGAGGAAGTCAAGGCTCCAGCTGCAGAGGGAGATACAGAGATCCAGATTTTGAAGCTTGTTCATCAGAACTGAGGGTATTATTGTGTTGAACACATAACACAGCAGCTGGATTACGTATTACTATTGTCTAGGTGCTCTGAAGCCAAGTGCAGAGCCAGTGAGATTGGGTCTGCGGTAGACCTGTTGCGGCGGTAGGCAAATTGCGGTAGTTCCAGGTCGTTGTGACACCATTCAACCTGCAGATCTATCTCACTTTTGAACACCTCCTCATTACCATCTGAAATTCTGCCGACAATAGTTATGTCACTGGTAACTTTATAGATGGTGTTTGAGCTGTGCCTAGCCACACAATCGTGGGTGTAGAGAGAGCAGAGCGGGGGCTATGCATGCATCCTTGAAGTACGCCAGTGTTGATTGTCAGCAAACATAGTTTATTTCTTATCTGCACTGACTGAGGTCTCCCAATGACAAAATCAAGGATCCAGTTGCAGAGGTGGGTACAAAGCCCAAGGTTTTGGAGCTTGTTGATTATTTCTGTTGGTATAATGATTTTGAACACCGAGCAGCAGCATGATGTAGGTATTGCTTTTGTCCTGATCATCCGGGGCTAATTGGAGAGCCAGTGACGTTGCATCCACCATAGACTTATTGTGGCAAGAGGCAAAAAGACATTGGGTCCAGGTCCTTGCTGAAAGAGGAGTTGATTCTACCTAGGACCAATCTCCCAAAGCACTTCAGCACAGTAGAAGGGACTGCCGCTGGGCAATAGTCATTGAGACAGCTCACCCTGCTCTTCCATGACTGATGCCCCTTTGAAACAGGTGAGAACCATAAACCACAGCAGTGAGAGGTTGGAGATATCCTTGAGTATTTCAGTCAGTTGATCAGCACAGGTTTTCAGGTATCCGCTTGGTAAACCTTCGTGGCCTGACACCTTGCAAGCTTTCATCCTCTGAAAGGATATTCTGACATTGGCCTCCAAAACAGATATCACAAAGTTACCAGATGTTGCAGGGTTTTGCAGATATGTAATAATATTCTCCTTTTCAAAGTATGCAAAAAAGACATTGGGCTCAATGGCAAGTGGAACATCACTGCCATTTTTGCTGTTAGGATTCGCTTTATAGGAACTAATAACATGACAACCCTGCTATAGATGTCATGCATCTGACTGAGTTTCTAACTTCACACTGAATTGACATTTTATTCTCACAATGGTCTTCTGTCAGTCCTAGCTGTTGGAGTTTGGATCGTGAGTACTGAACGCCACAGGTCTAGCCCACCGCAGACTAGTTCATCCTGCCTCTGGTTTGGTAAGACTCAGTATGTTCTCGGAGGGACGTATTCATCCATGCAGGTCTTGATGGTCGGTGATAACTATAGCATACTCATTAGGATTCAAAGTTGAATCCCTGAATCTGGTTCGGTCCACTAGCTCAATGCAGTCCTGCAAACACTCCTATGCTTCCTTTGACTATACCTTCGGGGTCCTCACCAAAGTTCAAAGTAAATTTATTATCAAAGTACATATATGTCAGCATATACAAACCTGAGATTCATCTTCTTGTGGGCATTCACAGTACATACAAGAATCAATGAAAAACCACACCCAACAGGACAGACGAACAACCAATGTGCAAAGAGCAACAAACTGTAAGTATAAAAAGAAAGAAACAATAAATCAATAATTAAATGGTTAGACATATTGATAGGTTAATAAATAAATAGATAGATGGATAGATTAATAAATAGATAGATGGATAGATAGATAGATAGATAGATAAGAAAGTAAGCAATGAATAACAAGAGCATGAGATGAGGAGGTCCTGAAAGTGAGTCCATAGGTTGTGGGAACGGTTCAGTGATGGGGTGAGTGAAGTTGAGTGAAGTTATCCCCATTGGTTCAACAACCTGATGGCTGAGGTGTTCCTGAACCTGGTGGTGTGAGTCCTGAAGCTCCTGTACCTCCTTCCTGATGGCAACAGTGTGAAGAGATCATAGCCTGGATGGTGTGGTCCTTGATGATAGATGCTCCTTCTAAGGAAGTAGAGGCACAGCAGTGCTTTCTTTGTAAATGCACATATATGCTGGGCCCAGCACGGGTCCTCTCAAATGATGACACTGAGGAAATTAAAGGAAATTAAACTCTCTCCACCTCTGATCTTCTGATGGAGACTGGCTCATGGACTTCTGAGGTGCACCTGTGCTGATGGAGATTGTGGAGGAGATGTTGCCAATATCAACTGACTAGGGTCTACAAGTGAGGAAATCGAGGATCCAATTGTACAAGGAGGCATTGAGGCCAACGTCTTGAAGCTTATTAATTCATTTTGAGGGGATAATAGTGTTGAATGCCGAGCTGTAGTCAATAAAATGCATCTTTGTTGTCCAGATGTTCCACGGTTAAGTGAAGAGCCAATGAAATGGCATCTGCTTTTGACCTGTTGTGCTGGTAGGCAAATTGGAATGGACCAAGTCGCTTCTCGGGCAGGAGTTGATGTGTTTCATCACCAACCTCCCAAAACAGTTCATCACTGCAAATGACAGCCATTAAGGCAGGTTACCATGTTCTTCTTAGGCACGGGTATGGTTGAAACCTGCTTATACTACCAAGGTGTGAGGTTAAAGATGTTAGTGAATGCTGCAGCCAGTTGATCAGCACGGGTCTTTAGTACTCGGCCAGGTACCCTGTCTGGGCATTTGATTCCTCCACATCTGTGTGGGCTGTTGGACTGCCTCCCAAATTTATAAATTTAACAGAGGCATTGAGAATTGTTAGAATTGTGAGAATTGTTCCATCTATACAAAGCTCTATCTCCTTTCCCTAAATCCTTCACAAATTTAAATCTCTCGATCACATTCCCTCTCAGCCTCCTCGTTTTCATAACAAGCAAAACCCACTTGTCCGCTCAGGCCCTGCCTGAATAATTCTTGTAAATCTCTGTAACATCCTAGTTATCTTTCCTGTAATGCAGTGCCCAGAAATAGAAACAGTCAGCCAACTGTAGTTGAATAAAGATGGAGATATAATATACCAAACAAGGCATTGTGAACCCTCAAATAGACTTGGATCTGTGTGGTGGGTGGGCTGAGCTCACAGACAGTTACAGATATATACAGTGTTATCGGTCCATGCTTGAGTGCTTGCTGAGATTTTCCTCTATCAGACGGCAAAAAGAAAATTGCCCTTAGCAATTGCTCTGCGAGACACTCTGAAACCATCTGTGTTGGCACTGGGACTGTCTCCCTCGTTTATAAAATTAACAAAGGCACTGTGAATTATTAACTCTAAATTCCATCCATGCAATTCACCAATTCTGCAGTATACAAAACAGATTTTGAAACAAGAGGCAGTGGAATAATTTGGGAAATAGAAATTTCTTGTCACAAATGGTATGCAGCATGGAGAGGAATTCCAGAATCCCTCATACTGGTTTAAAAACATGGTGATAAAAGTAGGACCTGTCCTGACATTGTGCCCGAGGGCTTTTTTTTGCAGCCTGCATATGCTGCGGTATCATGACCCGCCTAAGTGGAGTTAATTGGTTAAATCCTCTGTCAATCAAGTTCAGTCGTCATCCTGCTTCCCCAGGGAAATGACCCTGCTTTCATTGGGAGAAGTAGCTAAAGATTCTCTGCTCTTACATTGTTATGGCCTTCTAACTTTTGTCTGCCTGCACTGCTCCTTCTCTACATTTCATTAGTATTTTAACTTGCACAAGCTCAATGCACTTTTGCAATGAAATGATCAGTATGGATAGAATGCAAAACAAAGTTTCCCTATTTTGGTTTGCCTCTGAACCCTATTGTTCCCCTCACCTGTCCATAACCTCCCTCTGGTGCCCCTCCTCCTTTCCTTTCCCCCAGGGTAGACTGTCCTCTCCTATGAGATTCTTTCTTCTTCAGCCCTTTACCTTTTTCACCGATCACGTCCCAGCTCCTTACTTCATCCCCTCTCCCCCACCCACCTTCCCCCTTACCTATCACCTACCAGCTTGTCATCCTTCCCCTCCTCCAACTTCTTATTCTGGCTTCTTCGCCTTCCCTTCCAGACCTGATGAAGGGTCTTAGCCCAAAACACTAACTGCTTCTTTCTCTCCATAGATGCTGCCCGACCTGCTGAGTTCCTCCAGCATTTTGTGTGTGTGTTGCTCTGGATTTCCAGCATCTACAGAACCCCTTGTGTTCACAAAGGTATACATTGCCTCACTTTGACACACTCTAATATTAACAATGGTGAGCAATCATTGAGCATTGAAACATCTCTAAAGTTGGTTTCCCTTTCTCATTTTCACCCCAGATGCTGCCTGACTCGTTGAGTTCCTGCGTCTTGCTCAAGGTCTCCAGGGTCTGCAGAATCTTTTGTCTTTAAAGTTTTTCAATAAACCTTGATACATGTGGCAATTATTGATCAATCTACCAATTTATTGGGCTTTGCAGTACAATAGATTGGTTGATGTAAGACTTGTGACCCACTGATTGGCATAATATCAGCAGTAAATGCTTAATGCTAGAAGAGGTGATGGTGAGATCTTTTCAAAACCATCAGTCTGTGTGCCATGGTGGTGTAGCAGTTAAAATGGCGCTATTACAGCTTGGGGCATCGCTGCACAGAGTTCAATTCCAATGTCCTCTGTAAGAAGTCTCTGAACCTTCTCCCCGTGGAATGCATGGTTTCCTCTGGGTGCTCTGATTTTCTCCCACAGTCCAAAGATGTACCAGTTGGTAGGTTAACTGTCATTGTATATTGTCCAGCAATTAGATTAGGGTTAAATTCACAGTTGCTAGGGCAACACGGCTCAAAGGACTGGAAGGGCTGTACCTCTAAATAAAAATAAAGGTGTCCTCCCAGTGCTGCCGATCAAGGAATTCTGGGAAGTTGATCCAGTAACAATTAAGGAGAAGCGAATAACAATTAAGGAGAATAACTCAGGCTGGTGTGTGATTTTTGCGATGATGTGTTAAACATAACCTCCTACCATTGATCTTCTAGGCAATAGTGATTATCGGCTTGAGCAACTTAGGTTAGAAGCTGAGGATAGTGGTTGCAAATATACACACTGTACTGGTGATGGACGGAGTCAAAGGTTCAAATGATGTCTCAGACATGTTTAGGGAAACTAACCTATGCCTTCCTGTTATAACTTTATTTGTGTCACCTGCTCCAAGCTAATGTTGTCATCTCTTCTCATTGTAGAGGCTCAGCCAGTCCATTGTCACAGTGATGTTGATTCAGGAAGGCCTCTAGGTTGGCTGCCACACTGGCCATTCCCTTTTGCCTTTTCTACCTCTGGGGGAAAATCCAGGAGCCTGAGAGCCTGGAAGACCAGATTCAAGAACAGGTTCTTCCCCAGAGTTATCAGATTTCTGAACCCATTCCCTCTTCACGTTCCCTTCCCAAGGCTGCTGCCATGTTCTTAGACTCCTGTTTTGAACTCTCTTAGTTATTCTGTTATCATTACTTTAGCATTATTTTTTGCACTAATATCTCAAAGTTCAAAGTTCACTAAAGTACATACGTATAAGTTAACATATACTACCTTGAGGTTCATTTTCTTTCAAGTATTTACAGGAAAAAAGAAATACGATAGAATTTTATCGAAGAACTATACACAACAAACTCATAATGTGCAAAAGAAGACAAACTGTGCAAATAAAAGTAATACTGAGAACACGAGTTGTAAAGAGTCATTGAAAGTGAGTCTGTAGGTCATCGAAACAGTTAAGACTTAGGGGGAGTGAGGTTATCCACACCGGTTCAGGAGCCTGATGGTTGTAGGGTAGGTAATAACTGTTACTAAACATGATTTTTTGGAACCCAAGGCTTCTGTACCTCCTGCCTGATGTTAGTAGTGAGAAGATTACATGACCTGGATGGTGGGGATCTTTGATGATGGATGCTGCTTTCTTGAGATAACACACTGTTGGGTATTTAATATTTCAGTAATATTTAACTAATATTGTAAATATAGTTTGATTAAGCCTTCTTTGTTGTTTATATAATTCATTACAGATTATATATATATAAAGTGCGTACATGACTGTCCACCTCACTAGAAGTAAAAATAAAGTGGCTCCCTTGTTTTCCTTTCAATTGGTTTTATGTTTCAGTTACTAAACAAAACAGTGGTGATGGGGAGGTTTTAAATGAAGATGAGACAACTATCTACCTATTGAAGCACAGCGAAACATTCAAAAAAAGTGCAGTGAAATGAAATAAGTCACACCATGGTTTCAGAAGAGGAGAAAAACATTTGATTTTTTAAAATGGATGAATTCATGGACTCATAAACAGCGAGTACTGGGTAATAATGATCAATAACAAAAGAGCAAAGATGCCTGGCCACATCAAAAAGATAAATGCATTCAATTACACAACAGATCACTGGATTTTGTATACTGAGTGAATTGAACAGTATTTTGAAGCAAATGAAATAGCCAATGAAAAGTCAGTGCCAGCATTGCTGAGTGCAATTGGTGGAAGAGCATACAGTTTGGTTAGAAGTTTAACTGCTCCAACCAAACCAGCCAAAATGAGCTTTGCTGATATTGTGAAAGTAATGCAGGAACAGACAAAGGGACACATACCAATCCTCACAGGGGGAATCAGAAGTGGAGAGAGTGAGCAGTTTCAAGTTCCTGGCTGTCAAGATCTCTGAGGATCTAACCTGGTCCCAACATATCGATGCAGTTATAAAGAAGGCAAGACAGCAGCTAAACTTTATTAGGAGTTTGAAGAGATTTGGCATGTCAAAAAATAAACTCAAAAACTTCTATAGATGTACCATGGAGAGCATTCTGACAGGCTACATCACTGCTGTCTGGTATGGGCTGGGGAGCTACTGCACAGGACTGAAAGAAGCTGCAGAAGGTTTAAATTTAGTCGGCTTCATCTTGGGTACTAACCTACAAAGTACCCAGGACATCTTCAAGGAGCGGTGTCTCAGAAAGGCAGCGTCCATTATTAAGGACCCCCAGCACCCAGGACATGCCATTTTCTCACTGTTACCTTCAGGTAGGAGATACAGAAGCCTGCAGGCACACACTCAACGATTCAGGAACAGCTTCTTCCCTTCTGCCATCCAATTCCTAAATGGATACTGAACCATTGAATATTTATCTGCCGGTCTGAAATAGAATAGCAGATTGAGCAGCTTGCTATGCACTGTTCAAGATGCCGACACATCCAGATGCCAAGAGCATCGTGGAGAAGAAAGAAAAAGGAGAAGGAAGGTGTCCAGAGCTGTCAGAACCACTTCCTGCAGTACCAGAGTCAACTCCTACAGCCACCACGAACGTGAGATTGTTTCACCCCCGTAAGTCTCATATGCCAAGCAGAGTGAACCCCCTTATCAGGAAAGAAGTTATCCCACAAGAGTAAGAAATCCTCCACAGCGATTAAATCATTCAGCCTATATATATATATATATATAGCAACACAATATATATGTAGTGTGTTGAGATGCATTCTATATTGAGCTGGTGTTGATAGCTGAGCAAGGAGGACTGTTGGAGTGCTGTACATTCAATACTTAAGAAACATTTGAGTAATATTGTTGATTAAGCATGCTTTGTTGTTTATATAATTTGTTACGGGTTATATGTAAGAAGTATGTGAATGACATTCATCATTATGCCATTGACTCATATGTGTGTGCCTCGCTAAAAGTAAAAACCAACTTTACATGCATTTCTCGGGCTCCCTTGTTTTCTTTTCCATTAGTTTTATGTTTTGGAGTTACAAAACATAACACATGCCATGTAATGTACTCAATGATGGGAGGGTTTTGCCTGTGATAGACTGGGCTGTATCCATCAATTTCAGTAGCCTTTTCTATTCCTTTCACCATTCTGTTGTTTTGTGCTCATCACCTTATTTATTATTTTTATTATTACCATGTTTACTGTTTAATCTGTGACTTTCAGAAAGTCATAGCATCATACAACATGGAAACAGGCCCTTCGGCCCAACACATCCATTCTGACTATGATACCCAGAGACATTTTGAATCTTTGCAGATGAGGGGAAGTCATCCAGGTGTTTTGAGATGAGGAAGCTGACTTGAGCTTTGTGGTGTTTCAAGTATAAATTGAGTGCCTATCAAGTAGCATCCACAAGCCCATATGAGAGCCAGCATCTGAAAGTCCAAAGTTCTAAGTAAAATTTACTGTCAGAATACACATATCACCACAAACAACCCTGAGATTCTTTTTCCTGCAGGCATACTTAGCAAATCTATAGAACAATCCAACTGTAAACAGGATCAATTGACAACAAACTTGTCAAATGGATATATAAATAAATAGCAATAAATAACAAGATAACAAAATAAAGAGTCCTTAAAATGGGGCCATTGGTTGTGGGAACACCAGAAATAGAATGAGTGTAATTATCCCCTTTTGTTCAAGAGTCTGACGGCTGAGAGGTAGTAACTGTTCTTGAACCTGGTGGTGTGAGTCCTGAAGCTCCTGTACCTTCTACAGGTGAGAAAAGAACGTGGCCTGCCTGTGAGGATCTTTGATGATGGATGCTGCTTTTCTAAGGCAGTGTTTCATGTAGATCCACTCATGGCTGGAAAGGCTTTACCTGTAATGTACTGGGCTGAATCCATTACCATTTGTAGGATTTTCTGCTCAAAGACATTGGTATTCTCATACCAGACTGTAATGCAGCCAGTTGGCACACTTTCCACCACACATCTCTAGATGTTTGCCAAGATTTTTGATGACATCCACATCAGAATCTCCACAGACTCATCCACACTTATGAAGTGTTTTGAGTTGCTGGTGTTGAAGCACATCAGCTCCTGTCTGAGTGGAGACTTGGATCCACTGCAATGCAGAATCTCCGCAGACTCCTGAGGAATTAGAGGAGCTGTTGTGCTTTCATTGCAATTTTATTTATATGATGGGTCCAGCACAGGTCCTCTGAGATAGTGACACCCAAGAATTCAAAGTTACTGACCCTCTCCACCTCTGACCCAGTGAGGGGTTCTGGCTCAGGGTTTCCCTCTTCTGAAGTCTACAATCAGTTCCTTGGTCTTATTGACCATTGAGTGAGAAGTTGTTGTTATTACACCACCCAGCCAAATTTTCAATCTCCCTCCTGAATACTGATTCATCGCCACCTTTGGTACAGCCCACAACAGTGGTGTCATCTGCAAACTTGTCTTTGATGTTGGAGCTGTACTTAGCCACAGAGTCATAGGTGTAAAGCGAGTAGATCAACCAGCTAATCACACATCCCTGTGGTGCTCCTGTGCTGGTGGAGGTTGTGAAGGAGATTTTTTGCCAACCTCAACTGACTGGGGTCTGCAAGTGAGGAAATCCAAGATCCAATTGCACAAGGGGCAATCGAGCCCAGGTCTTGGAGTTTACTGATTAGTGAAGGATGATGGTGTTAAATGCCAAGCTGTAATCAATAAGGAGCATCCTGATGTATGCATCTTTGCTGTTCAAACATTCCAGGGTCGTGTGAAGAGCCAATGAGATGGCAGCTGCAGTGAACCTGTCGCTTTGGCAGACAGGTTCTGATATGCTTCAACACCAGCCTCTCAAAACACTTCATCACTGTGGATGTAGGTGCCATTGGCGGATAGTCATTGAGTCAAGTTACCATCTTCTTGGGTGATTGAAGCCTGCATGAAGCAGATGTGTACCACACCCTGCCAGAGCGAGAAGTTGAAGATATCCGTGGACAACACGAGCAAGCTGGTCGGCACAGGTCTTCAGTACTCGACCACTTACTCAATCCGGACCGGATGCTTTCCTTGGATTCACTCTCTTGAAGGCAGCCCGCACGTCACCTTCGAACGCTGAGACCAAAGGATCATCAGGAGACATGGGGATGTGTGATGGGTCCTCCCTGTTCTGGTGGTCAAAGCAATCATAGAAGGCATTAAGCTCATCTAGAAGTAAAGCTCTGCTGTTCCCAATGTCGCAAGATTTAACTTTATAGGGGATTATGGCTTTCCGGAGATCATACCCAGACATCCCACCTCTCCCGGAACTTTCGAGAGTCTCCCGCATATTAATAGTGGCTCCCTGATGCCGGCAAATTATATACAATATCACGAAAATCAATTTTTTTTGAGAGCGAGCGAGAGAAAATCAAGAGAGAGCGCGCGAGAGAGAGAGAGAGCGCGCGCGCGCGAGAGAGAGAGAAAGCAAGCGAGAGCGCGCCATGGCAGAGTGTTCCAAAAAAAATATAAAACGTACGTCACCCCAGACTACACTAAAGTGTACCCCTGCCTAATAGGGGTCAAAATAATGACAGTGTTGCTCACTGCACTGTTTGCAACAGTGACTTTTCTATTGCCCATGGTGGGTTAAGACTGTAAAAGACATGTTGAGGTGAGTTTAACAGGTGTCATTCATTCATTAGCATAGCTAATGTTATTTAAACTGGCTGGCCAGCTGCTAAGGGGCTCTATTGCAGACATCCCACCTCTCCTGGAAGTCTCCCGCAAATTGATGGTGCTACCTCCCTGAAATGAGTTTTTGCAGGGTGGGACGTCTGCATCCCTGCACCTTTTGTAGCATTCTTGATCTCCAGACTTAAATGCCTCTGATCTGGCTGTCAGCAAAATCCAGATTTCATGGTTCATCCAGGGCTTCTGGGTGGGGGTAAACCCTGAACACCCTCTTCTATAGTTGTTTTAATAAAGACTGTTACGACCCTGGTGTAGTCCTTCATGTTTTCTGATAAGTTCTTGAACATGGCCCAGTCCACTGTCTCAAGGCAATCCTGTAACCCTTCCTCTGCCTCCCACGACCACCTCTTAGTCTTGGGAAGGAATGATAGGCATTCCTTATTGCAGTGTAGTAGTTGTTGAGTGTGTTGGAACCTCTGGTTCCAGCAGGTTATGTGCTGCTGATAATTGGGCAGGGTTTTCTTCAAAAAGGGTCTCTTTCAATTTGGACATAATGCTGTTCAGTTGGTGTCAGTGCTCTTGATGCAGTTTAGCTTGAGCACTCCCCCCGAGGCCAAAGCTGCCCTGATGTCCCTTTTTAAAAGCTCTGACCTTAAACATACGCCTTCTTGTTTTTAACTCCCCCTCCCTGGGGAAAAAGACTGTATGTTCTCCCCGCCTATGCCCCTCCTGATCTGATACACCTGTATCAGGTTGCCCTTCAATTTCCTATATTCCAGGGAGTAAAGTCCTGGTCTACGTGGTGTCTCTTATAACTCAAACCCCCATGTCCAGGAAAGACACAGGTACATCTTTTCTGCCCTCTTTCCTATAACAGAGTAACCAAAACTGTGCACGATGCCCATCCAAACAATGAATTTCATTGCACCTTACAGTATATAACAATAAACTAATCCAAATCCAGAGCAGTTCTATCTGATCACTCCAAGTAGAGCAGAGACTGAATGAGGACCCCACACACCCACACCCCCCAAGGTCAGTGAGTTGTTTGCAGGTTTAGAGTTGGAGTTGCATGCGGGCACTAGGAACGAATTCTAATGGCCCTCGGGTTCACAAATCAGTGAGACACACGTTCAAGGCCTAATGTTCAGGGCCCGTCATTGGACAATCCAGAATTTGAGCCCTAGCATTTGGTGATCGGCGTGATCTGGGATTGATGTCGATGATCGGGGCCTGAGGGTTAAGACAGAAGTCTGGACGTCGAGGCCCGTTGGCCAGAGCTCAGTCCGAGAGCCTGCTGGGGAGGTTGAAGGCTGGTGTCTGCAGGCCTGAGTCCATATCCACTGGAGGCCTGTCCTGGGGTTAAAGGACAGTGTATGTGGATGGGTGGGAGGGAGGAGTGGTGCTTGATTTTGCTGTGGTTTTGTTGCTTGTTGTATTCCGTGTTGTTCTGATGAACATTGTGGGCATGTTGTGTTCAAGCTGGAATATGTGGCAACAGCTGTGGGCAGCCCCCAGCACATCCTCAGATGTGTTGGTTGTTGATGCAAACCACAAGAATAAATGAGGGGAGAAGCATTCTTTGGAAGAATGAGAAAAATCTCTTTGTACCCTATCAAGTATTGAAAAGACCTCAATAGAATACTATAGGATGTTTCTATAGATACTATAGGATGTTTCCTATAGTAAGGGAGTCATGAACCAGAGGGCATAGACTGAGAATAGGTGGACATCTATTTAGAACACAGATGATAAGGAATTTCCTTAGCCTGTGGAACTTATTGCCACAGACAGCTCTGGAGGTCAAGTCATTGAGTATATTTAAAACGGAAGTTGATAGGTTCTTGATTAGCAAGGGTGTCAAAGGTTACAGGGTGAAAGCAGGAGAATGGGGTTGAGGAGGATAATAAATCAGCCATGATAGATGGCAGAGCAGACTTGATGGGCTGAATGGCCTAATTCTGCCCCTATGTCTTATGGACACATTTCACTGTATGTTTCAATGTACACATGATAAACTTGCAAATTGAATTTTGAAATTTGCTCATGGAGAGATAGCCATGAAGGATTTGTTCTCAGGGTAAGTAGGGATGGTAATAAATTCCAGCATCGCCTGGCAGAACTTGATCTCTGAATTCAAAACAACGAAAAACACTTTAATAAGAATAAAGTTTGCCTTCAGGGACATTCAGAGTTCAGGATACGCCCACTGCAGAGTATTTACTGCAGTGGCAGAGGAAGTTCTGTTCTGTAAATTTGTTCAGTGTTAAGTTTCATGTTTCATACACACCTTCTGCTTTGGTGGATGGATTGTCCCAAGGGGAGCTTTGTTCTTCTTGTTCTATTTTACAATGATAATGACACAACAAAATTTACTTCCTTCTCTCTCGCTCTCTCTCTCTCTCTCTCTCTCTCTCGCTCGCTCTCTCTCTCTCTCTCTCTCTCTGGTTATCCATCCCATGGAATGATGATGGTTCCTTTCAGTCAGTTAGTGGGGTTTCATATGTGTGTTCCAGAGTGACTGTACAGGCCGATCCTTGACAGTCACTGCTTGCCACATACTTGGCAGGTGAGGCCTGGAGGGGCAGCAGGGGCAGAAGCTCTGTTGTGGCACTTCCTGTGCCTTTCCTCTGTTGCCTCGTTGAGCTTGTTCTCAGCAGCATCCACACCTTTTCTGATGGCGTCCCTCCACTGTGAGTGATCTTAAACCAGATCCTCCCATGTTGGTGGGGCAATGTCAGCTTTCTTGAGGCTCCTGTGCAGAACTTCCTTGTACCGTAGTCGCTGGCCTCCTCGTTTTCGGGTACCACTGGACAGTTGGCCGTACAAGATGTCCTTGGGCAGTCTTCCGTCAGGCATTCTGACAACATGTCCTGCCCAGCGCAGTTGGGCTGACATCACCAAGGCTGAAACTGCTGGCATTCCGGCTCGAGAGAGGACCTCGGTATTGGAGACACTGTCTCGCCAGGTGATCTTCCTCAGAGAACGTAGGTGACACTGCTGCAGTTGGTCAAGCTGGCGTAAGTGTCTCTGATATGGGCACCATGTTTCACATCTGTATAACAAGGTTGATATGACAACAGCCCTGTATGCCTTGAACTTGGTGGCCAACCTGATGTTCTGTGACCAAACTTGATTTTTCAGCTGACCAAAGGCAAAACAGGCTTTTCAGGTTCTTGGGTCAATCTCTACATCCAGAGAAGCTGAGAATGTTATTATGCTGCCCAGGTAGCAAAACTTGCTGACAGCATTGAGACGAGTGTCATCAATGAGGACAGTTGGTCCTTTGTAGCTTGAGCCAGGAGCCAGTTGGTACAAAACTTCTGTCTTTTTCAGGCTGATTGTCAGTCCGAAGCTTTTGGCTGCACTAGCAAAGCGACTGGTGATCTCCTGTATGTCTTTGAGAGAGTGGGCAACCAATGAACAGTCAACAGCAAACTGTAGCTCATGCACCACAATATCCCTGACTTTTGTTTTTGCTCTCAGTCTTGCGAGGTTGACAAGCCGGCCATCAGCCCTCGTTTGTAGGAAGACCCCTAACTTCAGGTCTGATGTGGCATCCTGAAGAACAGCAGTGAAGAATAGTCCAAACAGAGCCAGAACACAACCCTGTTTTACGCCGTTGCTGATGGAAAATGGGTCTGACAACTCACCACACATGTTGATGCGGCCTTCCATGCCTTCGTGGAACTGACGGATGTTATTGGTTAGGCATGGGGGGCAACCGTATTTTGGTAGGAGCTTCCACAGGCCATCTCTACCAACAGTGACAAACGCTTTGGTTAGATCAACAAATGTGACATAGACACTTCTCTGCTGCTCAACACGTTTCTCTTGGAGCTGCCGCGGTGAACAGATCATGTCCACTGTACTACGGCCTGTTCAAAAACAACTCTGGCTTTCTGGAAGGATGTTGTCACTGATGTTGGACACCAAGCGTCTAAGGATGATCTTTGTGAGGCATTTTCCTGCAACTGACAGAAGAGAGATGCCACGGTAATTGTTGCAGTCTCTCTCATCTCCCTTGTTCTTGTAGATGGTCACAACTGATGCGTCTTTGAAGTCTTATGGTAGTTCTGCGGCTCCCCACAACTTTATGAACAGCTGGTGCAGACATGATGTCAGTGTGTGACCACCATACCGGTAGATCTCAGCTGCGGTACCGTCAGGCCCTGGTGCTTTGTTGGGTTTTAGCTGTTTGATGGCTTTGATGACCTCGTGAAGAGTAGGGGGAGCATCTAGCTCGAACAATATGGGTCGAGGGTGTACTCTGCCCAGTGCTTCATTGGCAATGGTTCCTGGTCTGTTCAGCAGCTCGTGGAAGTGTTCTTGCCTTCTTTTCATGTGCTCTGACTTCTCAGTGAAGATGGATGTACTGTCCTTGCTCAGGAGTTGTGAGGTGCCTTGTTTTGATGGACGATACACAACCTTGATTACTTCATAGAAGCTGCTTGAGTCATTACAGTTAGCGAAGGCTTGTAACTCCTTGGCCTTGTTCGCCCACCATTGGTCTTTCATAGCTCTGAGCTGCCTCTGCGAAGTTGATTTTGCACTCAAAATGGTACGTTTTTTGGAACTTGAGTTCCAGTCCTGATGCTTTTGCCCTTGACTTTTCCCAAGGTGTCCTGGGCAGCACTGTAGACCATTTCTTTGAAGACATTCCGGTGCTCAGTAATATCGTCTGGTGGATTCTCTTACCACAACACTGAAGGAAGGCTTTTGGGCCAACATCTCTGTGCCGGCTCCCAGTTTAAGACCGTATGATATCGGGACAGAATTAGGCCATACATCCTATCAATTTAGATGCCAGGCCTGATGGATTGAAAAGACAGGGTGTTGGGACCAGAGGCTGGCTCTGCTCACTGCTCCACGACGTTTGCTCCGCTCTTCACCGCACTGAGGCTCAGGCTGTGACCTGCTCTGGCTACACCCAGCTTTGTGTCTGCAGGCTCCGTGACGTTTTACTCTGCTATGTGCTGAATGAATGTCTGCTCCGACCGCTCCCAGCTTTGTGTCTGAGGGCTCCCTTTTATTCTGAATGCTATTTGCTTACCTTTATTGTTTGCACCATTTGTTTTTTTTCCTCTCTCTCTCTCTCTCTCTCTCTCTCTGCACATTTGGGTGTTTGTTTGCCTTTATTTAAATGGGTTCTTTTGCATTTCTTATTTTGTGTCTGCCTGTAAGGAGATGAATCTCAAGGTTGTATAATATATGCAAAACTTGGATAATAAATGTACTTTGACCTTTGAGTCCTCTCATCATTCAATCATGTTTTTTTTTTCGTTTTTTCTAACCCATTCTCCTGCCGTCTCCCTGTATCCCTTAACTCCCTTAGCAATCAAGACCCTAGCAAAGTCCGACTTAAAGACACCCAATGGCTTGGCCTCCACAGCCCTCTATGGCAATGAACTCCAGGGATTCAATTGTCACTGGCTCAAGAAATTCCTCCTTATCTCAGATCTGAAGTTCTAAACAATAACCTTTCCCCATCTCCTTGTTTCTCACTGTATGCTCAGCCCACTGCCTTACCCTCTCTATACTCATGCGTGCAAAGCTCGACACAGCTTAAACGCCATCTATAAACTCGCCAATGACACAACTATTGTTGGCAGGATCTCAGGTGGTGATGAGGAGGCATATAGAAGTG
Source organism: Mobula hypostoma (assembly GCF_963921235.1). Lineage (NCBI taxonomy): Eukaryota > Metazoa > Chordata > Chondrichthyes > Myliobatiformes > Myliobatidae > Mobula > Mobula hypostoma. The sequence goes on along the minus strand of NC_086114.1, from coordinate 7,579,095 downwards.
AGATGGATCAGCTGGTCGAAAGATGTCACAATAAGCTTTCACTCAGCATCAGCAAGACCAAAGAATTGATTGTGGACATCAGGAAGGAGAATTCAGGAAAACACACACTGGTCCTCGTTGAGGGCTGAGCAGCTTCAGGTTCCTGGGTGCCAACAGCTCTGAAAATCATTCGTGGGTCCAACGTATGTATGCAATCCGGTTGAAGGCATACCTGCGGGTATATTCCATTAGGAGTTTGAGGAGATTTGGCATGTCACCAAAGATTCCAGCAAATGTCTATAGATTGGTTGTATCGCTGTCTGATATGGAGGATCCAACACATTGGATTAAAAGAAGCTACAGAGGGTTGTAGATTCCCCCAATTCCATCTCAGGCACAAGCCTCCCCACCATCAAGGGCATCTTCAAAAGGCCGTGACTCCACCATGAAGGACCTCCACCATGCAGGACGTGCCCTCTTGTCATTACTACCATCAGGAGGGAACTCACTCACTCAACCGTTTCTTCCATTTTGCCGTCAGATTTCTGAATGGTCCATGACCACCACCTCACTATTCTTTTGCACGACTTTTTTTATATATATTGTAACCTGTAGGCATTTGCTAACCCTGCACTCTACTTCTTAAGTCCATGAGACTATAAGACCGTAAGATATAGGAGCAGAATTAAGCCATTTGGCCCATCGAGTCTGCTCTGCCAGCTCAGCATGGCTGATTCATTTCCTTCTCAGCCCCATTCTCCTGCCTTTTCCCCTTATCCTCTGATACCCTGACTAATCAAGAATCTGTCAACCTCTGCCTTAAACATACCCAATGACTTGGCCTCCACAGCCGCCTGTGCTAACGAATTCCATAGATTTACCACTCTCTGGCTAAAGAAATTCCTCCTCATCTCCATTCTAAATAGGCAAATGGATATCCCTCTATCTGAGGCTGTGTCATCTGCTCCTGGACTCCTCCACTGTAGGAAACATCCCCTCCACATCTACTCTATCGAGGCCATTCAACATTCGATAGGTAATAAACCAGATTCTGATTCATTTTAATGTTCAACTTATTCCAGCTCAAACCCTCATCAGCACCTCTCCCCCCACAATTTTTTTGACACTCACTTACCTTGAGGGGTAGTTTACAATAGACAAATAACTATCACACATTTCTGGGTGTGACAGGTATGTTGGTGCGTCACACCCAGAGATGTGTTGATAGTTATTTGTTACTTTGAATTAGGCAATTGAGAGTGAGAGGGAGGATCAGAATGACTTGCAATCTCAAACTTGGAATGGCCATTGTGGATGGAACACAGGATCTCTGCAAAATGGTTGCTTAGGCTATGTCCACACTACGCCAGATAATTTTGAAAACGAAGCTTTTTCTCTTCGTTTTGACCCTCCATCCACACTAAAGCGGCGTTTTCATCCCCCGAAAACAGAGATTTTCAGAAACGATCTCCAGAGTGAATAAATCTGAAAATGCTTGGTTTTAACTGACGTAGGGAAGGTCACATCTGGAGCATCAAATGAGGGAGAGAAGGTTGGATAGGTGCATGAGAACTTCTGCCTCACTTGGAAGGGCTCCTTATGTATCTGGATAGTGGTGATGGGGATGGCGTGACCTCGAGGGACAGGGAGGGGGGGGGTGTGTATGGGGAGGGATGAGCAGTCCTGAAGAGAGCTGTCTCCATGAAAAGCATGCAGGAGGTAGGAAGGAAAAGGAGATGTGGCTGGTGGTGCCGATTGTGTGGAAAATAGACAAGCTACCATCCAGGTGCACTCATAACTTAGAGCTGGATGCCCTCAAAACTGTAGACATGCATATCGACTTTCTAGAGGAGGGTGCTGCACCTTCTCATCTACTGTCTCAGTCACTGCACTGCATTGCAAACATTTTAAACCACTTTTGATGATGATTACTGATTATGAGGACACGCAGTCCCCTTTTATTGTCATTTAGTAATGCATGCATTAAGAAATGATAAAATGTTTTTCCAGAATGATATCATGAAAAACACATGACAAACCGACTTAAAAACTAACAAAAGCCACATAATTATAACATATAGAAAAAATGCGGGTGAATGCAGCAGACCAGGCAGCATCTTTAGGAAGAGGTACAGTCGACGTTTCGGGCAGAGACCCTTCCTCAGTCCTGCTGCGTTCACCAGCATTTTTTATGTGTGTTGCTTGAAATTCCAGCATCTGCAGATTTCCTCGTGTTTAATTATAACATATAGTTACAACAGTGCAAAGCAATACCATAATTTGATAAGTACAGACCATGGTACAGTAAAAGTCTCAAAGTCTCTTGAAAGTCCCATCATCTCACACAAACGGTAAACCTCCAGCACCACCAACTTACCGGTGCAGCATCCCAGACGCATCTGACCACAATCCGACTCTGAGTCCATCCAAAAAACTCCGAGCCTCCGACCCACCTCCTCGACACCGAGCACTGAGCAACATCTCTGCCGAGCGCTTCGACCCCGGCCCCGGCAACAGGCAATACGCAAAGCCGAGGATTTGGGGCCTTCGTCTCCGGAGATTCTCGATCACACAGTAGCAGCGGCAGCAAAGCAGGCATTTCAGAAGTTACTCCAGATGTTCCTCTGCGCTTTTCACGGCTGTCTCCATCAAATCCGGATTGTGCACGGCCCATAGTTACACATAAAATATCATTCGGAATGGCCGCGCGCACTGCATCGCGCTGCCATCTTCTCCTCCCTCCTTTTTATTGTGGTGTTTACATGGTAAATACATACTGGTATTTATGCTTTATATATTTATACACATTTCATTCCATACCTGTACTTCTAACATTATTTGTATATAATTCTTTATTCTATATAATTGTTAAAAGTTGTTGTTGCAGCAACACACCACAGCAAGTTCACTCCCCAGGGCAAATGTAGACCCTCCTTTGCTCCTCACTGTTCACCCCACTAGCTACCACATCCAAAGCATCATCCTGCACACTTCCAGTAGCTCCATTGGGATCCACCCACCAGCCACATCTACCCCTCTTAGTTAGGAGCCAAACATCCAAGGAAACACATTGTATCAAAAGAACCAAGCGAGTAAGCAGAGGGGTTGGTGTTGGCTCTGTTGCTATAAAATGAAATCAAATCCATAGAAAGAATTGGCCTATGATTGGAAATGTAGAATCCTTGTGAGTAGAGTTAAGAAAGAGCAAGGGTAAAAAGAACCTGATGGGAGTTATATACAGGCCTCTGAACTGTGTCCAGGATGTGGGCTACAAAATTCAACAGAAAGAGGAATGTAAAGGAACTTGTGAGACAGTGGCCATAATATGATAGAATTCACCTTGCAGTTTGAGAAGGAGAAACTAAAATCAGATGTGTCAGTATTACAGTGGAATAAAGGGGATTATTCCACTGTAATTCCACTCTACGTGTCTGTGGTGGCCAGTGCTATCATGTTTGCTGTTGTGTGCTGGGGCAGCAGGCTGAGGGTAGCAGACACCAACAGAATCAACAAACTCATTCATAAGTCCAGTGATGTTGCGGGGATGGAACTGGACTCTCTGACGGTGGTGTCTGAAAAGAGGATGCTGTCCAAGTTGCATGACATCTTGGACAATGTCTCCCATCCACTACATAATGTACTGGTTGGGCACAGGAGTACATTCAGCCAGAGACTCATTCCACCGAGATGCAGCACAGAGCGTCATAGGAAGTCATTCCTGCCTGTGGCCATCAAACTTTACAACTCCTCCCTTGGAGGGTCAGACACCCTGAGCCAATAGGTTGGTCCTGGACTTATTTCATAATTTATTGGCATGATTTACATATTGCTATTTAACTATTTATGGTTTTATTACTATTTATTATTTATGGAGCAACTGTAACAAAAATCCAATTTCCCACGGGATCAATAAAGTATGACTATGACTATGACTATTACATAGGCTTGAGAGAGGAGCTAGCCAAAGCTGTTGAGAAGGGGACACTAGCAGGGAATACAGCAGATCAGCAATGGCTGAAGTTTCATGGGGAAATTCAGACCCCACGGAATAGATACAGCTCAAAGATGAAGAAGTATTATAAAGGGAGGATGAGGTAACCATGGCTGACAAGGGAAGTTAAAGACACCATAAAAGGAAAAGACATATAGTATAGCAAAGGTTAGTGCGAAGGCAGAGGATTAGGAAGCTTTTCAAAACCAACAGAAGGTAACTAAAAAAGTCATTAAGAAGGTAAAGATGAAATATGAAAGTAAGCTGGCCAATAATATTAAAAAGGACACCAAAAGTTTCTTCAGATACATAAAATGTAAAAGAGAGGCAAAAGTGGAAATCAGACCTCTGGAAAATGATGCTGCAGAAGTAGCAATGGGGGACAACGAAATAGTGGACACACTTAATAAATAACTTGTGTCAGTCTTCACTGTAGAAGACGCTAGTTGAATGCCAGAAATCTGAGAGTGTCAGGGGACATAAGTGAGCATCATTGCTATTATTAAGAAGAAGGAGCTTGGGAAGTGTGGTAAACCGTATATATATGTTGTAACTCGGTTACCTGTCTGGACACGCCCCTCTGCTGACTGCCCCCGTGGCTCCTCCCACAGAGTCCTGTATAAAGGTGTTCGCCTTGCCCCTCCCCCTCAGTCCGGGGCAGACACTCACCGTGGAGGTCGTGGAGGTCGTATTGTACAGCGAATAAAAGCCTTTCAGTATTTTACCAAACCTCAGTCTTTTGGAGTTATTGAAGGTGCTTCAGGAAGCTGAAAAGTCTGAAGGTAGTTAAGTTACCTGTATCAAATGGACTACACCCCAGAGTTCTGAAAGAGGTGGCTGAAGAGATTGTGGAGGTATTAGTAATGATCTTTCAAGAATCCCCAGATTCTGGAATGGTTCTGGAGGACTGGAAAATTGCAAATGTCACTCCGTTCTTTAAGAAGGGAGGAAGGCAGAAGAAAATAAATTAAGGACCAGTTAGCCTGACTTCAGTAGGTTGAAAGATGTTGGATTCTAAAAGTAAGGATGAGATTTTGGGGTACTTGGAGGCACTTGATAAAATAGGCCAAAGTCAGCCTGATTTCCTAAAGGGAAAGTCTTGCCTGAGAAATCTGATGGAATTCCTTGAGGAAATAACAGACAGTATAGACAAAGGAGAGTAAGTGGATGTTATTTATTTGGATTTTCCGTAAACCTTTGACAAGATGTTGCACATGAGGCTGTTTAACAAGTTAAGAGTTCCTGGTATTACAGGAAAAGTACTAACGTGGATAGAAGACTGGCTGACCTGCAGGAGGTAAATAGTCTTGATAAAGGGGGCCTTTTCTGGTTAGCTGACGGTGACTAGTGGTTCGCAGCAGGGGTCGGTGTTGGGACTGCTTCTTAGTTCTTTGTCTGTATCACTGGAGTTCAGAAGAATGAGGGGGGAATCTTATTGAAACCTATGCAATATTGAAAGGACAAAATAGAGTGGATGTGGATAGGATGTCTCCTATATTAGGGGAGTCTAGGACCAGAGGGCACAGCCTCAAAAATAGAAGGACAACTCCTAAGAACAGAGATAAGGAGGAATTTCTTTAGCCAGAGGGTGGTAAATTTGTGGAATTCATTGCCACAGATGGCTGTGGAGGCTGCGCCATTGGGTATATTTAAAGCAGAGGTTAATAGGTTTTCAGTTAGTCAGGGCATCAAAGGTTATGGGAAGAAGGCAGGAGACTATGATTGAGAAGGATAAATCAGCCATGATGGAATGGCAGAGCAGACTCAATGGGCCAAATAGCCTAATTCTGCTCCTGTGTTATGGCCTTATTTGTCCTTTCTTCCCAATATTCCTTCCTTCCACTCCTACTCCTTCCTTCCTTCCCCATCACTTCTCCTTCTTTCCAGCACTGTCCGTATTCCTATGTGCTCTCAGACCTCCATCTTCTTCTTCTTCAGCCAATCGCCCCTACTGGGGCATAGGCTGTCAAAAGAAGCCTGAGTCCTCCGTCCTGGGCAAGTCTTTCACACTTTCCAAATGTAGCTCATCTTCTTGGTGTATCCTGTTCCCTGGGGTGAGGTCTTTGGAAATTCTGTAGCTCTGGGTGGGGTTTCTAGCCTCATGCCCAAATCTCTTCCTTTCGTAGCTGGGCTTGAGAATGCCAATGACAGAGTTACCCTATTAATGAAGTTAAGATTAAGATCTAGGATTAAGATGTTCTTTATTTATTTGTCGCATGTGCATCGAAACATACAGTGAAATACTTTGTTTTGCATCAAATCAGTGAGAATCATGCTGGGTGCAGCCTGCAATTGTTGCCACCGTGGTTCTGGCACCAACGTAGCAAATGCCCACCACTTACTAACCCAAACCCACATGCCTTTGGAATGTGGGAGGAAACAGGGAACAGCCATGCGGTCATAGGGAGAACGTACAAGCTCCTGACAGACAGCGGTGGGAATCAGTGATTGTTGGCACGGTAAAGCGATTGCTCTAACCGCTACTCTAGCATGTCACACAAGATTAAGGAAATGCCTCAGTCCGTAGTTGGGATGTTCATTGCGAGGAGTTTTCCTTTTAAGTGTTATGCATCACTCTCCAAATCCAACTGGAACGTATTTGCTGTTCTGAAGCCTTGTGTGCACTTTTCTGACTGATAGAGATCTGCAATTTAATTTAAACAATTTCCTCTCAATGAGATTTCCATTTTTGCCGGATGGAGCTTCTCAACTCACCCTGGCAGAGATTATTCTTCTGTAGCTGTTGCAGAGCACAATGAGGAATGAGAATTTGACAGAAAATGCAGAGGGTGCTGATTTCGCCAAAACAACCAACACAAATACCAACATTCCATGTATAAAATACCTTGTAATGTGAAAGAAGCCAATCCAATCCAATCCACTTCACTGGAATACCACAGAGAAAGAAATATCATGTTGAGGGACACAAACAGCCCTGTCTATCACAGGCAAAGACCTCCTCAAACATTGAACACATCTACAAGGAGCTCTGCCACAAGAAAGCAGCATCCATCATCAAGAACCCCACAATCCAGACTATGATCTTCTATAGCTGCTACCATCAGGAAGGAGGTATGGGAACCTTAGGTCCCACACTATCAGGTTCAGGAGCAGTTATTACATTACAGCCATCAGGCTCCTGAACCAGCCAGGATGACTTCACTCACCTCAACTCTGAACTGATTCCACAACCTACAAACTTGCTCTCAAGGACATTATAACTCAGTGGTACTTTTTTTCATATTTGCACAATTTCCTCTTTTGCACATCAGTTGCTTGTCAATCTTTATGTATAGCTTTTCATAAATTTGATTGTATTCCTTCATTCTCCTGTAAATGCCTGCAAAATAAATAAATCCTAAGATAGTATATGGTGACAAATACGTAGTTTGATAATAAATTTCCTTTGACAAGTAGAGAATTATCCAGCCAAAGAAGGAGGAGGGAGGTTTTAAAAAGCATTTTGATCTTATAATTAGGTGGCCATTTGGCCACAGCATTTTCTGGGGAGCAAACCCATCAGTTCTGATCTCCTGACCCTTATTTCCCTTTACCACAGTAACTTTTCTCTCTCACATGCAAGGGGTTCCCAACCTATGTTCCACAAACTCCCCCCCCCCCTTTAATGGTAGGGCTTCATGGCATAAAACAGGTTGGGAACCCTTGTACTAGAGGGAAGTCATAAACACAAGAGATTCTGCAGATGCTGGAAATCCAAAGTAATATGCATAAAATGCTGGAGGAACTCAGCAGATCAGGCAGCATCCATGGAGAGGAATAAAGAGTTGATGTTTTGGGCCGAGACCCTTCATCGGGTCTGGAAAGGACAGGGGAAGAAGCTGGAATAAGAAGGTGAGTGGGAAGAACAGAATAAGAAAATGTACTCTTTCCCCTCCCTCATCTTATTCTGGCTTCTTCTCCCTTCCTTTCCAGTTTGATGAAGGGTTTTGGCTCAAAACATCGACTGTTTATTCCTTCCCACAGATGCTGCCTAACCTGCTGAGTTCCTCCAGCATTCTGTGTTAAATACAATAGCGTATGCATTTAAGGTGAGAGGGGAAACTTTAAAGGAGGTGTGTGGAATGAAACTTTTTCTTTACAGAGTGGTGGGCCTGGAACAGACTGTCGGAGATAATCCCGTAAACAGAAAAAAATCATGGCATTTAAGGGGATTTTGGGTAGACTGATGGACATGCAGGAAATGGAGGGATCTGTCACTAAGGACCCCCACCACCCAGGGTATGCTCTTATTGCCTTATTACCAACGGGAAGAGGGTACACTAGGCTGAAGACTCAACTCACGGTCTATGTATAGGAACAGCTTCTTCCTTTCTGCCAGAAGGTTCTTGAATGTTCCGTGAGCTCTGTCTCATTATTTCTTTTCATGTGCACTATTTACTTAATTGAAAAGATGGCACCAGATATTTTTGTAGACCCAGGCGAATTCTTCCAGTTCATCTGTGAAACAGCTTATTTTTCTTTTCTCATGTCTTCCTTTTCTTTTCAAGGTGGTCGTGGTCCAGTTGGAATCTGTGATCTACAGCTACAGCGCAAACAGCGGTTCTCCCCCAGTGGCAGGTTTTCACACTGGCCGCGTGCCCTGGCATTTCGATATCTCCAGGAGCAGCCTGGAAGACATGTACCTCCATAAACAACCCACTTCCTTACTAACTGAGGTGTCATGGGAGACTGAAATATCAGGGCAGCAGGTGGTATGTTGCAAGAAGGCTCCTGTTGTGTTTCTCCCTCTCTCTCTCTCTCTCTCTCTCTCTCTCGCTCCTTCTTTCCCTCTCTTCCTCCCTGTTTCTCTCCCTGTGCTCTACAGTTGTCATAGAGAACTATAGCACAGAAATAGGCCATTTGGCCCATCTAGTCTGCTCCAACCTGATTTCCTTGCCTAGTCCCATCAACTTGCATTGGGACTATAGCTCTCCCTACCCCTCTCATCCACAAACCTATCCAAACTTCTCTTCAATGTTCAAATTGAACTTGAGTTCACCACTTCTGCTGGCAGTTCATTCTACACTTGCACCACCCTCTGAGTGCAGAAGTCCCCCTCAAGTTCCCCTTAAGTATTTCATCCTTAACCCACACTTCTAGTTCTAGTCTCAGCCAACTTTGGAGAAAATGCCTGCATGTAATTAGTCTATTTATACCCCTCCTTATCTATGTACCTCTACAAGATTTCCTCTCATTCTCCTTTGCTCCAGGAAATAAATTCCTAACCTATTCAACCTGTGTTGCATGTTCTATTGACCATTATTTTAATTACCCTGGCCTCCATTATTGCACGGGTGGGCTTATAGGCAGAGCAACAACACACCATGCTGGAGAAACTCTACAGGTCAAGCAGCATCCATGGAAATGACCAGACATTTGATATTTCAGGCAAAGATCCTCTATCTTTGGCAGGACTTTCATATGATGAAAGACTGGATCGGCTAGGCTTATACTCTCTGGAATTTAGAAGATTGAGGGGGGATCTTATTGAAACGTATAAAATTTTAAAGGAATTGCACAGGCTAGATGTAGGAAGATTGTTCCCAATGTTGGGGAAGTCCAGAATGAGGGGTCACAGTTTGAGGATAAAGGGGAAGCCTTTTAGGACCGAGATGAGGAAAAACTTCTTCACACAGGGAGTGGTGAATCTGTGGAATTCTCTGCCACAGGAAACAGTTGAGGCCAGTTCATTGGCTATATTTAAGAGGGAGTTAGATATGGCCCTTGTGGCTAAAGGGATCAGGGGGTATGGAGAGAAGGCAGGTACAGGGTTCTGAGTTGGATGATCAGCCATGATCGTACTGAATGGCGGTGCAGGCTCGAAGGGCCAAATGGCCTACTCCTGCACCTATTTTCTATGTTTCTATGTTTCTATCAGGACTGGAAAGGAAGGAGAAAGAAACCAGCATAAGAAGGCGGAGAGAATGGGAGTGGGTAAGGTCAAAGGTGATAGGTAAAGCCAGGTGGGTGGGAGAGGGGAGGGCATGAAGTGAGAAGCTGGGGGGTGATGGGTGAAAAAGGTAAAAGGCTGAAGAAGAAGGGATCTGATAGGATAGGAGAGTGGACCATGAGAGAGAGGAAAGGTGGAGGGCCCCATGAGCAGGTGATTGGCATGTGAGGAGAAGAGAAGAGTCGAGGTAAAAGGGGAAACGGAATGGGGAATTGAAGATGGGGAGAGGTAAAATTTACTGGAAATTGGCTAATCATGGTTTAAAGTATCACAAGCAAGAGAAAATCTGCCGGTACTGGAAATTCAAGCAACACAGACAAAATGCTGGAGGAACCAGGCAGGCCAGGCATAATCTGTGGAGAAGAGTAAACAGTCAACATTTCAGGCCGAGACCCTTCATCAGAACTGGAGAAAAAGATGAGACATCAGATTAAGAAGGTGGGGGGGAGGGTAAGAAGAAATACAAGGTATTAGGTAGTGAAATGGAAGAGGGGGAGGGGTGAAGTAAAGGGGTGGGAAGTTGATTGCCGAAAGAAAGAAAGGGCTAAGAAAGGGGAATCTGGGAGAGGACAGAAGGCCATGGGAGAAAGGGAAGGGGGAGGAACCAGAGGAAGGTGATGGACAGGTAAGGAGACAAGGTGGAGAGGTGGAGGCAGTTACTGTAAGTTCAAGAAATCCATGTCCATGCCATCAGGTTGGAGGCTACCCAGACGGAATATAAGGTGGTGTTCCTCCAACCTGAGTGAGGCCTTATCCTGGCAGCAGAGGAGGCCATGGACCGACATGTTGGAATGGGAATGGGAAGTAAAATTAAAATAGGTGGGCACCGAGAAACCCTGCTTTTTCTGGCAGATGGAGCAGGCCCCCAGTCTAAGTGGTGTCTCACTGATATACAAGAGGCCACACCGGGAGCACCAGATACAGTAGGTGGTTTAAACTATTCCCAAATTATTGAGGAAGTTATCATTAACTTTACTGTAGGATTTAGTTTCATCATAATTCTTTATTAAAACATTATGTCAATATGAAGTTGTATTTTAGTCTAAACAGAATTAAAACTAATTCTTTACGGCACAGCTACTTGAATGATATTTCATTGATTATTTGAAATAATTCTCTAGCCCAGTCGAAAGCCTCTTCAGAAGGGCAAGCTTCAGAGTAGTGACAAGGGGTGCAAGGTCAAACTTAATTTTAAAATGTTGACCCAATTGAGCAAGGTCAAATTTGCTTACTTTAATTAGGTTAATTCAAGTGACTTAATTGCTTCCAAAAATAGTGATGGACAGTCTCAGGAATAATCCTTTGAACACCATTGGTTTAGGATATGTTTCTCCCACACCACAACTGATTTTCTTTTATTAACATAGTCGTGGTACTGCTAATCTTAGGTTCATTTTTTGATCTGATAAAACTTATCTTAGTAACAATATTTTCTATTGCAGTGTGGACACATTTTAAAAGTGGGTAATGTGAGAGCTTAGAAATATTTCTATTAGCTAAACATTTACATCCTCTGATATCATGAACTATCTATGTACCCTGACAAATACAGAAGCGACATAAATAGCTGTTGCTGCGACAGAGTTGACTCTATGATAATAACAAGGCATGCTGACTTTATTCTACAATGCATTTCCTTGTTGAATCAGAATGAATGCAATTTTATCCCCTGTGCGACTGCAATTCATTCTAAACTAAATAAAAAATAAATGTCCAATTTCTGGCAAGATAGCAACTGAGAACCTGCAAAGAGGCACCAAATGTAATTCTATATTTCTGATATCTGGATAACTATAGCCTTTCAAAGGCAAGCAAAACAGAGCTGATGTCTTCAGTGCTTAGCCTCAAGCATCATGACAGCTTGCAAAGGGTAAGCACAAGCAATTCTGCAGATGCTGGAAGTCCACAGCAACACACACAAAATGCTGGAGGAACTCAGCAGGTCAGGCAACATCTATGGAGAGGAATAAGCAGTCGGTGTTTCTGGCCAAGACCCATCCTGATGAAAGGGCTCAGCCAGAAACATTGGCTGCTTATTCCTCTGCATGGATGCTGCCTGACCTGCACCCAGGCCAGGTGCCTGCCCCCACCGTCCAGGCCATGCTCCATTCTCGCTGCTGCCATCAGTAAGGAGGTACAGGAGGCTTTGATCCCACATGATCAGGTTCAGAAGCAGTTACTACCTTTCAACCATCAGGTTCCTGAACCGGCGTGGATAACTTTGCTCACTTCAACACTGAACTGATTCCATAACTCACTTTCAAGGACTCCACAACTCCAACTCTCAATGCTGTTTATTACTTATTTATTTATTGTTTTTTTTGTATTTGCACATTGGTTTTCAGTCTTTGTGTGTGGGAGTAGTATTTTTACTGGTTCAGTTGTGTTTCTTTGCTCTACGTCAATGCCCATAAGAAAATGAATCTCAGGGTAGTATAAGGTGATAATAAATGTACATTGACTTGGAACTTTGAACTCAGATTTTGCTGACTTACTCCTCCATTGTGTGTGGGTGTGTGTTGCTTTCAGAGGTAGTTGAAACACTGGGCTCTGCTGGATCTACATGCAAAAGGGGGGGGGGGGGATAGCCAATTGCCGGACAAAACAGTTAAGCTAGATGCGAACACAGCAAACTGCAGATGATGGAGTCTGGAGCCGCAAGTTAATCTGCTGGAGGAATTCAGTGGGTTGAGCAGTATTTATGGCAGGAAAGCGCCAGAGGCAGGGTGTTAACCCAAAACGTGGACAATTCCTTTCCTCCCACAGATGCTGCTCAATCGGCTGGGTTCTTCCAACAGTTAAACAGCTCATACTCTCAGTTCTGATCAACAAGCTCTAAAATCTGGGCCTCGTTTTCTCCTTCTGCAACTGGATCCTTGATCTCCTCACCAAGAGACCCCATACAGTGTGGATCCGAAATAACATCTCCTCCTCGCTGACTATTAACATTGGTGCACATCAATGATACATACTTAACTCACTGGTCAACTCTCTACATCCACAACTGTGTGGCTAGACACAGCCCAAACACCATCAAGAAATTTGCTGATAACACAACTATTGTTGACAGAACTTCAGATGGTGACGCGGAGGGGTATAGAAGCGAGATAGGGCAGCTGATCAATCGGTGTCACAACAACCTTGCACTCAGCATCAGTAAGACCAAGGAACTGATTATGGAGTTCAGGAAGGGGAAGTCAAGGGAACACACAACAGTCCTCATCAAACAATCAGAAAAGGTAAGTGTGAGCAGTTTCAAGTTCCTGGGTGCCAGCATTTCTGAAGATCTATCCTGGGTCCAACATATTGATGCAAATACGTAGAGGCACAGCAGCAGCTATATTTCATTGGGAGTTTGAGGGGATTTGGTATGTTATCAAAGAAACTCCAATTTCTAGAGATTTACTATGGAGAGCATTCTAACTGGTTGCATCACCATCTGGTGTGGAGGGGCCACTGTACAGAATCAGAAAAGCTGCAGACAGTTGTAATCTCAACCAGCTCTATCCTGGACATAAGCCTCCTCACCAGCCAGGACATCTTCAAAAGATGATGCTCAAAAAGGCAGTGTGCATCATTAAGGGTCTCCATCACCCAGGACGTGTCCTCTTCTCTTTACTACCATCCGGAAGGAGGTAGTCAGGAGTCTGAAGACAGACATAGAATGTTTCAGAAATAACTTCTTCCCCTCTGCCACCATATTTCTGAATGGACAAATGAACACATGAATACTTCCTTCATACTTCCCCCCTCTCTTTGTGCAATATCTATTTCATTTATTTTCATATAAACTTCCTATTCTAATTTATAGAGTTTTTATTGTTATGTATGGAAAGGTACTGCTGCCGCAAACCAACAGATTTCATGACATAGTAAGCCACTGTCGATCCCAGGGGACCATGGGTTTGCGCCTCTGGTGGACTGTGTCCTCTCCAGGGCGCAAGCCTGGGCGGGAAGATTTGGAGAACCAGCTGTTGTCCATGCAGAGGGTTCACCCTCTCCACGTCACTGATGTAGACCAAGGGAAGGGCAAGCGCCGATACAGCTTGGCACCAGTGTCGTCACATATGCTAGTGATACTAAACCTGATTCTGATTCTGATTCCGCAGATTGTTTGCGGCTCAAACTAAATGCAAGGATCAAGGATCAACTTTATTGACCGTATAGATTTACATGTAGGTGAAATTTACAGTGATGTGTTGGTGTGACATGTAAAAAAACAATCAACAATTACAAACAATAGAGAATTATATAGAAAGTAAATAATGATATTGAAATAGAAAAGCTAATAAAGCTATAAGTTAAAGAATGGATATGGAATAAAACGTGCATAAACAAATACCAGCTTGCATTTGCAAAGTAATAGCATTATAAAAAGCGGTTTAAACTGTTTACAGTGCTGTGCAGTGAGGGGTTAATAGACAGCGGAGGTGGGAGGCTAACTAGAGTGGTTGACCAGATTATTGACTACAGGAGGAGGAAACCGGAAGTCTGTGAGCCAGTCCTCATCAGGAAGTCAGAGGTGGAGAGGGTCAGTATCTTTAAATTCCTCAGTGTTATCATTTCAGACAATCTGTCCTACCCTAGGTCCAGCACGTAAGTGCCATTACTAAGAAAGAACAGCAGTGCCTCTACTTTCTAAAAAGTTTGCGAAGATTTGCCCTGCCATCTAAAACTTTGACGAACTTCTATAGATGTGTGGTGGAGAGTATGTTAACTGGCATCACCACAGCCTGATATGGAAACACCAATGCTCTTTTATGGAAAAGCCTACAAAAAGTAGTGGACACAGCCCAGCCCATCACTGGTAAACCCTCCCCACCACTGAGCATATCTACACAGAGCGCTGTCACAGAAAAGCCACATCCATTATCAAGGACCACCCTCCCCCCATCCAGGACATGATCTTTTCTCACTGCTGCCATCAGGAAGAAGGTACAGGAGCCCCAGGACCCACACCACCAGGTTCAGGAGCAGTAATTACCCCTCAACCATCAGGATCTTGAAACAGAAGGGATGACTTCATTCATTCCATCACTGAACTGTTCCCACAACCTATGGACTCACTTTCAAAGACTCTTCATCTTATGCTCTCGTTATTTATTGCTTACTTATGATTTTTATTTCTCAACTCAAGCTGGTAAAACCTGAGATACAGGCTTAGCCAAAAACATTTCTCAATTGCTAGGAACTTTCAAACTATTCTTATGGTGTTTAGCATTGTGGCTTTCTAGAGATTTACATAAATATTGCTGCATAGGCCTAATTGTTTAATGATATTGTGCAGTGACTTTGGGATGACACCAGTTGTAGATATTACTCTTGGGACATTGTATACCCTGTTCATGGTCCATAGTCTTTTAATTCAGCATATGTCTGGTGTTTTTCACTTGTTGATTTCTGTATGTTATGTGTGTTGGAATGACTATATCTATAAACAGTCTTGCCCATTTATCCTGTAATATTATAAACAGATAGTTATTACAAATTTTCCTCTCTGTAATAATGGATTGGTTGTAAGATAATTTTTATATTAATAATAATAATCTTTACTATTATTATTTTTTGTATTTGTGCAGTTGATTGAGCTTTGCACGTTGATTGTTTATCAGTCTTGTTGTGTATGGTCTTTCACTGATTCTATTGTGTTTCTTTGTACTTACTGTGAATGCTGATAAGAAAATGAATCTCAGGGTAGTATATTGTGACATTTACGTACTTTGATAATAAATTTACTTTGAACCTTGGACACATACAAATACCATCTCATACACAAAGGTAATTCACAGTGTGTATTGTTTGTGCACAAATGTACATTTGTTTGTTTGCATCAGTGCCTTTGCATTAATTTGTTTGCGTACACGTTTGCAGTGATGTGTCCTGTTGTACATGCGTGTTTTGTAATGTTGTGTACCTTTATGCATATGTTTGTGTTGTGTTTGTGTGCAGTGTGATAACATAACACTGAATGGAAGGGAAATGAGGTCACGCACTCATCCCACAACAGCCCGGTTGTTGACTCCGTATCTCCGTGGTGATCCTGGCATTTCCATTGCTTCAGCTGCTAATGAGGACAACAAGAATGTGACTAATAAGACGACAATTACTGGAGCAGTGAAGCGTGCATTTGTGATTAGCCATGATAATTTGCAAGGCTGGGCATTTCACATTAGGTTTGCAAACAGTTTAAGGATTGTTCCTGTCTTTATCCCGCTAATCTAATTTTAATGACTGCAGACCAGACAAGAGAGAAAATATATTTATTGGCGTCTTCCTCATTTCTTTTGTTGTTAACACAGCGATCATCAAAGGGAAGCAGTAATTTTGCAATATTAGAAACATAAATCTGGTCTTCTCTGCAGTAGCGGCGAACATGCTGATGTGCCGGAGTTTGATTCGTTTATCAATGCAACACCGGTGTTGTAAATCAATTTCATAAATACGCAACCTGTCAATCATCAATCTCTGTGTACTTGGGCTGATTTAGAAGCCACGCCACAGAAAACTTGATTGATTAACGCATGATCATGTCAAGAAATATATTGCTAAATCTACAGAGAGGGAACACCCAGCAGTTCAATCAATGGTTATAAAGGACATTGCCAGGATTGTGCTCAACCTTTGTCAATGACTTTGGGGTTCCGTTGTTTCTATCATTCACTCTTTGGGGGTCCTTGTTTTGTGGATGTTCGCAAAGAGTAAGAATTTCAGGATGTATTCTCTGATATTACATTGAACCATTTGACCTGTGATGTACTCTTCACTTCTGCTACCAAGTGCAGAGAGGTTGAGACATGTCAGGATCACAGATACTGGTGCATTGGACTTCCTACTTGTTGATGGGCTCAGCACTGAACCCTGGGCTGGATGGTAAATGCCCGGAACTACTGGTCTGGATTACCTTTTTATCCAGCCCCTCAGTTTCACACCCAGGGGATGGCAGAGATAATATTCACTTTAATAGTGTCAGGTTTCTCAGTAATATTGTAAGTATTGGTTAAGAGATTTTTTAAAATGTTTTTAGGATTACATTACATTATGTTTTTAATTAAATACATAATTCTTATCACTTCCCAAAATTATTTCGTAGATGGCACAGCTGCAAAGCTATTAGAGCAGCAGCAATCACTGATTGGGGTTCTCTTCCCTCTGCTGTCTGTAAGGAGTTTGTACGTTCTCCCCGTGACCACGACAGGGTGCTCCTGTCGCTAAAGACGTACAGTTAGGGTTAGCAAGCTGCGGGCATGCAATGTTGGCGCCAGAAGCATGGTGAGACTCATGGTGCCCAGCACAATTAATGATGTATCACCCACAAAATGCCGGAGAAACTATGGAAAAGGGTAAACCGTGAACGTTTTGGGTTCATCAGGATTAACGCTGATATGTTTTGATGCACCTGATGCATTTCACTGAATGTCGTCACGTACATGTGACAAATAAAGCTAATCTTTATCTTTTCCGTTATCTTTAAGCTTAATTGAGTTATTTTTAAATGGCTGTGTGTTGCAAATATTTAAAACTTGAGAATTATTTGTCATGTGTAGCTCAAAACATTGAAATATACGGTGAAATGCAGCATTTGCATCAATGGCCAACTGCGTCCAAGGATATGCTTGGGGAAGTCTGCAAGTGTCACCAACGTACCAAGTCAATGACTTACTAACCCGAACCCAAATGCAATCTCTTTGTAATGTCAGAGGAAATAAGAGCACCTAGATGAAACCCACATAGTCATAGAGGGAATGTACAAATTCCTTACAGATAGCAGCAGAAACTAAACCTAGGTCATGGGCTATCTAAAGCATTGCATTAACCGTCATAGGACCATCAAGATGGACAATGGACAATGGATTAGGCTTTGGATCCCCTTCCTGAGGTCTCATTGCTCCTTACATCATACCTTCTCACACTGGGAGGACACCCAGGAATGGAAGGTTCACTCACGTGCTCTTTCCATCCAAACGAGATTAGTGCTGACAGGCAATCAGCAAGTCTGTGTGGCGGTAATGTGTTAATTATTTAATATAAAGTGCAGAATAAACATTATAGTCATAATCACATGGAACATTATTCTTTCATAAATCTGGAACATAGAACATAGAACAGCACAGCACTGGAACGGACCCTATGGCCCATGAGGTTGTGCTGACCTTTGAACTTACTTCAAGGTCAATCTAACCCTTCCCTCCCACTTAGCCCTACATTTTTCTTTCATTCCTGTCCATCTGTCACCAAGAACACTTGAACTCTGTAGTACAAAAATCCATCCTTTGGCCTTTAGCACACTCAGTAGCTCAACTACTCAACCCCCTCAGCTCCCTGGGAGAGACATTCTAAAGTTTGACTCTCCATCTATAAATGATTGACCACTTGTTTCTGAGTCTATGCCCCCATGTTCTAGAGTCTCCCATATTCTCAACCTCCTGTGTTTTAGGCCCAAGGTCCAAACCAATGTGTTCTAGGTACATGATATTCTGGACCCCATGCTATAGATTCCAGTGTTCTAGAATCTTCCCACATTCCAGGACAATTCTCCTAGCTCTCACCCTGGATTTTCTTCCAAACAGCCAACTTTTCATCCTGTTTGAAACATTCCTTTGGACTTTTAGTTCCTCGATCTACCTGCCATGTGAAGAATTATGGAATCTGCAGACCATTTAATTAACTTTATTGGCTTAAATTACAGAGCTGTCATGATAATATTTGAACTCAAACCTCCATGCCATTAGTCCAATATTTTGGATTAGATTTCTAGTGACATAACTCTGACAATGGCTTGGCCCAATGACAGATTCTGAATTATGTTAATGGTTGCCCAATATTCAAATTTAAATACTCAAGTTAAGTCCTTGTTAAATATCCCTGGTAATTCTGCTGATCCTTGACAGGTATCAAGCTATTGACACAGTTGGAATGCCAATGTGTGGCAGAGTATTCCTAACATTAATTATGTTTTCCACCTAGAGTTCCGGAGGTTTGAAAGGTCACTTAGAATGTCAGGAAAAATGGGCCTAGCATCTTGTGCAGGTAGGAGGGATTAGTGTCTGGGTGCTTTTGATTTGCTTTTTAGCTGATTCAGCACAACATTGTGGGCCAAAGAGCTGTTCCTGTGCTGTATTGTTCTATGTTCTACATTCTAGATGCTCCAGTTTCCTCACACATCCTAAAGACTTGTTAGTATGTTAATTGACTACTGTAAGTTGCCCTTCGTGTGTAGGTCGGTCAGAACCTGGTGGAAGTTAATGAGAAAGAGGGGTAGAATAAACTTTGGGATTCCTGTTGGGATTGGTGTAGGTGGGTGGTTGACATTCAGTACAGTCCCAGAGGACTAAAGCACCTATTTCTGCCTTTCTGTCTCTGTGAATGATGGTAGATTCTTAGTCTCCCCATAAAATGATACTCAGGTCAAGGTTGAGGAGAGATGGGGTTAAATCATTGGGAGGTTGATTGGTCAGGGCATCAAAGGCTATGAGCAAAGCCAGGAAAATAGGGATGAGAGGGAAAATAAATCAGCCATGACAGAATGGTGGGGCAAACTTGATGGGACGAATGGCCTAATTCTACTCTTATGCCTTATGGTCTAAATGCTGGCCTTCCAATTGAATTCAGCTTCTGTTAATGAATACTTAACAGAAACCCTCCAACATGCAAGACCCTTCTGACGTTTGGTCTCAGGCTGTGGACATGACCGGAAGGCAGCCTAATCCCAAGTGTGGCCTTGCCCCATTTGCATTTCCAGAATGAGGGGTTGCCTTCTGCCATACACACCTCAAAGCCACAATAACTACAGGTCCACCCCAGACCACAGCAAGATTCTTTTTTTGAGAGCCGCTTGTAACCTTAACAGTTTGAAAGCTGGAGTTGCAAACTGAGTTTTCACAGGGCAAGGGTGGTGGCATTTTAAAGTAACATACACAAAATGCTGGAGGAACTCAGCAGGTCAGGCAGCATCCAGGGAGGGGAATAAACAGTCAACGTTTGGGGCCAAGACACTGGCAGGTGATGGGTGAGACCAGGCTAGGGGAAAGGTGTGTGAATAGGGGAAAGAAGATGAAGTAAGAAGCCCGGAGGTGATAGGTAGGAAAGGTAAAAGGTTGAAGAAGAAGGAATCTGATTGGAGAGGAAGTTAAGGTGGAGGGGTACCAGAGAGAGGTGATGCACAGGTGAGGGGAAGAGAAGGGTTGAGAGAGGATCCAGAAGGGGGAATGGAAAAAGAGAAATGGGGAGAGGGCTAGGGAAATCAATGTTCACGCCATCGGGGGGAGACTTACCAAATGGAATGTGGGATGTTGCTGCTCCAACCGGAGAATGACCTCAGCAGGGCAGTAGAGGAGGCCACGGGCAGAAATATTGCAATGGGAATGGAGAGTAGAATTAAAATGGACAGCCACTGAGAAATCTTGCCTTCTGTGGTGGATATAATGAAACATTTTAAATCTCTTTTTGCCATTCTTAATAAAACTATATTAACAAATTAAGCACAAGCCTAGCTCAGGCTAACAACTTCAGAGGAGATTTTAATGCTATTGCTGGTTTTAGAAAGCTACTATCAACTGACATGAATGGTCTCTCAATTAGTATTTGTAAAATAGATGCCAGTATGTTAACAAAAATATATTTGTTAGGGAGTATCCTGGAGTATAGCAGATATTACTTCAAACAAGACCCAGTCTTTAGTGCTTATTGTAAATGTAAATGATCTTATAAACTGGGAAGAACTTGTACTGGAAGGGAGTGTTTATTCTTTAATTGCAGTATCACCTTATTCAAAGGGAGAGTTCATTTACCCATAACTATTATCCTCAAAATCAATTAAATAAATAGTGTATTTATTCCATTGCCCATTCTTGGTTCCCTCCTGGATCTTCCCCTCTCCTCACTTGCCTATCACCTCCCCCAGTGCCCCTCCTCCTTCCCTTTCTCAATGACCCACTCTCCTCTCCTATCAGATTTCTCCTTCTTCAGCTCTTTACCTTTTCCACGTATCACCTCCCAGCTTCTCACTTCATCCACCCCTCCCCCATCCACCGAGCTTCATCTATCTCCTTCTAGCATCCTCCTTCCCCTCTTCCCCAACCTTCTTATTCTGGCTTCTTCCTTCCTCCTTTCCAGTCCCGATGAAGGGTCTCAGCCCAAATTGTCGACTGCTTATTCCTTTCCATAGATGCTGCCTAACCTGCTGAGTTCCTCCAGCATTTTATGCATGTTATTTATACTGAGTTTTAATTATCCTCTTGTATTTTTAATTATGTTCCTGCAGATTATATTCAGCGTTACGTCAATGGTTCTGGGTTTACACCATCACCTCAAGCAAAAACACAAAGCATTCACAAACAGCAGATATCGAAATGTCAACAGCAAGGTTTTAATTAAAGGTCAGGAGATATTTGGCATTAGGTGTTGGGAGGCGGAGTCTTTGCTTAGAGATGAATTGGATTCAGGTTTAATATCGTTGACATATGTTGTGAAATTTGTTGATTTGTGGCAGCAATTATATAGTATATAAAAATACTATAGATTAATATTAAATAGTAGTATTATATAGTATTAAATACTATAATTAGTATTCTGGTTTCTGTTCTGGGGCTTGTCTGTCGTGTGCAATGATGACAGGAGAATTTTTCAAAGTGGAAAAGTCATTGGACTGGGGCAATTCCACTGTCTTGACCTCAGAAGTCCAGGTCCAGTGGTACGAACAAGTGTCACAAACTGGGGTCTTGGTTGATTGCAATGGATGACCAGGATCACTTCTATGCCTTGTTATGCCCTTTGCCCTCTATGGAGCATTGCAGAACCACCACCCTGGCTGTTAGGTCTCATCCACCCAGTCCACCAGAGCTGACTTCGCATGCCAAGGCAGGCATCTCCCTATCTCGCTGCTGGCTACCCTCAACTGGTTTAGCCCGCGGATTGAGGTGGTGTACCAGGCTGTGGCCACTGCCACGTGCAAATCACTACTTGGAGCAACAGGTGAGAGCAGAGTGTCTAGTGGGGACCAAATGTGAGTGAGCTGCCCCAGAATGGTCACGACAAGCCCCTTCACCAGAGGTGCTACCCCTACCTGGACACGCCATACACACCTGATGATTAGTATTAAAGTGCTAGTTTTGGTGGCAGCACCAGATAGTGCCAGCAACCCGAGTTCACTTCCCACCACTGTCTGTAAGGAGTTTGTACGTTCCCACGACCATGTTAGATTCCCCCTACATTCCAAAGACGTATGGGTCAGTAGTTTAATTGGTCATATTGGTGTAATTGGGTGGAGCTGGCCCATTAGGCCAAAAGGGTCTGTTACTGTGCAAAATCTTTAAATTAAAAAAAAAATCTATATATATAGACAAATTAAATTAAATAAGTAGTGCAAAAATAGTGAGGTAGTATTCATGGGATCAATGTCTATTCAGAAATCTGATGGCGGGGGGTAGAAGCTGTCATTAAAATGATGAGTGTGGTTCTTCAGGCTCCTGGAGCTCCTCCCTGATGGTAGCAATGAGAAGAGGGCATGTCCTGGGTGCTGAGGGTCCTTAATGATGGATTCCACCTTTCTGAGGCATCACCTTTCAGAAATGTCCTCGATAGTGGGAAAGCTGGAGCTCATGATGGAACTGGCTGAGATTCCAACCCTCGTCAACATGTTTCCAATCCTGAGCAGCGGCCCCTCCATACCAGTCTGTGATGCAACCAGTCAGAATGCTCTCCACAGTACATCTGTAGAAATCTGATAGAGCCTTTGGTGAGATACCAAACATCCTCAGACTCCTAATGCAATCTAACCAGTAGAGTGCCCTCTTCATAATTTCATCAATATGTTAGTCCCAGGACAGATCTTCAGATGAAGGGGGTGGGAGGGGGAGGGGCTTCCATTTTTCACTACCTCATCAGATAACTTCTGCTGCAAATGGCTCCCCAGTGGTGTAGTAGTTTGCGCAGCCCTACTACTGCTCTGGGTGTTCCAGAGTACAGAGTTCAATTCCAGCACCGTCTGTAAGGAGTTTTACCCACTGTGACAGACTGAATTTCCTCCGGGTGCTCCAGTTTCCTCGCACAGTCCAAAGCATACCAGTTGGCAGGTTAATTGTCCTGTGATTAAGCTAGTGTTAAATGGGTGGGTTGCTGGGCAGTGTGGCTCGTTGGGCCAGAGGGGTCTGTTCAACACTGTATCTCTAAATAATAATTTCAATTGCTGAAAGACTCGCAAATTGATGGCTGTATCTTACCCAAAGATCAACATAGAGCCCATAATTTAAGATGATATTTCACATGGACTGATTCTTCCTTCGACTGCACCTGTTCCTTTTGTCGCTCTGTTAGTGAAATTTGGGTGTAATTGGCAATTTAATAGCCATATTGTTAAGGTAGATTTAATTGGTGGCCCTTGGCTAGATACAAATGACTGCATGCAAGAGAATGACATTTTGTTAGAAATAAATCTCCCATTGAGGACAATTGCCTAAAAATTATTCAAGTGAAACACACTGATTGCAACCCTGTCATTCACAAAATACACACGGTGGCCACTTTATTAGGTACACCTGTAGACCAGCTTATTAATACAAAAACTAATCAGCCAATCGTGTCATAGTCGTAGCATCATATAACACTACAGCACCTCACCAGGCCCTTCATCCCATCTGGTCCATGTCAAACTATTAAACTACCTAGCCCCATCAATGTGCAACCAGACCATACCCCTCCCATCCATATACTAATCTAAATTTCTCTTAGATTTTGAAACTGAACCCACACCTACTATTGGCACTAGCAGCTCACCACCCTCTGAGTGAAGTTCCTCCTCATGTTCCCCTTAAACACTTCACCTTTCACCCTTAACCTATGACCTCTAGATGTCGTCTCATTCAACCTCAATGGAAAAAGCCTGCTTGCATTTACTCTATCTACAGTATCCCCTCATAATTTTGTATACCGCTATCAAATATCCTCTCCATCTTCTATGCTCCGGGGAATGATGTCCCAACCCATAAAGAAAGAAAGATGGCGCTGGTAACTGGCGACTTTGCGCATGCTCTCCCGAGCACACTGCCCTCTCCACTATCCTATACCCGAGAAACACTTCTAAACCTCCAATCTAGCAAGATCAAGATCAACAACACCCTGGCGAAGCTACTGACCCAGCTGGAGACCACCGCGCCAGATTTGCTTCTTAAACTCCGGACCGCACCTGAACCTGACCAGCGAGGCCCACCATGTTCCCAGAGACCCACTGTCTGCTACCGTGCCGGAGTGCTTGAAGACACGGCCCATCCCGACCAGCACCTCTCCGGAGCAGACGACCACACAGAAGTGACGGCGGAGACTTCAAGGTGCCCCAGACACTTCCCCAGAGCGACTACCGTAAAGCCCCGTTGGTGGCAATCCACAGCTGCCGGAAGTGAGGCCTCCGCCACCGATGTCGGAAATCGAGCCCGAGGCTCGGCTGGAGCGGAGGCCTCCACAACCGTGACTCGGCTTAAGGACTTGTTTCAGCCAGGAGCCTGGCCGTCCAGGATTAAGTGTCAGCTTCGGGGCCCGACCTAATCGACAGCCTGGACCCCCAGCAGCTGGAAGTGGCAGTGGAGCCTCCCCCATTACTCGGCCCGACCCAGAGCATCCGACGATGCGACCCGCCCATCGATCCCTGCAGGACGCGTCCACTAACCTCAAGGAGCTGATAACAACACACTGCATCGATGGAAACCTGGAAAGATGCACTATTTACCGAGGAAGTGTGGGAAAAGAGCTGGGCTGCTGGTCAGATTGAAGCTGAGGGGCTACAGGGTCCCTGTGCCCACCATCCTACTAGCTAATGTGCAAGCCGTAGAGAACAAGGTGGATGATCTTAAAGGGAGACTCACCTACTGCAGGGAGATGCAGAACTGCTGTGTATTCTGTTTCACCGAGACATGGCTCTCCCCTGCCACCCCCAATTGTGCCATCCGACCGGAGGGATTTTCGATCCATCAGATGGACCGCACGGTGTCTTTGGGCAAGACGAGGGGAGGTGGTGTCTGCCTACTGATCAACACTGCGTGGTGCTCGGATACAGCGGCACTGACAAGCTCCTGCAGCCCGGACCTGGAACACCTGTCGGTGAAGTGTCGTTCCTACTATCTACCACGGGAATTCATCTTGGTCGTACTGACAGTGGTCTACTTCCCCCCCCCCACCCAGGCGGATGTGGAGTGTGCTCTGAACATACTGTATGCCAACATCAGTAAACTTGAGACCAGGTATCCGGAAGCTTTGCTCATTACAGAAGGAGACTTTAACCAGGCCAACCTCGGAAAGGCACTGCCAAAGTTATACCAACATGTCTCCTGCCCCACTAGAGGCCCGAATATACTTGACCACTGCTACACAGCAGTCAAGGATGCCTACCGTTCCATCCCACGACCTCACTTCGGAAAATCAGACCATCAGGCCATACTCCTCCTCCCGGCTTACAAATACAAACTGAAGCGGGAGGTCACCGTGTCAAAAGTAGTGTCGCGTTGGACGGAGGAAACGGATGAGGTCCTCTGTGACTGCTTTGAATCGGTGGACTGGTTAGTATTCAAGGACTCGGCAGCTAACCTCGATGAGTATGCCTCAGCTGTCACAGACTTTA
This sequence comes from Mobula hypostoma, assembly GCF_963921235.1. Classification (NCBI taxonomy): domain Eukaryota; kingdom Metazoa; phylum Chordata; class Chondrichthyes; order Myliobatiformes; family Myliobatidae; genus Mobula; species Mobula hypostoma. Next base: position 7,553,571 of record NC_086114.1, on the reverse strand, counting down.
ATTGGAAATGCACGGAGGACTGTGTGTCTCGCAAGACGATCCGGGTATTCCCTAAACGGAAACCTTGGATGAATTATGAGGTCAAGTACCTATTAAAGACTAGAGCTGTGGCTTTTAGGTCTGGGAATACCAGTCGCTACACGGAATCCAGGCGTGAACTCCGGAAAGCCATTAAGGGTGCCAAGAGGCTATATCGAGCCAAGTTGGAAGCTCAGGCTAACCAGAGGGATGCCAGTAGACTATGGCAGGGTCTAAATGAGATCACTGGGTGCAAAGAAAAGGCTGGGAATATCAATAGCTGTGGCACTTCTCTTCCTGACGAACTTAACATATTCTACGCAAGATTCGAACAGAAGAGGAGCGTCCCGCTCCCTCTGGATGAACCGGACCTGGTGGCATCGAGATTCATCATCACCGAGGAGGTCGTTAGAAGGGCCTTCCTGAAGATAAATCCAAGGAAGGCGACGGGCCCAGAAGGCATCCCAGGCCGGGTTCTCAGGGCCTGTGCAAGTGAGCTAGCTGGAGTATTTGCTGACATCTTCAACTGCTCCTTGCTTCAGTCTAAGATCCCCTCGTGTTTTAAGAAGGCAACGATAATTCCAGTGCCGAAGAAGAGCAAGGTGGCATGCCTGAATGACTATCAACCTGTGGCTCTGACACCCTCGACGCTTTGCAATTCGCCTACCGGAGCAACAGGTCAATGGCAGAAGCCATCTCTCTGGCCCTACATTCCTCCTTAGAACACCTGGAGAATAAAGACGCATGCATAAGGCTCCTTTTCATTGACTACAGCTATACCTTTAATACATCATTCCAAATAAACTGATTCCTAAGCTCCGGACCCTGGGCCTTAGCACTCAGATCTGCAGCTGGATCTTCAACTTCCTCACAGACAGGACCCAGGCTGTAAAAATAGGGGACAAGCTCTCCTCTACAATCAGTCTGAGCATCGGTGCCCCACAAGGCTGTGTACTTAGCCCCCTGCTGTACTCACTGTACACCCATGATTGTGTAGCCAAGTTTCCATTGAACTCAACATATAAGTTTGCTGATGACACCACAATTGTAGGCCGTATCTCGGGTAATGATGAGTTTGAGTACAGAGAGGAAATTAAGAACCTGGTGGCATGGTGCGAAGACAATAACCTATCCCTCAACGTCAGCAAGACGAAGGAATTGGTTGTTGACTTCAGAAGGAGTAGCGGACCGCATGACCCAATTTATATCGGTGGTGCGCAAGTGGAACAGGTCAAAAGCTTTAAGTTCCTCAGGGTCAATATCACAAATGGCCTGACTTGGTCCAACCAAGCAGAGTTCACTGCCAAGAAGGCCCACCAGCGCCTTTACTTCCTGAGAAAACTAAAGAGATTTGACCTTCCCCTAAAACCCTCACTAATTTTTATAGATGCACCGTAGAAAGCATTCTTCTAGGGTGCATCACAACCTGGTATGGAAGTTGTCCTGTCCAAGACAGAAAGAAGCCACAGAAGGTCGTGAACACGGCCCAGTACATCACACAGACCAATCTTCCATCCTTGGACTCACTTTACACCGCACGCTGTTGGAGCAGTGCTGCCAGGATAATCAAGGACATGACCCACCCAGCCAACACACTTTTCATCCCTCTTCCCTCCGTGAGAAGGCTCAGGAGCTTGAAGACTCGTATGGCCAGATTTGGGAACAGCTTCTTTCCAACTGTGATAAGACTGCTGAACGGATCCTGACCCGGATCTGGGCCGTACCCTCCAAATATCTGGACCTGCCTCTTGGTTTTTTTTCACTACCTCACTTTCCATTTTTCTAATTTCTATTTATGATTTATAATTTAAAATTTTAATATTACTAACTTTTACTATTTTTAATATTTAATATTTGTAATCCAGGGAGCGGGAAGTGCAGAATCAAATATCACTGTGATGATTGTACGTTCTAGTATCAATTGTTTGGTGACAATAAAGTATAAAGTATAAGTATACAACCCTTCCCTGTAACTCTGGTCCTCAAGTCCCAGCAACATTGTTGTAAATTTTCTCTGCACTCTTTCAATCTTATTTACATCTTTCCTGTAAGTAGGTGACCAGAACTGTACACAATAGTCCAGATTAGGCCTCACAATGTCTTATCCAGTTTCAACATCGCGTTCCATCTCCTGTACTCAATATAGTGATTTATGAAGGCCAATGTGCCAAAAGCATTTTTTATGACCACATCTACCCATGTTGCCCCTTTCAATGAATTATGAATCCATATTCCCAGATCCTTTTGTTCTACCGCACTCCTCAGTGACCTACCATTCACTGTGTAAGACCTACTCTAGCTGGTCCGCCCAAAGTGCACCACTTTGCACTTGTCTGCATTAAATTCCATCTGCCGTTTTTCAGCCCATTTTTCCAGCTGGTCCAGATCCCGCTGCAAGCTTTGATAGTCTTCCTTGTTGTCCACTACTCCCCCCCAGTCCTGGTGTCACAAACAAATTTGCTGATCCGCTTCACCACATTACCATCTAAATCGTTGATATTGATGACAAACAACAAAAGACCCGGTACCGATCACTGTGGCACACCACTTGTCACAGGTCTCCAGTCAGTGAGACAATCAACTACTACCACCCTCTGCCTTCTCCCGTGAAGGCAATGTTTAATCCAATTTACCATCTTGAATGCCAAGCATCTCAACTTTCTTGGCCAAACTCCCATGCAGAGCCTTCTCAGAGGCCTTGCTAAAGTCCATGTAGACAACATGCTCTGCAATGCCTGCATCACCTTTTCGGGTAACTTCCTTGATAAACTCCATATGATTGGTTAGACATGGCCTACCAAGCACAAGGCCATGTTGACTATCCCTATTCAGTCCCTGTCTATCCAAATACTCTTATATCCGGTCTTTTAGAATACCTTCCAATAATTTTCCCGCGACTAATGTCAGGCTTGCCGGCCTATAATTTCCTGGCTTATTCTTAGAACCCTTCTTAGACAATGGAACAGCATTAGCTATCATCCAATCCTCCAGCACCTCAGCAGTGACTAAGGATGTTTTAAATATCTCTGCTACAGTCTCGGCAGTTTCTGCACTAGCCTCTCACAGGATCCAAGGGAATGCCTTGTCAGGCCCTGGGGATTTATCAACCTTAATTTGCCTCAAGACAGCAAACACCTCCTCCTCTATAATCTGTGTAGGGTCCATGACCTTGCTGCTGCTTTGACTTACTTCTATAGACTCTGTGTCCATGTACATGTAGATGCAAAAAAATCCTATTTATTACCTCCCCATCTCTTTCGGCACCATGCATAGGTGACCACTCTGATCTTCCTGGAGACTAACTTTGTCCCTTGCTACTCTTAATATATCTGTAGAAGTCTTTAGGATTCTCCTTCACTTTGTCTGCTAGAGCAACCTTATGCCTTCATGTAGCCTTCCCAATTTCCTTATTAAAAGTTCTCTTGCATTCCTTATATTCCTCAAGTACCTCATTTGTTCCTGCTTCCCTACACCTGCTATGCACCTCCTTCTTTTTCTTAACCGGGACCCCAATATCTCTCAAAAACTATGGTTTCCTTAACCTGCTATCCTTGCTTTTTACTCTGGCAGAAACATACAAACTTTCACTTTTGAAGGCCTCCCACTTACCAAGTACACCTTTGCCAGAAAACAACCAGTCCCAATCCACACTTGCCATATCTTTTCTGACACCATCAAAATTGGCCTTTCTCCGACTTAGAATCTCAAGCCTCGGACCAGACCTATCCTTTTCCATCATTATCTTGAAACTAATGGCATTACGAACATTGGATGCAAAATGTTCCCTGCACAAACTTTTGTTACCTGCCCTGCCTCATTCCCTAGTAGGAGATCTACTTTCATACTCTCTGTAGATGGGACTTCTATGTACTGATTAATGAAACTTTCTTGAACACATTTGACAAACTCTTTCCCATCTGGACCTGTTACAGTATGGAAGTCACAACAATATCTGGAAAGTTAAAATCACCTACTATCACAACCTTATGTTTCTTGCAACGGTCTGTGATCTCTCTACAAATTTGCTTTTCTAAATACTGCAGACTGTTGGTGTGGTCCATAACATAATCCCATTATCGTGGTCATACCTTTCTTATTCCTCGGTTCTACCTCAATGTACAAGCTCTCCAGTCTGTTCTGACTGAGCACTGCCGTGACATTTTTCCTGACTAGTAATGCCACCCTTTCCCCTTTAATCCCTCCCGCTCTGTCATGTCTGAAACAACAGAAACACAGAATACTGAGCTGCTAGAACTGCCCTTCCTGTAACCAAGTCTCACTTAATGGCTACAATGCCATAATACATATGCCAATCCATGCCCTAAGCTCATTTGCCTTTCCACCATCAAGAATGCCTACCGTACTATTCCATACACTCATTTTGGGAAGTCTGATCACCTGGTTGTATTTCTACTCCCTGAGTACAGGCAGAGACTGAAGACTGCAGCACCAGTAGTGAGGACCAAGAAGGTATGGACAAGGGAAGCACAGGAGCGTCTACAGGACTGCTTGGAATCAGTGATCTGGACTGTATTCAGGGATTCAGCTTTGAATCTAGATGAGTATGCTGCAGTTGTTACCAAATTCATTAAAACCTGTGTGGATGAGTCTGTGCCTACGAAGACTTACTGTACATTCCCAAAACAAAAGCTGTGGATGAACCAGGAGGTACGTCATCTGCTGAAGGCCAGATCTGTGGAATTCAAGTCTGGCAACCCAGGCCGGTACCAGAAAACCAGGTATGATTTGCGGAGGGCTATTTCAAGGGCGAACAGACAATTTTGAATGAGGTTGGAGGTGATATCAGATACACGGCAACTCTGGCAGGGTCTGCAAGACATTACTTCCTACAGATCAAAACCCAATAGCATGACAGAGACCGATGCTTCCCTACCAGATGAACTCAATGCCTTCTATACACGCTTTGAAAGGGAAAATATAACTACAGCTGTGAAGATCCCTGCTGCACCTGATGACCCTGTGCTCTCTGTCTCAGAGGCCAATGTTAGGCTGTTTTTAAAGAGATTGAACCCTCACAAGGCAGAAGGTCCTGATGGAGTACCTGGTAAGGCTCTGAAAACCTGTGCCAACCAAATAGCGGGAGTATTCAAGGACATTTTCAACCTCTCACTGCTACAGGTGGAAGTTCCCACTTGCTTCAAAAAGGCAACAATTATACCAGTGCCCAAGAAGAATAATGTGAGCTGCCTTAATGACTATCACCCGGTAGCACTTACATCGACAGTGATGAAATGCTTTGAGCAGTTGGTCATGACTAAACTGAACTCCTGCCTCAGCAAGGACCTGGACCCATTGCAATTTGCCTATCGCCACAATAGGTCAACGGCAGACGCAATCTCAATGGCTCTTCACATGGCCTTAGACCACCTGGACAACACAAACACCTACGTCAGGATGCTGTTCATCGACTATAGCTCAGCATTTAATACCATCATTCCCACAATCCTGATTGAGAAGTTACAGAACCTGGGCCTCTGTACCTCCCTCTGTAATTGGATCCTCGACTACCTAACCGGAAGACCACAATCTGTGGGGATTGGTGATAACATATCCCCCTCGCTGACAATCTACACTGGTGGACCTCAGGGGTGTGTGCTTAGCCCACTGCTCTACTTTGTATATACCCATGACTGTGTGGCTAGGCACAGCTCAAATACCATCTGTAAATTTGCCAACGATACAACCATTGTTGGTGAATCTCAGATGGTGATGAGAGGGCGTACAGGAGTGAGATATGCCAACTAGTGGAGTGGTGCCACAGCAACAACCTGGCACTCAACGTCAGTAAGATGAAAGAGCTGATTGTGGACTTTAGGAAGGTTAAGACGAAGGAACAGATACCAATCCTCATAGAAGGATCAGAAGTGGAGAGAGTGAACAGCTTCAAGTTCCTGGGTGTCAAGATCTCTGAGGAAATAACCTGGTCCCAACATATCGATGTAGTTATAAAGAAAACAAGACAGCAGCTATACTTTATTAGGAGTTTGAAGAGATTTGGCATGTCAACAAATACACTCAAAAACTTCTATCGTTGTACTGTGGAGAGCATTCTGACAGGCTGCATCACTGTCTGGTATGGAGGGGCTACTGCACAGGACTGAAAGAAGCTGCAGAAGGCTGTAAATCTAGTCAGCTCCATCTTGGGTACTAGCCTACAAAGTACCCAGGACATCTTCAGGGAGCGGTGTCTCAGAAAGGCAGTGTCCATTATTAAAGATCTCCAGCACCCAGGGCATGTCCTTTTCTCACTGCTACCATCAGGAAGGAGGTACAGAAGCCTAAAGGCGCACACTCAGCGATTCAGGAACAGCTTCTTCCCCTCTGCCATCCGATTCCTAAATGGACATTGAATCTTTGGACACTACCTCACTTTTTCTTAATATACAGTATTTCTGTTTTTGCATTTTTTTAAAAAAATCTATTCAATATATGTAATTGATTTCCTTGTTTTTTTAAAATCTTATTTATTATTATTATTTTTTCTCTGCTAGTTTGTGTATTGCATTGAACTGCTGCTGCTAAGTTAACAAATTTCACGTCACATGCCGGTGATAATAATTCTGATTCTGATTCTACAATGCTCCTTGCATTGAAATATATGCAGCTCAGAACATTGGTCCCACCATGCTCAACCTTTTGATTCTTGACCTTGTATGTAGGCTTAACAACATCTTTCTCCACAACCACTCCACTATCTGTTAGCTGTTCTAGAATTCAGATTCCCATCCCCCAGCAACTCTAGTTTAAATCCCCTCCAACCCCTGTGCAATCTTCCCACTAGGATATTAATCAACCTCCAGTTCAGGTGCAAACCATCTCTTCAGGATTGTTCCCACCTTCCCTGGAAGAGAGCTCAATGATCCAAAAATCTGAAGCCTTCTCTCCTGCACCATCTCCTTAGCCATGTGCTAAACTGTATGCTCTTCCTATTTCTGGCCTCACTAGCACATGACACAGGTAGTAATCCCAAGATCACAACCCTGCAGGTCCTGAACTTTAATTAGCACTTCACTCCCTGAACTCCCTTTGCAGAAGCTTTTCACTCTTCCTACCCATTTCATTAGTACCAACGTGAACCACAACCTACGACTGTGGTCTTGATCCATGATGTTCCTGACCCTGGCACCCAGGAGGCAATACACCATCAGGGAATTTTGTATCCTCCGCAGAACCTCCTTCTGAATGAATCCCTTATCACTACAGCTTACCTCTTCTCTCCTTTCCTTTCTGAGCCAGAGGATGAGTCGAGTGCCAGTGACCTGACCACTGTCTTTCCTCCGCTAGGTCATCTCCCTCCCAACAGTATCCAAAGCAGTATACAGTACCTGTTGTTTGAGGGGAATGGCCACAGGGGTACTTTGCAAAGGCTGCCTATTCCTTATCTCCAACCTGACAGTCACCCACGTACCTGTGTCCTGCACCTTAGATGTAAGTACCTCTCTGCGTGACCTGTTTATCAACCCCTCAGCCTTCTGAATAATCCAGTGTTCATACAGTCCAGCTCCAAATTGTTAGAAGCTGCAGTTAGTTGGACTTGTTGCAGGTATAGTCATCAAGGGCACCGGAGGTTTCCCTGCCTTCCCACATGCCACAAGAGGAGCATTCCACTATCCTGCCTAGCATCCCCATTGCTCTAAAGGTGTTTTAACAAAGAAAGAAAGAATAAATTAACAAAAAGTGCCTCTCCTCACCAAAGCCTTGTTGAGCAAAGCCTCAACTCCCCACTCTAACACTGGCCCACTCACACAGTGGCTATTCCCACAATCGCCCCTCCGCTTAAACCTAACTTCCTTTTATTGGATCTTGCTAAATGCCTAATTATGTGCAATCCAATATCTCCTCAGGAGCTGTGGTGTGCTGGCAGCCCCCACTTACTTCTTTTAAACTTTCTCTCTCTCTCCACAATTCAATGTGGCAGCAGCATAATGTATAAAAACATGCGGATGTGGTCAAGAGGTTCAGTTGTCGTTCAGAAAGGGAAGAAGTGTGATCTAAGTGACTTTGAATGTGGAATGATTGTTAGTGTCAGACAGGTGGTTTGAGTATCTCCAAAACTACTGATGACTTGGGAATTTCACACACAACAGTCTTTGGAGTTTACAGAGAATGGTGCAAAAAACAAAAAACATCCAATGAGTGGCAGTTCTGTGGGCAAAAGTGCCTTGTAAATGAAAGAGTTCGGAGAATGGCCAGACTGATTCAAGCTGTCATGTTGCAACAATGACGTGCAGAAGAGTATCTGAACACACAACACATCGAACCTTGAAGTGGATGGGCTACAGCAGCAGAAGATCACGCCACGTTCCACTCCTGTCACTAATGAAGTGGCCACTGAGTGTAAAATGATGCGGTGGAAAGTGGGACGTGTTTCTAGCAATGTGTAAATGGCTTTCTGGTGTGCTGTACAAGGCAACAGTTCTTCCACAACATCCACTAAGTACACATTCAACCTTCTCAAGTTCAGTCAAGGGAGAGACTTGACTTTGATTGCTTTTGCTAAATGACCGTGACTGTTGACTGGTGAAGTTAGTCTCTCAGCACTCAGTCAACTGTACAATAACGATTTCAAATAATGGGTCAAACATTTCCACATTCCTAAAGAGTCAAACAGTTCTGAGATTCCTTGATTTATAATATTAATACCGTGAAATCAAGTTGGCAGGCACTCAGAACCTTGTGTAAATATGTGTGGTTATGTTTAATTCTACATCCACTGGCCATTTTATTAGGTACCTCCTAATGACAACTGAGTGTACAGTATATTTGTGATCTTCTGCTGTTTTGCCCATCCACTTCAAGGTTTGAACGCTGTGCATCGATGCTCTTCTGCACACCACTGTTGTAGCATGTGGTTACCAGAGTTACTGTTGCCTTCCTGTCAGCTTGAACCTGTCTGGCTATTCTCCTCAAACTTCTCTCAATAGCAAGGCATTTCCATCCACAGAAATTCTGTTCACTGGATGTTTTTATTTGTTTTTTGCACCATTTTCTGTAAACTCTAGAGAATGTTGTACATGAAACTCGTAGCAGATCAGCAGTTCCTGAGATACTCAAACCAGCCCGTCTGGCATCAACTATCATTCTACAGTCGAAGTTACTTAGACCACATTTCTTCACCATTCTGATGCTTTTTCTGAACAACAACTGAACCTCTTGACCATGTCTACATGCTTTCAAGCATTGAGTTGCTGCCACATGATTGACCGATTAGATATTTGCATTAACAAGCAGGTCTTCAGGGTTATCTAGTAAGGTAGCCACTGAGTGTATGACTGTTGAGTAGATTCTCTTCTTGGTTCTCCAGAGTTTCTGCTGTAGTTTATGGGTCTAGCATATAGATGCATCCACAAGGAAAGCTTACCAGTGTCTTTACTTTCTTAGGAGATTAAGGAGGTTTAGCTTGTACCGAGCAATCTAATGAAAATCGACAGATATACGACTGAAAATCTCTACACTACTTGCAATATGGTCTAGCATAGCAATTTAAATGTGCAGGAATATAAGAAGGTGTGGAGAGTTGGACTGTGCCCAACACATCATGGGCACATCCCTCACCCACTATCAGTTGTATATACACACCTCAAGAAGGCAACATTCATCATCAATGATCCTTTCCATGCGGGCCATGCCAACTTCTGACAGCTACTATCGGGTAGGAGGTACACATCACCAGGTTCAAGATCAGCTCTTTGGTTCAATATGTAGCTTCAACTATTTGGCTCTGAAACAACTGGCACAACCCTAATCGTTGGAGTTTCCCAACACATTCACCAATTTGACCACCTTGCACTAAAACAGACTAAAGTCTTTTGCCTAACTGTGTTCTTTCTTGTTTTGATAAAAGTGTATAATTTGGTTTTCTTGTGAATGTTTCTGATGTGATACTCTGTGCCTGAGATGTAGCTGCAAGTAAGTATTTCATTGCACTTTGCCCATGGGTATTTGACATATGATAACTTTGACTTTGAACTTAAACGGCCTGGTGATATTGGGGAATAGATGGAGTACCACAGAGTCATGGTATTGTGCAACATTCTTAGGACCATATATACAGCTAGGGTGCCTAAGACTTTTGCACAATACTGTATTTGTCAATGTGAAGTGGAGTGTCTGTTTGTAAGTCTGGCAGGAGTAAAGGAGGTTGGTGAAGGTGAGGCACCATGGGGAAGGTGTGGACAGGTGCCAGAAAATGAGTGCCAAGGGAGGGGATTGGCACGGGTGCAGACACACCCAGCCCTGAGATACCAGGCCAAGGTCATTTGATTTCAAATAATTGGTTTATTAATCATTACAAAATGTCTGTCTGGTGCTTCCACTCTCTCTCTTCTGCTTTCTACTTTTACAAACCATGATTCCCCTCTCCCTGCCCCCTTCCCACTCTCAGTCCACAACAGAGACCCATATCAGAATCAAGTTTATCATCACTCATATATGTCATGAAATGTGTTTTTTCTGTGGCAGCAGTACAGTGCAATATGTAAAATTACTACAGTACTGTGCAAAAGTCATTTCTATTTGTAGGAAATTAGTATTGATCATAAATGTACAATTAAAAGGTGTTCAACAGCACAGACTGGGCTTTATATTAAGAGGAATGTCACCTTTCAATGCACTGTGTAATCTTCAGTACACTGTTTAATGTCTTAAACCATATGAAGAGTGTGCAAGAATTTTGTTTCACTCTTTCTCGGTATATGTGATAATAAAAAAACAATTCCAATTCCATTGCCAATATTTTCAGGATTAGGCCTGAGGTCATTCTGAACTCAGTTGACATTGATTGGAATGATACGCCCTTCAGCAGAGTGTAGTCGGTTACATTTTATCCCTACCTTGCACAACTGACCCTTGACCTCCCTCATCGTCTCTGTAGGAAACTCAGCACATGGCCACATAGACTGGTTCAGGCTGACAGGAAGGTGACAGTAACTCACATAACCACACGGTACAGCAGTGGTGTACGGAAGAGCCTCTCTGAACACAGAACATGTCGAACCTTGAAGTGGTTACACTACAGCAGCAGAAGACCATGAACTCACACTCAGGGGCCACTTTACTAGGAGGTACAGGAGGTACCTAATAAAATGGTCACTAAGTGTATGCCTCTATGATGCACCTGCTGCTCTGACGTAAACATCCTCCAACTCTATACATTTATATGACACTATGAGTCCAACTGACGGAGGGTTACAGTGAGCAGAGGTGCCATCCTTCACTTGAAATGTCCTGGGCGGCATGGTAGCCTCATGTTTAGCACAATACTTTACAGTACAGCTGACTCAGATTCAATCCCCACTGCTGTGTGCATTCTCCCCATGACCACGTGGGTTTCCTCGGGTTCTCCCGTTTCCTCCCACAGTCTAATTGTAAATTGTCCCATGATTAGGCTAGGGTTAAATTAGTCTAGGGTTGGGCAGTGGGGCTCAAAAGGCTGGAAGGGCCTAACAATGCTGTATCTCAATAAATAAATAAATAGATTGGTCTTAACTTGGCCCACTGCTCTGGCTAATAGCCCTGCACACTCCATACCATAGACCATAAGACCATAAGACATAGGAGCAGAATTAGGCCATCTGGCCCATCGAGTCTGCTCTGCCATTCAATCATGGCTGATACTTTTTTTTCTCCTCCTCGACCCCAGTTCCCAGCCTTCTCCCCATAACTATTGATGCCATGTCCAATCAAGAACCTATCAATCTCTGCCTTAAATACACCCAACAACCTGGCCTCCACAGCTGCACGTGGCAACATATTCCACAGATTCACCACCCTTTGGCTAAAGAAATTTCTTCACATCTCTGTTTTGAAAGGGCGCCCCTCTATCCTAAGGCTGTGCCCCCTTGTCCTAGACTCTCCCACTTTGAGAAACGTCCTTTCCACATCTACTCTGTCTAGCCCTTTCAACATATGACAGGTTTCAATGAGATCCCCCTTCCCCCCCCATCTTTCTGAATTCCAGCGAGTGCAGGCCCAGAGACATTAAACGTTCCTCATATGATAACCCTGGAATCATCCTTGTGAACCTCCTCTGGACCGTCTCCAATGCCAGCACATCTTTTCTAAGATGAGGGGCCCAAAACTGTTCACAATACTCAAGGTGAGGCCTCACCAGTGCCTTATGAAGCCTCAGCATACACCAGAACTAAACTTATGGATCCAGTACATTCTTGTCCCAAGGCTGGCTGGTACAGCTTAGCAAGCCCCAGGCAGTAAGTGGGCCAGACGCCCCCCCATTGCCAGTCAATCATTGACAGGAAACAACACTCGGGGTGAGTCTTCGTTCCCAGTTAGAGTCTGTGAGAATTTGGAAGATTTAAATGTCTTGGATTTAGCAAGACATTTAAAAATTTAAAATCACATTGAATAATTCAGAAAAACAAAATTATTAATTCATTTAAAGTAAAATTATTTGCAACACATTAAACTCTAATCAAAAATTTAAAACATTACAATAAAGTAAAAGTAATGAAGAAAAAAATCATCTAAATTTCCTCTTCCTCCCTAATCTTCAAGTTGGATATCTCCATTCAAATGGACAAGTGTTTCAACCAACAAATCTGGCTGATGCGGGATTTGCGGCCTGACAGTGGGAAAGTCCCAGCAGGAATGGATTCCATTGTCAGACCCACATGGAGTCCATGGAGGTAACAGAGGTACATAGTGGCACAACTAGAGCCTGGTTCAATCCTGACCTCAGACAATGCCTCGGTCGAGTTTGCACATTCTCTCCGTGACCGCATAGGTTCCCTCCAGATCCCAAAGACATGCGTGCTGCTAGGGTAATTGGCTGCCGTCAGTTGCCCAGGTATGTAGAGCAGTAGTGGAGTCCGGGGGCCATTGAAGAGAATGTGGGGAGTGTAAAATGAGATGAATGTGGGTTTAGAGGCAATGAGTGGTTGATGGTCGCTATGCCCTAGATGGGCCAAAAGGCCTATTTCCGTTCTATATCTGTCTAGGATTTTATTACAGTGAGACAGAGGCCCTGGCTTCTGGCACTCAGCACAACACTCACGTAAGTCAAAGACTTGCCTGGATGAGCACAGCTCAGACAATTCCCACGAAGCTTAATATTGTCCATAAGACCATAAGACATACCTGTTGGAGCAGAATTAGGCCATTTGGCCCATCAAGTTTGCTCCACCATTCCATCATTGCTGATTTATTATCCCTCTCAATTCCATTCTCCTGCCCTTACTAATCAAGAACCTATCGACCTCCAATTCAAATATACCCAATGGCAGTGACTTTCACAGATGCACCAGCCTCTGGTTAAAGAAATTCCTCCACATCTCTGTTGTAAAGGGACAGTTTTCTATTCTCAGGCAATGCCATCTGCTCCTTGACTCTTCCACGATCAGAAACATCCTCTGCATGTCAATTCTATCTAGGCCTTTCAATTTTCAACAGGTTCAAATGAGATTCCCCCTCATCCATGCTCTAAACTCATCCCTTGGACCCTGTGCAGAAATCATACAGGCACTATGATGCCACTTTCAAGGAATTATGGGTCTTAGTTTTCCTTCGCCACGAGTGAGGTGCCGGAGGATTAGAGGACAGCTTATATCATACCATTGTTCAAGAAAGGCTCTAAGAATAAGACAGGAAATTATAGGCTACTGGGCTTGAGATCAGTAGTGAGAAAGTTATTGGAAGGTATTCTAAGGGACTGGATATATAAGTATTTGGATAGATAGGGAGTAATGAGGGATGGTTAACCTGGCTTTGTTTTTGATAGGTAGTGTCTAACCAATCTTATAGAGTTTTTTAAGGAAGTTATCAGGAAAGTTGAAGACAAGTACAGTAATGGATATTGTCTACATGGACTTAAGCGAGTCCTTTGACTTGACAAGGTGCCTCATGGGAGTTTGGTCAAGAAGGTTTCTGTTGCTTGGCATTCAAGATGTAGTAATAAATTAGAATTAATATTGTCTACACAGGAGAAGCCAAATAATGGAAGTAGATGGTTGCCTCTCTGATTAGAAGTCTGTGACTAGTGGTGTGCCATAGGGATCAGTGCTGGGTCCATTGTTGTTTGTCATCTATATCAACAATTGAGATGATAATGGGGTAAAGTAGATGGGCAAATTTGTAGATGACACCATTGGAGGTTTAGCAGATAGTGAGAAAGACTATCAAAGTTTACAGCAGGATCTAGACTAGCTGAGAAAATGGGCTGAAACGGCAGATGGAATTTAATGCGGACAAGTGTAAGGTGTTACACTTTGGGAGGACCATCCAGGGTAGGTCTTACACAGTGAGTGGTCAGGCACTGAGGAGTGCGGTAGACCAGAAGCATCTGGGAAAATAAGATCAATTATTCTCTGAAAGTGGCATCATAGGTAAGTAGGGTCGGCAGGATGTAATCAGCTTGAGAGGTCATTGGTGACACAGCATGCGGTTTAAAAAGAGCTCTGGTACTTTTGGCTCTTTTCGGTGGAAAGAGCACAAGGACAATAAAAAGAAAGCAGGTGGAAGCAGAGCAGTCACTATTGAAGTGGGCCAGTGTTAGAGTGGTTAGGCTTTGGCTCAACAGGCTTGGGCAAGCACAGGCAGAAGTTCTAGGTAAGTAAGTTTTAGGAAGTTAGGTTTTTTTTCTGCTAGTGCATAGTTAGTGCACTGAGAATGGGTCCAGATTTAAAGGTATGTTCCTTGTGTGAGACGTGGGAACTCTGTGAGAACTCCAGTTACCCACATAACTACATCTTCATGAAGTGCACCGAGCTGTAGCTCCTTAGAGACTGTGTTAAGGAACTGGAGCTGTAGCTGGGTGTCCGTAGGCTCAGATGGGAAAATGAGGAAGTGATAGATAAGAGCTACAGGGAGGTGGTTACTCCTAAGATGCAGCAGACAAATGCCAGGGTGACTGTCAGGAGAAGGAAAAGGCAGCATACGTCTATGGCCGTTCTCTTCAATAACAGGTTTGGATACTCTTGTGTGTGGGGAGATGGATTACCAGAGGTAAGCCACAGAAACCAGATCTTTGGCACTGTCTGGACCTGTGGCTCAGAAGGGAAGGTAGAAGAAGTGGAGTAGAGTCGTGACAGGGGATTCCATAATGAGAGGAGCGGAAAGCAGATTCTGTGGACGTGACAGAGACACCTGGATTGCATGTTGCCTCCCAGGTGCCAGGGTGAGGGATGTCTCAGATTGGGTCCTTGATGTTCTAAAGGGGGAGGGTGAATAGCCATAGTCATGGTACATATTGGTACCAATGACAAAGGTAGGAAAAGGGAATATTCTGAAGGGAGTTAGGCAGAAAGCTGAAAAACAGGGTGGTAATTTCTGAACTGTAGCCTGACGCATGCCAGTGGGGGTACGAATAGGATGCTCTGGCAGATGAATGCATGGCTGAAGCATTGGAGCAGGAGACAATGTTTCTGGATCATTGGCATCTCTTCTGGGGAATATACCACCTGTACAAAAGGTGTGGGTTACACCGGAACCCAAGGAAGACCAATATCATTGAGGGCAGGTTTGCTAGAACTGATAGGGAGGGTTTAAACTAACTTGGCAGGAGGTTGGGAACCGAATTGATAGGGCTGAGGATGGGGCAGTGTGTATATAACCAGATGCAGTGTGTAGTGAGACTGTGAGGAAGGAGAGGCAAAAGATAGGGCAAAATTGCAGACAATGGGATGAGTTAAAGTGTGACAGTCAAGTCAAGATTATTGTCATTTAACCCTATACATGTATATAATGTACATAGAAACGAGAAAACGTTTCTCCGAACCAGGGTGTAAAGCACATAGCACACACAACACACGATAACTTATGAAGGTAAAGATAAAATCAGCAGATGAATCACACACAAAGAACAAACTAAAGTGCATTAATATTAAATATTGTAAGGTACAGAACAGATTAACTAGTGACACTTTGAACATGATGCAGCAGGGAGTTCAGAAGCCTAATGGCCTGGGGGGAAATACTGTTTCTCATACTGACCGCTGTTGTTTTTATTCATCGTAGTCTCCTTCCTGATGGTAGAAAGTCAAAGAGGAAGCTGGATGGATGGGTGGGATCTTTAATAATACTAAGCACCCCGCATATGCAGTGTTCCTGATAAATATCCTCAATGGATGGTAGGGAGACCCCTATGATCCTCTCAGCTGTTCTCACAGTTCTTCATAGGGACTTCTGGTTTGATGCTCGGCTGCTCCCATACTCCCATACCAGATGGAGATGCAACTTGTCAGGATGCTCGCAATAGTGCTCCTGTAAAACGCAGTTAAGATGGGGGAGGGGGAAGCCTTGCTTTCCTCAATATTCTTGGGAAGTAGAGGCACTGCTGTGGCTTCTTGTTCAGGGAGATGATATTAAGGGACCATGTGAGGCCATCTGTTGATGTGAACTCCCAGGAACTTGGTACACTTAACTCTCTATGGAAGAGCCATGTATTTGCAGAGGGGAATGATTTGTCTGCACTTTCCTGAAGTCCACAATGATTTCCTTTCTCTTGTCCACATTCTAGCTTAGGTTGTTCTTCTCAAGCCAATCCATCAGCTGCCCCACTTCCTCTATATACTCCATCGTGGAGCATAGAGACAGGGAGGCTAAAATCAAAAAAAGTGATGAATACAGGACTAAAGGTGTTATATTTGATTGCATGCAGTATTGAAATAAGGTAAATGATTTTGCAGCATAGTTGGAGATAGGCAGCTACAATGATGTGGGCATCTCTGAGTTGTAACAGAAGGAAGATCATAGTTGGTAGCTTAACGTCCAAGGATACACATCGTATCAAAAAGACAAGCAACACACACAAAATTGCTGGTGAACACTGCAGGCCAGGCAGCATATATAGGAAGAGGTACAGTCGACGTTTCGGGCCAAGATCCTTCGGCAGGACTAACTGAAAGAAGAGATAGTAAGAGATTTGAAAGTGGGAGGGGGAGGGGGAGATCCAAAATGATAGGAGAAGACAGAAGGGGGAGGGATGGAGCCAAGAGCTGGAAAGTTGATTGGCAAAAGGGATACCAGACTGGAGAAGGGAGAGGATCATGGGACGGGAAGTCTAGGGAGAAAGAAAGGGGGAGGGGAGAACCAGAGGAAGATATAGTGAGAGGGACAGAGGGAGAAAAAAGGGAGAGAAAGAAAGGGGAAAAAATTAATTAATTAATAAGGGATGGGGTAAGAATGGGGGGGAGGGGCATTAACGGAAATTAGAGAAGTCAATGTTCATGCCATCAGGTTTGAGGCTACCCAGATGGAAGGTAGTGGATTGGGAAGCTTTTAAAAATTAACAGAAGGCAACTAAAAACCCATAAAGAGAAAAAAAGATGAAAAATGAATGCAAGCTAGCCAGTAATATAAGAGGATACAAATAGGTTTTAAGATATATTGAGTGTAAAAGAGAGACTAGAGTGGATATCTGACCACTGGAAAATGACATTGGGGAGGTAATAATGGGGGACAAAAAATGGCAGGCAAACTCAATAAGTATTTTGTATCAGTTTTCGCTGGGGATGGCACTAACAGAAAGTGAAATGTGAGCGTGTCAGGGAGAGAAGTGAGTCTCATTGCTATGACTAAGGCGAAGGTGCTTGGGAAGCAGAAAGAACTGAAGGTAGATAAATCACCTCGACCAGATGAACTACACCCCAGGGTTCTGAAAAAGGTAGCTGAAGAGATTGTGCAGCCATTAGTAATAATCTTTCATGAATCGCAAGATTCTGGAATAGTTCCGGTGGACTGCAAAATTGCAAATATCACTCCACTATTTAAGAAGGGAGGGAGGCAGAAGAAAGGAAATTATAATCCAGTTAGCCTGACTTCAGTGGTTGGGTAGATGTTGGAGTCTGTTATTAAGGATGAAGCTTTGGGGTGCTTGAAGGCACATAATAAAATAGGGCAATGTCAAAATGGTTTCCTAAAAGGGAAATTTTGCCTGACAAATCTGTTTTCAGTTCAGTTCAGTTTTTGTTTATTGTCATTTAGAAATGTATGCATTAAAAAAATGATACAACGTTCCTCCGGAATGATATCACAAGAAAACACAGGACAAACCAAGACTAAAACTGACAAAACCACAGAATTATAACATATAGTTACAACAGTGCAAAGCAATACCATAATTTGATAAAGAGCAGACCATGGGCACAGTAAAAAAAAGTCTCAAAGTCCCAATAGACTCATCAACTCACGCAGGCGGCAGAAGGGAGGAAGTCTCCCCGCCATGAACCTCCAAGCGCCGCCAACTTGCCAATGCAGCACCATTGGAAGCACCCGACCGCAACAGGCTCTGAGTCCGTCCGAAAACTTTGAGCCTCCCACCAGCCCCTCCGACACAGCCTCTCCAAGCACCATCCTCTGCCGAGCGCCTCGACCCCACCCCGGTCACCAAGCAACAAGCAAAGCCGAGGACTCGGGGCCTTCTCCTCTGGAGATTCTGGACCACACAGTAGCAACAGCAGTGAAGCAGGCATTTCAGAAGTTTCACCAGATGTTCCTCCATGCTCTCACGTCCATCTCCATCAAATCAGAATTGTGCATGGCACCCTACTTGACAGATAACAGACATCACCACCGGAGTGGCCGCTGCGAGCTGCGTCGCGTCGCCATCTTCCCCCTTCCGAATTCTTTGAGGAAGAAACAGGAAGGATAGACAAAGGAGAGTCAATAGTTTTTGTTTATTTCAATTTTCAGGTCTTTGACAAGGTTCTATACATGAGGCTACCTAAGAAGATAAGAATCCATGGTATTACAGGAAAGATATGAGCATGAACAGAAGATTGGCTGACTGGCAACAGGCAAAGTGTTGGAATAAAAGGAACCTTTTATGGTCGGCTGCTGGATGACTAGTAATGTTCTGCAGGCATAGTGATGGGACACTTCTTTTTATGTAATATGTTAATGATTTGGAAGATAGAACTATGGCTTTGTGGCCAAGTTTTTGTATGATATGAAGACCGGAGGAGGGACAGGATGTCTGCAGAAGGGCTAATACAGATTAGGGGGTTGGGCAAAGAAAAGCTGGATGGAATATACTATAGGGAAGGGCATGGTCATGCACTTTGGCGGAAGGAATAAAGGCAGGGATTATTTTCTAAATGGAGAGAAAATTCAAAATCAGAGCTGCAAAGGGATTTGGGAGACCTTGTGCAGGATTCCCAAAAGCTTAATTTGCTGGATCAGTTCATAGTGAGGAAGGCAAATGCAATGTTCGCATTCATTTCAAGAGGACTAGAAGAAAGACCATAAGATATAGGAGCAGAAGAAGACCATTCAGCCCATTGAGTCTGCTCCGCTATCAGCCCTATCCTGGGCTGATCCAATTCTCCCAGACAATGCCAGTCCCCTGCTTTCACCCCATACCCTTTGATGCCCTGGCTAATCAAGAACCTAAACAACAGGAATTCTGCAGATGCTGGAAATTCAAGCAACACACATCAAAGTTGCTGGTGAACGCAGCAGGCCAGGCAGCATCTGTAGGAAGAGGTGCAGTCGACGTTTCAGGCCGAGACCCTTCGTCAGGACTAACTGAAGGAAGAGTGAGTAAGGGATTTGAAAGTTGGAGGGGGAGGGGGAGATCCAAAATGATAGGAGAAGACAGGAGGAGGAGGGATAGAGCCAAGAGCTGAACAGGTGATAGGCAAAAGAGATATGAGAGGATCATGGGACAGGAGGTCCGGGAAGAAAGACAAGGGGGGGGGAACCCAGAGGATGGGCAAGAGGTATATTCAGAGGGACAGAGGGAGAAAAAGGAGAGTGAGAGAAAGAATGTGTGCATAAAAATAAGTAACAGATGGGGTACGAGGGGGAGGTGGGGCCTTAGCGGAAGTTAGAGAAGTCAATGTTCATGCCATCAAATTGGAGGCTACCCAGACAGAATATAAGGTGTTGTTCCTCCAACCTGAGTGTGGCTTCGTCTTTACAGTAGAGGAGGCCGTGGATAGACATGTCAGAATGGGAATGGGATGTGGAATTAAAATGTGTGGCCACTGGGAGATCCTGCTTTCTCTGGCAGACAGAGCGTAGATGTTCAGCAAAGCGGTCTCCCAGTCTGCGTCGGGTCTCGCCAATATATGAAAGGCCACATCGGGAGCACCGCACACAGTATATCACCCCAGTCGACTCACAGGTGAAGTGTTGCCTCACCTGGAAGGACTGTTTGGGGCCCTGAATGGTGGTAAGGGAGGAAGTGTAAGGGCATGTGTAGCACTTGTTCCGCTTACACGGATAAGTGCCAGGAGGGAGATCAGTGGGGAGGGATGGGGGGGAACGAATGGACAAGGGAGTTGCGTAGGGAGTGATCCCTGTGGAATGCAGAGTGGGGGAGGGAAAGATGTGCTTAGTGGTGGGATCCTGTTGGAGGTGGCGGAAGTTACGGAGAATAATATGTTGGACACGGAGGCTGGTGGGATGGTAGGTGAGGACCAGGGGAACCCTATTCCTAGTGGGGTGGCGGGAGGATGGAGTGACAGCAGATGTACGTGAAATGGGGGAGATGCGTTTAAGAGCAGAGTTGATAGTGGAGGAAGGGAAGACCCTTTCTTTAAAAAAGGACCCCACTAAGGAGCACCAGGCCATTGTCTCCCACACCATCACCGACTTTATCTGCTCAGGGGATCTCACATCCACTGCTACCAACCTTATAGTTCCCACACCCCGCACTTCCCGTTTCTACCTCCTACCCAAGATCCACAAACCTGCCTGTCCTGGCCGACCTACTGTCTCAGCTTGCTCCTGCCCCATCGAACTCGTTTCTGCATACCTCGACACAGTTTTATCACCCCTTGTTCAATCCCTTCCGACCTATGTTCGTGACACTTCTCACGCTCTTAAACTTTTCGATGATTTTAAGCTCCCTGGCCCCCACCGCTTTATTTTCACCATGGATGTCCAGTCCCTATATACTTCCATCCCCCATCAGGAAGATCTCAAAGCTCTACGCTTCTTTTTGGATTCCAGACCTAATCAGTTCCCCTCTACCACCACTCTGCTCCGTCTAGCGGAATTAGTCCTTACTCTTAATAATTTCTCCTTTGGCTCCTCCCACTTCCTCCAAACTAAAGGTGTAGCTATGGGCACCCGTATGGGTCCTAGCTATGCCTGCCTTTTTGTTGGGTTTGTGGAACAATCTATGTTCCGTGCCTATTCTGGTATCTGTCCCCCACTTTTCCTTCGCTACATCGACGACTGCATTGGCGCTGCTTCCTGCACGCATGCAGAGCTCGTTGACTTTATTAACTTTGTCTCCAACTTTCACCCTGCCCTCAAGTTTACCTGGTCCATTTCAGACACCTCCCTCCCCTTTCTAGATCTTTCTGTCTCTGTCTCTGGAGACAGCTTATCCACTGATGTCTACTATAAGCCTACTGACTCTCACAACTATCTCGACTATTCCTCTTCTCACCCTGTCTCTTGAAAAAACGCCATCCCCTTCTCGCAATTCCTCCGTCTCCGCCGCATCTGCTCTCAGGATGAGGTTTTTCATTCTAGGACGAGGGAGATGTCTTCCTTTTTTAAAGAAAGGGGCTTCCCTTCCTCCACTATCAACCCTGCTCTTAAACGCATCTCCCCCATTTCACGTACATCTGCTCTCACTCCATCCTCCAGCCACCCCACTATGAATAGGGTTCCCCTGGTCCCCACCTACCACCCCACCACCCTCTGGGTCCAACATATTATTCTCCGTAACTTCCGCCACCTCCAACAGGATCCCACCACTAAGCACATCTTTCCCTCCCCCCCCTCTCTGCATTCCGCAGGGATCGCTCCCTACGCAACTCCCTCGTCCATTCGTTTCCCCCCCCATCCCTCCCCACTGATCTCCCTCCTGGCACTTATCCATGTAAGCAGAACAAGTGCTACACATGCCCTTACACTTCCTCCCTTACCACCATTCAGAGCCCCAAACAGTCCTTCCAGCTGAGACAACACTTTACCTGTGAGTCAACTGGGGTGATATACTGCGTCCGGTGCTTCCGATGTGGCCTTTTATATATTGGCGAGACCCGACGCAGACTGGGAGACCGCTTTGCTGAACATCTACGCTCTGTCCGCCAGAGAAAGCAGGATCTCCCAGTGGCCACACATTTTAATTCCACAACCCATTCCCATTCTGACATGTCTATCCACAGCCTCCTCTACTGTAAAGATGAAGCCACACTCAGGTTGGAGGAACAACACCTTATATTCCGTCTGGGTAGCCTCCAACCTGATGGCATGAACATCGACTTCTCTAACTTCCGCTAAGGCCCCACCTCCCCCTCGTACCCCATCATTTTTATGCACACATTCTTTCTCTCACTCTCCTTTTTCTCCCTCTGTCCCTCTGAATATACCTCTTGCCCATCCTCTGGGCTCCCTCCCCCTTGTCTTTCTTCCTGGACCTCCTGTCCCATGATCCTCTCGTATCCCCTTTTGCCTATCACCTGTCCAGCTCTCGGCTCTATCCCTCCCCCTCCTGTCTTCTCCTATCATTTTGGATCTCCCCCTCCCCCTCCAACTTTCAAATCCCTTACTCACTCTTCCTTCAGTTAGTCCTGACGAAGGTTCTTGGCCTGAAACGTCGACTGCACCTCTTCCTACAGATGCTGCCTGGCCTGCTATGTTCACCAGCAACTTTGATGTGTGTTAATCAAGAACCTATCTATCTCTGTCTTAAAATACACCCAATGACTTGGCCTCCACAGCCACTCGTGGCAACAAATTCCACAGATTTATCACCCTCTGACTAAAGTAATTTCTCCACATCTCAGTTCTAAAAGGAGATGTCATGCCCTCTTGTCCTAGAATCCCCTACCACGGGAAATAAATTTGTCATATCTAATCTGTTCAGGCTTTTTAACATTTGGAATGTTTCTATGAGATCCCCCCTCATTCTCCTGAACTCCAAGGAATACAGCCCAAGAGCTGCCAGACTTTCCTCATACGGTAACCCTTTCATTCCTGGAATCATTCTCGTGAATCTTCTCTGAACCCTCTCCAACGTCAGTATATCCTTTCTAAAATAAGGAGCCCAAAACTGCGCACAGTACTCCAAGTGTGGTTTCACGAGTGTATTATGGAGCCTCAACATCACATCCCCGCTCTTATATTCTATACAGTACCTCTAGAAATGAATGCCAACATTGCATTCACCATCTTCACAACCAGCTCAACCTGGAGGTTAACCTTTAGGGTATCTTGCACAAGGACTCCCAAGTCCCTTTGCATCTCTGCATTTTAAATTCTCTCCTCATCTAAGTAATAGTCTTCCCGTTTATTTCTTCCACCAAAGTGCATGACCATATACTTTCCAACATTGTACTTCTTTTGCGATTTCTTTGCCCATTCCCCTAAACTATCCAAGTCTCTCTGCAGGCTCTCTGTTTCCTCAACACTACTCGCTCCTCTACCTATTTTTGTATCACTGGCAAATTTAGCCACAAATCCATTAATATCATGGTCCAGATCATTGACATACATCGTAAAGAGCAGCGGTCCAAACACCGACCCCTGTGGAATTCCACCGGTAACTGGCAGCCAGCCAGAATAGGATCCCTTTACTTCCACTCCCTATTTCCCACGCTAGTAATGTCCCTGTAATTTCATGGGCTCCTATCTTCCTGAGCAGCCTCATGTGTGGCACCTTGTCAAAGGCCTTCTGAAAATCCAAGTACACCACCTCTACTGCATCTCCTTTGTCTACCCTGCTTGTAATTTCCTTAAAGAATTGCAATAGGTTTGTCAAGCAGGATTTTCCTTTCAGGAAACTATGCTGGCTTTGGTCTATCTTGTCATGTGCCTCCAGGTACTCCTTAACCTCAACCCTAACAATCGATTCCAACAACTTCCCAGCCACTGAAGTCGGGCTAACAGGTCTGTAGTTTCCTTTCTGCTGCCTTCCACCCTTCTTAAATTGCGGAGTAACATTTGCTCCGAGCAACGACGTGATCCTGAGGCTTTATAAGGCATTGGTCAGACCACATTTGGAATAATGCGAGCACTTTTGGGCCCCTTGTCTAAGAAAAGATGTGCCGGCATTGGAAAGAATCCAGAGGAGGTACATGAGAATGATCCTAGGAATGAAAGGGTTAATGTATGAGGAGCATTTGATGGCTCTCAGCCTGTACTTTTCTGGAGGTTAGGAAAATGGGGCGGGGGGTGGTCACACTGAAACTTATTGAATATTGAAATGCCTAGATGGAGTGGGTGTGGAAGGGATGTTTCCTATAGTGGGGGAGTCTCATACCAGAAGGCACAGCCTCAGAATTGAGGGATGTCCATTTAGAACAGAGATGAGGAAAAATTTCTTTAGCCAGAGGGTGGTGAATCTGTGGAATTCATTGCCACAGAAGGCTGTGGAAGCCAAGTCATTGGATATATTTAAAGCAGAGCTTGATAGGTTCTTCATTAATCAGGTCATCAATGCTTATGGCGAGAAGGCAGGAGAATGAGGTTGAGAAGGATAAAAGAATATTAGCCACGATGAAATGGCAAAGCAAACTTGATCAGCTGAATGTCCTAATTCTGTTCCCATGGTCTTAGAGTAAAGAATGATTTTGGCACGTTGGCATTCATAAATCAAAATATTGAGTACAGGAGTTGGGATGTTGTGTTGAAATAGTATAAAATGTTGGTGAGGCCTAAGGTGGAGTATTGTGTACTGACCTGGTCACCTATCTGCAGGAAAGATTGAAATGAGATTAAAAGAGTACGGAGAAAATTTACAAGGATGTTGCAGGGACTTGAGGACTTGAGTTATAGAGAAATGTTGAATAAGTTAGCACTTTATATGTTAGAACGTAGAAGATTGAGAGGAGATTTGATAAGGATATACAAAATTATGAGGGGTGTAGATAAGGTAAATGAAAACATGCTTTTTCAGTGAGGTTGGGTGAGACTACAACTAGATGCCTTTGGCTGAGGGTGAAAGGAGAAAAGTACAAGGGGAAAATGAGGGGAAACTTCTTCATTCAGAGGGTGGTGAGGGTGTGGAATGAGCTTCCAGCACAAATGGATGCAGGTTCGATTTCAACAGGAGAGAAATTTGGATAGGTACATGGATAGCAGGGGTATGGAGGCCTATGGTCCATGTGCAGGTCAATGGGACTGGGCAGATTAATGGTTCAGCATGGACTAGATAGGCTGAAGGGCCTAGTTTTGTGCTGTAGTGCTCTATGACTCCAGAAACAAAATGCATCAAGGAGTATGGCATGAGAGTGAATAGAATTGATCATGATCATACTGAATGACAAAATAGCCTTAATAGCCCAAGTTTCTATATTAAGAGGCTACTATGGTTCAAGGAGGCATCTCACCCCCCCAATTTCTCAAAGGTACTTAGGAACAAGCAATGTAGAAACGATCGTTACCATCATCGGGAAGGAGGTACACAAGTTTGAAGAGTCACATTCAATGTTTTAGTATCAGCTTCTTACCCTCCGCCATGTGACTTCTGAACGGTCCATGAACACAACCATGTTATTCTTTTTAAGCACTAGTTATTTTTGTAACCTATAGTAATTCTCATGTCTTGCATTGTACCACTTCCACGAAACAAGAAACTTCATGACATATGTCAGAGATAATAAGCCTGACTCTGACATTGATCCCTTTATTCAACCTGACGGCAAAAATATCGATTTCTCCTTCCAGTAAACAAATTCCCACCCTCCTCCTCTATTCCCCACTCTGAACTTTTACATCTTTTCACCTGCCTATTACTTTCCCCCATACACCTTATTTACTTGAGTTTCCAGAGGCGTTCAATAAGGTGCCAGTGGAGTGTATGGGGTGTCTAGGGAGGGGTAGCACCTCTGGTGGGGGGCCTGCCGTGCCCTTTTTCAGGACAGCTCTTCCACCTTTGGTCCCCACCTGGCGCTCAGCTCTCACCTGTGGCTCCAAGTAGCTGTAACACGTGCAGCAGCCACACCCCCAGTAAACCATCTCGGCAGACGGCCAAACCAGGTGAGGGTAGCCGCCGGGTCTTCGACCCTTGGTGAGGTAGGGGATCTGCCTGTCCCAGCGTGTGAAGTCTGGTCATGGCGGATTGAGCGAAAGAGACCAATTAATAGTCCAACGGTCAAGAAGGAGGCCAGCAGGCATTGGTGGAGTGCTAAGAGCACAACAAGGCCTTTAGATGTCCTGGTCATCCACCATAAGAGGTGGTGATCTCTTTAAACTCACCCGGCAGAAGGCAAAGGCAAACCACTGCTGTAACCTGCCAAAAACATGACTTCCCAATATGTCAGAGCAGCGTGGAGGGAAATCGTCCGCCAGCTGGAAATTCCAGATGCAACCTAACAATGACGATTACTTTCTCCGGGTCCCCTCTTCCTTCCCTTTCTTCTGTGGTCCTCTCTCCTCTCCTATCAGATTGTTTCTTCTTCAACCTTTGACCTTTTCCACCCACCTGGCTTCACCTATTACCTTCCAGCTGGCCTCTTTCCCCTCTCCCCACCTTTTTATCTGACATTAGCCCAAAATGTTGACTGTTTATTCATTTCCATAGATGCTGTCTGACCTGCTGAGTTTCTCCAACATTTTGCGGGTGTTGTGAATTTTGTTATTTTGTGGTAGCAGTACATAAAACTGCTATTAAGTTACAATAAAAACTAACTAGTGCAAAAATGGAATATTGAATAGTGTCATGGGTTTATGGACTGTGCATAAATCTGATGGTGGAGGTGAAAAAGTGGTTACTGAAACACTGAGTGTGTGTCTTTAGGCTCTTATCTCCTCCTGTTGGTAATCATAAAAAGAGGGCATGTCTGGATGGAGAGGCTCCTTAATGATGGATTCCACCTTCTTGTGGTATCACCTTTTGAAGATGTCCTTGATGGTGTTAGAGTTCATGCCCGTAATGGAGCTGCCTGAGTCTACAATGGTATTAGAGTTCATGCCCGTAATGGAATTGCCTGTGTCTACAATAGTCTGCAACCTCTTACAATCCTGTGCATTAGAGGCTCCATACCAAACTATGATGTTCGAATGCCTTCCATTGTACATGAACCCAAAAATACAATTATTTCCTCTGAACAGTTGAATCTGGTAGCTTCCTTCAGAAACATCAAACACAGCCAGTACCATTTTTCCCAATCCAGATGGATTGCAACTATGTGCAATTTCAAAAAGTGAGAGATGACCCATTTAAAAATTCAAGACCCTACAGAGTCAAGCAAGCCAGGAAAGGCTGTGTCTTCTTGTGGGAAAAATTCAGACTCAGAGATACTGTGTAAATATAATGGGTATCCCATTCACAAGATGATTGGCTTCTACAAAAAGTAATGGATATGGCCCAATTCATCATGGGTAAAGCCCTCCTCACCATTGAGCGCACCATAAGAACATAAGAAATAGGAGCAGGAGTCGGCCATCTGGCTCATCGAGCCTGCTCTGCCATTCAATAAGATCGTGGCAGATCTGGCCATGGACTCATCTCCACCTACCTGCCTTTTCCCCATAACCCTTAGTTCCCGTACTATGCAAAACTCTATCCAACCTTGTCTTAAATGTACTTACTGAGGCAGCCTCCACTGCTTTATTGGACAGAGAATTCTATAGATTTTCCACTCTTTGGAAAAAGCAGTTCCTCCTCATCTTTGTCCTAAATCTACTCCCCCAAACCTTGACACTATGTCCCCTAGTTCCAGTCTCACCGAGCAGTGGAAACAACTTTCCTGTCTCTATTTTATCTATCCCTTTCATAATTTTATATGTTTCTATAAGATCTCCTCTCATCCTTCTGAATTCCAGTGAGTACAGTCCCAGGCAACTCAATCTCTCCTTGTAGTCTAACCCTCTCATCTCTGGAATCAACCTGGTGAACATCCTCTGCACCGCCCCCAAAGCCAGTATATCCTTCCTCAAGTTAGGAGACCAGAACTGCATGCAGTACTCCAGGTGTAGGCTCACAAGTACCTCGTACAGTTGCAGCATAACCTCCCTGCTCTTAAATTCAATCCCTCTAGCAATGAAGACCAACATTCCATTTGCCTTCTTGATAACCTGCTGCAGCTGCAAACCAACTTTTTGTGATTCATGCACAAGCACTCCCAAGTCCCTCTGCACAGCAGCATGCTACAGTCTTTTACTATTTAAATAGTAACCTGATGTTCCATTTTCCCTTCCAAAGTAGATGACCCTGCATGTACCAACATTGTACTCCATCTGTCAGAACCTTGCCCACTCACTTAACCTATCTATATCTCTCTGCAGATTTTCCGTATCTTCTGCACAATTTGGTTTTCCACTCAATTTTATGCCATTAGCAAATTTAGATACACTACACTCGGTCCTCTCTTCCAAATCATTAATGTATAATGTGAACAGTTGCAGGCCCAGCATTGACCCCGTGCCAGATCGCCCACCACTGATTGCCAACCAGAGAAACACCCATGTATCCCAACTCTCTGCTTTCTATTAGTTAACCAAATCTCTATCCATGCTAATACATCACCCCCAACTCTATGCATCCTTATCTTATGGATAAATCTTTTATTGGCACCTTATTGAATGCCTTCTGGAAATCCAAGTAAATAAGGTCCATCTGTTCCCCTCTATCCACTGCGCTTGTTGTGTCCTCAAAGAACTCCAGTAAGTTTGTCAAACAGGATCTGCCTTTGCTCAAACCATGCTGTGTCTGCGTGATGAATCCATTTCTTGCCAGATGCCTCGCTATCTCTTCTTTAATGATAGCTTCAAGCATTTTCCCAACTACAGATGTTAAACTAACTTGCCTATAGTTACCTATCTTTTGCCTGCATCCTTTTTTGAACAGTGGTGAGACATTCGCCTTCCTCCAATCTGCCAGGACCTGCCCAGAGTCCAGAAAATGTTGGTAGATTATCACCAAAGCCTCAACTATAACCTCCGCCATTTCTTTCAGTACCCTGGGATGCATTCCATAAGGACCAGGGGACTTGTCTATCTTTAGGCCCACAAGCTCGCTCAGCACTACCTTTTTAGTGATAAGTTCTCACCTCCCTTCACATCCATAACATCTCTTTGGCATGTTAAACATGTACTCTACCATGAAAACTGACACAAAATGGTCATTCAAAACCTTGTCCATTTCCTCATTGCCCATTATCAATTCCCCCTTATCATCCTCCGAGGGACCTACGTTCACTTTGATCACCCTTTTCTGCCTTACATAATTATAATCACTTTTACTATCCGTTTTTATATTTTGTGCTAATTTATTTTCATAATCTATCTTCCCTTTCTTTATTGTTTGCTTAGTGGTTCTTAGTTGCTTTTTAAAGTTTTCCCAATCTTCCATTTTCCCACTACTCTTGGTGACTTCGTACGCACAAGCTTTTAATTTGATGCCTTCCTTTATTTCCTTAGTTATCCATGGCTGACTCTCCACACCCTTACTGTCCTTGCTTTTAACTGGAATATATTTTTACTGAGCACCATGAAAAATCTCTTTGAAAGTCTTCCCCTGTTCCCCAACCATCCCCCAACCATCCCATCATATAGCCTGTGTTCCCAGTCTACCTTATCCAACTCTTCCCTCATCCCATTGTAGTCTCCCTTCTTTAGGCATAATACATTGATTATAGATTGAACTATTTGTATGAGAAACTCAGTCATACTGTGATCATTCTTTCTAAGAGGATCCCTAACTGCAAGATTGCTAATTTTACCTGTCTCATTGCACAGGACCAGATCCAAGATAGCATGATGCCTTATAGGTTCATTAACATGATGTTCAAGAAAGCTATCATGTATGCATTCCATGAAGTCCTCCTCAAGACTGCCTCGACCAACTTGATTGGCCCAACCTATATGCAAGTTAAAGTCCCCCTCAATAACTGATGTTCCATTCTTACATGCCTCAGATATTTCTCTGGTTATTGTCTGTGCCACTGTAATGTCATTATTCGGTGGCCTATAGACAACTCCCACCAGTGATTTTTTTTCCCTTTACTAATCTCTACCCAGATGCATTCAACATTCTGCTCATTAGATCTTTCATCATCTCTCACTGTCACCCTGATCTTATCCTTAATTAACCACACCTCCCTTACCTTCCTGTTTATCCTTCTGTATTACCTGGTATCCTTGGATATTTAATTCCCAATCCTCTTCACCTTGCAACCATGTTTCTGTAACAGCCACTGAATCATACCCCATTAAACTGATTTGTGCCACAAGTTCACTGACCTTGTTATGAATACTACGGGCGTTCAGATGAGTGCCCATACACTCATTGCATCTTTAAAAATCTGGTGATCTTTGTCTTTTTTGCATTTGACTTTTCTGTACTCCACCCTTACTTTTCACTTTTTTAACTTCTGCTTTTATTTTGTCTTTATCCACACTTTTCTCTTTTATTTTATCCATACTTCTCCAATCTGTTGAAACCACCTCTCAACTCTTTAGTTTAAAGCCCTATTCTCAACCCTAGTTATGCAATTCACTAGGATCCAGGTCCCATCACGGCTCATGTGGAGCCAGTCCCATTGGTACAGCTCCCTCCTTCCCCAATACCGGTGCCAGTTTCCCATGAATTCAAACCCACTTTTCCCACACCAATCCTTTTAACTCTCTAACCTTCTTAACCCTGTGCCAATTTGCACGTGACTCAGGTAGCAATCCAGAGATTACCACCTCACCAGAACCTCTTTCCTCATTCTACCTATGTCATTGAAACCCACATGGACCACGACAACTGGATCTTTCCCCTCCCACTGCAGATTCCTCTGCAGGTCAGATAAGATGTCCTGAACCCGGGCACCAGGCAGGCAACAGAACCTTCGGGACATTCTATCACTGCGACAAAGAACTTTGTCTATTCCCTTAGCTACTATCCCCAATTACATTTCTCTACTCTCCCCCCTCTTGAATGGCTCCCTAAACCATGACATGGAGCACTGTTGCAGAAAAGCAGCATCCATCATCATGGTCCCCCACCTACCAGGTCATGCTCTCTTCTTGCTGCTGTTATCAGAAAAAAGGCACAGGAGCTCCAGGACTCAGTCCACTAAATTCAGGAACAGTTATTATCCCTCAACCACCAGATTCTGGAACCAAAGGGAATAATGTCACTCAAGTTCACTTGCCCCATTACTGAAATGTTCCCATAACCTATGGGATTATTATTATTTTTTTTCTTCTTTCTTTTTGTATTTTCACAGTTTGTTGTCTTTCACACGTTGGTTGTCGGCCCTGATGGTGTAATCTTTCACTGATTCTGTTATTGGTATTGGATTTACTGAGTACGCCCACAAGAAGACAAATCTCAGGGTTGTTTATGGTGACATATACAGTATGTACTTCAATAACAAATTTACTTTGAACTTTGATTGACTCAATGCAAGGCTCAAATCTAAGAATTAGTAGGGAAAAAATCTAGTGCTTTCCCAGCGTATATGATAAAAAGAAACTCTTCTTGAGCTTCAAGCCGGGTACAGTTATCAATTATAACCGACATTTCAATGACAATCTCTGCCATCTTCTTCAGGGATGAAGACAGACCCAGCCATCATCCCTGAAGAAGATGGTAGAGTTTTTCATCGAAACATTGGTTATAATTCATAATTAGTAGGGAGTTATCTCCAGAGTCTTGGCTGGTAATTAACCCTCAGCCAAAAACACTATCACTGCTATTACCACATTGCCGTTTGTGGGATTTTTCCCTACGTACCTTGCAGTCACATTTCCTACAATCCAGTGGGGATGATGCTTCAATTTCTATATCCCAAAAATGCGAAAGTCACCATAGGAGTGTAAATCTTCCCTGTGCTGCCTCTTTTAAGATGCTCTACGCCTTCCACCAGTGCATAGGAAAAAACCCGTGATTGTAAATGGATCCTTTCTCTTGAGCTGTAAAAATTCATTTCCAAGGTAGATCCATGTGATTCTGCCTTTCCCTTGCTGACAGCCACATACAATGGCAGTCTGCACTGACAGCACCTTGCACTTTAGGGAACTCGCTTGAGATTACCTATCTTGTAGTACAGTGTAGTATGCCAACATTACAGGCAGCAGTCAGCAGTCATGCAACGTCTCTCCCGGGATTCTGCTGCCAGATTCACTCATCCGCACCACAGTCAGACTAAATCTCAATCTCTCCTTACAGATGTAGGACCGGTTGCCGCTAATCAAGTCCCAGGACCCAGGCTGTCATCTTTAACCTCAAGGCTTAAGGGTTTGTCTGTGAAGTCAGTCTGCATGGAGAATCGCAAACAATAAGTACCTAACATCTTCCCTACAGCCAGACTCAAAAACTTGCATTCACATTGTGATAGAATCACAGTCCCTAAATTTGATGACATGATGCACGAGATACACTCAGAGCCCACTTTATTAGGTACACCTGTATACCTGCTCGTTAAAGCAAGTATTTAATCAGCCAAACATGTGGCAGCAACTCAATGCATAAAAGCATGTAGACATTCTCAAGAAGTCCAGTTGTTATTCAGACCAAACAGCAGATTGGAGAAGAAATGTGACCTAAGTGACTTTGACTGTGGTACAATTGTTGGTGCCAGATGGGGTGGTTTGAGTATCTCAGAAACTGCTGATCTGGGATTTTCACACACAACCATCTTTAGAGGTTATAGAGAATTATGTGAAAAACATCCAGTAAGCAACAGTTCTGTGGGTGTAAATGCTTTGTTAATGAGAGAGGTCAGAGGAGATTGGCCAGACTGGTTCAACCCTACAGGAAGGCAACAGTAACTCAAAGAACTAAGCATTACAACAGTAGTGTGCAGAAGATCATCTCTGAATGTACAACACATTGAACCTTGAAGTGGATGGGCTACAGCCACAGAAGACCAGAAACATACACTCAACGGTCATTTTATTAGGTACAGAAAAGGTCTATACACCCCAGAAAGTTCACAGTTAGTAAAAGGGCACTACATAATGGTAATTATTGGTGTGGAAAGGAATTTAGAATTGTCTGAAAAGATGCAGTGACAGAGAAGCAGGGAACTTTCAGGAGTGAATTCCAGAGGTCCGAGTTTAGGCAGTTAATGGCACAGTTGACTTAATCAGAGCTTTGAAATTCTGAGGTACTTGAAACCAGAATTGGAGGAGAGCGGAGATGTTGGGGAGATGCGGGACTAAAGGAAAGTTCAATGGCAGGGAGAGATCAAGAAAATAAAAGGATTTGAAATCAAGTTTGATTATTTTGAATTCACCACACTAGCTTCCAAGAATTAGGCTATTTGGTCCTTTGAGTCTGCTTCGGCATTCTATCATGGCTAATTTATTATCCCTCTCAACCCTGTTCTCCTGACTTTGCCCCATAACCTTTGATGTCCTTACTAATCAAGAACCTATCAACTTCCATTTTTAGTATACCCAATGACTTGACTCCACAGCTGTCTGTGGCAGTGAATTCCACAGATACGCCACCCCCCAGCTAAAGAATTTTCGCTTCATCACTTGATAAATGGTCTCAGCCTGTTTATTACTTTCCCTCAATGCTACCTGATCTGCTGAGTTCCTCCAATACTTTATCTGGTTGAATAATTACAGGTACCCACCAGTTATCCTCTGTAGCTGGAGATGTACTTGATTCTTAAATACTCACGTGCCTATTGATGGACTTGACTGCTTCATATTGACCACCCATTTTTGCTATTTATTCCACTCAAGGGGAATGTATCCTTCTATCAAATTAAAGGGTCAAGTTCAACTGGTCAGCTATAGTTCACTATTTCCATCAACCTCAAGTAACCAAACCCTTCTGACAGAAGCCATTCTGTTCATCTTTGAGACCCACCACGTTACAGTGTCCCTGTTGGAAAAAATCCCACCACTGTTCTTGTCAGAAGATCAAGGTGATTTTGATTCTTCATATCCTAATTCAAAGCAGGTCACTGAACCACATTCATTTTCCAATTGTTGTGTACATTTGGCCAGAAGAAGATGACAGCAGGGAACAACGTGACCAAGGGTGACATCCTCCAGGCTGTTTACGAAACTACTTCCTTCTCTTCTTTTACATCTTCTTTTTCTTTTGAATATGATTTTTCTGCTATTGGAATCTGTGATTTACATTTCGATGGGGTGCTTCCAGGCCAATTGAACGATCCGACACTTTGCTGTCTCCGAGGAAGTTCAGTGAAGTTTCGAGCAATCTGTGTGGCTTCGAGGCCAAGAAGCCTGGAGGCAGGGCACGAGCCCATGATCAACTCCATTTCTCACCAATCTCACTGATTAAAGTGTAGAGGAAGATTGAGATAATTGAGGTGAGAGCAGAAGGCAAGCAGGTGTTCAGTGCCGTCTACCTACCTCTTGCTGGCTGCTGCCAGAGAAAGGTGTCTCTTTCTCCCTCTCCCTCGATGCTGCTGGAGGATTGTGCTGGAGTCGTAGGTCTTGGGCACGGTTTAATCAAGGCAGTTTATGGCTTAGACTCTGTACTTTACATTATGATGTGTTTCTGCTTTCTGGTCACTCCTTTTTTGTTGCTATTTCAGGCAATTTTGATTGGGGTGGCCTGTAGATAATGAACGACTCAGCACTAGATTGAACTGAACCGAATATGACTGGACCCTTTTGATTTTGTGTTTTATATTCAGTGTTTTTCACACTTTCTTTTCTATTTTGCTGTATGCACGATTTGGGGGTTTTTTGCGCATCAGAGGGGAGTGGGTTTGATGTTTTACTTTGAAATAGCTCTATAGTTTTCTTTGTTTCATGGCTGTTTGTGGGAACACGAATGTCAGGGTTGTGTACTGCATGCATACTTTGATAATAAATGTACTATGAAACTTGAATCATTTTTAGAATTCCGATGTTCCTGTGTGGATCAGCTTTTGCTTGTTTCTGAAGCTTTTAAATTGGCAGCTCTGACACTAGATGCAAGATGAATTTTTGACCACAGGCCCCAAACATCTGCTTCAGGAACAATTTCCTTCTGTTATGAAGAGTTTTACCACTTCCTTCTGGCATTAGGGTGGAACGAGCTAAGTGAGTAAGAAAATAAGTAGAATTGGGGCCAAGCCATTCAATCTCTCAGGCCTCCCCTGTTCTTCAGTAAGATCACACAATGTGCTAGTGAGCAGTCACTGGGCTCCTGGACTGGCTCCACTCACCTAAGCACTGTAGTTCATGTTCTGCGTGTTACTTGTTTACTTGTTTTATTGTTTGCACCATTTGTTCTTTTTTCGCAAATAGAATGTTTTTCTGTCCTTGATGTGTGGGATTTTTCATGGATTCTATTGCGTTTCTTTGTTTTGTGGTTGCCTGTAAGTAGATGAAACATACTTTGTTAGTAAATTGATTTGCACTTTAATGAACATTTTTTTAAAATGCTGGAAATTCTCAACAGATCAGTTAGCATCAGCGGAGAAACAAACAGTTAATAAGAACATAAGAACATAGGAAATAGGAGCAGGAGTCGGCCATCCGGCCCATCGAGCCTGCCCCGCCATTCAATAAGATCATGGCTGATCTGTCCGTAAACTCAGCTCCATCTACCTGCCTTTCCCCCATAACCCTTAATTCTCTTACTATGTAAAAACCTATCTAACTGTTTCTTAAATATATTTAGTGAGGAAGCCTCAACTGCTTCCCTGGGCAGAGAATTCCACAGATTCACCACTCTCTGGGAAAAACAGTTTCTCCTCATCTCCGTCCTAAATCTTCTCCCCCGAATCTTGAGGCAATGTCCCCTAGTTCTAGTCTCACCTACCAACGGAAACAACTTTCCTACTTCTATATTATCTATCCCTTTCAAAATTTTGTATGTTTTTATAAGATCCCCTCTCATTCTTCTGAACTCCAGAGAGTATAGTCCCAGGCGACGAATTCTCTCCTCATAAGTTAACCCCTTCATCCCCGGAATCAACCTGGTGAACCTCCTCTGCACTGCCTCCAAAGCCAGTATATCCTCCCTCAAGTAAGGAGACCAGAACTGCACACAGTACTCCAGGTGCAGCCTCACCAGTACCCTGTTTCAGATCAGAAGTTCTTGGTCAGAATGAGGTGCGGGTTGGGCTGGTTCTGCTCACTGTTCTGCTCTACACTGAAACTGAACTAAAGATGTCCATGGACATACTCTCTTTGTGGACTTCAGTTCAGAATGCTATTTGCTTGTATTTATTGTTTGTTTTTTCTCTCTGCATATTGGGTGTTTCACCATTTTTTTAATGGATTCTTTTGGATTTCTTTGTTAGGAGGCAAATTTCAAGATTGTATAATGTATACATACTTTGATAATAAATGTACTTTCAACTTTGAACTTCGGATGAAGGATTTCAGACCTTGAAACATCAGAGACTGCAGGGTGATCAGATAGAGGTGTATGAAATCATGAGCGGTATAGACAGACATACAGTGTTTCTTCCCAGGGTCAGGGAAGCAAGAACCAGAGGCTATAGGTTTAAATTGAGAAAGGAAAGATTTAATAGTAACTTGAGAGGCAACTTTTTTTTTTCCACAGAGGGTGGTCCATATATACAGTGAGCTGCCAGAGGAAGTGGTTGAGGAAGCTACAATAACAACCTTTGAAAGAGTTGGACAAGTATATGGATAGAAAGGGTTTAGCAATATGGGCCAAAAGCAAGTAAATGGAACTAGCTAGAATGAGTGTGTCAGGGTTAGTGCAAAGTTTTACAGTGCACCAGCTGTAAGATTAGGCTTCGATTCCCATTGCTACCTGTAAGGAGTTTGTATATTCTCCCCATGAATACCAGGGTTTCCTCCTACATTTCAAAGACATAATTGTACAAGTTGGGGTTAGGTTTTCAGAATTGTTTGTTGGTTGTAGAATGGTAGAACATTGTTGAAATCAAAGTGACTTGCCAGAGAATTCTGCATCTTTCTCATCAAATTTATTTAGAATTGAGATTTCTCTTTACTCTTTAGGTTCAGTAACGCAATGACCAAGATCAATGTGTTTAGCCCTGGGTATGGATATGATTCAATGAGCATCCTATATCTCATCCAAAATCCACTGAAGAGTTGGTGGTCTTGGGGAATTAGATTGTGATAGACCTGTTGAGGGAGGTAGGCATTAATGCTCATTGCTGGAGTTTTGCTTTGCAGGCAGCACAATAGCGGAACGGTTAACGTAACGCTATTACGGTACCAGCGACCGAGGTTCAATTCCCACTACTGCCTAAGGAGTTTGTACATCACCCCCAAATCCATATGTGTTTAATCCAGGTGTTGCCTTTTCCTCCCACATTCCAAAGACGTACGGTTAGGGTTGGGGAGTTGTGGACATGCTCTGTTGGCCCCTCAGCATGGCTGCTGAGCACAATCCTCACTGATTTGATTTGATGCATACAACACATTTCACTGTATGTTTCAAATTTTCAATGTGCATGTGACAAATAAAGCTAATCATTACGTTTATTTCAATATCTTTCACCTTGGTCAGTGAGGTCCAGTTGAGATCAAGAGCCTCTTTCCCTCTCTATGACACTGTGACATGGACCCTTTCAATAACCTTGCTTCTCAAAGGTAGCTGGCTGGTTGGACAGTGGTTGATGTAGGACTGACTTATTTTATATTCAAAACAAGACCCATGGCCCTATGTACCTTGGCAAGGACATTCACGATGCATTGGAGGTCTCCTCCAGAGCATGTTCCAGTGGTATTGCCAGGTGCATCCTCAAACTCCATGACAGTGGTGGTGCTCTCCTTGTTCTGGGCCTTGAACCCGTTGAAGTTGAAAAGCCTGTTGTCCATTCTGTACACAATTGGGATTCCCTGTGGCAGGTCATTGAAGGTGAAGGATGGCAGGAATAAAGATGGCAAAGGTGGCAATGACACAGAGCTATTTGACTCCTGTCTTCACAGTGATCTTTTACTTATTTATTTAGAGATGCAGTGTGGAACCTGCCTTCCAGGCCAATGTGCTGCACCACCCAGAAACCCACCTATTTAGCCCTAGCCTAATCACAGGACCTTACAATGTTCAATTAATCTACTAATCAGTACATCTTAGGTCTGTGGGAGAAAACCAAAGCACCCGGAGGAAACACACGCATTCACGGGGAGGAACATGCCCACTTCTTACAGGTGATTTAAACTAAGATGGAAGCCAGTATGATAGAGCTGAGGGTGAGGCAGCAGGTTTATAAGCAAATGATGGGTGTAACATGAATGTAAGGAAGGACAAGCCAATGATTGGGTACAAAAGCAGACAGAGCAAAGAGTTAAATTGTACCACAGAGACAAAATTCGAAAGGGCAAAGAATGCACGGCTGAAGGTGCTGCATTTAAATGCACAAAGTATTCGAAATAAGGCCTTGTACAAGGCCTTGGTGAGACCACACCTGGAGTATTGTATGCAGTTTTGGTCCCCTAATCTGAGGAAAGACATTCTTGCCATAGAGGGAGTACAAAGAAGGTTCACCAGATTGATTCCTGGGATGGCAGGACATTCATATGATGAAAGACTGGATCAACTAGGCTTATACTCGCTGGAATTTAGAAGATTGAGGGAGGATCTTATTGAAACGTATAAAATACTAAAGGGATTGGACAGGCTAGATGCAGGAAGATTGTTCCCGATGTTGGGGAAGTCCAGAACGAGGGGTTACAGTTTAAGGATAAAGGGGAAGCCTTTTAGGACCGAGATGAGGAAAAACTTCTTCACACAGAGAGTGGTGACTCTGTGGAATTCTCTGCCACAGGAAGCAATTGAGACCAGTTCATTGGCTGTATTTAAGAGGGAGTTAGATATGGCCCTTGTGGCTAAAGGGATCACGGGGTATGGAGAGAAAGCAGGTACAGGGTTCTGAGTTGGATGATCAGCCATGATCATACTGAATGGCAGTGCAGGCTTGAAGGGCCAAATGGCCTACTCCTGCACCTATTTTCTATGTTTCTATTTTCCTAAGGCGGACCAACGTGGTGCAATTAGAGATTGGTGGGTATGACGTTGTGGGTAACACTGAGTCATGGCTAAAGAAGGTCATTGTTGGGGGTTTAATATCAAAGGGTATACTTTGTATCGAAAAGACAGGCAGGGTGGTGTGGCTCTGTTGCTAAGAGATGGAATTACATTCTTAGAAAGAGGTGACATAGGGTCAGAGAATGTTGAATCTTTGTGGGTGGAGATGAGACACTGCAAGGGTGAAAAAACCATTATGGGAATCATATATAGGCCTCCAAATAGTAACCAAGATATGGGTTGAGATTGCAACGTAAGCTGAAAAGGGCATGTAATAAGGGTAATGTTACAATTGTAATGTGGGACATCGATATGCAAGGGAATTCGGAAAATCAGGTTGGTGTCGGATCACAAGAGAGAGAGTTTGTTGAATGCCTATGAGATGGCTTTTTAGAGCAGTTCATGCTTGAGCCTACTCAGTGATGGGCTATCTAAGATTGGATGATGTGTAATAACCCAGATCTTATTAGGGAGCTTAATGTAAAGGAACCCTTAAGAGGCAGTGATCATAATATGATTGAATTCATACTGCTATTTGAGAGGGAGAAGCATAAGTCAGATGTAAACACGGGAAATCTGCAGATGCTGGAATTTCAAACAACAGACATAAAAGTTGCTGATGAACACAGCAGGCCAGGCAGCATCTATAGGAAGAGGTACAGTCGACGTTTCAGGCTGAAACCCCTCGTCAGGACGAAAGGGTCTCGGCCCGAAACGTCGACTGTACCTCTTCCTATAGATGCTGCCTGGCCTGCTGTGTTCACCAGCAACTTTTATATGTGTTGCATAAGTCAGATGTATCAGTATCACAATGGAATAAGGGGAATTACAAAGGCACGACAGAGGAGCTTGCCCAGCTGGATTGGAGGAGGATACTGGCTGAGATGACGACAGAACAGAGATGGCTGAAGTTTCCGGGAATAATTCACAATGTGCAGGATAGATATGTCCCACAGAAGAAGAAGTTCTCAAATGGCAGGGGTAGGCAACCGCAACTGACAAGTGAAGTTAAGGACTGTGTAAAAGCCAGGGAAAGGGCATAAAGGTAGCAAAAGTGAGTGGAAAGTTGAGTGATTGGGAAGCTTTTAAAATCCAACAAAAGGCAACCTAAAAAGTTATAAGAAGGGAAAATATGAAATATGAGGGCAAATTAGTCAATACTATAAAGAAGGACATTAGAAAGTTTTTTTCAATATATAAAGAGTAAAAGGGAGGTGAGAGTTGATACTGGACACTGGAAAATGATGCAGGAGAGGTAGTAATGGGGGCAATGAAATGGCAGATTTACCTAATGGCACTTTGCAACAGTCCTCATTGTGGAAGACACCAGCAGTGTGCCAGAGATCCATGAGTGTCAGGGAACAGGAATGACTGCCATTACTATTACAATGGAAAAAGTGCTGGCAAAATCAAAGGTCTTAAGATGGATAAGTCTCTTAGACCAAATGGACTACATCCCAGAGTCCTGAGAAATAATGCTGAAGAGATAACAGGTGCATTGGTCATGATCTTTTAAGAATCATTTGATTCTGGCATGATCCAAGAGGACTGGAAGATTTTAAATGTCACTCTACTCTTTAAGAAGAGAGGAATGCAAAGGAAAGGAAATTATAGGCCAGTTAGCCTAGCCTCACTGACTGGGAAAGTGTTGGAGTGTATTATTAAGGATGAGGTTTCTGGGTACTTGGAGTCCAATGATAAAATAAATCAAAGTCAACATGGTTTCTGTGAAGGGAAGTCTTGCCTGATAAATCTGTTAGAGATCTTCGAGGAAGTAACAAGCAGGGTGGACAAAGGAGAGTCAGTGGATGTCATTTACTTGGATTTTCAGAAGACAGTTGATAAAATGTCACACATGAGGCTGCTTAACAAGACAAAATCTTATGGTGTCACAGAAAAGATACTGGCGTGGATAGAGGAATGGCTGACAGGCAGGAGGCAGCAAGTGGGAATAAAAGGGGGCTTTTCTGGTTGGCTTCCAGTGTCTAGTGGTGTTCCTTAGGGGTCAGTATTGGGACCGCTACTTTTCACATTGTTTGTCAATGATTTGGATAATAGAATTGATGGTTTTGTGGCAAAGTTTGCAGATGATACAAAGATAGATGGAGGGGTAGGTAGTGCTGAGGAAGCAATGCGGTTGCAACTGGACTTAGACAAATAGGAAGAATGGGCAAAAAAGTGGCATATGGAATACAGTGTTGTGAAATGTACGATAATGCATTTTGGTAAAAGGAACGATAGTGCGGACTATTATTTAAATGGGGAGAAGGTTCAAACATCAGAGCTGCAGAGGGACTTGTGAGTCCTCGTGCAAGACTCCCAGAAGGTTAATTTACAGGTTTAGTCTGTGGTTTAAAAAAAATGCAAATGCAATGCTAGCATTTATTTCCAGGTGAATAGAATATAAAAGCAGGGAAATAATGCATAAGTTTTATAAGTCAGTAGTCAGTCCACACTTGGAATATTATCGACAGTTTTGGGCCCCGATGACTCAGGATGTGCTGTCATTGGTAAGAGTCCAGAGGAGGTTCACGAGGATGATTTCAGGAATGAAAGGGTTAACATATGAGGAACATTTGGCAGCTTTGGCCCCGTACTCACTGGAATTTAGAAGAATGCATAGGTTGTGCGGGGGGGGGCGAGGGGGGTTCTCATTGAATCCTACTGAATGTTGAAAGGAATAGATGAGGTGGATGTGTAGAGGATGTTTCCTATGGTGAGGGTACTCAGTACTAGAGGGCACAGCCTCAAAACTGAGGGGCAACTGTTTAGAACAGAAGTAAGGTGGATTTTTTTTAGCCAGAGTGGTGAATCTGTGGAATGCCCTGCCACAGACTGCGATGGAGGCCAAGTCCGTGGGTATATTTAAAGCAGAAGTTGATAGTTTCCTGATTGGTCGGAACATCAAAGAATATGGCGAGAAGGCAGGTGTATGGGGTTGAGTGGGATCTGGGATCAGCAATGATGGAATGGTGGAGCAGACTCGATGGGCTGAATGGCCTAATTCTGCTCCTATGTCTTATGATGTCAGAATTGAACTCTGAACTCTGATGCTCTAAGCTGTAATAGCGTTGCGCTACGTTACCGACTTACTAAACAGACGTACAAGCAGATCTGTGAATAGGCAACAGTGTGAAATTATTTCTTTTCATTCCCTTCCTCATTCTCAAATTCAGAATCAGAATCAGAATCAGGTTTAACATCACCTGCATATGTCGTGAAATTTGTTAACTTTGCGGAGGCTGTACAATGAAATACATGATAATATAGAAAAAGAAATGGAAATTATTGTAAGTATGTAAAATAGTTTGTATATATAAAATAATTAAATTAAATAAGTAGTGCAAAAACAGAAATTAAAAAATAGTGAGTAGTGTTCATGGGTTCAATGTCCAGGAGGTAATTGCTATTGGATCGTTAGTTGATCACTTGGATCATTATTGAGTGAACCACATTCTTGTCAACAGATCCAGAGATGAAATCTTTCCGATCCTCCACTTTTTCCACAAATAACTCCCAATTTACACAGAGGAGTTGTTGAAAACTATGAGAATTTGAGCACAACTTGTCTAAATATGTTGCATTGCAATCAATCCAACAGAAGTACTTGAAGCGTTTTCAGTGTGTTCCATCGCAGTTTCAATGAGCAGATATACAAAGTGGAGGACCTCAAGCAATATTGATATTCTTTTCCTGTACACTGACATCTTCAATACTTATCACATATTTAACATCCACCAGCGTATCAATAATGACACCATGTGTCAGCACCGTCAGATTATCTATCAGTACTCCCTTGACCTGCCACCTTGCCTGGTGTTATAGAAAGACACACAGAAAAACACTCATCTTAATTGATTTTTTAAAAATTCTTTAAACCAAAAGGAATGCAACAGAGTTTCAGATCAAAATGGATTTCAAATTTATTACACAATGGCATTCCTTCTGTTGGAAGCAATATGGATTTTCTGTCTCCTTGCAAATAGGGAGGTAGAACAGGGTGCTTTCTACAGACTAGAATATCAAGTCACGGTTTAAAATTAATAGACTGGGGAGTTTGCAAGCAAAATGTACCAAAGACGGCCTGTACTGGTCAAAGAAAGAAGTGAGAGCCAAATCAGATACTGTGGCACAATCCAGTTGTGAGGTAGATGCAGGCTGCAATACTCTCCTTGATTATTTTCTACCAGATATTTTAAACATGTTAATAATCTCTTTAACAAATAGCTTTTAATGAGCTTAGGTCACTCTCCTCTAATGAGCAACCAATTTTAGCTTCTCTATTACATCCTCAACAGCCTGCAGATGGCTAAATATTTCATTAGGAGCCAAGGCTGCAAAAGAAATGTTTAACCCTTCCCTCGCCATGGCAACATTGCACTTAGATCAACAGATTTTGGATTGGAAGCTAAACAGGAAAGCAAATCAGGAACCTCTTACTCATTCGCAGCCGAAACAATTAGAAAGATAAATAGATTTTTTTACTTGTATGTTAGAATGGCATGTAGTAAATTTTCTTTTGTCATGCTAAGATTTAAATCAAATACAAATTGTAAAAAAAGACACTTGGTGGCCATTATATACTGGCACACGTGCTGGTTAATGCAAATAGCTAATCAGCCAATCCGTTGGTGGCAACTCAATGTATTAAAGCATGCAGTCATGGTCAAGAGGTTCAGTTGTTAGTTCAGACCAAACATCAGAATGGGAAAGAAATGTGATCTAAGTGACTTTGATTGTGGAATGATTGTGGGTGCCTGAAAGGGTGGTTTGAGTATTTGAGAAACTGCTGAACTGATTTTCACTCACAACAGTCTCTAACGTTTACAGAGAACGGTGTGAGAAACAAAAAACATCAGTGAGCAGCAGATCTGTGAGCAAAAAAATGCCTTGTTAATGAGAGAGATCCAAGAGAATAGCCAGTCTAGTTCAAGCTGATAGGAAGGTGACAGTAACTCAGATAACCATGCATTACAACAGTGGTGTGCAGAAGACCATCCTTGAGCACACAGAACACCAAACCTTGAAGTGGGTGGGCGACAGCAGCAGAAGACCACAAGCATACACTCAGTGGCCACTCTCTTAAGTATGGGAGGTATGTAATAAAGTGGTCACTGAGAGTAATTCAGTGAAGAAGAACTATACAGGAAATACAGGTACAATCTATGGAAGATATTTTGGGATTAAGATGGAATTGGATGCAGGTCATCTCTGGCAGTATCTGCAGGCCATTACTTCCTACAAAGTCAACCTAACATAATGAACGGCTGCAATGGTTTACTCCTAAGTGAGCTCAGTGCCTCTTATGCATGCTTTGAAAGGGAGAATACAACTACACCTGTATCCCTGCAGCATCTTGTAACCGTGTGATCCCTGTCTCAGAGGCCGACATCCGAACCTCTTTCAAGAGGGTAAACCTTCACAAGGCATCAGGCCCTGATGGTGTATCTAGTAGGGATCTGAAAACTTGCAGCAGCCAACAGGCGTGAGTGTTCAAGGACATCTTCAATCTCTCTTTGCTGCAGTCGGAGGTTCCCGCCAGCCTCAAAAGAGCAAGGTGAGTGGCCTCAACAACTATTGCCCAGTGGCACCCACATCTACTGTGATGGAGTGCTTTGAGAAGTTGATCATGGCTGGAATCAATTCCCGCCTAAGCAAGGACCTGGACCAGCTGCAATTTTCCTATCTTCAAGGTAGGTATACAGTAGACACAATCTCATCAGCTGTCCACTCAGGAAGCAGGACATTTCTCA
This sequence comes from Mobula hypostoma, assembly GCF_963921235.1. Lineage (NCBI taxonomy): Eukaryota > Metazoa > Chordata > Chondrichthyes > Myliobatiformes > Myliobatidae > Mobula > Mobula hypostoma. The sequence goes on along the minus strand of NC_086114.1, from coordinate 7,508,976 downwards.
AAAGGAATCGTTGATTTGAGTACCGCGCAGCTGCAGTAGAAGCATTCCTGCGCAAGTCCGGTGAAGACTCTTTAAAAATCCAGTCTCCATAAAAGAGGGGCACGATCTAGCAGAGCAGTCATCATAGGAGAGGTCGTCGTGAGAGTGGTCTGAGCTACAGCAATAAGACTTTGACTCAACAGGGCTTCAGCGAGAACAGGCAGAGGCAAGGTAAGTAAGTAAGTTCATTCCTTATTTCTTTTTTTTCTAAATTAACTTGAGAGAATGGGGGTATGTCTACAGTGCCAGTGTTCTGTTCTGGTTGTCAGTTGTGGGATTTCCGGGACACAACCAGGCTCTCCAGTGGCCACGTCTGCACCGGGTACATCGAGACGCAGATCCTCAGACACCGTCTTAGGGAACTGGAGCTGCAGTTCGGCTTGTTAGGGAAAGTGAGGCAGTGATAGACAGTAGCTACAAGGAGGTAGTCACCTCAAGGCCACAGGAGACGGATAAATGGGTGACTGTCAGGAGAGGGAAGGGAGAACGTCAGATTGCGGCTATCCCACTCAAGAATAATTACTCTATTTTAAGTACCTTTTTGGGGGGGGGGGAACCTACCTGGGGGAAGCCTGGCACTGAGTCTGGCCCTGTGGCTCAGAGCTTAGAGAACTGAAGGGGATGGCAGCAGTGGTAGGGGACTCTACAGTTAGGGGGATAGGTGGGTGATTCCGTTGAGGCGAAAAAGAAACACAGATGGTAGTTTGCCTCTGAGATGCCAGGGTCCGCGATGTTTCTGAATACGTCCACAATATCCTGAAAAGGGAGGGTAAGCCAGAATATTGGTACCAACGATCTAGGTAGAAAACGGGAGGATGCCCTGAAAGCAGAATACAAGGAGTTAGGAAGGAAGTAAAACATCAAGGTTATTATAATCTCAGGATTACAATTATATAATGAGTAAAAGGGAGGTGAGAGACATTGGACCTCTGGAAAATGATGCTGGAGACGTAGTTAAAGGGGACAAAGGAAAGGCCGATGAACTTAATGACACTTTGCATCATACTTCACTGTGAAAGACACTAGCGTTGTGCCCTAGATCCGTGAGTGTCAGGGAGCAGGAGTGAGTGCCATTGCTAAAAAGTGCTAGGCAAACTCAAAGATCTGAAGGTAGATAAGTCACCTGTACCAGGTGAATTACATCCCACAGTCCTGAGAGAGGTTGCTGAAGAGATAACAGATTTATTGGCCATGATCTTTCAAGAATCATTTGATTCTAGCATGTTCCTGGAGGACTGGAGGATTGCAAATGTCACTCCAGTCCTTAAGAAGGGAGGATATCAAAAGAAAGGAAGTTAAAGGCCAGTTAGCCTAACCTCAGTGGTTGGGAAACTGTTGGGAAAGAGTATATTACTAAGGTTAGGCTTCGGGGTACTTGGAGACTAATAACAAAGTAAGTCAAAGTCATCTTGGTTTCTGTAAAGGGAAATCTTGTCTGACAAATCTGTTAGAGTTCTTCAAGGAAGTAACAAGCAGGGTGGACAAAGGAGAGACAGTGGATGTCATTTACTTGGATTTTCAGAAGGCATTTGATAAGGTGCCACACATGAGGCTGCTTAACAAGATAAAATCCTATGGCATTACAGATAAGATACTGGCATGAATAGAGGAATGGCTAATAGGCAGGAGGTGGTGAGTAAGAATAAAAGGGGCCCTTTTCTGGTTATCTGCCAGTGACTAGTGGTCTGTATAAGGACCGCCACTTTTCCAGAGGAGTCCAGAGGAAGTTCAGAATATTCTGGGAATGAAGGGGTTAGCATATGAGGAGCATTTGGCAGCTTTAAGCCTGTACTCACTGGAATTTAGAAGAATGTGGAGGGATCTCATTGATACCTACCGAATGTTGAAAGGACTAGATAAGATGGATGTGGAGAGAATGTTTCCTATGGTGGGGGTATCCAGAACTAGAGGACACAGCCTCAAAATTAAGGGACACCATTTAGAACAGAGGTAAGGAGGATTTTTTTTAGCCAGAGAGTGGTGAATCAGTGGAATGCTCTGCCACAGACTGCAGTGGAGGCCAAATCCATGGGTATATTTAAGGAAGAAGTAAATGGTTTCCTGATCGGTCAAGGCATCAAAGGATATGGCAAGAAAGCAGGTGTTTGGGGTTGAGTGGGATCCGGGATCAGCCATGATGGAATGGTGAAGCAGACTCGATGGGCTGAATGGCCTAATTCTGTCCCTATGTTTTATGTTCTTATTGTCTTCTGGTCCACTCGGCCTTGCTTCACCTGGACAATAGCAATGCCTACTGCAGGCTGCTACTTATTGGCTGCAGCTCAGCGTTCAACACAATCATACTCTCAGTTCTAATGAACAAGCTCCAAAACCAAGGCCTCTATACCTCCCTCTACAAATGGATCCTGAACTTCTTCAATGGAAGACCACAGTCTGTGTGGATCAGCAATAACAGCTCATCCTCACTGACAATCATCACTGGCACATCTCAAAGATGTATGCTTAGCCCAATGCTCTACTTTCTCTACACCCACAATGGTGTGTCTAGGCACAGCTCAATCACCATTTATAAATTTGCCAATAATGCAACTACCGTTGGCAGAATTTCAGATAGTGACAAAGAGGCGTACAAGAGCGAGATAGATCAGCTGATTCAGTGGTGTAGCAGCAACAACCTTGCATTCAACATCAGTTAGACTCAGGAATTAATTGTAGATTTCAGGAAAGGAAAGTTGAGGGAACACACCTGTCCTCTTCGATGGATCAGAAATGAAAATGGTGAGCATTTTCAAGTTTCTGGGTGTCAATATCTCGCAGTATCTATCCTGAGTCTGACATATTGATGGAATTACGTAGAATACACAGCAGAGTTTGAGATTTGGTGTGTCACCAAAGACACACGCAAATTTCTACAGACAAACTGTGGAGAGCATTCTAACTGGTTGCATCACCACCCGATCTGGCTTGGCAACTGCACAGGATTGTAAAAAGCTTCAGAAAGTTGTGAACTCAGCCAGCTTCATGATAGGCATTAGCCTCCCCAATACTGAAGACATCTTCAAAAGGCAATGCCTCAAAAAGGCAGTATCCATCATTAAGGACCAAGACATGCCCTCTTCTCATTGCTACCATCAAGGAGGAGGTACAGGAGTCTGAAGATACACAGTCAGCTTTTCAGGAACAGCTGCTTCCCCTCCACCATCAGATTTCTGAATAGACATTGAACCCACAAACAATTCCTCAGTAGTTTTTCTCTCTCTTTTTGAACTACTTATTTCATTTAAAATGTTATATGCATGTACATATCGTAATTTATAGTTTCTATTATTAAGTATTGCATTGTACTGCTGCAACAAAACAACAAATTTCATGACATATGCCAGTGATATTAAACCTGATTCTGATAATAAATCTAATTCTGACTTAATTACTTTCCACATTAATACTACAATGATTTAAATACTGCTGCTTGTTGGTTTATTTTTCTGAAATTCTTCAAACACAACCAGCCTTAAACCAGAACTTCAATGTGTCAGCATCATCTTTGTAAAGTGAAACCAAAGCATTTTAAAATGTCTTTAGATCTGATCTAATTGTATTTTGTTTCACCTGTTATAATCAGGTAAGTCCTTTGCAAACATTGCTCTGTTTTCGTACAGTGACAAAATACTCTTATTTCATCACTGCTAATTAATGTAAGAGTATTAACCTCAAAGCTGTTTATTGAAAGCCTATTAAAGATCATCTCAGATGTGCAGAATCAGTTTAACTGTCCAGCAGTGGCCCCTCCAGACTGAAGGTTCAATGCAAGCCAGCATTTGTCAGATGAAATGTCAGATTGGTTGATAGAAGGTTCACTTCCATACTCCTCTCAGATGCCTCTTTCCTGGGTAAAATAATTCATATACTCAAAATGTCCATTTATATATTGTAGCACTGTGGGTTCACACTTCACTGCAGAGAATGGGCTCCAGGCATAGAAGGGCACTCGACAGGGGCTCTAAGGCAGTGCTGACGTCTCTGTGATGCTCTCGTTAGGGTGATAAATTAAACCAAGACCTACTCCACTGTCTCAGGCACACATAATAATTCCCACCACCTCATTTTAAAAAAAACCTCAGGATGGGTCTTTGTGGCATTAAAAGTCATAAGCACAATTATCTGATAAGATTCAGATTCATTTATTTATCACATGTACATCGAGTCGTACAGTGAACTATCATCAACATCATTATGTGCTATGTTACGTGATGTGGACAATCATGGTCCATCCAAGACTATGGTTGCTCTTGACAAGTTCTTCCACAGAAGTAACTTTCCATTGCTTTCTTCTGGACAATGTCTTTACAAGACGGGTGACCCCAGCCATTATCGATACTCTTCAGAGATTGTCTACCTGGCGTCAGTGGTTGCGTAACCAAGACTTGTGATATGCACCAGCTGTTCATACAACCATCCACCACCTACTCCCCTGGCTTCATGTGACCCTGATCAGGGGACTAACCAGGTGCCAAACCTTGCCCAAGGGTGACCTGCAGGCTAGTGGAGGGAAGGAGCACTTTACACCTCCTTTGGTAGAGATGTATCTCCACCCGCCAACTAACGGTGAGATATGCCATTTGCAACAACAACCAACACAACTGCTGGGGTCAGTCCACAGGTGTCACCACATATTCTGGTGCCAACATACCAAATGCACAATGGTCTGTGGAACAACTCAAGCAGCAGCAAGAACAAGAACAGCAAAATAAATCCCTTTCCTCCCTCCCACAGACAGTCCTCTAACCCCAGGACCAGCCAGGAGAAGTCATCATCTAAATCATTAATCCCATTTATCTTAATGGATGTTCTTCATGTCAAGCTAGTGATACAAATCTATTAGACCAGTGCTGAACCCCACCTTATCAATTAGAATTGAGTCCAACGGACCGAGAAGAGTTTAGATTTGATCTCCAGTGTCTGCGGCATTCAAGTTCCTCAATTAAACTATCACAATCATCCCCTAACTAGCTTCTTATAAAGATAGTCACCAATACCACAAAATTAATATAATTGACTGAATACCAATTATTCTCGTTATGATGGGTTGGACTTCGGAAGGGAAGAGCAAAGTGATGATGGCGCTAAATGGTAACTCCCTTCTTGCATCTTCAGAAGCTGCTCTATTTCTATCTTTGATATCTCTTTTTATTTCCTTTTCAAGGTTCTTTTGAAGAACCTAACCTGGAGTTACGCTCTTAATTTGGTTCTTTGTGGGAATGGGACTTGCTCTCAGAGCCTCACGACCGGCTGCTTATGATATCCCAAGAACGCGGCCTGGAAGACTAGCACGCCTACAGTGTGGCAGATTTTTGTGGTTCTGGAGACATGCTAATTCTAGGCCGGTGCCCCGGCTGAGAACACAGAACATTGGGCGCGGCGGGTGAGCTGCCGTGGGCTGTGTGGATAGAGACTTTCTGGAGGCAACTCGCTGGGCACAGAGCTCGGAGAAAGCAACACAACGGACTTTTAACACCATAAATCAGTGAGTTGTTTGTTATGTCTCCCCTCTCGCTGTGAAATGGGGACTTTGCTTTTTCCTTTTTTAGGGAAAGAGAGAGCCTGTGTTACATTGAATTACCAGGTGAATGAGTAGTCTTTCGGGTACTGCAAACCTGTGCCTTTATTGATGCTTTGCTGCACGCTTGAGTGCTCAGTGGGGGGGCCGATGCTTTTTTTGCTGGGGGGGTGCATTGCCTTGCTGATGCTTGTGCGTGGGAGGGGGAGCTGGGGGCGTGGTCTTTGGGGCTCTAACATTTAACTGTCAATCATTCTTTGGGCACCCCTCTGTTTTCATGGATGTTTGCAAAGAAGAAGAATTTCAGGATGTATTGAAGTCTAACGAACCTATTGAAGATGGCGCCAACGAACAACGCGTCCAAGGGCAACATCCTGCAGATGGATCACAAATTGCTTTTTTCACTTCCTTTACTCCTTCTTTTTCTTTCAAATGTGGAGCTATCGTTGGAGCCTGTGATCTATTGTTCAGCTCCTGTGATCTACATTTTGGCAGTGTGTTTTCGGGCTGATTGAGCAACCTGGTGCTTTATTGTCTCCAAGAGGGTTCTTCGAGGCTTTGAGTGAAGCATGTGGCCTGGAGGCCAAGACAGCTGGAGACAAGGCGCGAGCCCACAATTGACTCCATTTCTCACCAATCTCACCGATTGACATGCCGAGGAAGGTTGAAAGCATCGAGGCACGTGCAGTAAGCAAGGGGGTGTTCAGCACTGTCTACCAGCCTCTCACTCACACTGCCGGAGGACAGTGTCTGCATGCGACGGTCTCCCTCCCTCTCTCTCTCGCTTACTACTCCCAAAGGAAGATCCTGCCTTTGCAAGATCTCTCCCTCCATCGATGCTGTTGGAGGATGGTGCCAGAGGAAAGTTTAATTGACGTGTTTTGTGGATTGGACTCTGCAGTTCACATTATGACGTGTTTCTGGTTTCTGGTCGCTCCATTTTTTATTGCTATTTATTGATGTTTTTCAATTAGGTCAGATTATCGATAATGAATACTGAGCTGAACTGAATATGCCTGAACTCTTTAGATTTTGTGCTTTATATTCTACGATTTTCACTCATTTTTTTGTTGCCGTTGGTGTGATGTGTTTTGCTGCAAGTGGGGGATGTTTGATGGTTTTCTTTGAACAGGTTTCATGGTGTTTCTTTGTTTTGTGGCTGTCTGTGGGAAGATGAATCTCAGGGTTGTATACTGCACACGTATTCTGATAATAAATGTACTTTGAGTCTTTGATCAGCCAAGATGCATGGCAGATTAAGTTCATTGCAAAAAAAAAGAGGCCAAGCATTTTGGTATGTAATGCCTTGATTCAGATGGTTCATATTTTTTCTCTGTGATGCTGTTCTGTTCTCTGTGTAAGCTGCTTGTTTGGGTTACTGTTAAAGGTAAGAGATAGGAGAATTGTGTGCCATCCAATTAGGATGGCCGGATTTAGGGGAGGTTTCTCTGGTGAGGGACACTCAGGCTGGGCTTGGGGCTTTTGAGAGGGGGGGAAGAGAGAAAACGCCAGAGAGAAGAGGTCGGAGGAATCGACCCGGAGTGGGGCCGGGATTCAATGAAGCCCTGGGAGGTCAAAGGAGGATCAGCGAAGGGGGAACAATGAGCTCCAACTTGTGCACATTAGACGGTTTCATTGAAATGGGGCCTTTTCTTTTTTTGCTTTTTCTTTACTAACCCTTTAGTCAAATTAAGAATTATAAAGCTAAATCATTTAATTGTATGCGGTGTACTATCTGTTATCTGTGGCACTGATCTGTAACAGGGTAACGAATCACACGAATCTCACAGCATCCAAACAGGGGATTTCGGGGGCTTGTGCTTCAATCTCCCACATTTGGTAGGGCCAGAGATTGCCTTCCCTAGACTTACGCAGCCAATGGAACCAGAGTGTAACAGGTAGAACAAGTGAGAAGTGTAGCCTCATCCCAACAGTGGGGGAGGCCATGAATGGACATATCGGAATGGGAATAGGTGGCGACTGGAAGATCCCGCTTAGGTTGGAGGAACAACACCTTATATTCCGTATGGGTAGCATCCAACCTGATGGCATGAACATCAATTTCTCAAACTTCCAGTAATGTCTCCACCCCCCCCCCCCACCTTCACCATTTCCCATACCCACCACCTACCACCTACCACCCCACCTGCCTCCGGATCCAGCACATTATCCTCCTCAACTTCTGCCACCTTCAACAGGACCCCACCACTAAGCACATCTTTCCCTCTCCACCCCTCTCCGCCTTCCGCAGGGATCGGTCCCTCCGCAACTCCCTGGTCCACAGGCCCCTCCCCACGGATCTCCCACCAGGCACTTATTCCTGTAAGCGTAAGTGATACACCTGTCCCTACACCTCCTCTCTTGCCACCATTCAGGGCCCCAAATAGTCCTTCCAAGTGAGGCAACACTTCACTTGTGAGTCTGTTGGGGTCATCTATTGCATCCGGTGCGCCCGGTGCGGCGTCGTCTACATCGGTGAAACCCGATGCAGACTGGGGGACCGCTTTATCGAGCACCTCCGCTCCGTCCACCACAACAGACAGGATCTCCCAGTAGCCACCCACTTCAACTCTGCTTCACATTCCCATTCAGATATGTCCATACATGGCCTCCTCTACTGCCATGATGAGGCTAAACTCAGGTTGGACAAGCAACAGCTCATATACCATCTAGGTAGTCTCCAGCCCCTTGGTATGAACATAGAATTCTCCAACTTCCGGTAATTCCCTCCTCCTCCCTTCCCCTATCCCTATGTCACTCTGCCTCCTCCCCAACTGCCTACTACCTCCCTCATGGTTCCGCCTCCTTCTACTACCCACTGTGTTTTCCCCTATTCCTTCTTCACCTTTCCTGCCTATCACCTCCCTGCTTCCTCTCCCCCATCCCTTTATCTTTCCCCTTACTGGTTTTTCACCTGGAACCTACCAGCCTTCTCCTTCCCACCCTCCCCCCACCTTCTTTATAGGGCCTCTGCCCCTTCCCGCTTCAGTCCTGACGAAGGGTTCTGGCCCGAAACATTAACTGCTCGTTTCCACAAATGCTGTCTGATCTGCTGAGTTCCTCCAGCGTGTTGTGAGTATTGCTTTGACCCCAGCATCTGCAGGGTATTTTGTGTTTCCAATACCCTTGTCCCTCCCACATGTTATCTCCATGCCTGCCCATTGCCTTCCTCTGGTGATCCTCTCCCCCCCACCTTTCTTCTTTCTTCCATGGCCTTCTGTCCCTTTCACCAATCAACTTCCTAGCACTTTGCTGCATCCTACCCCCTCCAAGCTTCACCAATCGCCTGGCGTTTCTCACTCCCCTCCTCCCACCTTTCAAATCTACTCCTCAGCATTTTTTCTCCAGTCCTGCCGAAGGGTTTTGGCCCGAAACGTTGACTGTACTTTTTTCCATAGATGCCGCCTGGCCTGCTGAGTTCCTCCAGCATTTTGTGTGTGTTGCTCGGATATCCAGCATCTGCAGATTTTCTCTTGTTTGTGAGAAAAGAGTTCATAAGGGAAACAGAATTCTGGTCCTCATCAATAGAGAAAAAGGTACAAAAGCAGAGAAGTTATGATGAATGTTTATGTTGTGTATTTAATACTTCTGTAATATTTGAGTAATCTTGTATATATCTTGAATGATTAAGCATTCTTGTTCACTTAAATAATTCATTACCAGAAAAAGGATCTCGTGCTTTCCCGGTGCATATGATAAATTAACTCTTTCGGGCTTCCAGCCCGGTACAGGTATCAATAGACAATAGACAATAGGTGCAGGAGTAGGTCATTCGGCCCTTCGAGCCAGCACCGCCATTCACTGTGATCATGGCTGATCATCCACAATCAGTGTCCAGTTTCTGCCTTATCCCCATAACCTTTGATTCCACTATCTTTAAGAGCTCTATGCATCTCTTTCTTGAAAGCATCCAGAGACTTGGGCCTGTCTCCATCCCTGAAGATGGTAGAGTTTGTCATCAAAACGCCAGTTAAAATCAATACTTGTAACTGGTTGGAAGCTGGAGAAGAGTTAGTTCATTGCGAATTATATGTGAAAATCCTCCGAGAGGACCACAACCTTGCCGTACGGTTTGGAGGCTTGCTTACATCAGTGTCTTGGAGAGCAATGTCGGCTGGAATCAGGGTTTAATGCTTTGTCTCTTGGTAGGGTCACCCATGCCAAACAGGTCAAACGGTAGAGGCCAGAACAAGAGTAATGCACCCGACCTCTAGGTTCGGAGTTCGGCTGAGGGCTAACAACCCCAACCAGTCAAAAAACTATTATTACGGAAATAGCAATGAAGAATCCTCCTATACAGTCAGAGATGGAGGACCTTCATTGCTGCCCTAAACGTCAGTGGCATAACGGGCAACAAGTAAATAAATATATGCAAAAATATATGAATTGCATACACACACACCTTGCTTAAAGTACACTCAAAGTTTGTCTCACATTTTGGACTCCCATGTCTTCCTCTGAATTAGTTTAATGTTTTGAAGTTACAAAACATAATGATTCACAAAACATGAGTCTGATCTCAAAAGGAGTATTGCTGTCAGTTCTGGTTCCTGCGTTGTAGGAAGGCCGCGGAGATGCTTAAGTGACTCCAGATAGGAGTCGTAGGAATATACAAATTTCTTAATGCTGAAGCGGGGGGGGGGCGTTATTGGGGTAGGGAATGGTTTGAGAGGGGAACGACGTTCCAAAGACATACGAGTTAGTAGGTTAATTGTCCTGTGATTAGGCAAGGGTTAAAATAGATGGATTGCTGAGCAGGGTGGATTGTTGGGTTGGAGGGGCCTGTTTTATGCTGTATCTTTAAATTAAAATATAAAGAATAAAAATATGATGGGATTGTACGTTTCATGTGAAAATCTTAAGGTTCCTTAAAGGTGTCATAGTCGGGGTTGGTGGTGGGGATAAGCTCCCACTACCTATTAATCACTCCTAATGGCGTGCATCTCAAAAAGCCTCTGATAACCAACTCCAGCTCCTGGCCTTCATGTGTGCTTTAGTTACTAAGCCCAGCAGAAACATTTCTACTGCCAGGAGAAGAGGCAAAGGCAGGTTACTGGCATCTTAGAAAGCAGTCACTCAGGCATCTGGGGCTTATCAGTCTCGGTTGGCAGCTCACCTAAGAGAAGGAAAACTCTGATCTCAAACCTCTGCTGCCTTGTGGCTCTACCCACTCATGGAGAAGGCTTTGGGAGTAAACCCTGAGGGAAAAATCTCGAGCTAAGAGTCCCTGTGGCAGTCTTATGTTGAGCTCAACACTGACTAGCAACTCTTGTGATGTTCTTGATGCCAAATTGTATTGGTCTTTGCCATTCCTTTGGATTCATCGCTTGCGTGGAGAAGGAGAGCCTGCTACATGAGCAACAATTTGCACTTCATTTCATACTTCATTGGCTTCTGTATCTAGACAGCTGGGATGCAACATATATGGTTGACCTCGACCAGACAAAGGGCCTCAAATATGAAAATCACGTTGCTTTAACTAGGGTTCATTCATAACGTTGGTGCCTGGCTGGGGTGTCCAGAACCAGGGGAAGTCACTGTCTCAAAATAATGTGTCCACCATTCAGGAATGAGATGAGAAGGAATTTCTTCAACCAGAGGTGATGGAGAGCAGGTAAAATAGGGTGAAGATTGGTGCTAATGAGGTACGTTTTTGGAAGGTAGTGTGAGTAAGTTACAAATCATAAAAGTATAAGAACATAAGATATAGAAGCAATAATAGAATATTCAACCTCACGTGCTTCACCATTCAACATGATCATTAATGTAAAAAATACTGCAGATGCTGCAGATCTGAAACAAAATCAGCAAGTCCTGTAAACAGGTCAGGTAGACTCGAGGTTGCAGATGCTGGAATCTGAAGCAACAAATTATCTGCTGGAGGAACTCAGCAGGTCGAGTAGTTGTGGGGTCATACTCCTGCGTCAGGACCGAGAATGAAGAAGAAAGATACCTGATGTAAAGAATCCTTCCTTTCAAGGTGTTCTGTTATTCCTTCTTTTGCTATGGATTCCAGCAAACTCTCTAATTCTGAGCTAACAGATTGGCCGTTCTCTGTTTGCTCGGAAACTTTTGGTCACATTTGTAAGCATACAGTCGACAAGAATAATTCAAAATCTTTCGAGCCAGAGTATCTGGTAACTCTAAAGCCAGTTCTTACAAGATTCTCAGACTCTACAACTCATGATCTCAATATTATTTACTTATTTATTTGTTTGTTGTTTCTTTGTATTTGCATTGTTTGTCTTTTTCATATCAGCCGTTTGTCAGTCTTTGTGTGTAGTTTTTCATTGATTCTATTGTATTGTTTTTGTATTACTGTGTATACTTGTTTACCTACTGCCCATTACACCACTGACATTTAGGGCAGTAATGAAGGTTCTCCATCTTTGCTGGTGTTCAGGGCTTCCTTCATTATGCCAGTAACTTCTTCTCGGTTTTCACATCTGTCAGTAATGCAAGTCTCAGTGGAGACTCAGGAATACCATCGCTACCAGATGTAGAAGAATTCTATGCTGCTGCTTCCATAATAATTTTGTTTCACCAGTTAGGGTTGTTAGCCCTGCAGTGAACCCCCGAACCTGGAGAACGATTAAACCACTCTTAGTCTGGCCTGTCCAGCATGAGTGACCCTCCCAAGAGCCAAAGCATGAAGTCCTGACTACAGCAACATAGCTCTCTGGGTCATTGAGGCACACAAGCCTCCAATCCACAACAAGGTTGTTGTCCTCTTGGAGGTCTACTGTGAATGCCGACAACAAAATGAATTTCGGGGTAGTATATATGTACTTCGATAATAAATTTACTTTGACCTTTGGATTTTGCATGTAAACTGTTGGATCCATGGCATCATGAACACCATCCTCTCGAGTATTACTTTTTTCTGTTAACATTTCTTTCAGTTCCTTGTCCTCACGAGCCCCTTTGTTTTCTAAAACATATGGCAAAGTTTTGTGTGTCTTCTTCCATGAAGAAAGGTGTAAAGTAATTGTTTAATTCCTCTGACACATCTTTCCATACCATAAATGCTCCCGTCTCTTTCTGTAACTGGGCCCTGTTCGTCTTTTTCTATTTGCATACATAGAAAACATCTCAGACTCTTTATGATTGTTCCTTGTACTCTATCCTGCCTTTCTTTATCGATTTCTTGCTCCTCCTTTGATATTTAAAATGCTTCCAGTCTTTAGGCAAAATGCTATTTGTGCCAATGTTATAGGCTTCTTCCATGGATTTAACACTATCTTTAAATTTCCTTGTCAGCGACGGATGAGTCACTTTATTCTGTTGGATTTTTATGCCTAAAAGGAATATACTTTCTTTATGACACGCATCATTTATTTAAATGCCAACCATTGTCTGTCCACTGTAATCCCTTTCAATGTGTTCTTCCAATCAACTACAGCCAACTTTGCTCTTGTGCTTGCATGGTTTCTTTAGTTTAGACTTCATCTCAAGTGTGAACTACATAATTTTCACAAGCAATGCATAGTTCTATCATATTATGGTCACTCCTGCTCATAGAATCTGTGACAAAAACATGATCTTCCTGCCTATTTTATTTCCAATAGTGGGGAAGTCTAGGACCAGAGGGCACAGCCTCAGAATAGAAGGATGTTCCTTTAGAATAGAGATGAGAAGGAATTTTTTTTGGCAGATGGTGGTGCAATTGTGGAATTCATTGCCACTGAAGGCTGTAGAGGCCAAGTCATTGGGAATATTTAAAGTGGAGGATGATAAGTTCTTGAATAGTCAGGGCATCAAAGGTTATAGTGAAAAGGCAGAGGAATGGGGTTCAGAGGGATAGTAAATCAGCCATGATGGAATTGTGCAGAAGACTTGATGGGCTGAATGGCCCAATTATGCCCCTCTATCTTATGGTCTTAACTCAAAGGTGTGATCATTGAATTCTTCAGGTTCAGGTAAACTGCTCCCCCTTTGTCACTTTTTTTCTCCACCTGATCTACCAAGTTCTTTCTACTCACACCCTAACCCCTACGATATTGTTGCTTTTCAATCTCTTTGGTGCTTCCACCTATCATCTCCAGTCTCTGTCACTATTTCCACTATTCCTTCATCCATCTTTCTTTCACCATCCTCATCTGGAATGACCTAATGCCTGCCAGCTCTTGATATCCTTCACTTCACCCTTTAAAACCAGCTATCTCCCCTTTATCTTTCTGTCCAGATAAGGAGTGTTCACCCAAAATGTTAATTGTCCATCTCCCTCCACATCACTGCCTGACCCATTGAGCTCCCCCAGCATTTTGTGTGTGTTTACCAGGAAGCTGCTAGATTAGAAGGCATGTGCAATAAGGAGTGATTGGACGAACCTGACTTGTTTTCTCCAGAGCGTCGAAGGCAGAGGAGAGACCGATGAAAGATGTATAAAGTTATGAGAGACATAGAGAGAGTGCACAGTTAGTGTCTTCAACCCCGGGCCAAGCTGTCCAATACTAGAGGCCATGCATTGATGGTGAAAAGGGGAAGTTGAAAGCAGATGTATGGGGCAAGTTTTTTTTTGCAGAGTGGTGGGTGCCTGAAATAAACTATCATTGAAGGTGGTGGAGGCAAACATGCTAGAGGCTTTTAGACCATAAGACCAAAAGATATAGGAGCAGAATCAGGCCATTTGACCCATCAAGTCTGCTCCATCATTTCATCACAGCTGATCCATGTTCCCTCTCTCCTGCCTCCTTTCTGTATCTCTTCATGCCCTGACCAATTAAAAATCTATCAAACTCTGCCTTAATATACACCTAATGACTTGGCCTTCACAGCCACCTGAGGCAATGAATTCCACAACTTCACCACTCTCTGCTTAAAGAAATTTCTCCTCATCTCCATTCAAAAAGGACACCCCTCTATTCTGAGACTGTGCCCCCGGGTCTTAGTCGCTCCTACCATAGGAAACATCTTCACCACATTCATTCAGTTGAGGCCTTTCAACATTCAATTGGTTTCAATGAGGTCCCCCCTCATTCTTGTGAAGCCCAGAGACATCAAACACTCAAATGCTTCTAAAGGCTCTAAGGTAGGCACAAAAAATATGCAGAGAATGGAGGGATATAGAGATTGTGTAGGCAGAAAGGACAAGTTATGTATTTGATTACCAGTTTAATTAGCTCTGCACAGCGTCATGGGCCAAAGCGACTGTTCCTGTACTGTTTTATGAAAGGCAGTGTTCATAAGTACAAGTTGGTAATGTTAACTAACTGGAAACATTTCACTCAGAAGAACAACAAATCAATAACAGTTTAGACAGAACACAGTTCAGTCCATGTTATTGAGGTGGAAACTAGCACAAACTAAATCACAAAGTACGGACTTGTGTTCTTTATGGATTTATCTGCGGTAAAAGTTTTAGAAGCCGACTGAGCAGAAAAATACTGTTCAATAAAAAAGCTGCACAAGTGCAATAAGTTGGAAAATTGCTCATGCTAAAAATATTGCACGTCAGATAAAAGTACAGCTGACACACTGGACTATCAGGTTGTGGTAGCAGAAGCAGTCTGGACTGTCATAGTCATAGAGACACACAGTACAGAAGCAGGGCTTTCAGCCTAACACGCTGACTTCATCCTCCTCCTTGCTGGATCCAGTTCCTGCATTCACCTCATAATCCTCCAAGTCCTTCCCCTCCATGTTCCTATCCAATTGCCTGTTAAACGTCACTGATGTACCCGCCTCAACTATTTCATCTGACAGCTCATTCCAGAAGATCATAAGACATTGGAGCAGAATTTGGCCCATTGAGACTGCTCTGCCATTTCATCATGGCTGATCAATTTTTTTCCTCTCTGCCCACGTCTTCTCTCCATTTCCCTTCGTACCCTGACCAGTCAAGAATCTATCAAATTCTGCCTTAAATATACATACAGACTTGGCATCTATAGATGCCTGTGGCAATGAATTCCACAGATTCACCACGTTCTGGCTAAAGAAATTACTCCTCTTCTCCATTCT
This sequence comes from Mobula hypostoma, assembly GCF_963921235.1. Classification (NCBI taxonomy): domain Eukaryota; kingdom Metazoa; phylum Chordata; class Chondrichthyes; order Myliobatiformes; family Myliobatidae; genus Mobula; species Mobula hypostoma. The sequence continues at coordinate 7,493,456 of NC_086114.1, read as the reverse complement.
GAAAGGATGCCCCTCTATTCTGAGGCTCTATCCTCTGGTCTCAGCCTCTCCCACCATAGGAAACACCCTCTCCACATCCACTCTATCAAGGCCTTTCACCATTTGATAGGTTTCAATGAGGTTTCTCTTCATTCTTCTGAATTCCAGTGAATACAGGTCCAGAACCATCAAACACTCTTCATATAACAAGCCATTCAATTCCAGAATCATTTTTGTGAACCTGCTTTGAACCCTCTCCAGTTTCAGCACATCCTTTCTAAGATAAGGGGCCCAAACCTGCTCACAATACTCCAAGTGAGGCCTCACCAGTGATTTATAAAGTCTCAACATTACATCCTTGCTTTTATATTCTAGTTCTCTTAAAATAAATATTGACATTGCATTTGCCTTCCTCACCACAGACTCAACCAGCAAATTAACCTTTAAGAAATCCTGCACAAGGACTCCCAACTCCCTTTGTGTCTCAGTTTTTGTATTTTCTCTCCATTTAAAAAATAGTCAACCTTTTCATTTCTTCTACCAATGTGCATGACTCTCTGTATTCCATCTGCCATTTATTTGTCCATTCTCCTAATCTGTCTAAGCCTTTCTGTATCCTCCCTACTGCCTCAAAACTATCTACCCCTCCACCTATCTTCACATCGTCTGCAAACTTTAAAACAAAGCCATCAATTCCGATCATCCAAATCATTAACATATAACGTAACAAGAATCGGTCCCAACACAGACCCCTGTGGAATACCACCTCACTGGCATGCAACCAGAAAAGGCTCCCCTTATTCCCACTCTTTGCCTCCTGCCAGTCAGCTACAGCTTTATCCATGTCAGAATCTTCCCTGGGCTTGTAGCTTGTTAAGTAGCCTCATTAACCAATTCTCCTTTGTCTATCCTGCTTGTTATTTCTTCAAACAATTCCAATAGATCTGTCAGGCAAGAATTTCTCTTGAGGAAACCATGTTAACAAAGACCTATTTTATTATGTGCCTCCAAGTACCCCAAAACCACATCCTTAAGAATCGACTCCAACATCTTCCCAACCACTGAGGTCTGATTAACTGGCCTATAATTTCCTTTCTTCTGCCTCTCTCCCTTCTTGAAGTACAGAGTGACATTTGCACTTTTCCAGTTTTCCAGAACCATTCCAGAATCTAGTGATTCTTGAAAGATCATTACTAATGCTTCCACAATCTCTTCAATCAACTCTTTCAGAACTCTGGGGTGTACACCATCTGGTCCTGGTGACATATCTACCTTCAGACCTTTTAGTTTGCCAAGAAGCTTCTCACTAGTAATTGTAACTTCACACACTTCATGACCCTTGACACCTGGAACTTTCACCAGTAATGCTGGTGTCTTCCACATTAAAGAATGGTGAAAAATACTTATTCAGTTTGTCCGCTATTTTGTTGCCCGCATTACTGCCTCTACAGCATAGTTTTCCAGCGGTCCAATATCCACCCTTGACTCTCTTTTATACTTTATGTATCTGAAGAAACTTTTGGTACCCTCTTTAATGTTATTGGGTAGCTTACTTTTGTATTCCTTCTTTACCTTCCTTCTGACTTTTTAGTTGGCTTCTGTTGGTATTTCAAAGCTCCCCAATCCTCTAACTTCCCAATAATTTTTGCTCTAATATATGTCCTGTCTTTGGCTTTTATGTTGGCTTTGACTTCTCTTGTTAGCTACAGTTATGTCAACAAGGCTCACTACCCTCTGTGTAAAGAAGTTATCTCTCACGTCTGTTTTAAATCTCTCCTTCTTGTATCTGTGTCCTGAGATTCTTCCCCAACAGAGCTTTTGCAATGGCTACACCAAGGTTCAGTGCGTCCCTCTGCGTGTACTCAAGATCGGTAGCATAGTGGTTAGAACATTACAGTACCAGCAACCCGTGTTCCATACCTGCTGCTGTCTGTAAAAAGTTTGTACGTTCTCCCCATGAATGTGTGAGTTTTCTCTGGGTGCTCTGACGTCCTCCCACAGTCCAAAGACATACTGGTTGGTACATTAATCAGTCATTGTAAATTGTCCTTGATTAGGTTAGGATTAAATCGGGGTTTGCTGGGCGGCGCAACTCGAAGGACCGGGAGGGCCAATTCTGCACTGTATCTCCATTTAAAAAACAAAGGTTCTGATGGATAGCAACCAACATACCCAAGGGTGTGCTGTGGGCAACCCACAAGTGTTGCCACACATGCCAGCCCCAACATAGCATGCCCACAGTGCTTGGCACACCAACACAGAAGACAACTGGCATCAAAACAACAACAGCAAAAAAAAAGCTTTGTTCCTCCCTCCCATCCATGCACGTACACTGTCCTCTAACACAGCAGCTGGCTGACTTGGGCTGAATCGGGCTGGGGCCAGCGGACATTGGGCTTCGACTTCCCCAGCAAACTCGGAGACTCGGGGCTCCAGCCAGTGGGCCTTGACTTCCGGACTTCCAGTTCAATCCTTGGATCTAATGTGCCAGTCAGCAGCATTCCCTTTGCAGACATCTCACTGTGGTGGAAGACCAACGAGTTTCTTTGATCCTTCCTTTCTGCCCTTGAACTGAGTGGCTCGTTGTATCGCTTCAGTTGAGGAGTTTTGAAAACACAGTTTGGTCTGAATGTCTAAGGGAGTTTGATCTGTAGGCTGCTTCAGTAATACTTTGACCCCAGCATCTGCAGATTATTTTGTGTTCAGTAATACTAGTTGTGTATTGGAAACTAAGTGATTGACTATACATTGACAGCTTCTCCTGACCTGTCTGCTTCTCCTGACCTTCTCTTGAAACCTTCAATGGAATCATCAGAGAGTAATGAATAAAATAGGCCGCATGGTCGCATAGCAGTTAGTGTTGTGCTATTACAGTGCTGGCTATCTGTAAGGAGTTTGTACACCCTTCCCTTAGCCACATGGGTTTCCTCCAGGTGCTCCAATTTCCTCCCACATTCCACAGATGTACGGGTTAGTAAATTAATTGGTCATGGCTTGTTGGAAGGGCTTGTTACTGCACTGTGTCTCCAAATAAAATTATGAATCCCACCCAAAGCTGTTGGTGGATCAACGATGAGAGGGGAAGGTAGGGTTATTCATTTCAAGATTGAAGATTGTTTAATGTCATTTCCAGGACTCAAGTGTAAAAGAGAACAAAACAATTGTTACTCTGGATCTGACGCAGCACTAAAACAACAGTAAATAAAGAACGCAATAATAAAAAATCACAGCAAGTATAAATACATAAGACAGCTTATATACATAGATTGATGCTAGGCACGGGAGTGTCTGTGCGTAAGGTGACCGACAGGAAATTATAAAGTAGTGGTGGTGGGTTAGTGAGTGGAGGCGTTGATCAATCTTACTGCTTGGGAAACGCGACTGTTTTGAGTCCTGTGGTCCTGGTGTAGGTGCTACGTAGCCTCCTCCCTGATGGGATTGGGACAAACAGTCCATAAGCAGGATGGGTGGGATCCTTCACGCTATTATTGACCTTCTCCTGGCACCTTTCTGTATACAGACTGCTTATAAAAATCTCCCCCTTGGAGGTTTCATTGTTTTACAACATTGAATCACATTGGATTTAATTTGGCTTTTTTGACACTGATCAACAGGAAAAAGACTCTTTCATGTCAAAGTGGAAACAGACCTCTACAAAGTGATCTAACTTAATTACGAACATAAAGCACAAAATAATTGATTGCATAAGTATTCACCCCCTTCAATGTGACACACCAGATGATCACTGGTGCCGCCAATTGGTTTCAGAAGTCAGATCATTAGTTAAGTGGAGATCACCTGTGTGCAGTCCAGGTGTTTCAACTGACTGTAGTAAAAATACACCAGTATCCGGAAGGCCCAACTGCTGGTGAGTCAGCATCCTGGCAAAAACTACACCACGAAGAACCAAACAACTCTGCAAAAGGTTATTGAAAAGCACAAGTCAGGAGATGGATACAAGAAAGTTTCCAAGTCACTGAATATCCCTTAGAGTACAGTTAAATCAATCATCAAGAAATGGAAAGAATATGGCACAGCTGTAAATCTGCCTAGACTGAGCCAATATCAGAAACTGAGTGACCATGTAAGAAGGGGACGAGTGAGGGAGGCTACCAAGGGACCTGTGACAACTCTGGAGGAGTTACAAGCTTCAGTGGGTGAGATGGGAGAGACTGTGCATACAACAACTATTGCCCGGGTGCTTCACCAGTCGCTGCCTTATGGGAGAGTGGCAAAGAGAAAACCACTGTTGGAAAAAAAACTCACATGAAATCTCAACTAGAGTTTGCCAGAAGGCATGTGGGAGACTCTGAAGTCATCTGGAAGAAGGCTTTATGATCTGATGAAACCAAAGCTGAATTTTTGGCCAACAAACTAACCACTGTGTTTGGCATAAGCAAACACCGCACATTGTCAAAAACACGCCATCCCTACTGTGAAGCGTGGTGGTGGCTGCATCATGCTGTGGGGATGTTGCACTGCAGCAGGCCCTGCAAAGCTTGTGAAGGGAGAGGGTAAAATGAATGCAGCAAAATACAGGGAAATCCTGGAGAAAACTCTGATTCAGTGTGCAAGAGAACTGTGACTTGGAAGAAGATTTGTTTTCCAGTAAGACAATGACCCCAAGCATTAAGTCAAAGCAACACAGGAATGACTTAAAAACAACAAAGTTAATGTCCTGGAGTAGCCAAGTCAAAGTCCAGACCACAATCCAATTGAGGATCTGTAGCTGAAATTGAAAAGGGCTGTTCACTCACAATCCCCATGCAATCTGACAGAGCTTGAGTAGTTTTGTAAAGAAGAATGGGAAAAATTGCAGTGTCCAAATGTACAAAGCTGATAGAGATCTATCCACACAGACTCAAGGCTGTAATTGTTGTCAAAGGAGCATCTATTAAATACTGACTTGAAGGGGTGAGTAATTATGCAAGCAGTTGTTTTGTATTTTATAATTGTAATAGATTTAGATTAATTGGTAAACATTTGTTTTCACTTTGACATGAAAGAGTCTTTTTCTGTTGATCAGTGCCAATAAAAAGCCAAATTAAATGCACTGTGATTCAATGTTGTAAAACAATAAAACATTAAAACTTCTGAGGGGGGTGCATACTTTTTCTAGGCACTGTGTATCGTTGATGGTGGTAGGCTGGTGTTTTGCTGATTTAACCATATAAATCTGAAGTTGACACAGGCTTTGTCTCTGTTTCTCTCTCTTCTCTCCATTGTATTTCAACCCATTCAGCCAGCATATACAGGTGGGTCCCATTTGAGCCTCCACATCCTAATTGCTGCTTTAGGCATCAGTCTAAAGCCTGATTTATACTTCTGCGTCAACGCGACACCGTAAGTACTGCGTCACCGCAAAGCCAACGCGGATCCCTACGCCAGAGCCTGCGTTGCTGCGACGTGCACCTCTCCCAAAATGTAACCGCGCGTCACGGCAACGCAGACCGCAACAGCTGTGATTGGTCCGCTCGGTAGCATCGCATTTCCTCCTACGCTGCAATAGCTTCCCATTGGGCAACTGAAGGGCAGGGAAGGAACTCTGGCTGCAATGCTTTCCATAAAGCTTTACAGACCTTCGGAATTATGGAGGATACATTTTGCTGTTATGAAAAAAAGACCCTCGCTTCTTGTTTACCCCGAGAAAGACTACCATGACCATGAAGCCTTGCGCGGGCAGGTGTGTGCGCATGCATGACATGCGCAAATTGCAGAGCGACACAGACACACCAATGCACAAGTATAAATGCTCACAACGCGCGTAGGTAGCAGCGTCGAGTTGACGCAGAAGTATAAATCAGGCTTAATCCAGAGCAAGGATCTTTACCAGCCTTCAAGTTAGTTATTTACTACCTGATACACTGTTGGCATTTAGGGCAGCAATGAAGGTTGTCCATTTCTGTCTGTCCTTGGTTACCTTCTCTATTGTGCCCCAGGTGGGGTTGAGAGTCCTGAGTCATGTATATGCTGTGTGGAGGCTCAGAAATACCACCATGCACAGATATAGAAGGATTCTTCATTGCTGTTTCCATAACAATTTTTTGTTTTATTAGTCAGGGTTGTTAGCCCTGAGCTGAACCCCTGAACGTGGAGGACTGAAGGCCAACTCTTAGTCTGGCTTCCACCCTTTGACCTGTTTGGCATAGTTGATCTGACCTACAGCCAAAGCATAAAGCCCTGACTCCGGCCAACGTCGCTCTCCCAGTCACTGAGGCACGCAAGCCTCCAGACCCTACGACAGGGTTGCGGTCTTCTTGGAAGACCAGCCTTCAAGACACATGTAATATTCCCTTCTCTGCAGTATATCAAGCATGATAGTTCCCATATGTACTATAAAACCAGGACTGTAATGTGTTTGGAAAGTAAGGCTGTGTTTAAAGAGCACATTGTGAATTACCATAGGAAGGATCAAGTATTGCACGCAGCATTGGTTCACAAACAACAGCTGCAACCTCCCTTTTACTCAGAATTAGAGGATGGTTTTTCCAACAAAATTTTTCCCTTAGCTCCATATGGAGATACCATGAATGAAAGTTTTTGCCAAAGAGCTTGTATTTAAACAGCATTACAGTGCAGAAAGAGCAAGGTGTTGTGATTAAAGGATTTTAGCAGGCGAAGACGCTGCACTGCAGCATGTGTGTATTCATCTGGATATATCAGCACTTGTAGTTATCTTACAGCTGCAAGTTCAATCTCAACTTCAGGTGGTTTTCATGTGGAATCTGCACGTCCTCTCTGCAACACATTGCACTTTCAAAGATAGAAAAGTACAACAAAGGAACAAGCCCTCAGCCCACAATGTTGCACTGAACTAATTAAGCTAATAATATCTGATTACACTAATCCCTTCTGTCTGAACATAGTCCATATCTCTCCATCTCTTCATGGTCAGGTGCCCACCTAACAACCTATTAAGGGCGGCATAGCAGCAGAGTGGTTAGCGTAAAGCTTTACAGCGCCAGCGAATGGGACTCATTCAATTCCTGCTGCTGTCTGTGACGAGTTTATATGTTCTCCCCATGACAGCATGGGTTTCCTCTGGGTGCTCTGGTTTCCTCCCACATTCCAAATACATGCAAGTTAGGGTTAATAAGTTCTGGGCATACTACGTTGATGCCTGAAGCAGGGTGAATCTTGCAGGCCTCCCCCAGCATATCCTCGGACTACGTTTTTACAAATATATTAAGAGCAAAAGGATTGTAAGGGATAAAATTGGTCCTCTTGAAGATCAGAGTGGTCGGCTTTGTGCGGAACCAAAGGAAATGGGGGAGATCTTAAATAGGTTTTTTGCATCTGTATTTACTAAGGAAGCTGGTATGAAATCTATGGAATTGAGGGAATCAAGTAGTGAGACCATGGAAACTGTACAGATTGAAAAGGAGGAGGTGCTTGCTGTCTTGAGGAAAATTAAAGTGGATAAATCCCCGGGACCTGACAGAGTGTTCCCTTGGACCTTGAAGGAGACTAGTGTTGAAATTGCGGGGGCCCTGGCAGAAATATTTAAAATGTCGCTGTCTACGGGTGAAGTGCCGGAGGATTGGAGAGTGGCTCATGTTGTTCCGTTGTTTAAAAAAGGATCGAAAAGTAATCCGGGAAATTATAGGCTGGTGAGTTTAACGTCAGTACTAGGTAAGTTATTGGAGGGAGTACTAAGAGACAGAATCTACAAGCATTTGGATAGACAGGGGCTTATTAGGGAGAGTCAACATGGCTTTGTGCGTGGTAGGTCATGTTTGACCAATCTGTTGGAGTTTTTCGAGGAGGTTACCAGGAAAGTGGATGAAGGGAAGGCAGTGGATATTGTCTACATGGACTTCAGTAAGGCCTTTGACAAGGTCCCGCATGGGAGGTTAGTTAGGAAAATTCAGTCGTTAGGCATACATGGAGAGGTGGTAAATTGGATTAGACATTGGCTCGATGGAAGAAGCCAGAGAGTGGTGGTAGAGAATTGCTTCTCTGAGTGGAGGCCTGTGACTAGTGGTGTGCCACAGGGATCAGTGCTGGGTCCATTGTTATTTGTCATCTATATCAATGATCTGGATGATAATGTGGTAAATTGGATCAGCAAGTTTGCTGATGATACAAAGATTGGAGGTGTAGTAGACAGTGAGGAAGGTTTTCAGAGCCTGCAGAGGGACTTGGACCAGCTGGAAAAATGGGCTGAAAAATGGCAGATGGAGTTTAATACTGACAAGTGTGAGGTATTGCACGTTGGAAGGACAAACCAACGTAGAACATACAGGGTTAATGGTAAGGCACTGAGGAGTGCAGTGGAACAGAGGGATCTGGGAATACAGATACAAAATTCCCTAAAAGTGTCGTCACAGGTAGATAGGGTCGTAAAGAGAGCTTTTGGTACATTGGCCTTTATTAATCAAAGTATTGAGTATAAGAGCTGGAATGTTATAATGAGGTTGTATAAGGCATTGGTGAGGCCGAATCTGGAGTATTGTGTTCAGTTTTGGTCACCAAATTACAGGAAGGATATAAATAAGGTTGAAAGAGTGCAGAGAAGGTTTACAAGGATGTTGCCGGGACTTGAGAAACTCAGTTACAGAGAAAGGTTGAATAGGATAGGACTTTATTCCCTGGAGCGTAGAAGAATGAGGGAAGATTTGATAGAAGTATATAAAATTATGATGGGTATAGATAGAGTGAATGCAAGCAGGCTTTTTCCACTGAGGCAAGGGGAGAAAAAAACCAGAGGACATGGGTTAAGGGTGAGGGGGGAAAAGTTTAAAGGGAACATTGGGGGGGGCTTCTTCACACAGAGAGTGGTGGGAGTATGGAATGAGCTGCCAGACGAGGTGGTAAATGCGGGTTCTTTTTTAACATTTAAGAATAAATTGGACAGATACATGGATGGGAGGTGTATGGAGGGATATGGTCCGTGTGCAGGGCAGTGGGACAAGGCAGAAAGTGGTTCGGCACAGCCAAGAAGGGCCAAAGGGCCTGTTTCTGTGCTGTAGTTTCTATGGTTCTATGGTACGTTAATCATTGACACAAGCAACACATTTCACTGTATGTTTTAATGAACTTGTGACAAATAAAGCTAATATTTATCTTTAAACAAAATTACCCTATCTGCCTCCACCACCATCCCTGGAAGTTTATTCCAGACACTCACCAATCGCTGTGCAAAATCACTTGCCCCATGCACCTCCTCTGAATTTGCCCCCCCCCCAACCTTTATCTTAAAAGTATGACCTCTGGTATCAGACATCTTGACCCTGGGAAAAATGAAAGGTGACCTGAGAGGGCTGCGTATTTGGAACAAGCTATCAGAGGAACGAACTATCAGGAACAGAATCAGGTCGTACAATAACAGCTGTTCAAAGGCATTTGGCCAGCTACACAGATATGAAACGAGGGATATGGACCAATGCAAGTAAGTTGGACTAGCTTAGATTTTCGTCGTGGTTGGCATAGACCAGATGGGCTGAAGGGCCTGTTTTCATGCTGTATGATACTGTCAAAGTCAAAGTAAATTTATTATCAATGTACACATATGTTACCATACAATACCTCAAGATTAATTTTCTTGTGGCTGCAAAAGAAAACAAATTATGCAAATAAAAATAAATAATATTGAAAACATGAGTTACACAATGCTTGAAAGTGAGACTGTAGGTTATGGAATCAGATCAGTGTGCTGGTGAGTGAAGTTAACATATGTAACTATTCAGGAACCTGATGGTTGTACAGTAATGACAAGTACACATCTGCACAGGTGATAGCAAAACTTCCTTGCAGCAGTATCACAGGCTCATTGCATCAGATGCACATTCACAAGAAAAATATAAATTAAGCATAAATTATTCACAATTTTTACAAGAAAGAAGAGAGTTAGCACAAAAAAAACAAAGTCCATTGTAGTGCAGAGTTCCATATTGTTGCTAAACTGATAGAACGATTAGGGTAGAGCAGGTTGGTTGACAAGTTTTAAGGGAAGTAGCTGTTCTCGAATCTGGTGGTGTGGCACCCAAGGCTCCTATACCTCCTAGCCGATGGCAGCAGTGAGAAGAGAGCATGGCCTGGATATGATTCTATAATTTGAGTTTGAGTTCCCCAGCTGCTCTGAGATTTGAGCTCCTTCCTGCAGGTGAATGGGCTGAGCTTCCCAGCATCCTCCCCACTGTGTCCAATATGAGCGGTTCCTCCTACGGCAGCCGGTGTGCATCTGATCCCCAGAGCAAGACGAGAGAAGCTGCAGAAACTCAGCAGCTCAGGCAGCATCTGTGGAGTTCAAAGTAAATTTATAATCAAAGTGCATATACATCACCATATACAGCCCCGAGATTCATTTTCCTGTGGGCATACTCAATAAATCCAATAACCATAATAAAATCAATGAAAGACTGCGCCCAATAGGGTAGGCATCCACTGTGCAAAAGACAAACGGAGCAAATGCAAAAATAAAGAAAAAAAATCATAATAACTGTCTATGTTTCAAATTGAGACCCCACATCTGAACTGACGGATCGAGGGGGAGATAGGCAGTATTAAAGGATGGAGTGAAGGATGGGACAAGAGTTGACAAGAGATACATGGATCCATGAGATCCCTTGGATCATGTGTATCGGTTCCACCACCAAGAACAGACCTTCCAGCTCTCCTGTGTGGTATGGCAGCAGTTTCCCAACCTCAGCCCTCCCCTGAATCATTTGGAAACACCAAACTGGTGAGAAACTCTCACCGAACTTTCCAGTCTAAGAACATGGTCTTACTTTCTTGTGTCCACCAGAAAAACTGGGGAGAATCACAGAATCATACCAAAATAAAGGAAACCTTTCAAGTCATTGTGTCCACACAGGTCAAGAAAGGAAGGGTGACCCAGCTTAACCCCGGATTCCAAGTCAGGTTCATAACCCACAGGCAGCAGTTTTCAGTTCAGATATACATTCAGTAGACACCTTACCTCCTGTACCTAATAACAGGGCCACTGAATGTATGTTCATGGCCCATCCACCTCAAGGTTCAATGTGTTGTGCATTCAGAGATGCTCTTCTGCACCCCACTGTTCTAATGTGTGGTTATTTGAGTTACTGTCATCTTCCTGTCAGCTTGAACCAGTCTGGCCATTCTCCTTTGACCTCTCTCATTAACAAGGCATTTTCACCCACAGAACTGCCACTCACTGGATAATTTTGTTTTTTGCACAATTCTCCGTAAACTCTAGAGACTGTTGTACGTGAAAATCCCAGGAGATCAGCAGTTTCTGAGATACTCAAACCATCCCATCTGGCACCAATAATCACTTAACATTTATAGTCATTTAGATCACATTTCTTCCCCATTCTGACGTTTGGGCTGAACAACAACTGAACCTCTTGACCACATATCTATGCTTTTATACATTGAGTTGCTGCCACATAATTGGTTGATTAGGTATTTGCATTAACGAGCAGGTGTACAGTGTATCTAATAAAGTCACCACTAAGTATATATATGTGAGCTTAATTTCCGCCTTTACCTCCCTTCTGTGAATTCCAGGCTTCACCAGTCTCTGAGTGAAAACACTTCCCTCCCCCCCCTCCGCACTTTCCACCAATTATACTGAATCCATCCCACCCTCCTCCTGTTTCCTGATCTCTCTGCTAAAGAAAATAGATCCTTCCTACTTACTCTCTCTAGGCCCCTCATAATTTCATACAATAATTCTCCGAAGAAAGTCATGTCTGGAACGAGTATCCAAGGTCTGCTAAAAAGGCATTTTCCTGCCTTGTCCCCGGACACCTGGTATAAATTAAGGATTGACATAGTATTGATGGATTTTTGGTGCACGTTAGACAGTAATTTATATTCCTCACACTCAACTTTCTTCCCTCATTTCCGAGTGTTTGAGTTCTCACTCGGATGTTATGCAGTTCTTCACCGCAGCTCAGAGGGAGAATGCTGCCAGGCTGATCAACTGAAAATGGAATCGCTGGTGAGCCCAATGTCACCCAAACGAGGCATGCCTCTTGTATAAAAGTGATCATCTAACAGGATTAAACACTGCCCATGGGAAAATACACCCAGTGGCCACTTTACTAGGTACACCTGTACACCTGCTCATTAATACAAGTATCTATTCAACCAACTCAATGCATAAAAGCGTGTAGACATGGTCAAGAGGTCCAGTTGTTGTGCATACCACACAGCAGAATGGGGAAGAGATGTGATCTTCATGACTTTGCTCATGGAATGATTGTTGCTGTCAGAAGGGGTGGTTTGAGTATCTCAGAAACTGCTGACTTGCTGGGATTTTCACACACACACACACACAACAGTCTCTGGAGTTTACAGAGGATGGTGCGAGAAACAAAAAACATCTAACAACAAAAATTCTGTGGGTGAAAATACCTTGTTAATGAGAGAGGTCAGAGGAGAATGGCCAGACTGGTTCAAGCTGACTGGAAGGCCACAGTAACTCAAATAACCATGTGTTACAACAGTGGTGTGCAGAACAGCATTTGTGAGTGCACATCACACGTTGAACCTTGAAGTGGATGGGCTACAGCAGAAGGAGGCAATGAACGTACACTCAGTAATTACAGGATGTACCTAATAAAGTGGCCACTGAGTGTAAATGAAGACTGATTGTTAACAACTTGTTATCCTCTCTTAATCTAAAGTCCAAAGTGTAATAGCAAGTCCTTTCAGCCAGAATAACAGAGGATGGGTAACTAATGAGGGCAGTGGACCAGCTGAAAGATCCCTGCCTGTTTGTTTCTGTGTAATCGGAATCAGGTTTATTATCACCAACGTGCTGTTTTGTGAGAACAGTAAGAGCAATACATAAAAAATTACTGTAAGTTACAATAAGGAAGATTAAAAAATAAATAACTAGTGCAAAAGACAGCATAATAGTGAGGTGTTGTTCATGGGTTCATGAAACTTCAGAAGACTATAAGACCATAAGAAATAGGAGCAGAATTAGGCCATTCGGCCCATCGAGTCTGCTCCGCCATTCAATCATGGCTGATCCTTTTTTTCTATCTCCTCCTCAACCCCAGTTCCCGGCCTTCTCCTCATAACCTTTGATGCCATGTCCAATGACCTATCAATCTCTGCCTTTAATACACCCAACAACCTGGCCTCCACAGCTGCATGTGGCAACAAATTCCACAGATTCACCACCCTTTGGCTAGAAATTTCTCCACATCTCTGTTTTGAAAGGGCGCCCCTCTATCCTGAGGCTGTGCCCTCTTGTCCTAGACTCTCCCACCATGGGAAACATCCGTTCCACATCTACTCTGTCTCGGCCTTTCAACACTTGAAAGGTTTCGATAAGATCCCGCTCCCCATCCTTCTGTATTCCAGTGAGATCAGACCCAGAACCATCAAACGTTCCTCGTATGATAACCCTTTCATTCCTGGAATCATCCTTGTGAACCTCCTCTGGACCCTCTCCAATGCCAGCAAATCTCTTCTAAGATGAGGGGCCCAAAACTGTTCACAATACTCAAGGGGAGACCTCACCAGTGCCTTATAAAGCCTCAGCATCACATCTTTGCTCAGAAATCTGAACGCAGAGGGAAGAAGCTACTCCTAAAACATTGAATGTGTATCTTCAGGCTCCTGTACCTCCTCCCTGATGGTAGGAATGAGAAGGGGGCACGTCCTGGGTGGTTGGGGTCTTTAATGATGGAGGTCACCTTTTGAAGACGTCCTCCGTGTGGGGAGGGTACTGCCCGTGGTGGAGCTGGCTGAGTTTTCTGCAGCTTCTGCAGGTTTTTCTGAATCTGTGCATTGGCCCCTCCATGCCAGATGTTGATGCAGCCAGTCAGAATGCTCTCCACGCTGAATCCGTAGAAATTTGCTAGAGATTTTGGTCTCCTCAAACTCCTAATGAAATATAGCCGCTGCCATGCCTTCTTCATAGTTGCATGTTCTCCCTGTGATCTCATGGTCTTCCTCCGGACATCATAGTCATAGAGTCATGAGGCACTACAGCACAGAAACAGACCCTTCGGCCCATCTAGTCCATGCAGAACCTTAGTCTGCCTGGTTGCGTCAACCTGCACATAGCCGTCCATACCCCTCTCAACCATGTGCTCTGGTCTCCTCGCATTTCCCAATGACTGACAGGTTGATAGGTTAATTGGTAGGTGAACTGGCCTCTGTACATTGCCCCAGTGTGTAGGTAAGTGTTGGGAATGTGGGGAGAATGAAATGCAGGGACTGGGTGATGGAATAGGACTGGGCTGAGTGCTAGCATGGACTTGATGGGCCAAAGTAGTCTCCTTGATTGTTGGAAAGAAATGTGGAAAAAAAATGCCTATATTTAAGGGACTCTTTGACAAGCACAAGGATGAAGTGTCATGGGCTACACAGGTGGGAAGGGTTAGATTGATCTTGGAGTTGGTTAAAATATTAGAACAACATTGTGGGCTGAAGGGCCTATATTGTGCTGTACTGGTCTATGGTCTATGTTTTATATCTCAAACACACACGGAGTAGCTTAGAATATATTCTACAACACAGTGTGAATGTGTACGCAGTCGGAACCAACTCATGGGAGGCAGGAAACCTCCCCGTCCAACCTGGAGTGAGGTGAGGTTATCCTCTCACTCTCTCTCCCTAAACATGTCTGAAAGTTCAATTAAAGGAGCAACGCCCTCAGGGCTTTGTGTAGAATGGGATCTGAATCCCTTAAGCCTGTTGCCCTTTTAAGCAGACAGTGGCCGCAATGCTAAATCACACTGAAAGTGAAAAAGAAGGTTCTGTAATGTGCCCTGGTCTACTCCAGAGCTGAGGCTGTGGGTTGCTATTTATAAACAAGACTGAAATGTATACTTACTCACTGTTCCTGACTTCAAGCTTGCTGCTTCCAGGAATGCTGATAAGAAATATCACCCACAAGATTGGTGAGATTCTCCCTCAGAAGAGAGAGATCAGAGGGATTACAGTGTTCATTTTAAGGAGTGGAAATATGAGAGGGGTGGATGGGATCCTCCCCAAAAAGGAGGAAAGTGTTGTAGGAAGCCTCCACCCCTCCTCAGTGCATACGACTGGGTCAATCCCCACCTGCCACTGTCAGCCTCAGAGGCAGAGCTCAGAATCGGGTTTAATATCACTGGCATATGTCGGGAAATTTGTCGTTTTGTGGCTGCAGTACATTGCAATACATAATAATAAAAATATAAATTTTAAATGACAATAATTTTAAATTAATTAAGTTGTGCAAAAAGAGAGCAAAAAAACAGTGAGATTCATGGGTTCATTGTCCATTCAGAAATCCGATGGTGTTGGGGAATGTTGAGAGTGTGCAGATGGAGATGCAGGGACATATATAGATCTAACCGTGAGGCAGTTAGTTTGCTAACCTTGTTCAGGCTGATCATGCATTAGCGCGCTCACACTGAAACCCGTTCCAGACAAATCACCACGCAGGCTCATCTTTCACTGGCATGAGAGGCAGCACATTCTCAAATGGAGTCACTCTCACGAGACGGCTCCTTCCCACTCGGTTGCTTTTGACTGTCAACAGACACCATGTTTTCAATTTACATGTGCTGTTCTTTGTCTGAGACTGTTCGGCGTGCCTGGCTGTGTGCGTGACCAAATTCTGTGTGCAAGACTGTGCACGAGGCTTTGTGTGAGAGAGATTGTGTGTGAATCTGTGTGATTGTGTCTTTGTGTGTGTGAGACAGAGCTTGTGATTGTCTTCTTTTGTGCCTGTATGTGAGACAGATTGTGTGGTGAAGGGATAGTGTGTGTGTGTGTGTGTGTGTGTGTGTGTGTGTGTGTGTGTTTATGTCTCAGCCATGTGTAAGTCTGCGTTCAAGTCTGAATGTGTGAAAGAGATTGTGTGTGTGAGAGAGAGAGAGAGAGGGAAAGGGAGAGACAATCAGGTTTATCATCACTGTTGTATAAGACATGGAATTTGTTGTGCAGTGCAAAAAGTAACAGCACGATAATTACAAAATGAACTGGTGTTGTGTGTGTGTGTGTGTGTGTGTGTGTGTTTGTGATAGTTTCTCTGTGTAAATATGGGCTTGTCGGATTTTGGGTGTGATAGAGATTGTGATTATTTATACCATGTTGGTATTTATGCACATTTTATTCCGCATCCCTTCACCTCTAACTTTAATTTTATATAATGCTTTACTCTGTGTAATGGTTGAATTTTTTTTCCTTCAGCTTTATTAATTATATATATACTAATTTGTTGAACTTCTGTATTTTATAGCTGTAGAAGATTACATATCAATAAACAGATTTTAAAAATGAAAATGAAAATAAAGGTTGTATCTTGTTGCATGTCACGCGTGACCACGTTCCTAATTATTTTGTTCTCCTTTACATTTGTGTACTGGAAATGACATTAAAAATCTTGGATCTTGAAAATCCATAATGTAATAAAGTTGATCCTTGATCCTCCTGCACTTTCACATGATCCATTAGTGATTTTGAGTGTGTGTTTGTAATTGAGAGGTATTGTGATTGGGTCTTGGCTGGAGAGTGGGAGAGAGAGTCTCACCATTAAGCCCTAAACTCTTCCTGTGCGGCGGTTTCCTGTTTGCAGTTCCAGGTGTGGTGCTGCCGAGCTGTGCGTGCACAGAGTAGCACTGTACCCAGGGTATAGTGAAGGAGTGGCACTGGGGAGCAAGTGGCTGCTGCCTCCCTGGGGCTATTACTGTTGCTGCAATCCTGTCAGCAGCGGACAGGCTTCCTGACATTGTATTTTACCGACTATGTAATCGAGAGGGCAGATGCAAATTCCTACCACTCTCTAAGGAACAATTCTGTCTCATTATGAAATGGAAGAAAAGAGCATCAGAGGGCCAAGCAGAGGAAGTTTTTCTTTCGGATAAGAGAGGCTTGAGAGGCTATTTATTTCAGTGCTCAGATCCATTTACAAAACCATTCATCCATGGTAACTTACAGTCACACACTGTTGCCATGTGAACAAGCATTTTGCACACAGCAAGATTCCACAACCACTTCTGAAATGAACAAAACTAGTTCATCTTGACCTGAAATGTCAACCGTCCCTTCACCTCCACAGATGCCGCCTGACATGACGAGTTCCTCCTTTGTTGTTGAACTGACTAGCAAAATGCTAAACACAGCAGATTCTACAGATGCTGGAAATCCAGAGCAGCACACACTCAGGCCATGTTGTCTTTTTGCTGCTGCCATCAGGAAGAAGGTGCAGAAGCCGCAGGACCCATGCCACCAGATTCAGGAACGGTTATTACCCTTCAACCGTCAGGCTCTTGTAGGGGATCACCAGTGTGGCATGGTCATAGTGGTTAATACAACACTTTACAATGCAGGTGACCTGGATTCATTTCCCACCGCTGCCTGTAAGGAGATTATGCGTTCCTCTAGGTGCTCCAGTTTCCTCCCACAGTCCAAATACATACTGGTTGGTAAGTTAATCGGTCACTGTAAATTGTCCCATGATTAGGCTAGGATTATATCAGGCAGTGTGGCTCAAAGAGCCAGAAGGGCCTATTCTGCCCATCACTGAATTGTTCCCACAACATATGGACTCAATTTCATGGACCCTTCATCTGGTGGTCTCAATATTTATTGCTTATTTATTCATTATTCTAATTTTTTGTATTTGCACAGCTTGTCGTCTTTTGCACGTTGGTTGTTTGTCCGTCCTGTTGTGTGTGGTCTTTCATTGATCCCATTGTGTTTCTTGGATTTACTGAGTATGCCCACAAGAAAACAAATCTCTGGGTTGTATATGGTGACATATATGTACTTCGGTAATAAATACACTTTGAACTTTGAAAATGCACTGCAGTTTAGCAAAACTATGACTTGACTGTTTTGATCATTTTGCACTAAAATAGACTTTGTTTTGCTCTAATTGTGTTCTTCCTTGTAAAAGTTGAATTAACTTTTTTTGAGAATGCGTGGTAGTGCGGCAGTTGGCATGATGCTATTACACCGTCAGTGACTCAGGTTCAGTCCCGCCGCTGTCTGTAAAGAGTTTGTATGTTACCCCATGACTGTGTGGATTTCCTCCAGGTGCTCTGGTTTCCTCCCACATTAATAATACGTACTTGTTAAGGTTAGTAAGTTGTGAGCATGCACTTTGGCACCGAAAGATTTAAAGTACACTTATTATCAAAATATGTATGCAGTATACAACGTTGCAGTATACACTTCCAGGGCGCCTAGGCGTGACTCAAGTAGCAGCAGTACTCTCAATGGCTACGATTAAATATTCCCATTTCAGCCTGATACGGCTACTTCTTCCAAGGTCAATACAGTCAACAAAGATGTCTTAATGCATTTAATCGAGCTATCGCTGCTTAAAACTGACGGAAACAACACCGATTGTGGTCAGAAGTGCCCGAGGAGGACACCTCGGAGGAAGCGTGCGCATAGATCAGGATTACAAGTGCATTTAAGGAAACGGAATTTTAAACTCCCTATACCGACCATCTTGCTGGTGAACGTGCAGTCTCTGGTGAGTAAAATCGATGATCTCAGAGCCAGGGTGCTGAATCAGAGGGACATTAGGACCACGTGTGTCCTTTGTTTCACTGAATCCTGGTTAACCCCTTCCATACCGGATGCAGCGATCCAGATCGACGGGTTTACTATACACCGTCAGGATAGATCTATAGAGTCTCTCAAAAGCAGAGGTGGAGGAGTATGCCTCATGATCAACTCTTCTTGGTGCACAAATATATCAGTGCTGTCCCAATTCTGCTCACCAGACCTGGAATATCTAGCAGTAAAGCGCCGTCCTTTTTTCCTACCACGGGAGTTCTCTGGGGTCATTTTGGTAGCAGTTTACATTCCACCTCAGGCCAATATCAAGCAAGCTTTAGATATCTGAGTAATGGGATCAACATGCACGAAACAGCACGGCCTAATATCTTCACCATCGTTTTGGGAGATTATAACCAGGCCAGTCTGAAAAAATCACTAAGCAACTAACATCAACAGGTCACTTGCAATACCAGAGGAAACAACACATTGGACCATTGCTACACCACCATCAAGAACGCCTACCGTGCTTTTTCACGCCCTCACTTCAGGAAGTCTGACCACCTGGTTGTACTTCTACTCCCTGAGAACAGGCAGAGAATGAAAACTGCAGCACCAGCAGTGAGGACCAAGAAGGTATGGACAAGGGAAGCACAGAAGCGCCTACAGGACTGCTTTGAATCGGTGGACTGGACTGTATTCAGGGATTCATCTTCAAACCCGGATGAGTATACTGCAGTTGTTACTGACTTCATTAAAACCCGTGTGGATGAGTGTGTGCCCACAAAGACTTACTGTACATTCCCAAACCAAAAGCCACGGATGAACCAGGAGGTACGTCGTCTGCTGAAGGCTGGATCTGTGGCATTCAAGTCTGGCGACCCAGGTCTGTACCAGAAAACCAGGTATGATTTGTGGAGGGCTATTTCAAGGGCAAAGAGACAACTTCAAATGAGGTTGGAGGTGACATTGGACACACGGCAACTGTGGCAGGGTCTGCAAGACATGACTTCTTACAGAGCGAAACCTAATAGCATGAATTACAGTGATGCTTCACTACCAGGTGAACTCAACGCCTTCTATGCACGCTTTGAAAGGGAGAACACAACAACAGCTGTGAAAATCCCTGCTGCACCTGATGACCCTGTGATCTCTGCCTCAGAGGTTGATGTTAGACTGTCCTTAAAGAGAGTGAACCCTCACAAGGCGGAAGGTCCCGATGGAGTACCTGGTAAGGCTCTGAAAACCTGTGCCAACCAAATAGCGGGAGCATTCAAGGACATTTTCAACCTCTCACTGCTACAGGTGGAAGTTCCCACTTGCTTCAAAAAGGCAACAATTATACCAGTGCCTAAGAAGAATAATGTGAGCTGCCTTAATGACTATCGCCCGGTAGCACTCACATCTACAGTGATGAAATGCTTTGAGAGGTTGGTCATGACTAGACTGAACTCCTGCCTCAGCAAGGACCTGGACCCATTGCAATTTGCTTATCGCCACAATAGGTCAATGGCAGATGCAATCTCAATGGCTCTTCACACGGCTTCAGACCACCTGGACAACACAAACACCCATGTCAGGATGCTGTTCATCGACTATAGCTCAGCATTTAATACCATCATTCCCACAATTCTGATTGAGAAGTTGTAGAACCTGGGCCTCTGTACCTCCATCTGCAATTGGATCTTCAACTTCCTAACTGGAAGACCACAATCTGTGCGGATTGGTGATAACATCTCCTCCTCATTAACCATCAACACTGGTGCACCTCAGGGATTTGGTATGTCAACAAAAACACTCAAAAACTTCTATAGTTGTACCGTGGAGTTCATTCTGTCAGGCCTTATCACTGTCAGGTATGGAGGGGCTACTGCATGGGACCGAAAGAAGCTGCGGAAGGTTGTAAATCTAGTCAGCTCCATCTTGGGTACTAGCCTACAAAGTACCCAGGACATCTTTAGGGAGCAGTGTCTCAGAAAGGCAGTGTCCATTATTAAGGGCCTCCAGCACCCAGGGCATGCCCTTCTCTCACTGTTAGCATCAGGTAGGAGGTACAGAAGCCTGAAAACACACACTCAGCGATTCAGGAACAGCTTCTTCCCCTCTGCCATCCGATTCCTAAATGGACATTGAATCTTTGGACACTACCTCACTTTTTTTTAAGTATACAGTATTTCTCTTTTTGCACATTTTAACAAAATCTATTCAATATACATAATTGATTTACTTGTTTATTTAGTATTATTTTTTATTTCATTTGTTATTATTATTTTTTTCTCTGCTAGATTATGTATTGCATTGAACTGCTGCTGCTAAGTTAACAAATTTCACGTCTCATGCCGGTGATAATAAACCTGATTTTGATTCTGAAATTCATCATCCCACAGAGAGCCACAAAACAAAGAAAACCATCAAACCCCACCCCCCATGTGCAAAAACCAAGAACCGATCATGCAAAAGAAAACAGAAAACACAGAATAAAAATCATGAAACCACAAAGTCAACAAAACAGCGCAGGAATGTTCAGTTTCATCTCATGTCCGTTCAACCTAGCTGTGCTGGTTGTTGACACAAACAACTCATTTCACTGTAAGTATATGTGACAAACAATGCAAATCTGTAATAATGATTCCCAATATCTGCCATTTACTACCTGAAGCTGATGGACAGATGGGTTGCCTCCAGGTGCTTCAGTTTCCTCCGAAAGATGTAAGTTATCAGCATGCTATGTTGCTGCCAGAAGCATGGCGACATTTGCCAGTTTCCCCCAGCACATCTTTCAGCTTTGTCTGTCATTAATGTAAATGACGCATTTCACTATGTGATGTACATGTGACAAATAAAACTAATCGTTAAAGTTGCAGGCCAGTCAAGTGCCTCTGTGAGGCAGAGGTGCTCCTTTAGGGAAGCATTCAATTCTATCCATCGTTCCTCATTCCAACATGACCAGCAAGTGAATCCCCCTTCACTAAAGTTCTGAAGTTCTACCACACTTTTTCCTCCCACCATTTTACCGGTTCAGTAAAACTACCCACAGTGTAGGAATTTGGCCCTTGCTACCTTTTCTTGAGAAACCATCCTTTCCAACACATGCCAAGCTGCGTATCAGTTGACAGACTGATTGGAGAGGGATGGACACAGGAGCCTTCATGCACAACCTGCACTCCTGGGCATTGCCTAGTGGTCACCCGTCCTGCTCCCACCTTTCCCTGAGATGTCACCACATCACTAAACATGATCCACAGACACCCCAGCATGGCAGATCTCAAAGTTTAAAACAGTTGAAAGTTCAAAGTAAATTTATTATCACAGTACATATATATCACCAGAGAGAGTTTGAACATGCCTTATCTGAATGTTTGGGGACCGAAAGTGTGTCAGATTTTGGGTTTATTTGGATTTTGGAATATTTGCATCTATACAGTGAGATACCTTGGGTATGAGACCCAAGTCTAAACATGAAATCCATTTACATTGTTTGCATGGTTTGTGTTTTCTCTCTTTCTCTGCACATTGGACGTTGGTGTTTATTTCTATTGTTTTCAATTTTAATTGGGTTCTTTTGGGTTTCTTGCTTTGTGGCTGCCTATAAGCAGACAAATCTCAAGATTGTATAATTTACACATGCTTCAATAATAAATGTGCTTTGACTCTTTGAATTACATATACAGCTCATGTACAGCTGGTGCAAAGCTCACGGAGTGAATGGTCCACTGTCGGAGCACAGTCTGACATGATGGAGCTGGGTCCTTCACAGACTGTCAGAGTTGAATGACTGTTACCGGTTTCCAGCGCTGCGACTGGCTTCGCATCCACCATCGATGCCTTGTGGAATGCTTGCATTTGTGACGTCAGGTCAGCGCTCAAAAAAATGTTAGATTTCAAAGCGTTTTGGATTTTGGAATTTTGGATAAGCTACACTACCTTGAGATTCATTTTCTTGCAGGCATTCACAGTAGAAAAAAGAAATGCAGAAGTGTTGGTGGAAAACTACGTAACAAAAAAGACAGGCAAAGAATCTGTGCAAAAGGAAACAAACTGCAAATAAAAAAGTAATAAATATAATAATAATAATAATAATAAATATAAACAATGTTATTCATGATGGTTTCAGGAGCTTGATGGTTGAAGGATAATAACTGTTCTTGAACCCAGTGATGTGGGTCCAAAGGCTCCTGTATCTCCTCCCCAGTGGTAGTAGCGAGAGGAAGGCATGACCTGGATGCCAACGGTCCATCATGATGGATATGGCCTTCCTGAGACATTGCCTTGTGAAGGTGTTCTTGATGTGGGGGAGGCCGGTTCCCATGGTGAAGCTGGCTGACTATACAACCATCTGCAACTTTTTTCGATCCTCTGCATGAGAGCCCCCAAACCGGAGGGTGATGCAACCAATCACACACAGAAACAAGCCCTTCAGCTCACCAATTTTAGGCTGACCTTTCTACCCACCTCCACACATGGTTCTAGACTCTGTGTTATTACTGTGTCTGGAGTGGAGCTTTCCCTGACTACTCTTTCCCTTTCCACCTCCCTCTCTTTATTCCATGTTCCACCTTCCTCTCCTATCAGGTTCCATCATAATCAGCCCTTTGTCATTCCACCTATCACCTCCCGGCTTCCAGTGTCATTCCCATTCACGCATCCCCCACCACTGGCCTACCAACACCACCCCCAACCTCATCACCTGGATCCATCTGCCTTATTTTTCTTTTGTTTATTTACAGGTACAGCACAGAAACAGAGCCCACGCCACCCAATTAGAACCATATCACTACTCTATATAAGGAGGTAGATAGAATTTTTATTGTATTTAAGAGATGCATATAGACCCTTCCAGCCCAACAAGTCTACACTATACAATTACACCTACGTGACCAATTAACCTACTGACCAGTAAATCTTTGGAATGTGGAAAGAAACTGGAGCAAGAGGTGGAAACCCACATGGTCATAGGGAGAACGCGCAAACTCCTTACAGACAGTGGCAAGAACTGAACCAGGGTTGCTGGTGCTGTAATAGCTTTACACTAAATGCTAAGCCACCATGCAACTCCACCTCTTTATACCGGCTACCTACCGTCTGTCTTTCAGTGCAGATGAAGAGTCATAATCCAAAACAGTCCTCCACAGACGCTGCCTGACCTGTTGAAGTCCTGCAGCAGGTGATCTGTTGCTCCATATTCCACCATCTGCTGTCCCCTGTGTCTCCGGAAATTATAATCTGTACATCAAAGCACTGACATCCAGGTTCTGCCCAAAATTCCATCACAAGCAGAATTCTTTTTCAGTTTGAAGACAGGAAGTCAATGGGCTCAGTTGCCTGCAGAGGAGGAGAGTGGGAATTTTCTTTATTAATAATGAAACATAGAAACATAGAAACATAGAAAATAGGTGCAGGAGTAGGCCATTCGGCCCTTCGAGCCTGCACCGCCATTTATTATGATCGTGGCTGATCATCCAACTCAGAACCCTGCCCCAGCCTTCCCTCCATACCCCCTGACCCCTGTAGCCACAAGGGCCATATCTAACTCCCTCTTAAACATAGCCAATGAACTGGCCTCAACAGTTTGCTGTGGCAGAGAATTCCACAGATTCACCACTCTCTGTGTGAAGAAGTTTTTCCTAATCTCGGTCCTAAAAGGCTTCCCCTCTATCCTCAAACTGTGACCCCTCGTTCTGGACTTCCCCAACATCGGGAACAATCTTCCTGCATCTAGCCTGTCCAATCCCTTTAGGATCTTATACGTTTCAATCAGATCCCCCCTCAATCTTCTAAATTCCAACGAGTACAAGCCCAGTTCATCCAGTCTTTCTTCATATGAAAGTCCTGCCATCCCAGGAATCAATCTAGTGAACCTTCTTTGTACTCCCTCTATGGCAAAGATGTCTTTCCTCAGATTAGGGGACCAAAACTGCACACAATACTCCAGGTGTGGTCTCACCAAGGCCTTGTACAACTGCAGTAGTACCTCCCTGCTCCTGTACTCGAATCCTCTCGCTATAAATGCCAGCATACCATTCGCCTTTTTCACCGCCTGCTGTACCTGCACACCCACTTTCAATGACTGGTGTATAAGGTCTCGTTGCACCTCCCCTTTTCCTAATCGGCCACTATTCAGATAATAATCTGTTTTCCTATTTTTGCCACCAAAGTGGATAACTTCACATTTATCCACATTAAATTGCATCTGCCATGAATTTGCCCACTCACCCAACTTATCCAAGTCACCCTGCATCCTCTTAGCATCCTCCTCACTGCTAACACTGCCGCCAAGCTTCGTGTCATCCGCAAACTTGGAGATGCTGCATTTAATTCCCTCATCCAAGTCATTAATATATATTGTAAACAACTGGGGTCCCAGCACTGAGCCTTGCGGTACCCCACTAGTCACCGCCTGCCATTCTGAAAAGGTCCCGTTTATTCCCACTCTTTGCTTCCTGTCTGCTAACCAATTCTCCACCCACACCAATACCTTACCCCCAATACCGTGTGCTTTAAGTTTGCACACTAATCTCCTATGTGGGACCTTGTCAAAAGCCTTTTGAAAATCCAAATATACCACATCCACTGGTTCTCCCCTATCCACTCTACTAGTTACATCCTCAAAAAATTCTATGAGATTCGTCAGACATGATTTTCCTTTCACAAATCCATGCTGACTTTGTCCAATCATTTCTCCGCTTTCCAAATGTGCTGTTATCACATCCTTGATAACTGACTCCAGCAGTTTCCCCACCACCGACGTTAGGCTAACCGGTTTATAATTCCCCGGTTTCTCTCTCCCTCCTTTTTTAAAAATTGGGGTTACATTAGCCACCCTCCAATCCTCAGGAACTAGTCCAGAATCTAACGAGTTTTGAAAAATTATGAAGAGGAGGAGAGTTCAGTGAACCTTCAATCCTTCTGTAGAAGGAAATTAGAGTTCTGGTGACCAAATGTTGCTCTGAAGTTCGAAACTCGAATGTAGTGGAGAGCGAGAAAGAAACTGCTGGAGGAACTCAACAGGCCAAGCAGCATCTGTGGAGCCAGAGGGGTGGTCAGCAGTTCAGGCTGAGACCTCACGTCAGGACTGAGAGTAGCAGAAGCGAGATCGGCAGTGTTAAGAGATGCAACAAAGGCTGGAAGGTGAATGGTTGAACCAGGTGAGGTGGGGAATGATGGGCGGATGGAGATACATGGGAGGCAGGAGGAGTTTAGAGGCAGGGGTTGGGGTGTAAGAGGGGGAAATGGATAAGGAAAAATAGGCAGATGGAAACAGGTGGAGGGAGGGGAGAGGTAGAGGAGAGAGTCTGGAAGGTGATAAGGGGTGGGATTCAGAATCAGAATCAGATTCACTATCTCTAAGTAATATGTGGTGAAACTTGCTTTGTGGCAACAGTAGAGTGTAAAGGCATAAAAAGTACTACAAAATACAAAACAAGTAAATAGTGTAAAAGGAAAGAAATAATGAGGCAACTTTCATAGGTTCATGGACCATTCAGAAATCCGAAGGCATGGGGGAAGAATCAATGAGAGCAGTCTTCGGGCTCCTGTCCCTCCTCCCTGATCACGTACCACGAAGAAGAATGGTGAGGGATACAGCCTTCCTAAGTCACCACCGCTTGAAGATGTCAACTCAATGGGCCAAATGGCCTAATTCTACTCCTGTGTCTTATGGTCTTATGTCTTGATTTCTTGGTGGGGAGGGTTGTGTCCTTGATGGAGCTTGATGGGTCTACAACCCTCTGTGGCCTCTTGCAGTCTCATGCAAAGCACCTGGAAGGGGTAAGCAGTTTCGGCCAAGGGAAGAGAAACCAAGATAGATAGATGTGGTGGTGATGGGCAGATGGAACCAGGTGAGGAAGGATGACAAATGGGGTGGAGTGTGAATGGTAAAGATAAATATAGGGGGGAGAAGGTAGGTGAACCTAGGATTCCTATTGCTCAGCATCCCTCCCTTATCTGATCCCAAACGAAACCAACCCAAAATATCGACCATACTTTTGCCTCCACAAATACGGCATTGATTTGCTTCCGCAGTGTGATTTTTTTGCTCCATTTTCCATCATCTGCAGTCTCTTACATCTCCAAACAGTGGAGATCGACAATGATCTGCGTTAAAGTTCCAAACTGAACCAAGGACAAAATATTGCGGGAAAACTTAAAACTGGAATCAGCAGGAAGTAGTTGAGTAACCGATTGTCCATTTGCCTCTATAGAAGCTGCCTGACCCATTGAGTTCCTCCAGCACTTTATTTTTTGCTTATAGAACCGTATCTTGGAGAATGGTCCATCAATTCAAGTATCTGAAGGGCTTGAACTTAGGGCAAAGACTGGGCAATAATTTGGGATTTTTAAACACTTTTTTTTGGATCTTTTTACATTCATAAAGAAAATTCCGAAAGGTAAATGCATTGAATTGGCCAGATTCTGAAACAAAAACGAGCCTGAGACAATTGGCTATACTTGTGCAAATGCTCCCTTAAATAACACCGTCAGACCTTAAGGTGTAGGAGCAGAAATTAAGCCATTTGGCCCATCATATCTATTCCACCATTTTATCAACGCTGATCCATGTTCCCTCTCAGCCCCAGTCTCCTGCCTCCATCCCATATCCCTTCATGCCCTGACTAATGAAAAATTTATCACCCTCTGCCATAAATATACCCAAAAACTTGGCCTTCGCAGCCACCTGCAGCAACAAATTTGAGAGATTCACAACCCTCTGGCTAAAGACATTCCTCCTCATCGCTGTTCTAAAGGGACATCATTGTGTTCTGAGGCGGTGTCCTCGGTCTTAGACTCATCCACCATAGGAAACATCCTCAGAACGTGTTACAAAGGACTCTGTTATCAGGCACCATCATCTGCATTTCCACAGACTCTATGGAGGGGGAAAAAGTCAGATTTTTTAAAAATTGAGTTTGAATTAATTTTTCCTGTGTAATGATTAGAGAGACAGGCCTGGACACTGGGGAACTGAGGTTTCTTGGTTTAACTCCCGGATGTTTCTTTTGGCTCCTTTCTTGTGCAGTTGAATTCCTCTGCACCCTCCCCCCACAAAACATTCACACAGCATCAATGAATCAAAACTCTTCAGAATATCAATATGTTAGATTTTTACCTAGTTTTGTCTTAACAGTTAATCTGCATCCAT
This sequence comes from Mobula hypostoma, assembly GCF_963921235.1. Taxonomy (NCBI): domain Eukaryota; kingdom Metazoa; phylum Chordata; class Chondrichthyes; order Myliobatiformes; family Myliobatidae; genus Mobula; species Mobula hypostoma. The sequence continues at coordinate 7,465,888 of NC_086114.1, read as the reverse complement.
CAGATCATTCGGTCAAGTGACACAAGTGCTGGAGGAACTCAGCAGGTCAGTCAGCATCTGTGGAAATGAATAAGCAAACAACATTTGGGGCCAAGACCCTTCTTCACCACTGAGAAGGAAGGGGGAAGATGTCAGAGTAAAAAGGTGGGGGGGAAGGGAAAGAGGACAAACAAGAAGGTGATGTGTGAAGCCAAGTGCGCGAGGAAAGTCAAAGGCTGGAGAAGAAAGAATCTGATAGGAGAGGAGAGTGGACCATAGGAGAAAGAGAAGGAGGAGGGGACCCAGGGAGAAGTTATAAACGGGTGAGAAGCGGTAAGAAGTCAGAGTGGGGAATAGAGCAAGAGGGAGGAGGAAATATTTTACCAAACTGGAAGGAGAAGTCAACATTCATGACATCATGTTGCAGGCTATGCAGATAGAATATAAGGTGTTGTATCAATCAAATGGACAAATACACATCATTAAACCCAGGTATGACTGAAAATTTAATCAGAGCTACAGGGTTTTTGTTTAGAGTAGTGGTGGAGCCATTCACTGCAGCAGATGCATTGAGTGTCCAGAGAGAAGTTTAACCCATGCATTAAGTGAACTCAAACTATATTGGGATCTTTCCTTTTTAAATTTTCCCAATTTTCTTCTTAGGATGGTGATTCACAGCAAACAGCCAGAAAAGCTGCTGCCACATAGCTCCAGTAACTAGAGTTTGATCCTAACCGCTGGTGCTCTCTGTGTAGGGTTTGCACCTTCTCCCTGTGAGCGTGTGGATTTTGTCAGTGTGCTCCTGTTCCCTACCACACCCCCAAGACCGATAGGTTGATAAGTTAACCGGCTGCTGGGCCAAATGGACAGTTTCTGTGCTGTAACAACTCTAAGACTATGACCTTGCTATGATTACTATTCTGTGACTGTGCTTGTGTGTGTGGGCTGTGGGCATACAGGCACATGTGCAGTGGATATCGGTCAATAGGGACACATGTTTTGACATTAAGTGACTGCCCCAATTAGCTGAAGTTTCATGGAAATACAGTAGTTAAAAAGCTATGACTGCCATTTAACTCAGTAATAGATTATGTATTTAAATGAAATACAGTCAACCAAAAGAACAAATTAGAACACTACCAGTAAGCCTACAGTACAATAAAACTGTGTATTAGTTCCTAATAGTTATTGATATTGATGGAGGAATTCATCCAGTGTACGCTGTCATGTTCTTTTGGTTGACTGTAAATGAACAAAATCAGCACTGACGCCTAATGTAGATAATGGACTGCCTTCAAACAATGCTATTGAGGATTGCATCCTTCAACTCTTCATTTTCATTGTAACATTTAAGATAATTATCGATGCCTTCAAATCTTTTGAGGATTCTAATTTATTGAAGTAGTGAAAAGGTATGAATTTTCACTCCTGGTCATTTCTGGCATCTCTAGTCCTCAATGCTTGAAACCACTGTGAGCAAAACTGTTCTGAATTGTCTTACTATTTATTTCTTGCCAACTGTTAGTGACAAAAATCACTGCACTTTATCTTGTTATTTCATGCTCGTAATTTATTGCAATTTATTACCTGTATTTGCACAGTTTTTTTCACAGTTCCTGATGTTTACAGTTACTGTTCTATAGATTTGCTAAGTTTGTCCACAGAAAACGAATCTCAGAGCTGTATCTGGTACCGTGTATCTACTCTGATAATAACTTTTACTTTGAACTTTGCTTTTTGAACAACTGACCCTATTTAAAAACTATTCGCTCTAAGCACATGTAGCCTCTAACGGCCACACAAGCACGCACGTCTGCCACTAGTTTGAAACTGTTCAGCAACAGTTGCTTGTTGTTCCTTTTCATGGGCGCATCAGGCAGCAGTTCTTTTGCCACTTCCTCAGCATTTTGTCTGTTTTTATTTTACGAGGCTGAGCTGCTAACTCGACGCTCAACCCAGAACGGATGGAAAGTGTGCAAGGGGCTGGGCCAGATTCAAACCTGGAACCATTCACCTCGACGTTTGGTGCTGATGCTACTACACCATCGGCCGGCTGCGGCAACAGTCTCCTGCCCCTAATTAAGTGGCATAGTGCTCCAAATAAGCAAAGGGAATCCCGAGTATTTTCCCAATTAGTTTTTATTCTTAAAGAGCTGCCCTGATTAATCGATGGCTCAATTAACTGGAATCCACTGTATGAGCACATGTGTGTCTGTTTCTGTGCTCTGCCCCAGTGTATGGGTGGGTGGGTACTTCAAAGCACATATTTTCTGAGTCTGTATTTGTGTGTGTGTGTGAAGCAACCTGATGTCATGAACAGCGATTTCTTGAATTTCCTGCAATTGCCCCTCCTCACCATTCCCATTACCTTTTCCCTCTCTCAATTTATCTCCTTACCTGCCCATCACCTCCTTCTGGTGTTCCTCCCCCTTCCCTTTCTTCCATGGTCTTCCATCCTCTCCTACCAGATTCCCCCTTCTCCAGCTCTTCATCTCTTTCACCAATCTACCTCCCAGCTCTTCACTTCACCCCTCCCCCTCTCTTGGCTTCACCTATCACCTACTACCTTGTGCTTCTTCCTGTCTCCCTCACCTTCTTACTCTAACTTCTCATCCTTCTTCTCCAGTCCAGATGAAGTGTAAACGTTGACAGTTTACTCTTTCCCGTAGATGCTACCTAGCCTGCTGAGTTTCTTCAGCACACTGTGCATGTTGCTTTGGATTTACAGCATCTTCAGGTTTTCCCTTGTGTGTGAGTGTGTGTCTGTTTATGTGCATGTGCGTGTGCTAATGTCTAATTATGTGTCTGTATTTTTGTGTCTATGCATGTGTGGCTGTGTACATATGTGTTTGAGTGTGCACATTTGTGTGAGAGTGTGCATGTTTGTGTGTGTGTGTGTGTGTGTGTGTGTGTGTGTGTGTGTGCATGTGTGTGTGTGTGTGTGTGTGTGTGTGTATGTGAGAGAGAGAGAGAGAGAGAAACAGCTGGCACAGTGTAGGCACAATATGTGGTTCCAGACATTTTGCGCACACACACTTCCCGCTGCCCCCCCCCCCACCCCCCAGCAGACACACACACTGTAGCTTCATTCTTCCTTGTCAGAACCCGGCAGAACTGAGGTCAGTCAGTGAACCCCAGACTGCCAGTCCAGCTAACTAAACACAGGCAACAACAACAACACCTAAAGCAGTGAGGCAGCTACTCTGTTTATAATTTGCAGTGCCTTCACCCCCTGAAGCCTGAGCAAACTAAGCACTGTTCAAAAATCACTGACGCTCTTATCTTCCCTGATTCCTCCTGTTTATGGCCTTTTGGTCTGTTATTCCAAGAGTGTCTCCCCTGTCCTTCAACCACACTTCCAGCAGCCTGCCATAAACATGTGTGAACAAAAGCATCTGTGAGCTCTTTAACCATGGCAATTATACAGAGGAAATCATGTTCCCACGCCCACTGCACTCTTCTGCCAAAAATACTGCAGAACACCAAGATACAGCAAGCTTGAGAGCAAGTATAAATAATTTGCATGCAAAACAACTAAACTGCTACCAAACAGTGCCTTTTATGACCTTGGCATGATCCTTTGTCAACTTTAAAAAGTGGACATGGAGAGGAAGTGGGGGGGGTTTCAGACCAGAGAGCACAGCCTCGGAATACAAGGACGTCCCTTTAGAACAGAGATGAGGAGGAATTTCTTTAGCCAGAAGGAATCTGTGGAATTCATTGCCACAGTCGCCTGCGGAAGCCAAGTCATTGGATATATTTAAAGCCGAGGTTGATAGGTTCTTGATTAGCAGGGGTGTCAAAGGTTACGGGGAGAAGACAGGAGAATGGGGTTGAGTGAGAAAATTCATAAATCAGCCACGATGGAATGTCAGAGAATACTCAATGAGTCAAATGGCCTAATTCTGCTCCTATGTCTTATGGTCTAAAGTCAAGTTTATTGTCATATTCACAAGTGCACTCTGTACATACACAGGTGTAATGTAAAGCTAATTGCAGTATCACCTGTCTCACAGTTTTTCTCGTTATGATCTTGCGCCTTATCATTTACCTGCAGCGCACTCTCTCTATAGCTGTTACATGTTATTCTGCGTTCTGCTATTGTTTATTTTGTACTACCTCAATGCACTGTGTAATGATCTAATCTGTATGAACAGTATGCAAGACAAGCTTTTCACTGTATCTTGGTACATGTGACAGTACTAAACCAATTCCAGTTCCAATTCCAATCGCAAGCAGTTTTGGAGACACGGCATTCACAAAGAAAGCATAAATTAAACATAAGCAACACATACTCGTATTTGCTGGAGGAACTCAGCAGGTCAGGCAGCATCGATGGAAAGGAATTAAGTCAGTGTTTCAGGGTGAGACCCTGCATCAAGACACGAATTGTAACGTAATTAATGTTAATTCATTATAATTTGACATAAATTATGCACAATATTTGCAAGAAATACAATTTGAACAAAAATAAAACAAAATCCATTATAGTGTAAAGTATACTGTCGCTATACTGAGATAGGATTTAGGTTTGTGCAGTTTGGTTCAAGAACTGAATGGTTGGAAGGAAGTAGCTGTTCTCGAACCTGGCTTCTGATGGTAGCTGTGAGAAGCTGGCATGGTCCGGATGGTGGGGATCTCCGATGATGGTCGTTACCTTCTTCAGTCAATATTACTGATGGTGAGGAGGGATGTACAGGCAGCAAGTGAAGCATTTTAAACAGTCGTTGCGTGCGGGAAGTATGGCAGACAATTCATTTTACTTAGTGGTATAGTGTGGATAGGCTCTTCTGCCGCATCACCCAGCTTCCCCAGAGAACCCCGATTCAATCCCAACCTAATCACAGGACAATTTACAATAACCAATTGACCTATCTGGTACATACTTGGACTGCAGGTGGAAACCAGAAGATCTGGAGAAAGCCCATGCAATCCACAGGTAGGACATTCAGAGACTCCTTACAGAGGATGCCAGGATCGAACTCCTAACTGCAACACCAGCGTGTCCCCAGAAGCAGCCAAATACAATATACAAGTTAATGCAGCATTAATAACAGCACAGATCTGTTGGGCTTAACAGTCTATCAATGACCTGATCATCGGTTTTAATACCTTTAATATGTAAAGCAAATTTTCTCCAGGAACACCATGGAAAACTGCTTTTCTCAGGGAGCATTTATGGAGGAAAATGGACAGCTGACGTAGAAGGTAGGTGTAGAAGTGATGCAAATCAAGAGAAAGATGGATGGTAACAGCTCTTTCTCCCAGGGTAGGGGAGCCCAAAACAAGGGAGCATAGATGCAGACTGAGAGGGGAGAGATTTGAAAAGGATCTGAGAGGCAACATTTTCATGCAGAGGCTGCTGGGCATATGGAACGTGCTGCCAGAAGGAGTGGTTGAGGTAGTCGCAGAAGTATCATTTAAGAAGCACTTAAGAAGGAAGGTGTGGAGGGATATGCAGGATATTGTATTGAAACTCGCCAGCTGGACAACGTGGTCAGCATAGAATGGTCGGGCTGAAGGGCCTATGTCCCTGCTGTATTGCTCACTGACTCTATGACAGCTGCCATTTCTTCTTCACAGCAGTGCCACTGAAACGATTGCACCTGTTTGAAGGAGTTCACAGAGTATTGATTTAGACTTGCATTGTCGTCAAAGATCCCCATCATTCAGGCCATGTCATCGTATCTCAGCTGCCATCAGCCAGGAGGTACAGGAGCCTGAAGTTCCACACCACCAGGTTCAAGAACAGCTACTTCCCTTTAACCAGTTAGTTCTCGAACCAACCGTAATCATTACAGTTTAGCAATGCTGTTCAGTATTTAATATTTCAATAATATTTGAGTAATCTTATATATATATATACATACACACACATTGGTTGATTAAACATTCTTGTTTGTTTGAATAATTAATTACAGGTTATATGTAAAAATACGTTAATTGCATACGCCATCACCCTACCATGTGATACGGGCATGTCTCACCGAAAGTAAACCTGAAGTTAGACTCACTTTTGGACCACCATGCCTGCCTTTGAATTAGTTTAATGTTTTGAAGTTACAAAATGTAACAAATTCAATGACAACCTTGCACCAAAATGGACTTAGTTTTTTGTATGTTCTAATGGTGTTCTCTGTTTTAAGAATTAATTATTTTTAATTTGTTTTTTTTGATGATTATATGATGCTATGTGTCAGGCAATAAACCTGACCTGACTAGTGTAACAGAGTTCTATGTTCCGGTCTCACTTCAAGAGAGTTGAAATATAGACTCAGTCTCACTTCCCACAGATGGGGCCTGAATTGCAGAGATTTTTTTTCAGACTTTCTGTTTTTATTTCAGACTTCTAGCAACTACGGTTTTTTTTTAAACTGATTTTCATCCCAGGTGGGATTCAGCTCTTCCAAACTCCGAGACAAGGGTATTCCCCATTAACCTACTCGTTTGTTTGCTCTAAGCTAACTCTCTACCCAGCAAGGTGTTCAGTCCATTGCAGGAAACTTGAGGAGGTTTGGAGAGGGTGTTGAAGAGATTTAATAGGATCCTGCCTGGATTAGAAAGTATAAGAAGAGGTTGGACAAGTAAAGGTAACTTTCTCTGGATTGGCAGAGGCTGAGGTGAGAGCTGGTAGGAGTTCAAAAAATTATGAGAGGCATACATACAGTGCACGGCCGGTATCTATTTCCCAGGGTCAAAATGTCTAATACTAGAGAGCATGCTTTCAAGTTGAGAGGCGACTAAGGAGAAGTGCAGGGTAAGGACTTTACATGGAGAGCGGTGGGTAACTGGAATGCACTGCCAGGGGAGGTGACAAAGGCAGGAACAATTGAGGCATTTAAGAAGCTCTCAGATAAATACATGAATATGCAAATGTTGAAGGGATATGGACCATGGGCAGACTGAAGGGATGAGGCATTATTTGCATAATTAGTTGAGCCCAATATTGTGGGCCAAAGGTTCCGTTCTATGTTCTATGTGAGCTTTGACAAACAAACAGTTAACCATGTTCAGACCCCTTAGACCATCTAGTCCATGCTGAAACCACTTAAACTGCCTACTCACATCGCCCTGCGCAGGGACCATAGCTCTCCACGCCCCTACCATCCCATCCATGTACCTATCCAAACTTCTCTTAAACATTGAAATCCAGCTCACATGTACCATTTACACTCTCATGACCCTCTTAGTAAAGAAGCTTCTCTCATGTTCCCCTTAAACTTTTCACCTTTCACCCTTAACTCATGACCTCCAGCTGTAGCCCCACTCGACCTCAGTGGAAAATCCCTGCTTGCATTTACCTTATCTAGACCCTCATAATTTTGTATACCTCTGTCAAATCTTCCCTCCGTCTTTGACATTTCAAGGAATAAAGTCCTAACCTATTCCATCTTTCCTTATAACTCAGGTCCTCCAGACCCAGCAACATCCTTGTAAATTTTCTCTGTACTCTTTCAAGCTTACTTACATCTTTCCTGCAGGTAGGTGACCAAAATGGCACACAATATTACAACTTGGGCCTCGCAAATGTCTTATACAACTTCAACATAACATCCCATTTTCTGTACTCATTAGCTGTGGTGTGGTGGTCAGAGCATGACATGCAACAATAAACAACATTCAACAATTATAAAGATTGAAAGATTTTATAAAATAAAGTTTGAGGTTAAAGCAACACACACACACACAAAATACTATTGGAACTCAGCTGGTCAGGCAGCATCTATAGAAAAGAATAAGCAGTTGAAATTTCTGGCTAAAACTCTTCATCAGGACTTGGCCAGACTGAAGGGTCTTGGCTCGAAACATCGATTGTTTACTCTTTTCCATAGATGTTGCCTGACCTTCTGAGTTCCTCCAGCATTTTGTGTGTGTTGCTTTGGATTTTCAGCATTTGCAGATTTTTTTGTGTTAGAGGTTAAAGTACAGATACTGAGAAAGCCAAAGAAATTTGGCCTGTCCCCTAAAACACTCACTAAATTTTTATAGATGCACTGTAGAAAGCATTCTTCTAGGGTGCATCACAACCTGGTATGGAAGTTGTCCTGTCCAAGACCGGAAGAAGCTGCAGAAGATCATGAACAAAGCGCAGCACATCACACAAACCAATCTTCCGTCCTTGGACTCACTTTACACCGCACGCTGTTGGAGCAGTGCTGCCAGGATAATCAAGGACACGACCCACCCAGCCAACACACTTTTCGTCCCTCTTCCCTCCGGGAGAAGGCTCAGGAACTTGAAGACTCATTCGGCCAGATTTGGGAACAATTTCTTTCCAACTGTGATAAGACTGCTGAACGGATCCTGACCTGGATCTGGGCCGTAACCTCCAAATATCCGGACCTGCCTCTCGTTTTTTTGCACTACCTTACTTTCCTTTTTCTAGTTTCTATTTATGATTTATAATTTAAATTTTTACTATATTTACTATCGATTTGTACTCCAGGGAGCACAAAGCGCAGAATCAAATATCGCTGTGATGATTGTGTGCTCTAGTATCAATGGTTTGGCGACAATAAAGTAAAGTAAATATGGAATAACTTGTGCATAAATCTATAAAAGCCATCATGTATTTACAATGTAAACAACATTATAAAATTTGGTTCAAAATGTGTAAGTGCCGTGCAGTGACAAAGGGAATAGGTTGAGGGATGGACGGGTAATTAAAATGGTTGATGAGATTCTGCCTGGCCTGCTGAATACCTCCAGCATTTTGCATGTGTTGCACTGGTTGATCAGATTAACTTCCTGGGGAAATAAACTTTTAAGATAGCATGAAGTTTTTGTTTTAATAGCCATGTTGAAAAGAGATCTTATAGAAAAAAATACGTTTATGAAAAGGATAGATAAGATAGAGGCAGGAAAGTTGTTTCCACTGGTAAGTGAGACTAGAACTAGGGAACATAGCCTCAAGATTCGGGGGAGTAGATTTAGGACGGAGATGAGGAGGAACTGCTTTTCCCACAGAGTGGTGAATCTGTGGAATTCTCTGCCCAATGAAGCAGTGGAGGCTACCTCAGTAAATATACTTAAGACAAGTTTGAATAGATTTTTGCATAGTAGGGGAATTAAGGGTTATGGGGAAGAGGCAGGTAGGTGGAGATGAGTCCATGGTCAGATCAGCCATGATCTTATTGAATGGTGGAGCAGGCTCGATAGGCCAGATGGTCTACTCCTGCTCCTATTTCTTATGTTCTTATATTCTGCTTTGCAGCAGGGAGCTTTTTGGGAAAGGCTGATTACAGGATGGATGGTGTCGTCAATGATTGTTTTTGTCCGCTTCTTTGTCCTGGACATATAAAAGTCCAGAGTTTAAGGTAACTTTTGTTATCAAAGTACATATATGTCACCAAATACAACCCTGAGATTCATCTTCTTGTGGGCATACACAGTAAATCTATAGGATAGTAACTATAACAGGATCAATGAAAGATCAACCAGAGTGCAGAAGACAACAGACTGTGTAAATGAAAATATAAATAAATAGCAATAAATAACGAGAACATGGCCTAAGGAGATAAAAAGTCCTTAAAAGTGAGATCAATTGTTGTGGGAACATTTCAATGACAGAGCAAGTGAGTGTAGTTATCCCCTTTTATTCAGGAGCTTGATGGATAATGGGTGGTAACTGGTGGTGTGAGTTATTGGGCTCCTGTACCTTCTACCTGATGGCAGCAGCGAGAAGAGAGCATGACCTGGGTGGTAAGGATCTCTGACGATGGATGCTGCTTTTCTATGACAGTGTTTCATGTAGAGGTGCTCATGGTTGGGAGGGCTTTACCCATAATGTACTGGGCTGAATCCACTACATTTTGCAGGATTTTCTGTTCAAAGGCATCGGTGTTTCCATACCAGGCTGTGATGTAGCCAGTCAATACGCTCTCCCTACAAAGCTATAAACATTTGTCGAAGTTTTAGATGTCATGTCGAATCTCCGCAGACTCCTAGGGAAGTAGAGGTGCGTCAGGGATGGCTGACTGCAACTTAACTGAATGTCAGAGGAGTGTCCAGGGGTTTGTTGGCAGTTTAATCTTTTCTGCTGTCCCACATGACAAGTAGTTGACCGACACTAGTGGCTATTCATGGGTGATTCAAAATCTGAGTGTGTACCCAAGGTTACAGATTTTACCTTGTGTACCTTCGTCAGGCTGAGGTAGTAATGTAACTCTGATATAAAGTTGAGTCTGGGTCTCTCTCTCTGCAGATGTGGCCTGATCTGCTGCGTGTTTCCAGTATTTTCATTTTTGTTTATTTTAGATTTCCCTCATTGGCAATTCTTCTGATTTTCGTCTAGTTCTTGGTTTCCCCAGAGCGACCTGAAAGCCAACATGTTAGCAAAGCCTTTATAACATATTTCTCTTGATACTGGTTGAGTATACGAGGAAACGATAATCACTGAAACTCACAGCAGTGGTTAAACGCCATGCTTTGATGTTGAACCAAGCCAATCACTTCTGCTTTCATTATGAAAAATTCATCTCCTAATGTACCGAGGTGGATCTTTAACCCACTCTCCCTCGGGATGGCGAATATCTGCTGCACATCTCACTGTGTCAGTAAAGCAGCCAGCATAATCAAAGACCCCACCCACCCCAGACATTCTCTTTTCTTTCCTCTCCCATTGCGCAGAAGGTACAAAAGCCTGAAACAATAGACAATAGGTGCAGGAGTAGGCCATTCAGCCCTTCGAGCCAGCACCACCATTCACTGTGATCATGGCTGATCATCCACAATCAGTACCCCGTTCCTGCCTTCTCCCCATATCCCTTGACTCCATTATCTTTAAGAGCTCTATCTAACTCTTTCGTGAAAGCCTCCAGAGAATTGGCCTCCACTGCCTTCTGAGGTAGAGCATTCCACAGATCCACAACTCTCTGGGTGAAAAAGTTTTTCCTCAACTCTGTTCTAAACGGCCTACCCCTTATTCTCAAATTGTGGCCTCTGGTTCTGGACTCCCCCAACATCGGGAACATGTTTCCTGCCTCTAGCGTGTCCAATCCCTTAATAATCTTACATGTTTCAATCAGATCCCCTCTCATCCTTTTAAATTCCAGTGTATACAAACCCAGTTGCTCCAATCTTTCAACATATGACAGTCCCACCATCCCGGGAATTAACCTCGTGAACCTACACTGCACTCCCTCAATAGCAAGAATGTCCTTCCTCAAATTTGGAGACCAAAACTGTACACAATACTCCAGGTGTGGTCTCACCAGGGCCCTGTACAACTGCAGAAACCATGTACTAAAAGGCTGAAGGCCGGCTTCGACTTCTCTGTTTAAAAATAAATTAAATCATTTCCTCGTACGATAAGATGGACTCTTGATCTCACAATCAACCTCATTACGGTCTTCAACATTTACCTGCGCTGTGCACATTTTCTCTGTAGCTGTTACACTGTATTCTGCATTCTGTTATTGTTTTACTTTGTTCTGCCCCAATGCACTGTGTAATGATCTGATCTTTATGAACTGTATGCTTGACAAGCATTTCACTCTATCTTGGGTTCCCTCCTTCTTCCCTTTCTCCTGTGATTTCCTCTCCTCTCCTCTCCTCTCCTATCAGCTTCCTTCTTCTCCAGCCATTTATATTTTCTACCCACCTGGCTTCACTTAACACCTTCTGGCTATCCTCCTTCCCCTCTCCCTGCCTTTTTATTTTGGCATCTTCCCCCTTCCTTTTCAGTCCTGAAGAAGGGTCTCGGCCTAAAACGTTGACTATTTATTAATTTCCATAGACACTCTCTGACCTGCTGAGTTCCTCCAGCATTTTGTGTGTGCTGCTCTGGATTTCCAGCATCTGTAGACTTTACCGTGTTTACGATTCACCGCACCTTGGTACACGTGACAATAATGAACCAATTCCACTTCCATTTCCAATCTTGCCATGATTCTCTTCTTGCATTATTTTTAGTTCTCCAGGGAAAGTAAGGGATATGGAAATGGAGCAGGAAAGTGGAAGGGCCTCAGACGATCTGCAGGATGAAGGAACTGAATGGGTGGGTATTCACATTGCCCTGATTCTTCTTCATGACTGCAGATATTGGAATCCAGATCAGGGTCTCAATCCAACTCCTACACCAGTGGCTTGACTGATGAAGGCAAAGCCAGTAGCCATTGTTCAGTAAAATTAAAGTGAGTTAATTTAATATTATCAGATTGTCGCATGTGGACAATTGTTAAGTGTGAAATTGACTGTCATGTTTCCTGCATTAAAATGGTGAAGGCAAATCAAAAAATATTTTATAGTTTGTAAAGCAGTTTTGAATTCATCGGTCAAGGAAATGAGTATACAAGTTGGGATCACAAGCATGAGAAGTCTACAGATGCTGGAAATGCAGAGCAACACACATAGAATGCTGGAGGAACTCAGCAGGTCATGCAGCATCTATGGAGAGGAATAAACAGTCGATGTTTCAGGCTGAGACCCTTCTTCAGAAGTTGGGATGTTACGCTGCACTTCTACAAAAGTTGGTGAAGACGCACTTGGCAGGGTGAACAAAACATTACACAAAACTGTGTTCAGCTTTCCTCACCCTGCTGTGGGAAGGGTTCTGCTGGAGACAGTGCAGAGAAGATCGAGGACTTGATCGAATGAAAGAGGTTGAGTAGATTGGACAATTTTCATCGGAGCAGAGAATGAAGGGTAATATTACAGAGGGTCTAAAATCATGAGGGATATAGATAGAGTGAATGCACCAGAGTTGGGGAAATCAAAAACTAGACAGCATAGGTTTAAGCTGAGAGGGGAAAGATTTAATCAAAAGCTGAGGAGTAACTTTTACACCCAGAAGCAGGTCTGGGTGTGAACTGCCAGAAGAAGTGATTGACAGGTACATGGATTGGAAAGATTTAGAGCAGGGCTTCCCAATCTGGGGTCCACAGACCTCTCAGTTAGTGGTATTGGTCCATGGCATGAAAATGTTTGGGAACCCCTGGTTTAGAGGGAGATGGCCAAACTTCTGGGCAAATGGGACTAATTTAGATGCAGCATGCACCAGTTAGGCCAAAGGGCCCATCTCTGTGATTTTTGTTTTGTTGCTGTTTACGCGATTTTTTTTGAAAGGGTTCCATGGTTTTCTTTGTTACGTGGCTGTTTGTGGGGAAGACAAATCTCATGGTTACATACTGCATACATACATACTTTGATAATAAATGTACCTTGAATCATTGAATGACCCCGTGATGCTAATAATCAGCATTGCTTCCAACCCTTACAAGTTAGCTTTGCTGTGATGTGTTTGCTACTAAATAGGACCTCAGCACCGAAACCTGATACATCAACATCACACAGTAGTAGTAGTGTGATCACTCGGGTCGAGTATGATGTTCTCCTACAGAGTTGTGTAGGCTGGATGCCCTTAATGGAGAACACCTAAGCTTGAATTGGTTTAACATGGGGAGGCTGATGCACGGGCAACCACAACACGGTCCTTAAGAGATCGAGGTCAGGGTCTAGCGGAAAGATAATCAGGACACTTCACTGTAGCAGCTTTCTTCCACGTTCACTGCCATTATAATGTGTCATCATCTTCTGCCAGCTCCACTGTTGAGGCTTGGTTGGATCGCTCTTTGTCTAGAACCTCTCGCTTGACCTTACCACCATGGAAGACCCTGTCTGGAGCTGAACTCCAGACAGCATCACTGTCAGGATTTCAGGAACTTACCATGACAAGGTAACAATACTCAGAGAAGCAGCATGATATATGAGTACTTATAAAGTCTCAGTCTTAATTTCACACGATGTGTGAGGATCTGCTGATTCCCAGACCTCAAAACAGCTGCCGATATCTGTGGTTTGATGCTTGGCTCAGGGAAATTACATTTGAGAATCTCTGAGGTCTCTGAGGCCTCCATCGGTCAGGGTCAACCCATGGATATTACGTCCTGGCTGTCTAGATACACAAGCCTGGGCAGTACAATATGGAGAGCATGCTCCCCCTCTCCACGCATCTGATCAACCCAAAGGAACGGCAGAGACCGGTACAGTTTGGTACCAGCAGTGTCACAGGAGTTGCCAGTCGGCATTGTAGGGCTGCCTTGGGGACTCCAGCTCCAGATTTTTCCCTCAGGATTTACTCCCGAAGCCTTCCCCATGCATGGGTATAGCCATGAGGCAACGGAGGTTTGAGATCAGAGTTTTCCTTCGCCTAAGTGAGCTGCTAACCACAGCTGACACACCCCATCTGCCCGAAGTGACTGGTTTAAGGCACCAGTAATCTGCCTTTGCCCCTTCTTCTTTCAGCAAAAGCAGCTCCTCTGAGCTTAGTAGATAAGCCACACATGAAGGCCAGGAGCTGGACGATTGTCAGATGCTGTCTGAGACTGTCTGAGGCACACGCCACTGGGGGCATTTAATAGGTAGTGGGAGCTTGAATATGTGCATATTACAACCCCTGGCTATAACAACCTTAAAGAACCATTTGAGAATAATGTACATGGAATTCAGCCAGTGACGGTCCATGACGTTATCTCTTCATGATACCAAGTCATTGATTGGTCTTAGATAAATGCACTTTCAAGAACACTTCATCTCATAGAGTAGAGTCATGGAGTCATAGAACACAATGGCACAGAAACAGGCCCTTCGGCCCATCTAGTCCATGCAGAACCATTAACCTGCCTAGTCTTCCCTTACTCCCTTACTCACTCTTCCTCCAATTAGTCCTGACGAAGGGTCTCGGCCTGAAACATCGACTGCACTTCTTCCTACAGATGCTGCTTGGCCTGCTGCGTTCACCAGCAACTTTGATGTGTGTAACCTGCCTCGTCTCATTGATTTGCACCCAGACAATAGCCCTCCATATCCGTCCCATTCATGTTCTTATCCAATTTTTCCTTAAGTGTTTAAATTTATCTCCTGGCAGTTCTTTCAACATTCTTACCACCCTCTGGGTAAAGAAGTTGCCCCTCGTGTTCCCCTTATACATTTCACCTTTCACCTCTAACACATGACCTCTGATTATAGTCTCATCCAACTTCAGTAGAAAAATCCTGCTCGCAATTAGCCTATCTATACTCATAATTTCATGTACTTCTATCAAATCTCCCCTCAATCTTCTACATTCTAGGGAGTAAAGCCCTAACCTATTGAACCTTTCCTGATAACTCAGGTCCTCAAGTCCCAGAAACATCCTTGTAAATTTACGCTGTATCCTTTTAATCTTATTTACATCTTTTCTAAGGCAGGTGATCAAAACTGCACACAATATTTCAAATAAGGCCTTACCATCATTAAACAATTCCAATATATCCTAGCTCCTGTATTTAGTACATTGATTTATGAAGGATAATATGCCAAAACCTTTCTTTATGAGCCCATCTACCTGTGACACCACTTTCGAGGAATTACAGTATGGATTTTAGAATAATCACATACCACAGAGTCAGACCAAGATGCAGCACAGAAACAGACCTTTCAGTCCATCAGGTCGATGCTAACCATTATAGAACAAAGAGCTTGGGGGAACTTGAGGGTGTATGAGAAAGTAGGCCAACGTCAGCATGGTTTCCTCAAGGGAAAATCTTGCCTGACAAATCTGTTGGAAATCTTTAATGGAATAACAGGCAGGATAGAGAAAGAAGGAGAAGAAAGAGTCAGTGGATGTTGTCTACTTGGATTTTCCGAAGGCCTTCGACAAGGTGCCACACATGAGGCTGTTTTGCAAAATAAGAATCCATGGTATTGCAGGAAAGATACTAACACGGATAGAGGATTGGCTGATTGGATGATTGGCAGGAGGCAAAGTGTGAGAATAAATGGGTCCTTTTTCTGGTTTGCTGCCAGTGACTAGTGGTGTCCACAGGGATCAAGATTGGAACCACTTCTTTTCAGGCTATATATTAATGATCTGGATGAAGGAATTGATGGCTTTGTGGCCAAGTTTGCAGATGATATAAAGAAAGGTGGAGGGGCAGGTACAGTAGTGTTGATGAAGCAGGGAGTCTGCAGAAGGATTTGGACAGATATGAAGAATGGGCAAATAAGTGGCAGATGGAATATAGTGTAGGGAAATGTCTGGTCATATCTTTTGGTAGAAGGGATAAAGATGTTTTATATTTTCTAAATGAGGAAAAAAATTCAAAAATCAGAGGTGCAAAAGGACTTGGGAGTCCATGCGCAGTATTCCCAAAAGTTAACTTGCAGGTTCAGTCAGTGGTCAAAAAAGCAAATTCATTTCGAGAGGACTGAAATATAAGAGCAAGGATCTGATGCTGAGGCTTTATAAGGCATTGATCAGACCATATTTTGAGTATTGTGAGCAGCTTTTGTACCATTATTTAAGAAAAGATGTGCTGGCATTGGAGAGGGTCCAGAGAAGGTCCATGAGGATGATTCCGCGAATAAAAGGGTTAATGTATGAGGATGTTTGATGGCTTTGGGCCTGTACTTGCTGGATTTCAGAGAATGAGACAGGATCTCATTGAAATCTATGGAATATTGAAAGGTATAGACAAAATGGATATAGAGAGGATGTTTCCTATAGTTGGACTTCACCTAAACGCTGAAAGGACAGAGTACATGGCGTTTAACTGTGACGAAGGTACTCTCAAGACCGTAAAGAATGATACCATTAAGAAAGTCTTTGACTACAAGTACCTCAGGTCAAGAATGATGAGTTTGGAGAAGGACATAAAGATACGGAAGGCGCTGGCGTGAAGGGCTATGAACGACATGAAGGAAATCTGGAAGTCGAACCTGACCAGAGGGCTTAAAAAGAGGATTTTCATAGCAGTCATAGAGTCCATTCTCACGTACAGATGCGAGACGTGGACACTCACCAAGACGATGCGAAAGTCTCTAGATGGTTGCTATACACGAATGCTCCAGATGGCTCTTGATGTGAGTTGGCAACAGCACATGACGAACGTCGAGCTCTATAATGACCTACCGATGCTCTCCACTAAAATCAATACAAGAAGACTGCAACTAGCGGGGCACTGTCTACGCCACCCCGAGCTACCTGCCAGCCTAGTCATCATATGGGAGCCCAAGCACGGGAGGATGAACCCTGGGCGCCCTCCCAAGACTATGGTCAACACGCTCCTAGAAGACAGCAGCGTGGCTAATGTAGATGAACTGAACACACTGATGAGGGAGAGGGAGAAGTGGAGAGTCCGTCATCGTGCCCAACGCCGGCCCCCTCAGCCTGAGTCGACGTAGTAGTAGTAGTAGTTCCTATAGTGGGTGAGGCGATGATCAGAGGGTACAGCCTCAGAATAGAAGGATGTCCATTTAGAACAGAGATGAGGAAGAATTTTGTTACCCTGATGGGTAGAATTCTGTAGTCTGTGGAATTCAGTTCCACAGATGGCTATGGAGGACAAGTCACTGAAAATATTTAAAGCAGAGGTTGATAAGTTTTTGGTAAGTCAGGGCATCAAAGTGTTACAGGGAGAAGGCAGAAGAGTGGGGTTGAGAGGGATAATAAATCAGCTATGATGTGGGGCCAAATGGCCTAATTGTGCTCTTTTTTCCTTATGGTCTCATTGCAAGAAAAAAAAACCATGCAAGTCAGAAACACAAGAGATTCTGCAGATGCTGGAAATCCAGTGAAACACACACAACATGCTGGAGAAACTCAGCAGGTCAAGCAGCATCTATGGAGAGGAATAAACGCTCAATTTTTCTGTTTATTTGGATCCATAGATGCTGCCTGACTTGTTGAGTTCTTCCAGCAGTTTGCATGTGTTACACATAAGTCAGAGAATCATACAGCTTGGAAACTGGCCCAGCCCATCTCATCCATTGCCAACAAAATATCCATCTTAGATATTAGTCTTAAAGACGAAATATTTAAAGGGAACCTGAGTGGGAACTTCTTCACTCAGCCGGTTGCACAAGTGTGGAACAAGCTGCCAGCAAAAGTGATGGATGCAGGTTTGATTGCACCAAACTTAAGAGAAGTTTTGGATAGTTACATGGATGGGAGGAGGACGGAGGACTATGGCATGATGGGCTAGGTGGAGACTAGATGGGATGAAGGGCTTGTTTCTGTGCCCTACTGCACTGTGACTCTATGACTCCCAATTGCCCATGTTTGGCCCTTATTTCTCCAACCATGTACCGGTCCAAATGTCTTTTAAACGTACTTTCTCTGGCAGCTCATTCCTTATATGGACTACCCTCTGTGTGAAGAAATTGCCCCTCATGTCCCTTTGAAATATTTCTCCTCTCACCTTCAATTTAAGACAAGACTCTGCTTGGATGTTACCTTGCTTTCTGACAGGGCGGCAATGTTAAATGCAATATTGTGTATGCAAGCCCATTCCCCACACTTGACTAGACTTGACATGAAAGGACTGTTTCTAAAAGTAGTGATGTGTCTCACCTGTCAGATGTACATGTCCTTTGGTTTTCATCTGACAGTCTGTTGGCAGCAAGCACACAGCAGCCATGTGCGGAAGAGGATGTGTCTTTTTTCATTATTTATCTCAGTTACAGGGTGTGACTATTGCTGTCAAGGCCACCTATTCACCCTTGTAAAGGGGTAATGAGTTATCATTTTGATCAACAATAGTCTTCTGCTGATGGCCCTCCCACTGCGCAGTTAGAGAGTGAGGGTTTAGACGTAGCCACGTGAGGAACTAGTGATCTATTTCCATGTCAGTATAGAGTACAGGTTGGATGGGAACCAGCACATTACTCTGATACCCGCTGCCCTTGTCCTGCTTGGTGAAAGCTGTGTGCCTATGTACACCTCCAACTTCATATACAAATTTGATTGACCGCATCTACTTGAAACGTCACCATAGAAAATCAGCATCCATCATCAAAGGTTGTCACCACCCAGGCCATGCTCTTTTCTCGCTGCTGCCATCAGGTAGCAGGTAGAGGTGCCTCAGGTCTCACACCACCAGGTTCAAGAACAGTTACTACCCCTCAACCATCAGGCTCTTGAACAAAAGGGAATAACTACACTCATTCTATTTCTGGTGTTCCCACAACCAATGATCTCACTTTAAGGACTCTTTACCTAGTTATTTCATGCTCTTGTTATTTATCGCTATTTATTTATATTTGCATTTGCACAGTTGGTTGTTCATTGATCCTGTTTACAGTTACTGTTCTATAGATTTGCTAAGTATGCCTGCAAAATAAAAGAATCTCAGGGTTGTATGTGGTGACATGTATGTACTCTGTTAAAAGTTTTACATTGAACTTTGAAGAAGTCTTTGGTTTGTCATTAATTTTGGAACAGTCGAATGAGTAACTATCATAATTATAGATGAGCTTACTTATCACACGTAGATCAAAACATACAGTGCAATGTGCTGCTTGCATCAACGACCGATGCAGTTCGAGAATGTGCTGGGGACAGCCTGCAAGTGTCTCCCTGCCTCTAGTAACAACATGACATGCCCACACTTTACGATCCATGCATCTTTTTGAATGAATATGGGAGGAAACCGGAGCATCCAAAGGAACTCCATGTAGTCACGGAGAGAACGTACAAACTCCTCGCAGACAGCGGTGGGAATTGAACCTCACTTGGGGTTAGTAAGTTGTGGGCACGCTATGTCGGTGCCGGAGGCATGGTGACAGTTGCGGACTTCCCAGCACATCCTTCGACTGTCCTGTCACTGCATGTTTCGATGTACATGTGACAAATAAAGCTAATCTTTAATTTTCTATTCAGCTCCTAAAGTGTAGGCAAACAGTCTGCAAACATGGAGTAATTTGTCAATCACCTTCATCGCCCTTCCACAGAGTAAGTAGTATTCCTGGTAACAAAAACAAAATGCTGGAGGAACTCTGCAGGTCAGGTAGCAGCTATGGAGAGAAATAAACAGCCAACAGTTTGGGCCAACGTCTTTCATCAGGATGGATCATATATATCTACTGCAACTATTTTGTTCACTGGTATAATGGTCATTTCCATTAGACAATCTTCCCTTGAATACAAAATCCCTCTTTAATTTATCAGAAAACGGTATCTTGTTTTGTACCTGCCTGTACCCGCTTCTTTACCTATTCCCCCTCTCTTTCACTTTCAGCTCTGTATTCAGTGCCTATAAAAAGTATACACCCCCAACCCCCCAGAAGTTTTCATGTTTTATTTTTTTACAACATTGAATCACAGTGGATTTAAATTGGCTTTTTTGACACTGATTGACAGAAAAAGACTCTTTCGTGTCAAAGTGAAAACAAATCCTACAAAGAGATCTAAATTAATTACAAATATAAAATGGAAAATAATTAATTGCATAAGTATTCACCCCCTTCATGTCAGTATTTAGTAGATGCACCTTTGACAGCAATTACAGCCTTGAGTCTGTGTGGATAGGTCTCTATCAGCTTTACGCATCTGGATACTGCAATTTTTCCCCATTCTTCTTTGCAAAACTGCTCAAGTTCTGTCAGATTGCATGGGGATCCTGAGTGACTGGCCCATTTCAAGTCCAGCCACAAATTCTGAATTGGATTGAGGTGTCAACTCTGATTTGGCCACTCCAGGATATTAACTTTGTTGTTTTAAGCCATTCCTATGTAGTTTTGATTTTATGCTTGGGGTCACTGTCTTATTGGAAAACAAATCTCCCAATTCGTAATTCTCGTGCAGACTGCAGCAGGTTTTCCTCCAGGATTTCCCTGTATTTTGCTGCATTCATTTTACCCTCTACCTTCACAAGCCTTCCAGGGCCTGCTGCAGTGAAGCATCCCCACAGCATGATGCAGCCACCACCATGCTTCACAGTAGGGATGGTGTGTTTTTAATGATGTGCAGTGTTTGGCTTATGCCAAACACAGCATTTAGTCTGATGGCCAGAAAGGTCACTTTTGGTTTCATCAGCCCATAGAACCTTATTCCAGCTGTCTTCAGAGTCTCCCATATGCCTTTTGACAAACTCTAGCCGGGCTGTCATGGGAGTTTTTTCAACAGCGGCTTTCTCTTTGCCATTCTCCCATAATGCTGCAACTGATCAAGCACCCAGGCAACAGTTATTGTATGTGCAATCTCTCCCGTCTCACCCACTAAAGCCTGTAACTCTTCCAGAGTTGTCACAGGTCTCTTGGTGGCCTCCCCCACTAGTCCCCTTCTTGCACAGTCACTCAGTTTTTGAGGACAGCCTGCTGTAGACAGATTTACAGCTGTGCCATAATCTTTCCATTTTTTGATGATTGATTTACCTGTACTCCAAGAGATATTCAGTGACTTGGAAATGTTCTTGTATCCATCTCCTGACTTGTGCTTTTCAATAACCTTTCATGGAGTTGCTTGGGTTCTTTTGTCTTCATGGTGTAGTTTTTGCCAGGACACTGACTCACCAGCAGATACAGGTGTATTTTTACTACAATCAGTTGAAACACCTTGACTGCACACAGGTCTCCAAAAACACATTTCCATTTAACTAACAATGTAACTTCTAAAACCAATTTGAATTTGAATTTATTTAAATCTTACATCTGTCCTACAACGTGAGGGAGTAATAATGTTTGTGTTATGACTCCATTGCAATGTACAGACATGTGAATTTATGAGTCTAATGGCTTGTAGAAAGAAGCTGTCCTGTAGCCTGTTGGTCCTGGCTTTAATGCTGGTGCACTGTTTGCCAGATGGAAACAGCTGAAACAGTTTATGTTCAGGGTAACTGATGTCCCTGATGATCTTCCAGGCCTTCTTTCTGCACCTGC
Organism: Mobula hypostoma; assembly: GCF_963921235.1. Taxonomy (NCBI): domain Eukaryota; kingdom Metazoa; phylum Chordata; class Chondrichthyes; order Myliobatiformes; family Myliobatidae; genus Mobula; species Mobula hypostoma. The sequence continues at coordinate 7,444,273 of NC_086114.1, read as the reverse complement.
TGCTATAAATGTCCTCAATGGAGAGAAGTTCACATCCACAGATGTGCTGGGCTGTCCAAACCACTCTCTGCAGTGCCCAACAATCAAGGTTGGTGCAGTTCCCGTACCTGGCGATGATACAGCCAGTCAGGATGCTCTCAATTTGCTGCACCAGTGATAAGTTAGTGTTTTATATTTGTAATTAATTTAGATCACTTTGTAGAGATCTGTTTTCACTTTGACACCAAAGAGTCCTTTTCTGTTGATCAGTGTCAAAAAAACAAATTAAATCCACTGTGATTCAATGTTGTAAAACAATAAAACATGAAAACTTCCAAGGGGGTTGAATACCTTTTAATAGGCATTGATACCTTTTAATAGTCTTTTACTTCCTTCATAATGCCTCTTGCTTTAGTACTATTACTGCTTCTGCTGTTTCACTGCCTCAGGTTTCTCTGCGAAGCATCTTACTGTTTCCCTGAGTGCACGGGTCTCTGGGAGATGTTGCTGTTTCCTCCCCCAGTCCATCTGCCACATCCAGAGCCTGCATTTCAATACTTTCAATAATGCAGAATAAAGTGTTAGTTGCTGAGAAAGTGCAATGCACGTAGACCGGAGAGTGGAAGGTCGTAACAAAGTAAATTCTGAGGTCAAAAGCCCATTCTGTTGTACAGGGGGACCATTCAGCTGCCCTTGAGCCTGGTAGTATGTGCTTTCAGACTCTTGCACCATCTGTGTGACGGGGAGAAGAGAGACTGTCCGGGCTGACTGGGCCTTTGGTAATGCTGGACATTTACTGAAGCAGGGAGACAATGTCCATGGCAGAGAGATGTATGACAAGAGGCCTAGGCAAGGATGGTCAGGACCCAAGTTCTGGAGTACCAAAGACTGGAATCAAGACACAATTTTGAGATTGAGACAAGAACAAAGTTCTTGATTTAATGCTCAATGAGAACTTGACAAGACTAGCCGAGAATCCAAATGAGTCAGAAATCCTAAATGCAATCACAGATTGAACCCAAGTTGAGCTGATGATTGAGTGCCAAACTTGTGTTCAGGTGCTGTTTAAATATCCAAATCTTGGTACCAAAACATGGCCGCAAATTAGCGGAGCAGGACAGAACCTTTAAAGGGAGTGCGCCAACTATTCGTACTCGGGAGAATCTGAAATTCTAAACCAAGAGGCTGGCACGGTTGGGTGCGTACTATAAGAAGATGGTTTTCATGAGGTGCTAAGGTATGTCCAAACTCTCTGCAAAATATCATACTGGAATATATTTGAGAGGTATACATTTATGTCTGATTACATCTCAAACTCCCCAAAGCAAGGCAGAGGGAAACAAATACTACGTGATGTTTAGTGACATGAATTGGGCAAGCAGCTTTGCACAGATGTCAGTCAAGAAATATATAAAATTGCATCGTGACAGTGGGGCCTGTAGTGGCAGAGAGGAGAATCGGTGTTGCATCACCCTCAATTTTGGATCAGTGCACAGTCACTATCCTGTCCTCTCCTGACTCGAGACCTCCAAAGGTCATGAATCCTTACTGTGCCTTTCTAGGTTAATCATGTCTTTCCTCAGGCAGGCAACCAGAGATGCACACAGTACTCCAGCTGTGGTCTCACCAACATGGAACAGCACAGCAAGGGAACACAACCTTCTGAACACTGAACCAAACACACTGGTAATTTCATGCCTTTCTGTCTGGCTACTTAGACAGAATATGAGGTGTTGCTCCTCCAGTCTGAGAGTGACCCCATTGTACCAAAGAAAAGTCATGGACTGACATGTCAGAACAGGAATGAGAATTGGAATAAAAAAGTTTGACCACTGGGACACTCTGCTTGTGGCAGATGGAGCAAAGGAGCTCAATGAAGAGGTTCCCCAATTTACAATGGGTCTCATCAATGTAGAGGAGACCACATCGGGAGCACCAGATACAATAAACAACCCCAGTAGATTTGCCTCACCTGGAAGGACTGTTTGGGGCCCTGAATGGAGGTGAGGGAGGAGGTAAGTGGGCAGGAGTAGCATTCCTGTTGCTTACAGGAATGCATGCCAGGAGGGACAAATGGACAGGGGAATCACAGAGGGAGCGATTCTTGTGGAAAGCAGAGAGCGGGGTGGAGGGGAGTGGCAAAGATGTGTTTGATAGGAGGATCCCTGTGAAGATGGTGGAAGTTGTGGAGAGTGATGTGTTGGATGCGGAGGCTCATGGGTTGGTAGGTGAGGACAAGAAGAACTCTATCCCTGTTAAGGTGGTGGGAAGATGAGGTGAGTGCAGATGTATGGGTAATTGAGGTGATGTGGGTGAGGACAGCATCAATGGTGGAGGAAGGGAAACCCCATCTTTTAAAGATGGAAGACATCTTTGATGTCCTCAAATGGAAAGCCTCATCCTGGGACTAGATGTGGTGGAGATAAAGGAAATGTGGAAAGAGAATAACAGTTCTCTTAAGAATAAAGAGAATAACAGGGTGGGAAGAGATATGGTGAAGATAGCAGTGGGAATTAGTAGGTTTATAAAAGATACTGGCAAGCAATTACCCTCCAAAGGCCGGCTGGTGGTGTAGTGGCATCAGCGCCAGAGTTCGGAGCGAAGGCTCCCGAGTTCGAACCCAGCCGGCTCCCCAGGCACGCTTTCCATCCGTGCCGGGTTGAGCGTCGAGCTAGCAACTTGAGCTCGTAAAAAAGAAATTACTCGCTACAGAAACATCAACAGCAAAAAGTTGATGGCCTACGCTCTCTCGTGAGTTTAAAAGGCAATTTCCTTTCCTTTAATTACTCTCCAAGGATGGAGAGAGAGAGATCAAGAAAAGGGAAAGAAGTATCAGAAATCGACCAAATGAATTTAAGGGAAGGGGGTAAGTTAGAGGCAAAATTGATGAAACTGATGAGCTCAGCATGGGTGCATAAAGCAGCACTAATAGAGTCATCATCAATGTAGCAATAGGAAGAGATTGGAAGCCTCAGAGCATGATCTGTTCCATGTAGCCATCGAAAAGGTAGGCATAGCTATGGCCATGCAGGTGCTCACGACTACCCCTTGAGATGCTAGCAAAAGGGAAGGATTATTCCCAAGGGAGAAAGGAGGATAATTCTTTTATTTAATTTTATCTGGATTGTGGCTGGGATTGGTGATACTGGAAACATTATTTTGCTTCTGTTCTCTGTTGGTGCTGACTGAACTGCTGGCATTCGAGACATTCTACAGATGCTGGAAATCTAGAGCAGTAGTCCCAAAGTACAGGTCAAGCAGCATCTATGGGAGGAATAAACATAGTCATAGTCATACTTTATTGATCCAGGGGGAAATTGGTTTTCGTTACAGTTGCGCCATAAGTAATAAATAGTAATAGTGATACTACTATTAGTAAATAGTAAATAGTAATAGTCATGGAAATAATAATTAGTAATAGAAAAATAGTAATAAATAATTAAATAGTAATATGTAAATTATGCCAGTAAATTATGAAATAAGTTCAGGACCAGCCTATTGGCTCAAGGTGTCTGACCCTCCAAGGGAGGAGTTGTAAAGTTTGATGGCCACAGGCAGGAATGACTTCCTGTGACGCTCTGTGTTGCATCTCGGTGGAATGAGTCTCTGGCTGAATGTACTCCTGTGCCCACCCAGTACATTATGTAGTGGATGGGAGACATTGACCAAGATGGCATGCAACTTGGACAGCATCCTCTTTTCAGACACCATCATCAGAGAGTCCAGTTCCATCCCCACAACATCACTGGCCTTACGAATGAGTTTGTAGATTCTGTTGGTGTCTGCTACAATCAACATTTCAACCATAAACCCTTCATCAGGACTGGAAAGGAAAGGAGCAGAAGCCAGAATATCAATATGGGAGGACGGGAAGCAGTAAAAGCTAGAAAATGATAGGTGAGGCCAGGTTGGTGGGTAAGTGGCGGGGGCGGGGAGGAGGAAGTGAGAAGCTGGGAGGTGAGAGGTGGAAGAGAAAAAGGGTTGAAAAGGAAGGAATGTGATAGGAGAAAAGACTATAAGACAATAAGACCATAAGAAATAGAGGCAGGATTAAGCCATTCAGTCCATCAGGTCTGCTGCACCATTCTATCATGGCTGGTTATTACCCCTCTCAAACCTATTTTTCTGCCTTCTCCCCATAACCTTTGATACCTTCATCTCTGTCTAAATGGGCATCCCTCTATTCTGAGGCTGTGCCCTCTGGTCCTATAGAAAATATCTCCTCTATATCTAAGCATTTCAATATTTAATAGGTTCCAATGAGATAACCCCTCATTCTGCTAACCTCCAGCGCGTACAGGTTCAAATGTTTCTCATACCTTTCTTTCCCGTGAACCTCCTCTGGACCCTCTCCAATACCAGTGTATCTTGTTTTAGATAAGAGGCCCAAAACTGCTCACAATATTCCAAATGCAGTCTGACCACTGCCTTATAAAGCTTCAACGAGACTGGACCATGGGAAAAACAGGAGAAGACACTCAGGTGGGGGTGATAAGCAGGTGAGGAGAAGAGAAGAAATAACAGGGGAACCAGAGCAGGGAATGGAAGAAGCGGGAAAGGGGAGAGGAAAATTGATGTTCATTTGTTGGTATGCCAGTAACTTTTGCTTTTGTTCAGATTTCAATATCTATAGAATTTTCTAAATATATCCACTTGACCATGGTGTGGGTGGAGTAGCTGTTCATATTCATTTGTATGGCCTTTCCCAGCTGCAGGAGGTGGAGGGTTAATAATGAAGACAGGCTCCACAAACTAGGTGTATTCCCTTGAGAAGAGAAGATTAATGGCTAATCTAATTGTGGTGTTTAAAGGATTAGATCCAATAGATAGGAGAGAAAGTCTTTTGTTCTGGTGGAGGGGTACAGAACAAAGATGTTATAGTTCAAAATTAAAGCCCGTGTTGGGGAAAAATATTGGGAAGTATTTTGTAGTAGAAATATTGAATTCTCCAAGAAGGTTATGGGGAGAAGACAGGAGAATGGGGTTGAGGGGGATAATGAATCAGCCATGATGGAATGGCAGAGCAGACTCGATACACCAGATACACTAATTCTACTCCTATGCGTAATGCCCTGGCTGAGATTTCTACTGCTATGCTGTAGGTATTTCATTTTAGCAGTTTTCTGCAAAAGCAATGTGTCTCTCCCCCCGCCTCTCTGCATTCTGCAGGGATGCTCCCTACACAACTCCCTTGTCCATTCGTCCCCCCCATCCCTCCCCACTGATCTCCCTCCTGGCACTTATCCGTGTAAGCGGAACAGGTGCTACACATGCCCTTACACTTCCTCCCTTACCACCATTCAGGCCCCAAACAGTCCTTCCAGGTGAGGCAACACTTTACCTGTGAGTCGGCTGGGGTGATATACTGCGTCCCGTGCTCCCGATGTGGCCTTTTATATATTGGCGAGACCTGACGTAGACTGGGAGACCGCTTTGCTGAACATCTACGCTCTGTCCGCCAGAGAAAGCAGGATCCCCCAGTGGCCACACATTTTAATTCCACATCCCATTCCCATTCTGACATGTCTATCCACGGCCTCCTCTACTGTAAAGATGAAGCCACACTCAGGTTGGAGGAACAACACCTTATATTCCGTTTGGGTAGCCTCCAACCTGATGGCATGAACATCGACTACTCTAACTTCCGCTAAGGCCCCACCTCCCCCTCGTACCCCATCTGTTACTCATTTTTATGCACACATTCTTTCTCTCACTCTCCTTTTTCTCCCTCTGTCCCTCTGAATATACCTCTTGCCCATCCTCTGGGTCACCCCCCGCCTCCTTGTCTTTCTTCCCGGACCTCCTGTCCCATGATCCTCTCGTATCCCCTTTTGCCAATCACCTGTCCAGCTCTCGGCTCTATCCCTCCCCCTCCTGTCTTCTGCTATCATTTTGGATCTCCCCCTCCCCCTCCAACTTTCAAATCCCTTACTCACTCTTCCTTCAGTTAGTCCTGATGAAGGGTCTCGGCCTGAAACGTCGACTGCACCTCTTCCTACAGATGCTGCTTGGCCTGCTGCGTTCACCAGCAACTTTGATGTATGTGTCCTGCTGGTACGGTTTTGGTTTCGGCTAGAGATAAGATGCCATGTCGTTTATCTTGGGAATGTTGTTTCAGCCAATCAGGATGGTGGGATTGGGAGAAAGTTCTAGAGAGCACGGAGAGAGTTTGGTGATGGACAGCAGTCCAGTTAGGGGTCTCTTGGTGGGAGAAGCAGAGCGGTGCTGAAGGGAAGATGCCACAGAATGCTGTTGGAGGGACAGACCCCGTAGCACAAAGCGCTTTGTGCTGATGAATGGCTTTGAGGAGGAAGGGCCAATACTCTTGAGAGACAGCCAGTTTATTCAAGATAAACTTTGAGGGAAGTTCAGAATGTGATGGGTACTTTCACGCAGACTGTCGGTCCAGCACATGAGTTAAAGATGACTCCAGTACGAGTTCCAATGTAATGTGCACATTTAGACCGGTTTAACTGTAATGGGCCCTTTCATTTTCTCTCTTTTCTTTCTTCTCTTTCTCTTAATAATTGTTTGTTAAGCTGAAATTAGTAAATATACTTTTTACACTATGTGTTTTGGTACATAAATATATCTTATACACCAAAAATGAACTCCTTATTTCCCATTCTACCTCACCATGGCAATTGTACTTTGTTTTTCTAAAGGCCATTTAAGAGCTGATACAGTACAACCTCTATCAGGGGTTCTCAAAGTGTTTTTGTGCCATGGACCCCTACCATTAACTGAGGGGTACATGAACCCCAGGATGGGAACCCCTGCTCTTGATCAAGGAGATGCAGAGGGTTGTGAACACAGCCCAGTCTATATCGAAAATCAGCCTCCATTCCATCGACCTCGTCTACATTTTCTACTGCCTTGGGAAAGCAGCTAGTGTAATTAAAGACCCCCACCCAGCCTGGTCATTCTATCTTGTCTGCTCTTCTACTGGGTAGAAGATACAAAAGCTTGAAAAGACACATCATCAGGTTCAATAACAGCTTCTATTTGACTGTTGTAAGACTCTTCAACTCATATTTCCTGTATTATTTATGTTCTATTTGCACAATTTGTCTTCTTTTGAACATTGGTTATTTGCCTGTCTTTGTGTTGTTTTTCATAAATTTCTTTATTTTTCCTGTAATTTCTTATTGCCATAGGTGGCTGTGGAGGCCAAGTCATTGAGTATATTTAAGGCAGAGGTTGATAGATTCTTAATTAGTCCAGGCATGAAGGGACACGGGGAGAAGGCAGGAGATTGGGGCTGAGAGGGAAATAGATCAGCCATGAGGGAATGGTGGAGCAGACTCAATAGACCAAATGGCCTAATTCTGCTCTGTTATCTTATGATTTATGGTCTTAAGCACCTGCAAGAAAATGGATTTCAAGGTAGTATATGGTGACACATATGTACTTAAACTTACTTTGAATAGACCGCTTATTCACAGAAGATGAACTCGTGATATCTGATCTACTTCTTTGTGATCCCTGCACCTTATTTCTCCACCTTCACTGCGTTCCCTCTGTAACTACAACATTATATTCTGCTTTCTGTTCTGTACTTCCTCGATATACTTGTGCCTGGCATGCAGACAAAAGCTTTTAACTGCATCTTGGTACATGTGACAACATAAACCGTTTATATCTGAGATTTATAGCTCTTATAGCCAGAATGAAGTTGTCCTGCAAAATAGTCATCTCAGTTATGTTTGTTGCAGGATATGGGACTATTATAGGCATTTAGAGTTAAAATCAAAGCATAAATTCACAAAACTCGATTTCATTGAGTATATTTAGATCCCTTCTGTAGAAAACTTTGCGAAGAACTATTATGGTCATGGGTCCATGATCGCCCACAAAATACGACATGGCACATAATGATAATGGTGATATTTAAAGCAGTGGTTGATAGTTTCTTGGTTAGTCATGGCTTTAACGATTACAGGGAGAAGGCAGGAGAATGGGGTTGAGAGGGATAATAAATCAGCCATGATGGAATGGAGAGCAGACATGATGGGCCAAGTGGATAATTCTGCTCCTGTGGCATTATAACTAGATGTAATAGCAAAATGCTGCAGATACCAGAAATCAGAATTTAAAGAGCAGGAAATACTCCATGGATCAAGTTGCCTCTAGGGAAACTAATAGTTTCAGGCTGATGACCTTTCTTTGGAAACAGGCAAAGTCAGAAGTGAAATGAGAAGCAGTAAACAAATTCACTGATCAGATCAGGAAGCATCTGTAGAATTGCGTTCAGTTCCGGTCTCCTCATTATAGGAAGGATGTGGAAGCATTAGAGAGGGTGTTAAGGAGATTTACCAGGATGCTGACTAGCTTAGAGAGCATGTTTTATGAGTATAGGTTGAGTGAGCAAGGGTTTTATCCTTTGGAGAGAAGAAGCATGAGAGGTGACTTGATAGTGGTGTACAAGATGATAAAAGGCAGAGATTAAGTGATCAATCAGAGACTTTTTCCCAGGGGGGAGATGGCAAATATGAGAGGACATAACTTTGAGGTGATTGGAGGAAGGTATAAGGAATGTGTAAGAGGTAAGTTTTTATAGAGAGTGGTGGGTGTGTGGAACATGCTGCAGATACCGTAAGACGATAAGATGCAGGAGCAGAATTAGACCATTTGGCCCATCAGGTCTGCACCACCTTTTCGTCACGGCTGATCCAGTTCTTCTCTCAGCCCCAATCTCCTGTCTTCTCTTTGTATCCCTTCATGCCCTGAGCAATCAAGAATATATCAATCTTTGCCTTAAATACACATAAAGACTTGGCTTCCACAGCTGCCTGTGACAAAGAATTCCACAGTTTCACTACTATCTGGCTAAAGAAATTCCTCCTCATCTCCATTCTAAAAGAATACCCTTCTATTCTGAAGCTGTGTCCTCAGGTCTTAGACTCTCCCCCCCATAGGAAACATCCACTCTATCAAAGCCTTTCAAAATTTGATAGGTTTTAATGAGGTCACCCCTCATTTTTCTGAATTCTAGTGAATACAGGCCCAGAGCCATCAAACGCTCTTCATATGACAAGTCATTCAATCCTGGAATCATTTTCGTGAGCCTCCTTTGAACTTTCTCCAGTTTCAGCACATCCTTTTTAAGATAGGGGGCACAAACCTGCTCACAACACTCCAAGTGAGGCCTCGCCAATGCATTATAAAGTTACAACATTACATGCATGCTTTTATATTCTAGTCCTCTTGAAATGAATGCTAACATTGCATTTGCTTTCCTCACCACAGACTCAACCTGCAAATTAACCTTTAGGGAATCCTGCACAAGGACTCTCAAGTCCCTTTGCACCTCACTATTTTGTATTTTCTCTCCATTTAGAAAATAGTCAACCCTTTCATTTCTTCTACCAAAGTGCACAACCATTCATTTCCTGACACAGTAGTCCATCTGCCATTTCTTTGCCATTCTCCTAATCTGTTTAAGTCCTTCTGTAGCCTCTCTACTTCCGCAAAACTACCTGCCCCTCCACCTATCTTCATATCGTCTGCAAATTTTTGTAACAAAGCTATCAATTCCATCACCCAATTTATTGACATATAACATAAAAAGAATCAGTCCCACTACAAACCGACATAGAACACCACTAGTCACCAGCAGCCATCCAAAAAAGGCTCCCTTTATTCCCACTCTTTGCCCCTTGCCAATCAACCACTGCTTTATCCATGCTAGAGTCTTTCCTGTAACACCATGGGCTTTAGCTTGTTAAGCAGCTTCATGTGTGGCACCTTGTCAAAGGCCTTCTGAAAGTCCATGTACCCAACATCAGCTGATTCTCCTTGGTCTATCCTGCTTGTTATTTCTTCAAAGAATTCTAACAGATTTGTCAAACAAGATTTTCCCTTGAGGAAACAATGCTGACTGTGGCCTATTTTATCATGTGCTTCTAAGTACCCTGAGACCTCATCCTTAATAATTGACTCCAACATCTTCTCAACCACTGAGGTCAGGCTAACTGTCCTATAGTTTCCTTTCTTCTGCCTCTCTCCTTTCTTGAAGAATGGCGTGGAATTTCCAATTTTCCAGTCTTCCAGAGCAATTCCAGTATCTAGTGATTCCAGAAAGATCATTACTAATGCCTCCACAATCTCTTCAGCCATTTCGTTCAGAAGTCTGGAGTGTACACCATCTGGTCCAGGTGGCTTATTCACCTTCAGACCTTTCAGTTTCCCAAGAACCGTCTCTCGAGTTATGGTAACTCCAGTCACTTCATGACCCCTGACACCTGTAACTTCCACAATACTGCCAGTGTCTTCCACAGTGAAGATCGATACAAAATACTTATTCAATTCATCTGCTATTTGTTGTCCCCAAGACACATTAGGGATATATTTAGAGACCCTTAGACAGGCACATGGATGATGGAAAAATGACGGGTTATGTAGAAGGGAAGAGTTAGATAGATCTTAGAGTAGATGAAGAGCTTGGCACAATATAGTAGGTTGAGTGGCCTGCACTGTGCTGTACTGTCCTATGTTCTATGTTCCCAGTTCTAATGAAGGGTCATTGACATGAAACACTATCTCATTTCTCTTTCCTCAGATTCATACTCACCTGACCACTTGTCCCCAAACCTCTGCTTATCCCATCAGGATTTCGTGCATCTTGAACAAATCTCCTCTCAACCATCAACAAATACAAGAAAATGAGCAGATGCTGGAAATCCTTCACCATTCCCCATCCCCGTTTCCCTCTCTCACCTTGTATCCTTCCCTGCCCATCAGCTCCCTCTTTCCTTTCCTCCATGGTCTTCTGTCCTCTGCTATCAGATTCCCTCTTCTCCAGCCCGTTATCTCTTTCACCAGTCAACTTCCCAACTCTTTACTTCACCCCCCCCATATCCAGTTTCCACCTACTACCTTGTTCTTCTTCCTCCCCTCCCCCCACCTTCTTACACTGACTTCCCCCCTCCCTTTCCACTCCTGATGAAGGGCCTTGGCTGGAAACATTGACTGTTTATTCATTTCCATAGATGCTGCCTGACCTCCTGAGTTCCTCCAGCATCTTATGTGGGTTGCTACCTCTCAATGACCTTTGGTCCAAGGAAATCAATCCCAGCTTCCCCACTCCAACCTTGGAGCTGAAATCCTTCTGGTAAATCTCTCTCTCAGTGACCTTCACAATTTTCCTCTGAGTCATATTCTGAATCTGTCTCATATTCCCACTTAAGTGGTGATGCAGGGATACTTTTAAAAAGGTCCGAATATCACACTAGCGCTAGGTAAACTCTCGACCCTAATGAATAATGATGGCATTAATACATCTATTTGGAAGAACAATGAACAGTTTAGCATTTGCAAAAGTGCGAATAGGGAAAAATTAATCATTGCTCTTATGTGCAAATTCCTCATAAGGGCTGCAAAACTGTGGTTTTAAATAAAATTACTGTCACAATGTATCTTTAACCGCAGCTCTCTGTGGGGAAAGATAGAGGATGGTGAGTTGAAATTTCACTATTGGAGACTCTGACAAGTTTAATATTTCTCAGTTAGATTCTTTATAACAAAATGTTAAATCTTGTGAGCTGCCCTCAGCACATCCTTGGTGTATTGGTCATTAATGTAAATGACGCATTTCACTGTACATTTCAATGTACAGGTGATAAATAAATCTGAAAAGATATTGAAAGGCTTAGATAGCGTGGATGTGGTGAGGATGTTTCCTATCGTGGGTGAGTCTAGGACCAGAGGGCACAGCATCAGAATAGAAGGATCTTCCTTTAGAGCAGAGGTGAAGAGAAATTTTTTAAGCCAGATGGTGGTGAATCTGTGGAACTCATTGCTACAGAAGGCTGTGGAGGTCAAGTCACTGGGTATATTTAAAGTGAAGGTTGATATGTTCTTGATTAGTCAGGGTGTCAAAGGTTACAGGGAGAAGGCAGGAGAATGAGGTTGAGAAGGATAGTAAATCACCCATAATTTATTACAGCAGACTCGATGGGCTGTGTGGGCTAATCTGCTCCTCTATCTTTTGGCCTTACGGAATCTGAATCTAAATCCAACTGTGAGGCATATCTTCTACAAGCCATCTGCTGGAGGAGCTCAGTGGGTGGAGCTGTCGATTATTTGGGTTGAAATGTTGCATCAGGACTCTGAGTGGAGAGGGGAAACAGCCGGGGTAAGCCCAGGGTTTTAACCCAAAATATCGACAAGTCCTTTTCTTCCATCCATGCTGCTTGACCTATGGAGTTCCTCCAGAAGATTCCCGCCGCTGTCTACGAAGAGTTTGTATGTCCTCCCCATGGCCACATGGGATTTCTCCAGGTTCTATGGTTTTCTCGCACAGTCCAAAGACGTACCAGCTGGGAGGTTAATTGGTCGTGATAAATTGTTCTGTGATTAGGCTAGGGTTAAATCGGAGAATGCTGGACGGCCTATTTCATGCCGTATCTCAATTGATAAATAAATAGATAGAAATATAGATAGTTAGATAGACAGATAGATAGGCAAACGGACAAATAAATAAATAAATAGATTTTAAAAATAAATGTATGCATATATGTAGGTATAGATGTATGTTTCTTTTGTTGCTCCAGATTCATTTTCAGGGGTAATAGATGAGGACCAGAGGAAGCCCACCCCTGGTAGGGCAGCAGGAGGATGGGGAGAGAGCTGATGTGTGTGAAAAGGAAGATATGCAGTGGAGGGCAGTGTTAATGATGGCAGAAGGGAAGCCCCTTTCTTTGAAGAAGGAGGACATCTTCTTCGTTCCACCCCACCAACCTCCGCGTCCGGCATATAAACCTCTGCAACTTCTGCCATCCGCAACAGGATCCCACCATCAAGAACATCTTTCCCTCTCCTGCCCACCCCCCCCCACCTTCTGCTTTCCACAGGGATCCCTCCCTACTCCTTGTCCATTCGTCCCTCCCCACTGATCTCACCCCAGCACTTATCCTTGCAAGTGGAACAAGTGCTACACCTACCCCTACACCTCCTCCCTCACTACCATTCAGGGCCCCAACCAGTCCTTCCAGGTGAGGCAACCCTTCACCTGTGAGTCTGTTGAGGTCATATACTGATTCTGGTGCTCCCAATGTGGCCTCCTGTATATCAGTGAGACCTGATATAGATTAAGAGACCACTTCACCAAGCATCTATGCTCTGTCCGCCAGAAAAAGCAGGATCTCCCAGTGGCCACCCACTTTAATTCCGCTTCCCATTCCCATTCCGATGTGTCTATCCAAGGCCTCTTCCACTGTCACAATGAGACCACACTCAGGTTGGAGGAACATCTTATATTCCGTCTGGGTAGCCTCCAATCTGATGGAATAAACATCAATTTCTCGACTTCCAATAATGCCCCCACTTCCACATTCCCCATTCCTATTTCCCCCTTTCATTTCATCTCCTTGCCTGCCCATTGCCTCCCTCTGGTGCTCCCCCCCTCTTTTCTTTCTTCCATGGTCTTCTGTCCTCTCCTATTATATTCCCCCTTCTCCTACCCTGTAATGAGGAAGGACATTCTTGCTATTGAGGGAGTGCAGTGTAGGTTCACAAGGTTAATTCCCAGGATGACAGGACTGTCATATGTCGAGAGATTGGAGCGACTGGGCTTGTATACTCTGGAATTTAGAAGGCTGAGAGGGGATCTTATTGAAACATATAAGATTATTAAGGGATTGGACACACTGGAGGCAGGAAGCATGTTCCCGCTAATGGGTGAGTCCAGAACCAGAGGCCACAGTTTAAGAATAAGGGGTAGGCCATTTAGAACAGAGTTGAGGAAAAACTTTTTCACCCAGAGAGTGGTGTATATATGGAATGCTCTGCCCCAGAAGGCTGTGGAGGCCAAGTCTCTGGATGCTTTCGAGAAAGAGATGGATAGAGCTCTTAAAGATAGCGGAATCAAAGGTTATGGGGATAAGACAGGAACTGGATACTGATTGTGGATGATCAGCCATGATCACAGTGAATGGCGGTGCTGGCTCGAAGGGCCGAATGGCCTACTCTTGCACCTATTGTCTATTGTCTATTGTCTATTGTCTATCCCTTTCACCAATCAAATTCCCAGCTCTTTACTTCACCCCTCCCCATCCCAGCTTCACCTATCACCTGGTGGTTCTCTCTCCCCTCCCAACACCTTTTAACTCTACCCCTCATCTTTTTTTCTCCAATCCTGCTGAAGGGTCTCAGCCTGAAATACCAACTGTACTCTTTTCCATAGATGCTGCCTGGCCTGCTGAGTTCCTCCAGCACTTTGAGTGTTAAACAGAATGAAACAAGCCCATTTCCCAACCTGCCCAACTTCCCACCCACCCATCTCTCTCAAATACAGTATTACAACAGAGTCCCAAGCAAGGAGTGGATTAACACAATGTTATTTTTGGTATAAAATATGGGCTCAGGATGACCCTTGAGAAGAGAAATTGAGATTTTTACATTTTTAATAGCTTTGATGGTGTGAATTATCAATCCCAATTCCTATTCGTTACAGGCCAGTAATGACAGGCTAGTCATAAACTAGCATTCCCATCCAATGTACCCACAGAAATGGCTACACTGAATACCATCAATAAGATGGTATTCATCATCTCCTCCCAGACCTCTGACCTTCATTTCCAGGTGCTACAGTAGCGTAGTGGTTAGCGCAATGCTGTTACTGCTCGGGGACATCAGGGTTCGGAGTTCAATTCCAGCATTGTGTGTAAGGAGTTTGTACATTCTCCCCGTGACAATGTGAGCTTCTTCCGGGTGCTCCAGGTTCCTCTCACATTCCAAAGACGTACCGGTTAGAGGGTGAATTGCTCATCGTAAGTTGTCCTGTGATTAGGCTAGGGTTAAATAGGTAGGCTGCTGAGCAGTGCGACCCTTTGGGCCAAAAAGGCCTGTTCTAGAAATTTAGAAAACCTACATCACAATACAGGCCCTTCGGCACACAAAGCTATGCCGAACATGTCCTTACTTTAGAAATTATCTCGAGTTACCCATAGACTTCTATTTTACTAAGCTCCATGTACCTATCCAGGAGTCTCTTAAAAGACCCTATTGTTTCTGCCTCCACCACCGTCGTCAGCGGCCCATTCCACACACTCACCACTCTCTGCGTAAAAAAAAACTTACCCCTGACATCTCCTCTGTACCTGCTTCCAAGCACCTTAAAACTGTGCCCCCTCGTGCTAGCCATTTCAGCCCTGGGAAAAAGCCTCTGACTATCCACATGATCAATGCCTCTCATCATCTTATACACCTCTATCAGGTCACCTCTCATCCTCCATCGCTCCAAGGAGAAAAGGCCGAGTTCACTCAACCTATTCTCATAAGACATGCTCCCCAATCCAAGAAACAGCCTTGTAAATCTCCTCTGCACCCTTTCTATGGTTTCCACAACCTTCCTATAGTGAGGCGACCAGAACTGAGCACAGTACTCCAAGTGAGGTCTGACCAGGGTCCTATATAGCTGTAACATTACCTCTCGGCTCTTAAACTCAATCCCACGATTGATGAAGGCCAATGCACCATATGCCTTCCTACCCATAGAGTCAACCTGTGCAGCAGCTTTTAGTGTCCTATGGACTCTGACCACAAGATCCCCCCGATCCTCCACACTGCCAAGAGTGGCCAACCTGATGTTCTGTGACCAAACTCGATCTTTCAGCTGACCAAAGGCAAAGCAGGCTTTTCCGGTTCTTGTCTCAATCTCCACATCCAGAGAAGCTGAGGATGTTATTATGCTGCCCAGGTAGCAAAACTTGCTGACAGCATTGAGACGAGTGTCATCAATGAGGACAGTTGGTCCTTTGTAGCTTGAGCCAGGAGCCAGTTGGTACAAAACTTCTGTCTTTTTCAGGCAGATTGTCAGTCCGAAGCTTTTGGCTGCACTAGCAAAGTGACTGGTGATCTCCTGTATGTCTTTGAGAGAGTGGGCAACCAATGAACAGTCAACAGCAAACTGTAGCTCATGCACCACAATATCCCTGACTTTTGTTTTTGCTCTCAGTCTTGCGAGGTTGACAAGCCGGCCATCAGCCCTCGTTTGTGGGAAGACCCCTAACTTCAGGTCTGACGTGGCATCCTGAAGAACAGCAGTGAAGAATAGTCCAAACAGAGCCAGAACACAACCCTGTTTTACGCCGTTGCTGATGGAAAATGGGTCTGACAACTCACCACACGTGTTGATGCGGCCTTCCATGCCTTCGTGGAACTGACGGATGTTATTGGTTAGGCATGGGGGGCAACCGTATTTTGGTAGGAGCTTCCACAGGCCATCTCTACCAACAGTGTCAAACGCTTTGGTTAGATCAACAAATGTGACATAGACACTTCTCTGCTGCTCAACACGTTTCTCTTGGAGCTGCCTCAGTGAACAGATCATGTCCACTGTACTACGGCCTGTTCAAAAACAACTCTGGCTTTCTGGAAGGATATTGTCACTGATGTTGGACACCAAGCGTCTAAGGATGATCTTCGTGAGGCATTTTCCTGCAACTGACAGAAGAGAGATGCCACGGTAATTGTTGCAGTCTCTCTCATCTCCCTTGTTCTTGTAGATGGTCACAATTGATGTGTCTTTGAAGTCGTATGGTAGTTCTGCAGCTCCCCACAACTTTATGAACAGCTGGAGCAGACATGATGTCAGTGTGTGACCACCATACTGGTAGATCTCAGCTGCGGTACCATCAGGCCCTGGTGCTTTGTTGGGTTTTAGCTGTTTGATGACTTTGATGACCTCGTGAAGAGTAGGGGGAGCATCTAGCTCGAACAGTATGAGTCGAGGGTGTACTCTGCCCAGTGCTTCATCGCTGATGGTTCCTGGTCTGTTCAGCAGCTCGTGGAAGTGTTCTTGCCTTCTTTTCATGTGCTCTGACTTCTCAGTGAAGATGGATGTACTGTCCCTGCTCAGGAGTTGTGAGGTGCCTTATTTTGATGGACCATACATAAGCTTCTTGAGTCATTACAGTCAGCAAAGGCTTGTAACTCCTTGGCCTTGTTGGCCCACCACTGGTCTTTTTTCATAGCTCTGAGCTGCCTCTGCAAAGTTGATTTTGCACTCAGAAAGGCACGTTTTTTGGAACTTGAGTTTGGATGTCGAAGAAGAGCCTGGTGTGTATCTGCAAGTATGTGAAGAGCAAGAGGGTAAGATGTGAGAGAATAGGACCAATCAAGTGTGACAGTGGGAAAGTGTGTATGGAACCGGAGGAAATAGCAGAGGTACTTAATGAATACTTTGCTTCAGTATTCACTACGGAAAAGGATCTTGGTGATTGTAGTGATGACTTGCAGCAGACTGAAAAGCTTGAGCATGTAGATATTAAGAAAGAGGATGTGCTGGAGCTTTTGGAAAGCATCAAGTTAGATAAGTCGCCGGGGCAGGATGAGATGTACCCCAGGCTACTGTGGGAGGCGAGGGAAAAGATTGCTGAACCTCTGGCGATGATCTTTGCATCATCAATGGGGGCAGGAGAGGTTCTGGAGGATTGGAGGGTTGTGGATGTTGTTCCTTTATTCAAGAAAGGGAGTAGAGATAGCCCAGGAAATTATAGACCAGTGAGTCTTACCTCAGTGGTTGATAAGTTGATGGAGAAGATCCTGAGAGGCAGGATTTATGAGCATTTGGAGAGGTATAATACAATTAGGAATAGTCAGGATGGCTTTGTCAAGGGCACGTCATGCCTTACAAGCCTGATTGAATTTCTTGAAGATGTGACTAAACACATTGGTGAAAGAAGAGCAGTAGATATAGTGTATATGGATTTTAGCAAGGCATTTGATAAGGTACCCCATGCAAGGCTTATTGAGAAAGTAAGGAGGCATGGGATCCAAGGGGACATTGCTTTGTGGATCCAGAACTGGTTTGCCCACAGAAGGCAAAGAGAGGTTGTAGACGGGTCATTTTCTGCATGGAGGTCGGTGACCAGTGGTGTGCCTCAGGGATCTGTTCTGGGACCCTTACTCTTCGTGATTTTTATAAATGCCCTGGATGAGGAAGTGGAGGGTTGGGTTAGTAGCCTGATGACACAAAGGTTTGGGGTGTTGTGGATAGTGTGGAGGGCTGTCAGAGGTTACAGCGGGACATTGATAGGATACAAAACTGGGCTGAGAAGTGGCAGATGGAGTTCAACTCAGATAAGTGTGAAGTGGTTCATTTTGGTAGGTCAAATATGATGGCAGAATATAGTATTAATGGTAAGAGTCTCGGCAGTGTGGAGAATCAGAGGGATCTTGGGGTCCGAGTCCATAGGACACTCAAAGCAGCTGCGCAGTGGTTAAGAAGGCATACAACGTATTGGTCTTCATCAATCGTGGAATTGAATTTAGGAGCTGAGCGGTAATGTTGCAGCTATATAGGACCCTGGTCAGACCCCATTTGGATTACTATGCTCAGTTCTGGTTGCCTCACTACAGGAAGGATGTGGAAGCCATAGAAAGGGTGCAGAGGAGATTTACAAGGATGTTGCCTGGATTGGGGAGCATGCCTTATGAAAACAGGTTGAGTGAACTCGGCCTTTTCTCCTAGGAGTGACGGAGAATGAGAGGTGACCTGATAGAGGTGTATAAGATGATGAGAGGCATTGATCGTGTGGATAGTCAGAGGCTTTTTCCCAGGCTGAAATGGCTGTCACAAAAGGACACAGGTTTTAGGTGTTGGGGAGTAGGTACAGAGGAAATGTCAGGGGTAAGTTTTTTACTCAGAGAGTGGTGAGTGTGTGGAATGGGCTGCCAGCAACGGTGGTGGAGGTGGATACAATAGGATCTTTTAAGAGACTTTTGGATAGGTACATGGAGCTTCAAAAAATAGAGGGCTATGGGTAACCCTAGTAATTTCTAAGGTAGGGACATGTTCGGCACAACTTTGTGGGCCGAAGGGCCTGTATTGTGCTGTAGGTTTTCTATGTTTCTAAGACAGCGGAGGTTTGTGATCAGAGTTTTTATTCTCCTAGATGAGCTGTCAACTACAGCTGTCAAGCCCCATCTGCCCAAAGCGACTGGTTTTAAGGTGCTTCTTCTCCTGTCAGTAAAAATGGTTTTGCCGGGCTTAGTAGCTAAGCCGCACATAAATGCCAGGAGCTGGGCTTAGTTGTCAGGGGCTATTTGAGATGCACGCCACTAGGAGAATTTAATACGTATTGGGAGCTTATCCTCATTAACACCCCCGGCTATAACAACCACTGTGCTGCAATCTTATTAAATTAATTAAATAATTATAATCCATCAATTTAAGGTGGTTAATACAAAATTTTAGAACATGATGTTGCTTGGATTGGGGAGCATGCCCTATTAGAATAGGTTGAGTGAACTCAGCCTTTTCTCCTTGGAGCGACGGAGGATGAGAGGTGACCTGATAGAGGTGTATAAGATGATGAGAGGCGTTGATCGTGTTGATAGTCAGAGGCTTTTTCCCAGGGCTGAAGTGGCTAACACGAGAGGGCACAGTTTTAAGGTGCTTAGAAGTAGGTACAGAGGAGGTGTCAGGGGTAAGTTTTTTTACGCAGAGTGGTAAGTGCGTGGAATGGGTTGTCAGCGACGGTGGTGGAGGCAAATATGATAGGATCTTTTAAGAGACTCCTGGATAGGTTCATGGAGCTTAGAAAAATAGAGGGCTATGGGTAACCCTCGGTAATTTCTGAGGTGAGGACATGTTCAGCACAGCACTGTGGGCCGAAGGGCCTGTATTGTGCTGTAGGTTATCTATGTTTCTATGATTTCCCTCCCTCAGCAGGTGAAGCAAAGAATCTGCTTCAATCCGAGTGGAAACTGGAAATATTTATTATTATTTTTTTTCTTCTATATTATGTGTTGCATTGAACTGCTGCTGCTAAGTTAACAAATTTCACAACACATGCCGGTGGTAGTAAATTTGATTCGGATTCTGAATTAGAAAGTAACAAAACAATGGCCAGAGAAGGGGTGATGAAATACTCTGGTATATTAGATGGCACCAAAAAGCTTATCCCAGCATTGAAATTCAATGATTTCCTGTTAATGGCAAATCAGGCCAGCTGGATGTTCAAGATTGTTTAAAGTCATTTCCAGTACACAAGTATTAAGAAGAAAATGATTGTTGCTCTAGATCTGATGCAGCACAAAAAAATACATATATAATAAAAAAACAATAAATACAATATTAATAATACTGTGCAGATAATTGCACATTATTGTGCATTTTATTATTTTGTACTTTATTAGTTCACATTGTTATTATATATCATTAGTATTGCTAAGTGTGTTATTAAATGTTGCTGCTGTAACAAAATAATTTCCCACTTGGGATCAATAAAGTACAGTACCTACTAATATTATTATTATTAAAATACATAAGATAGCTTATATACACGTATTGATTGTTTGTCCATAAAGTGACGCTAGGCATAAGGTGTCTGTACATAAGGTGCCTGACAGGAAATGATAAAGTAATTATGGAGGGGTGTGGTGGGGTGTGTTAGCGGGTGGAGGTGTTGATCAGCCTTACTGCTTTTTTTTATTATTGTGTTCTGTATCTTATTGTGTGTTTTTTTTTGCTGCATCGGATCCAGATTAACAATTATTTTGTTCTCCTTCACACTTGTGTATTGGAAATGGCAAACCAATTCTGCAGAAAAATTTGCCAAGAACAATCCTGGTCATGAGACTCTGATCGCCTACGTCATACAACAGCATATAATGATGATGACAATGACTGGAAATGATGTTAATTATTCTTGAACATCTCGAATGCCTTGAAATTCTAAAGTTCCTCCATTTAATCTCTGCAAACAGCCACTTGTAACAAGAATCTGGGATCTGGGCTCCAAGTAAACATGTCCAAATATTCATTTTGTTCTTGCCCTGTACAAATTGTCAGCATTTCATTGGCAAGGAGGATCCACTGATGCATTCAGCTGTTTGGCAAGTGGGTGTGTATTTTGCTTGATTAAGTTGCTTGGAAAGGTCATTAAATATGTACGATGGGTACTTGACAGCAGCAGGCGTCGGCAGAGGTGTAGAACAGGTTTTACCCAAGGACAAATCAGGATATGCAGAACTCATTGTAACGTCTTGTATATCAAATGACAACAAGGTCATTTTTAGCATCATAACTCCCTCGTCTTGAAAAGATAGCTCGACAGAAATGTCATTTATTTGATAATTATCAACCCCCTGTATGTTGCAGTGCTCGCACAAGCAGCTGCATAACTTGTTGGGTAACATAATCCTGATTTGTTCTTACTTGCTATTTAGGTGGCCTGATTTACTTTAAGACTCTTGAGGACGAACCACATTGGAAGATTCATGTGGCGTCCAAACTGCACGAATGGAAGTGATACAGCCATCCATCTTGTAATTAAAAAATCAGTTTTGGGGTGAATTAGTAGGACATTAAACCACCCAAAAAGCTTTTGTTTGTCCTATGTACCACCAAAGACTCTATATCAAATTTCTACGGATGTACTGTGGAGCTAAACGGATTATATCATTGTCTGGTATGCACAGGACTGGAAAAAGCTGCGGAAGGTTGCAAACTCAGCCAATCCAATACCATCAGGGGCACAACCCTCCCCACCATCGAGGGCACTCTCAAAAGACGATGCCTCAAAAAGGCAGCACCATCAAGAACCCCATCACCCAGGACTTGCCCTCTTCTCATTACTACCATCAGGGAGGGGGTACAGGACCCTGAAGACACACCCTCAACATTTTAGGAACAGCTTCTATCCCTCCACTACCAGATTTCTGAATGGACAATGAACAAATGAACACTATATCACTACTTTTGCTCTCTTTTTGCACTACTTACTTAATTTATAGATAATTTAATTTCTATATAATTGTATTTAATTTGTAGATAATTTAATTTATATATAATTGTATTTACTCTGTATTTTATGTATTACACTCTACTGCTACCGCAAAACAATACATTTCACAACATGATAATAATCCTGATTTTGATTCTGACTTTGTGAAAACAAGCAGTAACTGGCAGAGCAGCAGATACAGTAAAGGTTATGGATCCAGGATAATATCCAGTGATCAGATGCTAAACATTAAACCTGGAAACCTCAGGAGTAAAGCATTGTTTAAGGTGTGATCCTGCTAAATTATATTGGACTCCAGACAACAAAACCATTATCCATGGTCTAGATCAGGGGTTCCCAACCAATAGACCAATACCATTAAGAAAAGGGTCCGTGGACTCAAACTTGGGAACCCCTAGTCTAGACTCTCATAAAGGAGGTGACATAACTGAGGATGACTCCACCCTTTCCCGAGCTTTTCTCCTACGTTCGCCATTCTGATTGGGTGTGGCTTAGAGATGGTTCGAAGTAACTTTACCCAATGCATGCTGGTACAATGACATTCAAATAATTAAGCATCCAGAGACATAGGTTTAAAGAGAGTAAGATGAGTTTCAGGAAGTCTGTCTCAATGATGCAAAGCCTGTGCATTCCAGAATCATTGCTCATTGCTAGAGCAAGTTCTACTTTACAAGTAATTTAGCAACTATCTCACCTAAATGGATACAATAGTTTCTTACAGTCAATATCAACCAAGTTTGTACTCGGCACAGCCATGTACTGAGACCCCATCTCATTCAAATGAGCTCCTTGAAGAAAGACTTCTGAGCTACATTCCCACATTTCAATTCTGCTTCTGCCTGAAGCCTTGAAACAAGCAGCAAAAGTGGGAAATATGAGAAGATACTTTGAAAATGTGATCTTCCAGGACTTGGAGTATTTGGTGGGGGAGTGGTATGAGGAGAGAGGAGAAAACCACACACAAAATGCCAAGTGAACTCAGCAGGTCAGACAGCATCAATGGAGGGGGATAAACAGTTGACATTTTGGGCTGAGATCCTTCATCAGGAAAGAAGCCAGAATAAGAAAGAGGTGGAGGGGAAGAAATACAAGCTGGCAGGTGATAGAAGAGCATTTGGGTGCATTGGTAGCTAGGTATTGTAACACTCCCATCCTTGAGCCTTGCTTGAAATTCACTGTCACCAATCTTAGCTGCATAGTTATTCCACTTCCTACAGATGGATTTGGACAAGTTCTGGGTACAAGTGCATTAACCTTTAAGCCAGTGGGACCTTCCATGCTTCCATTTGGCAATTCCACTTGGCAAGTCAGTCTGTCGGCAATGTCCGAAAACAGTGAAAAATTGCTAATGACTTTATGCACTGTCTCTGGGTGAGGAGAAGTGTCTAAAGGTCAAAACTTTTGACCTGGTACAAAACTCATATTTCAAAACCTGACGCAGGGTTTCAACCTGAAATCTTGATGGTTCCTTCATACATTTACTTCCCCCATCGACCCTCACCCCAGCACCACCACCAAAAGATGCTACTCGAACCACTGAGCTCCTCCACGAGGTTCACATTTCATATTCCAACTGGGTAGCCTCCAACCTGTAGTCAACTTCCAGTAATTTCTTTGCTCCCCCTCTTCTTTGTTTTTCTATTCCCCATTCTGACACCCCTCTCACCTTTCCCTTCCCCTCCCCTGCATATCACCTCCATCTGGGGTCCCTCATCCTTTTCACTTTCTTCTACGGTCCGCGGTCCTGTCCATATCGATCAGGTTCCTCCTTCTTCAGCACTTTACCTCTTCCACCCATTACAACCCAGCTTCTTATTTCACTCCCCTCCCCACCCACCATCCATCCCCCTCACCTGGTTTCATCGACCCCCTTGCCAGATGCAAAATTTCCTCTCACCCCCTGCCTTCTTCTGGCTTCTTTTCCCTTCCTTTCCAGTCCTGATGAAAAGTCTCATCCAAAACATTGGCAACTTAGTCCTCTCCACAGGTGGTCCCTGACTTGCTGTGTTCCTCCAGCACTTTCAGTGTGTTGCTCCAGATTTCCAGCATCTGCAGATCTCTTGTGATTATGACTTATCGTGTCTAAGCCCCACATAATTTTATATAGCTACTGAAGTCACATCCCATTCTCCAATACTCCAAGTAGTCAAGGCTCAGCCTATCTATCCTCTCCCTATTACTAAGTCCTGAGGGACTGCATACTGAGATTCAAACTACAAACAAGTAAGTACACCACTAGTGTATGGGAGATCTTGGTGTGACAGTGAACTGGAGGGGTACAGGAGAGCAATGTGTGGCAGTGTGCTGAGTCCAGGAGATAAGGAATATTCAACACTGGCTGATGTGGAGTGGGTTAACTGGAGGTCTAATGTGGCAGGGACTCCCTTCATACTCACTGTCTGCAGATCCGAGTTTCAGTCCAGTAAACGCTGAAGGCTGGGCGCCTGTCCGGTATCCCTTTAACCATCAGACTCCTGAACTAGCACGGACGTCTTTACTCATCAGAACACTGAACACAACCTTTGGAACCACTTTCACATGCTCTCTATTTTTTACTTATTTGTTCATTTGTTTGTTTGTTTATTTATTTATGTATTATTATTTATTGCTTTTTGTATTTGCACAGTTGTCAGTCTTTGAGTGTGGTTTTTCATTAGTTCTATTATTCAGTCATTGTAAAGATTTTCACAGCAACAGGCCCTTTGGCCCATCTGGTCCATGCTGAAACCATTGAAACTGCCTATTCCCATCGACCTGTACCAGGACCATAGGCGTCCATACTGCTTCTATCTATGTACCTATCCAAACGTTGCTTAAACGTTAAAATTGAGCTCACGTGCACCACTTGTGCTAACAGCTTATCCACACTCTCATGACAAGTTTGCCCTCATGTTCACCTTAAACTTTTCACCATTCACCCTAAAGCCATGACATCTGGTAGTCCCACCCAACATCAGTAGAAACAACCTGCTTGCATTTACTCTATCTATACCCTTCATAATTTTGTATACCTCTATCAAATCTCCTCTCAGTCTTCTACATGTTAAGGAATAGAGTCCTAACCTATTCAATCTTTCCTTATAACTCAGGTCCTCCAGACCCAGCAACATCCGTGTAAATTTTCTCTGTACTCTTTCAATCTTATGTACATCTTTCCTGTAGGTAGGTGACAAAAACTTCACTAATTACTCCAAATTAGGCCTCACTAATGACTTATACAACTTCAACATAACATCCAATCTCCTGTGCGCAATACTTTGAAGGCCAATGTACCAAAAGCTTTCTTTACCACCCTATCTATCTGTAACGCAACTTTCAATGAATTATGGACACGTATTCCCAGATCCTTTTGTTCTACCACACTCCTCAGTGCCCTACTATTCATTGTGTAAGACCTACACTAATTGGTCCTTCGGAAATGCAACACCTCGCACTTCTCCGCGTTAACTTCCATCTGTCGTTTTCCAGCTGATCCATGGTGGACTTCCTCACCCTCCACGACACTTCCAATCTTGGTGTCATCAGCATATTGTACTGTACATCTTTGTTCTACTGTAAATGCCTGCAAAAAATGAAACTCAGGGTAGTATTTGATCGCATATCCATACTCTGATAATAAATTTGCTTTGAATCATATTTATTATCAATTATTAACATACCATCAGGAAGGAAGTACAGGAAACTTAGGTCCCACACCACTGGGTTTGGGAAGAGTTCTAACCCTTCAGCCATAAGACTCCTGAAACAGAGAGGATAACTTCACTCACCTCAACACTGAACTGACTCCACAACCTATTGACTCACTCTAAGGGCCTCAACAACTTGTGTGTTATTTATTTATTTATGATCCTTTTTTTAATATATTTGTACAGTTTGCCTTCTTTTGCACATTTATTGCCAGTCCGCTTCGAGCCACTTCTCTCTGAGTTGTACAATTCACAACAGGAGTCCATAAAAAGAGCCACCTTTCAGTCAGATCTATGTTCAAGATTTAAAAAGCAGAGCTTCGAGCCAGTTTTCTCTGAGTTGGACAATCCACATTAGGACTGCATAGAAAGAGCTACTTTTTAATCAGACCAGCGATCAGAATTTTAAAGGGTGAGATTTTTGCCAGTTTCTCAGAGTTGAGGAGCAACCAATCAGCAAGAGGGATTCATTAGAAAGGGCCAATAGGAATAACCCATGTTCAAGCAGAGCAGACATATATTTGCAATGTGCCAGTCTTTAGAGTGGCTTTGGTTCATTGGAATTCGGTGAGATCAGGCTTGGGTCAGGCAGATTATCTGATAAGTGTCTCTCTCACTCTCTCTCTGTTTTTATTTGTTCATTCCTCACCTATTAGCGCATTGTAGTTTAGTGAGAATGGCTCCAGAGGCAGTGTAGATAAACACATCTGCACCAGGTGTACTAAACGGCAGCTCCTGAGAGAACGTATTAAGGAAATGGATCTGCAGCTCAATGACGTTTGACTCATATGGGAGAAAGAGGAAGTGACAGACAGGAGCAACAGGGAGGTAGTTACCTCTGGGTTGCAGGAGACAGGTAACTGGGTGACTGTCAGGAGAAGGAGGGGAAATGCACAGCCAGTGCAGAGTGCACCAGTGGCTGTTCCCCTCAACAATAAGTATACAACTTTAGATATTACTGAGGGGGACGACCTACTGGAGGGAACCACAGTGACCGGGTCTCTGGCACTGAGTCTGATGTTGTGGCTCAGAAGAGCAGAGAGTTGAAGAGGACAACAGTGTTGATAGGAGGTTCCTTAGTCAGAGACGAGATTCTGTGGGCATTATAGAGATACCCGGATGGTATGTTGCCTCCATGGTGCCAGGATCGGAGATGTCTTGGATCATGTCCATGGCATTCTCAAGGGCAAGGGTGAGCAGCCAGAATTCTTGGTACATATTGTCCCAAAATATTTCCCAATATAGGTAGAGAAAGTGAGGAGGGCCTGAGGAGAGCTTTAGGGAGCTAGGTAGAAAGCTGAAAAACAGGACCTCCAGGGTAGTAATTTCTGAACTGCTGCTTGTGCCACATGGGGATAAGAATAGGATGCTCTGGCAGATGAACACATGGCTAAAGAATTGGAGCAGGAGACAATGTTTCTGGATCATTGGGATCTCTTCCGGGGAATATACCACCTGTATAAAAGGTGTGGGTTACACCTGAACCCAAGGAGGTGTATGTTCAGGTTCTTTGGTGGAAGAAATGAAAAGATTGACTATTTTCTAAATGGAGAGAAAATACAATAATCTGAGTCCCAAAGAGATTTGGGATTCCTTGTGCCGGATTCCCTAAAAGGTTAATTTGCCAATTGAGTCTGTGATGAGGAAGGCAAACGCATTTATTTCAAGAGGACTAGAATTTACGTGCCTGCAAAAAGTATTTCCCTCTCTTGAAAATTTTCATGTTTTACTGTTTTACAACATTAAATCACAGTGGATGTAATTTAGCTTTTCTGACACTGATCGACAGAAAAAGACTATTTCATGTCAAAGTGAAAACAGATCTCTACAAAGTTAATTAATTACAAAGATAAAACATGAAGTAATTAATTGTATAAGTATTCACCCTCTTCAAGCTAGTATTTAGTAGATGCACCTTTGGCAGCAATTACAGCCTTGAGTCTGTGTGGATAGGTCTCTATCAGCTTTGCACATCTGGACACTGCAATTTTCCCAATTCATCTTTACAAATCTGTTCAAGGTCTGTCAGATTGCATGGGAATTGTGAGTGAACTGCCCCTTTCAAGTCCAGCCACAAATTCTCAATTGGATTGAGGTCTGGATTCTGATTTGGCCACTCCAGGACATTAGCTTTGTTGTTTTTACACCATTTCTGTGTAGCTTTGGCTTTATGCTTGGCGTCATGGTCTTGCTGGAAAACAAATCTTCTCCCAAGTCAATGTTCTCTTGCAGTCTGCATCAGGTTTTCCTCCAATTTCCCCTGTATTTTGCTGCATTCATTTTACTCTCTACCTTCACAAGCTTTCCAGGACCTGCTGCAGTGAAGCATCCCCACAGCATGATGCAGCCACCACCACGCTTCACGGTAGGGATGGTGTGTTTTTGATGATATGCAGTGTTTGGCTTACGCCAAACATAGCGTTTAGTCTGATGGCCAGAAAGCTCAGTTTTGGTTTCATCAGATCATAAAACCTTCTTCCAGCTGACTTCAGAGTCTCCCACATGCCTTCTGGCAAACTCTAGCCGAGATTTCATGTGAGCTTTTTTTTCCAACAGTGGCTTTCTCTTTGCCACTTTTCCATAAAGCTGCAACTGGTCGAGCATCCAGGCAACAGTTGCTGAATGCACAGACTATCCCATCTCTGCAAATGAATCTTGTTACTACAGAGTTGTCATCGGTCTCTTGGTGGCCTCCCTCACTAGTCCCCTTCTTGCACGGTCACTCAGTTTTTGAGGACGGCCTGCTCTAGGAAGATTTACAGCTGTGCCATATTCTTTCCATTTCTTGACGATTGACTTAACTGTACTCCAAGGGATATTCAGTGACTTGGAAATTTTCTTCTATCCATCTCCTAACGTGCTTTTCAATAACCCTTTCATGGAGTTGCTTGGAGTGTTCTTTTGTCTTCATGGTGTAGTTATTGCCAGGTCCACTCAGCAATTGAGCCTTCCAGATACAGGTGTATTTTTACTACAAACACCTTGACTTGCACACAGGGCTCCAAAAACAGATCTCTATTTAAGTAATTATGTGACTTCTAAAACCAATTGGATGCACCCGTTCTGATTTGGTGTGTCATGTTAAAAGGGGTGAATACTTATGCAAACAATTATTTTGTCTTTTCTATTTTCTATTTGTAATTAATTTAGATCTCTTTGTAGAGAGCTGTTATCACTTTTACACAAAAGGGTCTTTTTCTGTTGATCAGTGTCAAAAAAGCCAAATTAAATCCACTGTGATTCAATGTTGTAAAACAATAAAACATGAAAACTTCAAAGGGGGCTGAATACATTTTATAGGTACTGTAAAAGCAAGGATGTAATGTTAAGGCTTTATAAGGCATTGGTGAGGCCTCACTTGGAGTATTGTGAGCAGTTTTGGGCCACTTATAGAACATAGAACATAGAACATAGAATAGTACAACACATTACAGGCCCTTTGGTCCACATTGTTGTGTCGACCCTCAAACCCTGCCTCCCATATAACCCCCCACCTTAAATTCCTCCATTTATCTGTCCAGTAGTCTCTTAAACTTCACTAGTGTATCTGCCTCCACCACTGACTCAGGCAGTGCATTCCACGCACCAACCACTCTCTGAGTAAAAAACTTTCCTCTAATATCCCCCTTGAACTTCCCACCCCTTACCTTAAAGCCATGTCCCCTTGTATTGAGCAGTGGTGCCCTGGGGAAGAGGCACTAGCTATCCACTCTATCTATTCCTCTTATTATCTTGTACACCTCTATCAAGTCTCCTCTCATCCTCCTTTTCTCCGAAGAGTAAAGCCCTAACTCCCTTAATCTCTGATCATAATGCATACTCTCTAAACCAGGCAGCATCCTAGTAAACCTCCTCTCTACCCTTTCCATTGCTTCCACATCCTTCCTATAGTGAGACGACCGGAACTGGACACAGTACTCCAAGTGTGGCCTAACCAGAGTTTTATAGAGCTGCATCATTACCTCACGACTCTTAAACTCTATCACTCGACTTATGAAAGCTAACACCCCATAGGCTTTCTTAACTACCCTATCTACCTGTGAGGCAACTTTCAGGGATCTGTGGACATGTACCCCCAGATCCCTCTGCTCCTCTACACTACCAAGTATCCTGCCATTTACTTTGTACTCTGCCTTGAAGTTTGTCCTTCCAAAGTGTACCACCTCACACTTCTCCGGGTTGAACTCCATCTGCCACTTCTCAGCCCACTTCTGCAACCTATCAATGTCTCTCTGCAATCTTTGACAATCCTCTATACTATCTACAACACTACCAACCTTTGTGTCGTCTGCAAACTTGCCAACCCACCCTTCTACCCCCACATCCAGGTTGTTAATAAAAATCACAAAAGGTAGAGGTCCCAGATCAGATCCTTGTGGGACACCACTAGTCACAATCCTCCAATCTGAATGTACTCCCTCCACCACCACCCTCTGCCTTCTGCAGGCAAGCCAATTCTGAATCCACCTGGCCAAACTTCCCTGGATCCCATGCCTTCTGACATTCTGAATAAGTCTACCATGTGGATCCTTGTCAAATGCCTTACTAAAATCCATGTAGATCACATACACTGCACTACCCTCATCTATATGCCTGGTCACCTCCTCAAAGAACTCTATCAGGCTTGTTAGACATGATCTGCCCTTCACAAAGCCATGCTGACTGTCCCTGATCAGACCATGATTCTCTAAATGCCCATAGATCCTATTTCTAAGAATCTTTTCCAGCAGCTTTCCCACCACAGACGTAAGGCTCACTGGTCCATAATTACCCAGATTATCCCTACTACCTTTTTTGAACAAAGGGACAACATTCACCTCCCTCCAATCCTCCAGTACCATTCCCGTGGACAACGAGGACATAAAGATCCTAGCCAGAGGCTCAGCAATCTCTTCCCTCGCCTCATGGAGCAGCCTGGGGAATATTACGTCAGGCCCCAGGGACTTATTCGTCCTAATGTATTTTAACAACTCCAACACTTCCTCTCCCTTAATATCAACATGCTCCAGAACATCAACCTCACTCATATTGTCCTCACCATCTTCAAGTTCCCTCTCATTGGTGAATACCAAAGAGAAGTATTCATTGAGGACCTCGCTCACTTCCACAGCCTCCAGGCACATCTTCCCATCTTTATCTCTAATCAGTCCTACCTTCACTCCTGTCATCCTTTTTTTCTTCACATTATTGAAGAATGCCTTGGGGTTTTCCTTTACCCTAATCGCTAAGGCCTTCTCATGCCCCCTTCTTGCTCTTCTCAGCCCCTTCTTAAGCACCTTTCTTGCTTCCCTATATTCCTCAATAGACCCATCTGATCCTTGCTTCCTAAACCTCATGTATGCTGCCTTCTTCCACCTGACTAGATTTTCCACCTCACTTGTCACCCATGGTTCCTTCACCCTACCATTCTTTATCTTCCTCACCAGGACAAATTTATCCCTAACATCCCGCAAGAGATCTCTAAACATTGACCACATGCCCATAGTACATTTCCCTGCAAAAACTTCATCCCAATTCACACTCGCAAGTTCTAGCCTTATAGCCTCATAATTTTCCCTTCCCCAATTAAAAATTTTCCTGTCCTCTCTGATTCTATCCTTTTCCATGATAATATCTTAGAAAGAATGTACTGAAACTGGAGAGGGTCCGCTGCGGTCGGGTGCTTCCAATGGTGCTGCATCGGCAAGTTTGCGGCGCTTGGAGGTTCATGGCAGGGAGAGTTTCTCCCTTCTACCGTCTGCACGAGATGATGGAGCTATCGGGACCTTCAGACTTTTTTTTACCATGTCCATGGTCTGCTCTTTATCAAATTACAGTATTGCTTTGCACTGTTGTAACTATATGTTATAATTATGTGGTTTTGTCAGTTTTAGTCTTGGTTTGTCCTGTGTTTCTTGTGATATCATTCTGGAGGAACATTGTATCATTTTTTAATGCATGCATTTCTAAATGACAATAAACGAGGACTGAATGTCCTCATAATCTAATCTAATCTCATTGAAACCTATCAAATGATGAAAGGCCTTGATAGAGCGGATGTGCAGCGGATGTTGCCTATGATGGGAGAGTCTAAGACCAGAGATCACAGCCTCAGAATAGAGGGGCATCCTTTTAGAATGGAGATGAGGAGGAATTTCTTTAGCCAAATAGTGGTGAATCTGTGGACTTCATTGCCAGAGGCAGCTGTGGAAGCCAAGTCTTTATGTATACTTAAGGCAGAGGTTGATATATTCTTGATTGGTCAGGGCACGAAGGGATAGGGTGGGGAAGGATGGAGACTGGGTCTAAGAGGGAAAATGGATCAGTCTTCATGAAATGACAGAGTAGATTCAATGGGCTAAATGGCCCAAATCTGCTCTTATATCTTATGGTTTTATGATATTGCAAAAATTAATGGAATGTTCGAGGATTGGGAAGCTTTTAAAATACAGCAGAAGGCAACTAAAAAGCCATAAGGGGAGAAAAGATGAAATATGAAGATAAACTAGCCTCTGAACTGTTCCCACAACCTATGGACTCACTTTCAAGAACGCTTCATCTCATGTTGTTAAGATTTATTGCTTATTCATTCATTATTATTATTATTATTATCATTTTGTATTTGCACAGTTTGTTGTCTTTTGTACATTGGTTGTTTGTCCGTCATGTTTGGTGCAGTCTTTCGTTGATTCTATTTTGTTTCTCAGACTTGCTGTGTATGCTTTCAAGAAAGTGAATCTCAGGATTGTATATGGTGACATCTATGTGCTTTGATAATAAATTTACTTTGAATCTTGAACTTTGAAATTAGTTGTTTTGCAAAGGCATAAAATTACTCTAAATTACAAAATAAACAGTGCGACACAAAGACAAACTGAGGTAGTGTTCGTGAACCGTTCAGAAATCTGATCGTGGAGGAGACAAAGCTGTTCCAGAATTGCTGAGGCACCTTGAGAGTAGTAATGAGAAGATGCCACGACCCAGATGCTGTGAGTCTTTAATGATGGATGCAACAGAAGAGCTCTCTCTCTGTATCTTGTTTGACGGCGGTTGGCATCCAGCTTAATGGTTCATTACCGCCCAACAGAAGAGCTGGAACTTAATGTTGTTTTTATACAGAAAATTGGTTAAACGTCACTTAATTTTAACCTGTACCAGGTGCTGACTTTCTGTCCAGGATCTCCAGAGTGCAACATGTGTCATTTCCTTCCAAGCTGATTCCATTCTATTCTTGGTAACACACTACACTTGAGCTGGGCTTTGACTAATTGGATTTATTTGCAGTAATTAAATAAGTAGAACTATTACAAAACCCAAGCAGCAATGCAAAGGCCTGACCTTTGAGAATCACACTCTGCTCTAGACATGAATGACTGCTGTGAGTCTTTCAGTCAACTGTCCACAGCACACTGCAGCCCCCACAGGCTGCACCCAGGAGCAGTTCTAGCTGCCAAGATTGCAAGTTCTCTCTTTCTCACAGGCTGAAACAATCCATTTGCCTTTAAATAGCCTGGGAAGTACATTCCCGTTTAAAACCATCTCGCTCACATCACACAAAGTGAAGCCTTTTAAACTTGATTAGCATGTTGATGTCACATGGCATTTGAAGATAAAAGCCACCTTCCAGAAGCTTGGCAACCAAGGCTGTTATCACCTACCCCAACCTTGATAGGACATTATGCCAAGTGAGGAACATGAATCTATATTTATGGGCAATGCTACTATCTCATTATATTAATAATACCTTTTACAGTTGTCAGATATAGACTGAAGAATACAAATAGTTTGAGCACTTGGGCCACAGGGAAGGAAATAGTTATTCACTTCAGTGCAAGATCTACAAGAGAGTGAATTACGGGTTAAGTACACAGCAGTTTGTCAATTACCAGCATGTGTGTACTTCAGAGAAACGTTATTTGACTAACCATTATAAATCAAAGCATCAGTTAAAATTCATGATGGAACATTCAAGTGATTTAAGGCGGACGATACAAATCGTACATAAAATCTTCTCCTCTCGTAGATGACTTTGTAATTTGGAGGTCTGCTTCTTAAAAAAAAATTAAAATCTCTATCAGTATTCCTTAAATGCGCTGGAATAACGCCCATCTAATTCTGCTTTCTAGTTAAGCATTTACATTGTCTGGGGTGGCAAGGTAGCGTAACAGTTAGCATAACGCTATTACAAAGCCAATGACATGGGTTCAATTCCCACCGTTGTCTGTAAGGGCTTTGTACATTCTCTCCATGACCACTTGGGTTTCTTCTGGGTATTCCAAAGACTTCAGTAGGTTAATTAGTCACATGGGTGTAATTGGGTGGCTCGGGCTCACTAGGCTGGATGAGCCCGTTACTGTGCTGTATCTCTAAATAAAATTAATCCTTTGGATTAATAATGTCAGTAGAGGGACACATGTACCAGTGGAAGAAGTAACACACACAAAATGCTGGAGGAACTCAGCTGGTCAGACAGTATCTTTGGAGGGAATAGATAGACAACATTTCAGGCCAAAACACTCCTTCAGGATTGAGAAGCAAGGAGGAAGATGCCAGAATAAAAAGGCGGCGGGGGTGGGGGGGGGGAGGGGAAGGAGGGCTTTCTGAAAGGTGATAGGTGAAGCCAGGTGGGTGGGAAAGGTCAAGGGCTGCTGAAGAAGGAATCTGATAGGAGAGGGGAATGGACCATAGGATAAAGGGAAGGAAGGGGGAGCCAGGGGGAAGGAATAGGCAGGTGAGGGGAAGTAAAAGGTCAGAGTGGAGAATAGAGGAGGGGGAGAGGGGAAAATTTGTTTACCAGAAGGAGAAACCGATATTTATGTCATCAGGTTGGAGAGTATTCAGACGAAATGTTGCTCCTCCCCCCTGAGAGTGGCCTCATCTTGGCCATTGAGTCCCTGCAGTCTTCTTCACCATTCAATATGATGGCGATGATCGTTTATCTTGGTGCCACTCTCCGGTACTGACATAGCATATTGGAGATACGAGAGGCTGCGGATGCTGAAATCTGGAGGATGAAACGACTGTTGAGGAAACTCAATGGGTCAGGCAGCATCTGTGGAGGGAATTGAATCTAGACTGATGAAGGATCCCCACAAGAGAACCACAACCTTATGGTTTGGAGTCTGCGTCTCTCGGTGACCTGAGGAGCTATGTTGGCTGGGGTTTGGGTCTTATGCTTTGTCTCTGGGTAAGGCCACCCATGCCAAACAGGTCAAAGGGTAGAGGCCAGACTAAGAATGGCCCAACTAAGAGTGGCTCATCAGTTCTCCAGGTTTGGGGATTCATCTCAGGGCTAACAACCTGACTGGTAAAACAAAATTGTCACGGAAACAGCAATGAAGAATCCCTCTACATCTGAATGCGACAGTATTCCTGAGTCTCCACCCGGGACTTGCATGACTGACAGTAGTGAAAACCTACTGACATGATGAAGGAAGCCCTGAACACGGCCAGAGACGGAGGACCTTCATTGCTGCCCTCAACACCAGCAGCGTAATGGCCAGTAAGTAAATGATGAAGAGTGGCAACCAAAAACACATCAGACTTGATTGACACAGACAAATTGGGCTGACGAAGTGCCAGTTTCCATGCTGCATAACCTAATGATGCTGATGCACCACAGTGCTCGAAACACATTAACAGTTCATTCTGCACTTACTCTGCATTTTCACACTGTTACTGATCACCAGGGACTATTGATTGCAGCCCTCAAGTGCAACCGGAAACATCCACTGAGTGGCAAGTTTGTTAGGTACTTCCTGTACATTATAAAGTGGCCGCTGAGTGATTGATTCTGCTCTGCTGCTCATCCACTTCAAGGTTTGACGAGTTGTGCATTCAGAGATGCTCTTCTGCACATCACTGTTGTAACACATGGTTTATTTGCGTCTTGTCAGCTGTTGTAGCATGTGGTTACCGGAGTTACTGTCACCTTCCTGTCAGCTTGCAACCACTCTGGCCATTCTCCTCTAATCTCTCTCATCAGCAAGGCATTTTCATCCACAGAGCTGCCACTCACCGGATGTTTTTTTGTTTTTTGCACCATTCTCTGTAAACTCCAGAAACTGTTTTGTGTGAAAATTCCAGGAGGTCAGCAGTTTCTGAGAGACTCAGACCATCCTATCTAGCTCCAACAATCATTCCACGGCCAAAGTCACTTAGATCACACTTCTTCCCCATTCTGATGTTTGGTCTGAACAACAACTGAACCTCTTGACCATGTCTGCATGCTTTTATACATCCATTTGCTGCCACATAATTGTCTGATTAGATATTTGCATTAACGAAAGAGATACAGATGTACAAAATAAAGTGGCCACTGAGGGTAGAAGTGGCCAGTTTAGTAGATACACCTGACATTCTTATTATCTAGAAGTCTAAAGATATTTATATAGTGTCTACAAGAAAAGTTGGTGTACATGGTAAAGTTATCTGGGGGTGGCGGTGGCAGATAATCTTATCTAAATGCAGGAAACGTTTCTTGCTTTCACTTCTTTAGCTGTTCTTTGTTTGAACCCTGAACTTTATTTGTTTGTTTGTCTGTTTACTTACTTAGCTAGTTAGCGGACCAGTGCGGGGTAGGCCCCCTCTGCCCATCGAGCCATGCTGCCCC
This sequence comes from Mobula hypostoma, assembly GCF_963921235.1. Taxonomy (NCBI): domain Eukaryota; kingdom Metazoa; phylum Chordata; class Chondrichthyes; order Myliobatiformes; family Myliobatidae; genus Mobula; species Mobula hypostoma. Next base: position 7,408,262 of record NC_086114.1, on the reverse strand, counting down.
AGCAACCCACAACCCCGAGTAATCCTAACCCAATCATGGGACAATTTACAATGACTAATTTACCTACTCAGTACGTCACTGGGCTGTGGGAGGAAAACCCACATATTCCACAGGGAGGATGTTCAGTGACTCCTTATGGGGCTACCCTAGAACTGAGCTCCAAACTCCGGAATGCCCTGAGCTTGTGTGACCAAGTTCAGGGGCACGGTAGTTACATCACAAACCACTCCTTACACAGCCTACTAAAGAAAATGTTTGAGTCTGATTTAACTAAAGGTCTGTAAATTCCGACTGAAAGCAAGTAAGTGAGGTGGATGGACTGGTGATGTTACCCCCTTTAAGGTTAACTTCCTGAACAATGAGGTTGTACACATGAAAATTTCCAGAAGTACTTATATATATGAAACATTCGAGAAGTGAAAATAGGGAACTACAGACCTTTAGACTAAAATTAGTGGGAGAAAAAAAATACTACAGTGTATAATACAGGATGTGATAGTAAGATATAGTACTTATGAAGTTTGATGTTGAGTGGCAAAAACTAATCCATAATCAAAACAAACCTGTGACCGCCATAGGGTTGTTACTCTTGCATGATGCACCCTCAGTTCCAGTGAGAATCCGTTTCTGTCTTCAAGGGCCCAACTTTGGTCTTAACTATTTTTTTCCTCTTCACATACCTAAAGAAGCTTTTACTATCCTCCTTTATATTCTTGGCTAGCTTACCTTCGTACCTCATCTTTTCTCCCCGTATTGCCTTTTTGGTTATCTTCTGTTGCTCTTTAAAAGTTTCCCAATCTTCTGGCTTCCTGCTCATCTTTGCTATGTTATACTTCTTCCTTTTTATTTTTATACTGTCCTTGACTTCCCTTGTCAGCCACGGTCGCCCCTTACTCCCCTTAGAATTTTTCTTCCTCTTTGGAATGAACTGATCCTGCACCTTCTGTATTATTCCCAGAAATACTTGCCATTGTTGTTCCACAGTCATCCCTGCTAGGGTATCTTTCCAGTCAACTTTGGCCAGCTCCTCCCTCATGGCTCCATAGTCCCCTTTGTTCAACTGTAATGTTGACACTTCCGATTTTCCCTTCTCCCTCTCAAATTGTAGATTCCTAAACACAAGAGATTCTGCAGGTGCTGGATATCTTGAGCAACACACACAAAATGCTGGAGGAACTCAGGCAGCATCCCGGGAGGGAAATGAATACTCAACATTTTACACCAACACTCTTCATCAGGATTGGAAAGGAAGGGGTCAGAAGGGAGGGGAATTGAAAAGTATACAAGCTGGCAGGCGACACAGGAGTTCAGCTGAGGGGAGGGTGGGGGAGTTTGAAGTAAGAGGCTGGGAGGTGATAGGTGGAAGAGCAAAGGGCTGAAGAAGAAGGAATCTGGTAGGAAAGGAGAGTGGACCATGGGAGAAAGGCAACAAGGAAGGGAACTAGAGGGAGGTGATGGGGAATGAGGAGAAGACAATGGGTAAGAGGCTGTATCTGTGGAGGGAAATGGACAATCAACATTCTGTTTGAATGATGGATCTTGCCCCAAAGAATCAACTGTCCATTTCATAAACACAAGAGAATCTGCAGGTGCTGGAATCTTGAGTAATACACACAAGATGCTGGAGGAACTCAGTAGGTCAGGCAGCATTTGTGGAGGGATATGAACAGTCGACACTTCAGACCAAGGTGCTTCATCGGGACTGGAAAGGAAGGGGAAGGAAGACAGAATAAGTTGGGGAGACAAAAGTATTACAAGCTAGAAAGTGATAGCTGAAGCCAGATTGGTGGGGGTTGCCTACTTTACCTATTTTCCTTCACGGATGCTGCCTGACCCATTGAGTCCCTCCAGCAGCTCTTTAGTATGCTCCACTGGACAAAGTGACATTTAACTATGGAGAGAGATTGTGTGCAACCAAGCCTCTGGGTTTTTTTTTAATTGAGAATGTAACAGGATAGTTAAGGGACAACCAGTGGCTATGGTGTGTTTGGATTTTCGGAAATATCACGAGGGTTTCGTGTGCAACATTGAAGCGATTGGTGGAGATCTGCTTGGAAAGATTGAAAATTGATTACTTTGGTACCTGAAGAATGAATAATCTTGCAGGGTGGAAATTGATACCTGGGAAAAGTCCAATCCAGCAGGGTCCAGTGCTTTGGCATCTGCTGTTCACAAGTAAATCAAGGATATGAGAACTGAAAGTAATATCTCTAAGTTGGTCAATATTGTGAGCAATTTTGGGCCCTGTATTTAAAAGCTGGTATAACATCTAAGAAATTATGTGCTGGCATTGGAGAGGGTTCAGAGGAGGTTCACTAAAATGCTCCAGGAATGAAAGCGTTTTGTGGCTCTGAGCCTGTACTTGCTGGAATTTAAAAGAATGGGAGGCGGATATCATTGAGCCTGTCTAATATTGAAAGGTCAAGCTAGAGTGAAAGTGGAGAAGATGTTTCCAATACTGTGAGAATCTATGACCGGAGGGCACAGCATCAGAATAGAACTACACTCTTTCGAACAGAGATGAGGAGGAATTTCTTTAGCCAGAGGGTGGTGAATCTGTGGAATTCATTGCCACAGATGGATGTGGAGGCCAAATCAATTGGTATATTTCAAGTGGAGATTAGTAGGTTATTGATTAGTAAGGGTGTCAAAGGTTAAGAGGAGAATGAAGGACAATGAGGTTGACAGGGAAAATAAGTCAGCCATGTTTAAATAGTGGAGTAGATTCAATGGGCCAAATGGTCTAATTCTGCTCCTAGGCCTTAGGCTCTAATATCACAAGAATGTACGGGATTGTCAGTTGCAATGAGAATGCAAGGAGGCTTCGAGCCCATTTAGATAAGCTGAGCGTATGAACAAGTTATACACATTATAAACATTGATGTCTTCTCCACTTCAGTAGAAGAAACAGGAAGACCAATTATTTAAACAGTAATAAATAGAGAAATTTTGATCTTGGTCTCCTTGAGAGCATACATGTAGCAAGTACTTAAGAAGTTACGACATTTTGGGCTTCATTACAAGCGTTTTAGCGTACTGTACCATGGGCAGTTTTATTACAATGATACATGGTATTGATGGGTGGCGGGGTAGAGATACGTCTTTGCCAAGTGAGGTGTCAGGCGCTCCTTCCCTCCACTAGCCTGCAGGTCACCCTTGGGCAAGGTGCAGCCCCCCCCCCAAAAAAATCAGGGTCACATGAAGCCACGGGAGCAGGTTGTGGATGGTCGTACGAGCAGCCGGTGCAGATCACAAGTCCTGGTTATGTGACACTGACACCAGGCAGACAGTCTCTGAGGAGTATTGATAATGGCTGGGGTCACCTGTCGTGTAAAGACACTGCCCAGAAGAAGGCAATGGCAAGCTATTTCTGTAGAATAATTTGCCAAGAACAATCACGGTTAAAGACAATGGTTGCCCACGTCATACAACATGGCACATAATTGTGGATGATGATGACAAGGTATTGGTTAGATAATACCAGAAGTATTGTGTGCATGTTTGAACTTTAACTAATATAGGTCACATTCAGTGACCATTTTTGTTTGACACAGGAATGGAACCTAGTGTGGCCTTCTGTTGCTGTAGCCTATCCACTACATGGTTTGATATTTTGTGCATTCAGAGTTGCTCTTCCACACACCACTCTTGTAACACGTAGTTATTTGAGTTACTGTTGCCTTCCTGTCAGCTTCAACCAGTCTGACCATTCTCCCCTGAACTCTCTCATTTACAAGATGTTTTTGCCCATTGAACTGCCACTCACTGGATTTTATTTTGTTTTTTTTTTCACCATTCTCTGTAAGCTCTAGAGACTGTTGTGCATGAAAATCTCAGGAGATCAGCAGTTTCTGAGATATTCAAACCACCCCATCTGGCACCAACAATCATCCCATGGTCAAAGTCGATTACATCACATTTCTTCCCCATTCTGATGTTTGCTCAGAACAATAACTGAACCTCTTGTGCATTGAGTTGCTGCCACATGATTGGCTCATTAGATATTGCATTAACGAGCAGGTGTACAAGTGAGTGTATTGCAGCTACTGCCTTTATTGTTATCACCCTGGGAAAATCTGTCTTATCTTTGCAATGTAACTAAATAACCACTTCAGGCTTTGACAGAGTTTAACTACTTCCTTAGAAGTTTGCAAAGATTTGGCATGACATCTGAAACATTGACAAACTTCTATAGATGTGTGGTGGTGAGACTGGTTGCATCATGGTCTGATATGGAAACACCCAAGCCCTTCATCCAGTCCATCACAGATAGAGTCTTCCCCAACACTAAGCACATCTACACGGAGCATTGTCACAGTAAAGCAGCATCCATCATCAAGGACCCACACCACCCAGGAACTCTTATCACTGCTGCTGTGAGGAAGGAGGTACAGGAGCCTCACCACCCACACCACCAGGCTCAGGAACAGTTACTACCTCACAACAAAGAAGGAGTACAAAGAAGGTTCACAAGATTGATTCCTGGGATGGCAGGACTTTCATATGAAGAAAGACTGGATGAACTGGGCTTGTACTCGTTGGAATTTAGAAGATTGAGGGGGGATCTGATTGAAACGTATAAGATCCTAAAGGGATTGGACAGGCTAGATGCAGGAAGATTGTTCCCGATGTTGGGGAAGTCCAGAACGAGGGTTCACAGTTTGAGGAGAGAGGGGAAGCCTTTTAGGACCGAGATTAGGAAAAACTTCTTCACACAGAGAGTGGTGAATCTGTGGAATTCTCTGCCACAGCAAACTGTTGAGGCCAGTTCATTGGCTATGTTTAAGAGGGAGTTAGATATGGCCCTTGTGGCTACAGGGGTCGGGGGGTATGGAGGGAAGGCTGGGGCGGGGTTCTGAGTTGGATGATCAGCCATGATCATAATAAATGGTGGTGCAGGCTCGAAGGGCCGAATGGCCTACTCCTGCACCTATTTTCTATGTTTCTATGTTTCTATGTAACATCAGCCTCTCTTTAATTTCACTCAAATGTACTCACCTCATCACTGAACCTTTCCCACAACCTAAGGACTCAGTTTCAAGAACTCTTCATCTCATGTTCTTGACATTTATAGTTTATTTATTTATCATTATTTTTTCCTCTTTTATATTGGCACAGTTTGTTGTCCTTTGCACATTGATTGTTTGTCCTGTTGGGTGTCATCTTTCATTGATTCTATTGTACTATTGCATTTCTTGGATTTGCTGTGTATGTACCAAAAAACATGAATCTCAGGGTTGTATATGGTGACATATATGTACTTTGACAATAAATTTACTTTGAACTTTGAACTTGAAATGGCAATGCTCTGCTGACAGTTCACAGAACTGCTTCTTTTACTTCCTTCAAACATGATTCTGCCACTAACCTGTGTGCGATTGGAACCTGGGGTTTACATCCTGGTGGTGTGGTTTTGGGCTGATTCAGGGATCCAGTGCTTTGCCGTCTCTAAGAGAGTTCGGTGAGGTTTGGAGCGGAGTGTGCAGCCTGGAGGCCTGGAACCCTGGAACCCTGGAGACACAGTGCGCGCCAATAGTTGACTCCATTGCTTTTCTCCAATTGAGGCATCCAGCAAGGTTAAAGTCAATAAGGGCGAGAGCGGAGGACGGACGAGTGTTCATCACTGTCTGCCTGCATTTGATCTGTCTTCCTCTCCCTTTGACTAGCTGTGGTCAGAGGAAAGTGCTGGAGTCTTGGGATCTGCATTGCTAGGATAAATTGGTGAGGCTGTGGACTCGTTTTGGGGTGACTTTGAGGTTCATGTTGCATGTCTTCCCGGATTCCAGTTACTCTTTCTTTTTTGTGACACACACAGAATGCTGGAGGAACTCAGCAGGCCAGGCAACATCTATGCAAAAAAGTACAATCATTTCGGGCCGAGACCCTTCAGCAGAACTCTCTTTTTTTGCTGTTTCTGAGTGGCTTGATTAATGCGGACTGAGGGACTTCAGTAAATAATGGCTCTGTGGCCTGCACTGGCTAGCAGCATGGCGATGAACTGAACTAAATTGAATACTACTGGCTTGATGCTTGGTATTCTATGTGTTGTTCGCTCACTTCTTGCTGTTTGCGCAATTTGTTCCATATTTTCATGCATTGGGTGTTTGATGTTTCTTGAACAGGTTCCATGGTATTTGTTTGTTTTGTGGCTACCTGCAGGAGGATGAATTTGAGAGTAGTATCCTGTATACAATACTTTGATAATAAAAAATGTATTTAAGAGTAAAGTAACAAGCAAATAGCAACAGAGACACATTATAGATATTACTGTACTTAAATTCTTCTTGAGTAATGTATTGTTCATGACTTCTGTGCCAATGACATATATATTTTCATATGTAGCCGTATGTATCATTGCTCAGCTCTCACTATCTGTCAAAGCTATCTGCCTTGACTAATCTTGTTTAGAGACAATCGGCAGACTCTGATTGAACAAGTCAGGCTGATAAACACCTTCAGATAAATGGCCAGGTTTGCACAGGTTTAAGCAACTACCCAGTAATGCCAAACAAAGCTGCCAATTAACCAATTATTTGAGCAGAACGCTCAAAATGTTCTCCCTTGATTTGGATGATTTACTCATCTCTTGAAGTCCGGAGGTAGAATATCCAACAATGTTGTCAAGTTGGACACCATTTCTGTGCAGATTTGTGTCCCTTCTGTGCAGTATTAGGAGTTGGTATTGTCTATTATTGCAATGTATACCTAGATACATGAAGAACATTTGATTGCATACCACCTACACAGAAAATGCTATTTACAAATACACTCAGTGACCACTCTATTAAGTACCTTCTGTACCCAGTAAAGTGGCCACTGCGTATATGTTTGAGGTCCTCTGCTACCGTAGCCCACCCACCTCAAGATTCAACATATTGTGCATCAGAGATGCTCTTCTGCACACCACTGTTGTAATGTGTGGTAATTTGAGTTATCTGCTTATTAATGCAAATATATAATCCTGACAGGGTGGTTTGAGTAACTCAGAAATTGCTGATCTCCTGGGATTTTCATGCACAACAAATCTTTAAAGTTTACAGAGAATGGTGCAGAAAAACAGAAAATCATCCAATGAGCTGTAGCTCTGTGGGTGAAATTGCTTTGTATGAGAGAGATCAAAGGAGAATGACAGTAACTCAAATGACCATGTGGGGTTACAACAGTGATGTGCAGAAGAGCAGCTCTGAATGCACGACACATGAACCTTGAAGTGGATGGGCTACCGCAGCAGAAGACCATGAACACACACTCAGTGGCAACTTCATTAAGTACTGGAGAAATCTAATATCTAATATAATGGCCACGGATAGTAGATTGAAAATGTTCGCTGCTGTTTAAATAAGTTCCAAACTTAAAGTGAGTGAAACCACTCTTGCAGAGAGAATGTGTTCATCTCTGCCTGTGTGAGGTCTCTTCCACAGGACAATAACAACATTTAGACTAGCAAAAAGATACCCTCTAAGTTAATCATCTCAGGACTCTTTTATAGAAATCTTTAAGGTGGGTAATATAGCAGTTAATACAATCACTTTACAGTGCCATCAATCACTGATCAGAGTTCGATTCCCACTGCTGTCTGTCAGCAGTTTGTATATTTTCCCCATGACCTACATTGGTTTCCTCCTGGAGCTCAAGTTTCCTCCCATATTCCAAAGATGTACAGGTTAGAGTTCGTGAGTTGTGCTCTCTAATCCAGGCAGTATCCTGGTAAATCTCCTCTGCACACTCCCTAAAGCTTCCACATCCTTCCTATAATGAGAAATGAACAACTTGTAGATGGTGGAAAGGCTTCAGGGGATCAGGAGTAAGCTACTCAACTATCTCTGTTAAGCATGTTCTTGGCGTGGGAGGAAGTGCAACAAAGATTTGTGAGAGTGATTCCTGGGATGGTAGGAAAGAGATATTGTGTTGATTAGACCAATATTCACTAGCGCTTAGAAGAGAGATGATCTCAGAAACTTATAACTTTCTAACAGGAATGGACAGGCTACATACAGTGAGATAGTCATGAAGGCTGGAGAGTCTAGAAGCAGGAGTCATAAGCTCAGGATACAGACCACAACATTTAGAATAAAGATCATAAGAAATTTGATGGCAAGAAATATTACATTTTATTGAATGTATTCAAGAAGGTAAACATTTCATCATACAAAAGTGATCAAGCAATCAAGTTCAAGTTATAGGTCAAATATATTGTCATTCACCCATATACATGTATACTGACAAACAAAACAATGTTCCTCTGGACCAAGGTGCACATCACAGTGCATGTAACTCACACACAACACATAAAGTAACGTTGCCACAGTGAGGCCCTCCACTGGTCGGGCTGGACCTTGGAAGTTGCATGCTAGCCACCTACGCGATACGCAAGCCAGGGCAGTACGATAGGGAGAGCAAGCTGCAGCAAGCTCCCCCTTTCCACTCAGCTGATTAATCCAAAGGAATGGAAGAGACCGACACAGTTTGGCACCAGCAGCGTCGCAGGAGTTGCCAGTCAGCGTCAAACTCAATGTAGGGCTGCCTTAGAGACACATTGCCACAAATAAATTAGCAATTGATTAAATATATCCCAAAGGAGGGACATTTAGCATAAGGTCCATTTATGACACAAGTCAAAAATTAAAGAGTGTAACACCACATACGCGATGAGACCAGGTTGGTGGCAGGGAGTTCAGTAGCCTCATGGCCTGCTTTTCACAATGTTACAGTACCTCCTGCCTGGTAGTAGGGAGTCAAAGGGATTGTGGGATATTGGAATTGGTTAATATTTGCCACACCCACCGAGATATAGCAAAGCTTTTGTTTGCATGCCACTCAGCGAGATCATTCCATTGAATTGATGAGGAGAGAAGGTGGGAGGAGGGTCAACAGCCAAGTTTGATGAGCCAATCATCCTGCTTCTGCTTTTTACTAAGCTCCAATGGCACAAATTTGCACTCAGTGGACACTTTATTAGGTCACATGTACACCTGCTCATTAATGCAAATATCTAATCAGCCAATCATGTGGCAACATCTCAATGTATAAAAGCATGCAGACATGGTCAACAGGTTCTGTTTTTGTTCAGACCAAACATCAGAATGGGGAAGAAATGTGACCTAAGTGACTTTGACTGTTGGTGCCAGATGGGGTGGTTTGAGTATCTCAGATACAGCTGATCTTCCAGCATTTTCAGGCAAAAAAAGTATTTAGAGTTTACAGAGAATGGTGCAAGAAACAAAAAAAAATCCAGTGATTGGCAGCTCTGTGGGTGAAAATGCCTTGCTAATGAGAGGTCAGAGGGGAATAGCCAGACTGATAGGAAGGTGACAGTAACTCAAATAACTACACATTACAACAGTGGTATGTAGAAAAGCATCTCTGAATGCACAACATATTGAACCTTGAAGTGGATGGGGTACAGTAGAAAGCAACCAGAACCATACACTCAGTGGCCACTTTATTAGGTACAGGAGATTCTTAATAAAGTGGTCACTGTGTATTCTTCTGACTTAATGACCAACATCTGATTGTTCCGTTCTTGCTGTGTTCAAGCACAGATTGCTTCACTGCAAGGAATTACAAAGTGAATTGAACATTGTGCAATCATTTGCAAGCATTTCCCATTCTGACCTTGTGAGGGAGGGAATGCTGATGTCGAAACAGCTGAAGATGGTTTAATAAGATTATTAGGTTGACTTGTTGCATTCTTTCCCAGCATTAGTGATTTACTCCCATCCCCTGGTTGGGTGCTGTGACCAAATTTGGAAACTCTGTGGTTCTGATTCCAAAGTCTACATCATTTATCAAAATTGGAACAACTGTGGACCAGCACTGATAGACTCAAAGAGTTATAGAACACTACAGGACAGAAACAGGGCCTTCAGCCCATCTTGTCCATGCCAAACTCTTAATCTGACCTGCACCTGGACCACAGCCCTTCATAAGCCCCCAATCCAGGTAATGTACCTTTGAAATTTCTCTTAAGTGTTGAAATGGAACCCATACCCACCATTTTTGCTGGCAGCTTATTCCACACACTCACCATTCTCTGAATGAAGAAGCTCACCCTCATGTTCACCTTAAACATTTCACCTTTTACCTTTAACCCATGGCTTTTAGGTCTCCTCTCACTTAACCTCAGTTGTAAAAGCCTGCTTGTATTTACCCTATCTATGCCCCTTATAATTTTGTATACCTCTATCAAGTTTCCCCTCAGCCTTCATCACTCGGGTACAAATTCCTCACGTATACAACCTTTCACTATAACTCAGGTCCTCCAGTCCTGGCAACATCCTTGTAAATTTTCCCTGTTTTCTTTCAATCTATTTTTCCTGTAGGGAGGTTACCAAAACTGCACACATACTACAACTAGGCCTCACCAATGTCTTATACAACTTCAACATAACATGACATTGGTGAAACCTCATTCCTATCTCTGCCACTTGGAAGAATTACTTTTATTCCTATCCCATCTGTTCTGGTTTGAAGTCACTGCACTGCCCCCTCCCCACAGTGATTTTCAACTTCAAGTTCAAGTTTGCTGGCAATCAACCATGCAGACAACTAAATGAAACATTGTTCCTCTGGGCTGAGGTGCAAAACACAGTACATACATTCACTCATAGTCCTTAGATTTATGGTGTGGCCCAGAGAGTTATTTTACATGTTCTCATCTTGATTTATTTGGAATCTTATTCAACACATTTTTGGAAACCAGGACAATTACATCTATCACATTACCCTCATCTTCTATTATCTCTAAGTGAGTTAATGAACA